>NC_042623.1:235167483-235767483 GCF_901001135.1 Rhinatrema bivittatum
GGGTGGGGCGACCAAGCTCCACCCCCAATTCCATTTACAGTCAGTCATTCTTGCTTACATTCATTCTTCACATAAATTGTCAAATATTATTAGTCATGCTAGAAAACCAGATGTGGTGGTAAAGGAGAAAATGACAACAAACAGCATTACTAATAGGAGTGTCAGAACTATTTATTTATTTATTTATTTATTTAAAATCTCTTTTATACCGATAGCCGTTTGCACATCGTATCGGGTCACATTAAAACAATAACATTAGGGCAGGGCCCTTACAAATAACAATTGAATAACAAGCAACAAATGAAAAGAATAGGGAAGAGTGAGTTAACAAATTGAAATGTAATGGGACTAGGGACTAAATAAATAAATAAATATGATATTGTATGTAAATACATTAACAGAAACTATAAGTAATGCTACGATGCATATATAAGTAAGACAACTATATTACAAGAAAATACAATGTACATGAGGTCGACATTCATTGATGCATTCTTGATCATAATCGCTTGAGTTGGTAACAGGTCAAATATTCAATTTCTACTCGGTTGTTGCTAGGTACTTTTAAGGGGGGGGGAGGGGAAAGGGGATAGGCTTGACGGAACAACCAAGTTTTAAGTTTTTTTTTTAATTTGGGAGTGGAGGTCTCAATACGTATATCTGGAGGAAGGGAGTTCCATAAAGCGGGGCCAGCAAGGGAAAATGCTCTGTTCATAGTGGAGGAGAGTTTGATGGATTTGATTGACTGCGTACAGAGGGTTCCTTGGAGGGCTGTACGAGTAGGTCTATTGGAGGTGCGAGGGAGGAGAGGTGGGTTGATCCAGTTGAGATTTGCGTTAAGAAGACTTTTATGGATAAGAGATAGTACTTTGTAAAGTATTCGTGACGATATTGGGAGCCAATGTAGCTCGATAAGCGTGGGCGTAATGTGGTCCCTTTTTTTAGAGTTTGCTAGAATGCGTGCAGCAGCGTTTTGCAATAGTTGTAATGGTCTGGTGTGTGTTGAGGGGATACCAAGGAGGAGGGCGTTACAGTAGTCTATTTTGGAAAGGATAATAGACTGAAGTACTGTACGAAAATCAGAAAAGTGTAGCAATGGTCTGAGTTTCTTTATCATATGTAGCTTAAAGTAGCAGTCCTTTATGATAGAGTTAATAAATGGTTTGAAGGTGAGATGGTTATCAATGAGGACACCTAGGTTGTGAGTGTGTGAGGAGAAAGAAGTGGATGCATATGAGAGGGGGATAGCTGGAAGAGGCTGTTTATTCGAGATGATTAGGAGTTCAGTTTTGTTGGGATTAAGAGCTAGGTGCATGTCTGTGAGGAGTTGGTTAATGGAGGCAAGGCAGGATTCCCAGTTTTGCAGAGCAGTTTGGAGAGAGTCAGAAAAGGGGAAGAGAATTTGCACATCGTCTGCATAAATGAAGTGCTTGATATGAAGGTTGGTGAGCAAGGTGGTAAGGGGAAGCAAGTAAATATTAAAGAGGGTAGAGGAGAGAGAGGAGCCCTGGGGAACACCCTGAGGGAGACTGATAGGTTCAGATTCATTATTGTCAACTAGGACAGTGAAAGAGCGATTTTGGAGATAAGATTGTATCCAGGATAGTGCGTTTCCGGTAATCCCAATACTTCTGAGTATGTTAAGTAGGATAGAGTGGTTTACAGTGTCAAAAGCAGCGGAGATGTCTAGCATGGCAATCAGATAAGAGGATCCAGAGTCGGTTCCTCTAATAAGAGTGTCAGAAAGAGAGAGTAGTAATGTTTCAGTACTGAGATGCTTCCTGAAACCATGTTGGGTTTGTGGGAGAATGCTGTTTTGTTCAAGGTGAAGGGAGAGGCGAGAGTTGACTAGTTTTTCAAGGATTTTAGCTAGGAACGGAAGGTTGGAAACAGGTCTGTAGTTAGACAAAGTGTTAGGATCCAGATTGGGTTTTTTGAGTAGGGGTTTCACTATTGCTTGTTTGAGAAAGTTAGGGACTGTGCCTTGTTCTAAAGAGCAGTTGAGGATGTTAGCTATTGGTTTAGCGATTACTTTGGGTATGGATAAAAGGAGTTTAGTAGGGATAGTTTCAGATGGGTGTGACAACGGTTTCATCTTTCTTAGGATATTCTCTATTTCCAGGGAGGAGGAAGAGTCAAAAGAGGAAAGCGTAGCTGAAGCGTTGACGATAGGATGAATCACCTTGTTGTTGTCGAGAGAAAAGTGTGCCGTGAGGGAGGTAACTTTATCTCTAAAGAATTGTGCTAACTCATTACAACGATTTTTGGATGTAGTGGATAGTGGTTGTGTGTGAGCAGGGGTGGTAAGATCAGCAACCATAGAGAAAAGGGTCTTGGGGTTATATTGTAGACCTTGTATTTTTCGGGCATAGTATTCACGTTTAGTGAGGTGGATGGCGTTTCTGTATTCATGCATACGTTGGTAATAGATGGTTTTGGCTGCTGGGGAGTGGTGCTTACGTCAGCACCTTTCAGTGGCTCTAAGCTGAGTTTTAAGCGTTCTAAGGTCAGGTGTGTACCATGGTTTCCTATTTCTACGGTTCGGGTTGAAGGTTTTTGTTGTTAGTGGGCAGGTTTTGTTGGCAATGTTCATGGTAATGTTGACCCAGGAGGAGAAGGCATTGTCTGGCGAAGAGAGGTCAATTTGATTGTCTAAGTCAGAGCATGCTTGAGTGATGGTGTCTAGGGTACAAGTTTTGCGGTATTTGAAGGATATAGGCTTCAAAGGAAGGGTGGGGGAGGTTGGTGGCAGAGAGAGGTTAGTAAGAATCAAAGAGTGATCAGACCATGGTACAGGTAGGCATGTTGGGGGATTGATTATGCTGATAGGAGAGTTTATGAAAATCAGATCTAGGGTGTGGCCAGCTTTGTGTGTAGGGAAGTGAACAATTTGAAAGAAACCCATGGCTTCAAGGGAGGAGAATGCTTCACAAGCTGCTGTTTGTGGGCAGGCATCCACATGTAAATTAAAGTCACCAAGGAGAATCGTAGGTAAATCGCTGGAAAGGGAGTTAGCAACGAATTCAATCAAAGGGGATGGGTCTTTCTCTAGTAGACCCGGTGGAGTGTAAATGAGACAAATTTGCAGCGACTTAGATTTAAAGAAGCCAATTTCATACTGTTTGGGGAGATCACATTTCTGGGATATGAGTTGGATCTCCTTTTTCACAGCCAAAAGTAAGCCACCGCCTCTCTTCTTTTTGCGTGGGATTGAGAAAACGTCATAGTTGTCTAAGGGTAGCTGGTTGATAAGGGGGGTATCATGTTGTTTAAACCAGGTTTCAGTGACAGCACAGATTTCTGGTTTGGAATCAGTTAGGATGTCATGTAAGAGATGTGTTTTCTTCTGGAGGGATTGGGCGTTGAGCAGTATAATGGAAGCATTTAAGTACTGAAACATTATTACTCTCCCTCCACGACACACTCATCAGAGGAACAGACGCAGGTTGCTCGTATCTGATTGCCATGCTTGACATATCTGCTGCGTTCGACACAGTTAATCATGATACCCTCCTCAACATCCTCAGGAGTATTGGAATCACTGGCAATGCACTGGCCTGGATACAATCGTATCTCCAGAACCGATTTTATACCGTCTTAGTGGATAACAATGAATCTGACCCGATCAGTCTCCCTCAAGGGGTACCCCAAGGTTCTTCCCTCTCCTCCACCCTTTTTAATATCTACATGTTACCCCTTACCACCCTCCTCACCAAACTCCACATCAAGCACTTCATTTATGCTGACGATGTGCAAATCATATTCCCCTTCTCTGACTCCCTCCAGACTGTGCTACGAAATTGGGAATTCTGTCTCTCCTCAATCAACCAACTACTCACCGATATGCACCTCGCACTAAATCCCAACAAAACTGAACTACTTATCATCTCCAATAGGCAACCGTTCCCTGCCATCCCCCCCACATACTCATCCACGATTTTCCCCACACACATTCGCAATTTAGGTGTCCTTATTGATAGTCATCTTACTTTTAAACCATTCATCAAATCTATCTTGAAGGAATGCTACTTTAAACTGCAAACGATAAAAAAACTTAGACCCCTTCTACACTTCTCGGATTTTCGTACTGTGCTCCAGTCTATTATACTGTCAAAAATAGACTACTGTAATGCACTCCTCCTTGGCATCCCCAGATCACACATCAAGCCGTTACAGCTGCTACAAAACGCCGCCGCCCGGATACTGTCAAATTCTAAAAAAAGAGACCATATTACTCCCACCCTCATCCAATTACACTGGCTCCCAATTCGCTCAAGAATACTTTATAAAGTACTCTCCCTCATACACAAAAGTCTGCTACACTCCAATCTCAGTTGGATCAACCCCCCCCCTCCTCCCACGTACCTCCAACAGACCCACCCGCCCTGCCCTGCAAGGAACCTTACGCACACAACCCATCAAATCTCTCAAACTATCCTCCACCATAAGCAGAGCTTTCTCCCTTGCCGGACCCTCAATATGGAACTCATTGCCCTATGACATACGCATGGAGTCCTACACCCCCAAGTTCAAAAAAAAATTGAAAACCTGGCTTTTCCAGCAAGCCTACCCCCTGACACCATCCAATTCATAATTATTCAGCAACCTACGATTAAGTATGCTCCACGACCTCGACCAAGAATGCCCACGACCACCGATTTATGCCTTGATGTTTTTGACGACGACTAATGCTTTGTATATAGTTTTATGTATGTTATATTTATAGTTTCTCCCGATTTATTGACTTATTAAGTTGCATTGCCTCCTCCCCCAGTTATTTGTATTGTTATCTGTTATTTGTAAGGGCGCTGCCCATAAGTTTTTTGTTCTTTGTGAACCGATACGATGTACGAACGGCTATCGGTATATAAGAGACGTTAAATAAATAAATAAATAAATGAGTGCAAGACTGATGGCTTGATTGCGAGTGAAGCTAGGTATCGGTATGAGTCTTCTTTTGTTGTGTGAGTTCTTGTGGTGTGTGGTCTGGTATGTAGTCTTGTGGGGTGTTAATGGGGGTGTGTTTACGTGGTATCCGAGCTGATAGGATATGGAGCATTCACAGATTAAAGGAGGCATTGTTGTTTGGTATGTTAGGGAAAAAGCAAAAAGGGAAAATACAACTTTGGAGATAAAGCACAAAGCACAAAGCACAAACTAAGCAACTATTCTATACTGTATGGAGAGAGAGAGAGAGAGAGAGAGAGAGAGAGAGAGAAGATCATCAAGTACCAAGAGATGTAAACAGAGACCAGGAAAATGTGTCCTAAAGACACTGACACAGTTCTGATATTTGCAAGCACCTCTTGCCTGATTAAAGAGGAACATCCTCACGTTGATAATTTTACCTGTATATATTACACTCTACAAGCTTCAGAAAGAAACAGTTTGGAACAATGCAAGTATTAAGAAGAGCCACCAGCAGTAAATTTCAGAGCTTCAGATCATTCATAATTTACCCCGGCTTAAGAGTGAGGTTCATTTTTGTCATTGTTTGTGCAAAACAAAACCAACATAAATACTTTAAATGTATACCCTGTATCCACAGGATCTCCCACACATATACACACACACCCCTCCAACAAGGGGGCAGAGCAGGTATTTCCCAAACACCTCATCATACATCTATTTTCTGTTTGGGTACTTGCCAGGTACTTATGACTTGCATTGGCCACTGTTGGAAACAGGGTACTGGGCTTGATGGACCCTTGGTATGACCCAGTATGGCAAATTTTATTGTTACCACTCACAATCAGCAGGGTCCCGGGCTCTCGGCATTTCCAGCGCGCGGCGTCACCGGCAGGCAGCGGCATCACACTACGCACCTCGGGCTGAGGCTCCGCCCCCTTTAAGCGCGTCATCCCCGGAAGTGCGGCAAATTGCGCGGGAGAACTTCACTATTTAAAGCCCCGACTTCAGCATAACCTCGCCTCAGCTACAGGCTATCTTGTGCTGGTGCTCTGCGCGGATTCTGTTGTCTTGCTGCCTGACTTGGTTTGCCTCTCCGTTTATTCTCTTGCCTTGCTGCCTGCCTCGACCCAGACCGGACTTGGATTAGTCTTGCCTTGCTACCTGCCTTGACCCGGATGGGACTTGGATTACTCTTGCCTTGCTGCCTGCCTCGACCTAGACTTGGATTACTCTTGCCTTGCTACCTGCTTCGACCCGGACCGGACTTGGATTACTCTTGCCTTGCTGCCTGCCTCGACCTGGACCGGACCTGGATTACTCTTGCCTTGCTACCTGCCTGGACCCGGACGGGACTTGGATTATTCTTGCCTTGCTGCCTGCCTCAACCCAGGACTGGATTTGGACTATTCCTGGTGTACCTTCACTGGCTGGGTGGACATCATCATCCCTGCCGCAGATATCCTTCCTTTTAGCCTAAAGGTAAGACTGTTAATCATCAAGGATTCACTAAATCGTAACAGTTATGTTCTTATGTTCTAAATTCTCATGTCATCTAAGTAAGAGGGCCAAATTCTCTCTATTGCCAGCCACATTGTGAAATGCAAAATCTGCTATACCACAGAAGCACTAATTCACAGGACTCCAAAAGCAAGAACCCTACCAATGAAAAGGCAGCACTGCTGGGCCTAGAACACCAATACATCTCCTTTTGACAAAGCACAATGAATAAGACTACTACAGATCCTTACAAGCCAGCAGAATACCTCAGCTTGGTCACACTTACAGAACAGATAAACCTTCACCATAGAATAGCCTCCTGAATATTGACCTCCTTGGTCAATATTCAGTAGGCCATTTAATGGAGAATAAACATTCCATCTAATATCCCCGATTAAAGTTATCCTGCTAACAGTAGCCAGATAACTTTAAATCATAACTGGATATTATTTTGAATATGGTCAGTTATGTATTTGGCTACTGTTAGCGGGATAACTGTACACATAACCGTCTACACTCAAGAAAATATAGCCGGTTATGTAGCGGTTTGGAGGAAATATTAATCTCTCCATGGCCCCCTACACCCAATGGGGCGGATTTTAAAAGCCCTGCTCGCGTAAATCCGCCCGGATTTACGCGAGCAGGGCCTTGCGCGCCGGTGCGCCTATGGAACATAGGCGCACCGGCGTGCGCAGAGCCCCGGGACTCGCGTAAGTCCCGGGGTTTTTCGAGGGGGGCGTGTCGGGGCGGGGCCGATCGGCGCGGCGTTTTGGGGGCGGGATGCGGTGTTTCGGGGGCGGGCCCGGGGGCGTGGTTTCGGCCCGGGGCAGTCCGGGGGCGTGGCTGCGCCCTCCGGAACCGCCCCCAGGTCGCGTCTCGGCGCGCTAGCGGCCTGCTGGGGCGCGGGGATTTACTTCTCCCTCCGGGAGGCGTAAATCCCCCGACAAAGGTAGGGGGGGTTTTAGATAGGGCCGGGGGGGTGGGTTAGATAGAGGAAGGGAGGGGAAGGTGAGGGGAGGGCGAAAGCGAGTTCCCTCCGAGGCCGCTCCGATTTCGGAGCGGCCTCGGAGGGAACGGCGGCAGGCTGCGCGGCTCGGCGCGCGCCGGCTACACGAAATCGGCAGCCTTGCGCGCGCCGATCCAGGATTTTAGCAGATACGCGCGGCTACGCGCGTATCTACTAAAATCCAGCGTACTTTTGTTTGCGCCTGATGCGCCAACAAAAGTACGCGAAGGCGCGCTTTTTTAAATCTATCCCAATGTGCCTTGAATTAAAGTACTGATGCGGCCTCTGATCTTCAACTGACTAAATCATGAAATAATTTGCTAAGCAATACAGGCTTCTGACTCATATCGCAGACAGGAAATTCCTCTTTTTAATTACTAAAGTTTTTACATGGCAAAATTACTTATATTATTCATTAACATTTTCTGTCAGTCGAACAGGATATATACAAAAATATATTGCTTAGGGTCTCTTCTCAAACTATCAGCTTGAGAAATTCACTGCATCCCATCCAGCCCTCTGAGCTCCAATGGACTTGTCCTCAGAAGGGTGCCCCCTAGAGGATCCTGCAAATTTTACCAAATTCTTAAAGGGACCTCAGCATTTTTTTATTATTTATTTATTTATTTTTAATTTTTATATACCGGAATTCCTGTATGCAATACAAATCAATCCGGTTTACATGTAACGAGAAGGTTGCCCTGGTCTGGGAGGTTAGACCGGGGTTTTTTTTTTTTACATAGAACATTGAAACAATAACAATCAACCATTGAACATTATTACAAGGAACATAGAAAGTAATAATAATATTTAACCAAATAACAAATAACAAATAACCTTATTCTTGTATTGAAAAGTATGTGTGTGTTCACCTTTTTTCAAGCAATTTTAGTGCTTCTTGAGTGCAGGGAAAGTGCTTCTTGAGTGCAGGGAAAGCCTAATAAAAGTTACATTAGGACTACCGACATTCCAAGTAAAGGTTGGTACGGTTTGGGACATCTGTGGTGTGTATAAAACACCAAAATAGTAAAGTCCATGGAAATTTATCAAACTATGCTTCCAGTCATCAGCTTGAAAATGAAACATTCATTGAGTTTATAATTATCCCCAAGTGTGCACTATCTGTGCCAAATTCTCTGATGGGAATGATTGCTTCATTTTCCAACAGGCAGTATTACATAGTATCTCACAAAGAAAACAAAAATGAATTCTTTCAAGTTTGGAATAAAATCGTTTTTACATTCGATGACATGGATATTGATATATTCTCATTCTGTGTTTAACATGGATATGTTTTTTATTTTTACAGAAGTACGGTTTCTGTTCAGGAGTGGTTGTGAAAGATGCTCTAGGCGGTGAAGATGCGTCATTGAAATGTGAAGTCTATGACCCTCAGGTAATGTCTGCTGTTTTTAGACAGGTCAAAATGATACGAGGCAGAATCCATCACCAATGCTGTTCCGCCTTCCTTAAAGCCAAAAGCACTCAGCTCGCCAGTGGATGTTATGTCTGAGTGACTTCGGCGTCAGGATCAGCCCTGAGGGTTCAGTGGCAAATGCTGTGCTCTGCGATATGCAGGACTCAGGTCAGCTCCTAGGTCAGACCTTCTTGTCTTGCGGCAAGTGGGGAGGGAGATGCTGCAGAGACCCCTTTCACAGCTCCTATGGTGGAAGGGAGTCTCAGCATACCTGGGAAATTCTGATTTACTGTCTTCCTGATATTGTCACAGATTAGCAGGGCAGCAGCAACAGCAGCAGTAGCATTCATACAAGCTTCTTCTCTCATACTCACATGTTCACTTACACTCTCTCTCTCACCTACATATACAGATTCATTGTCAGACACACACATGTACTCTCTCACATACATGTGCACTCACTTCTCTACTTCTTCCACACACATATTCTGTTACGCTTTCAAGTTCCAGCATTAAACAAAGGCTGGAACAGATGACAATCCCCATGGGTGAAAATAGTTCTTCCAAAACAGAACTGCAACAGTTGCAATGGAGAAGGTACAGACAAGGGAGACCAAAATGATAAAGGGAATGGAACAGCTACCCTATGAGGAAAAGCTGAAGAGGTTAGGGCTGTTCAGCTTGGAGAAGAGACGGCTGAGGGGGGATATGATAGAGGTGTTTAAAATCATGAGAGGTTTTCAACAAGTAGATGTGAATCAGTTATTTACGCTTTCGGATAATAATAGGACTAAGGGGCACTCCATGAAGTTAGCAAGTAGCACATTTATGACTAATCGGAGAAAATCTTTTTCACTCATAGCACAATTAAGCCCTGGAATTTGTTGCCAGAGGATGTGGTTAGAGCAGTTAGTGTAGCTGGGTCAAAAAAGGCTTGGATAAGTTCTTGGAGGAGAAGTCCATTAACTGCTATTAATCAGTGTATTTAGGTAATAGCCACTGCTATTAATTGCATCAGTAGCATGGGATCTTCTTGGTGTTTAGGTACTTGCCAGGTTCTTGTGGCCTGGTTTGGCCTCTGTTGGAAAAGGATGCTGGGCTTGATGGACCTTTGGTCTGACCCAGCATGGCAATTTCTTATATTCTTATGCTCAGTTAGCAAATATTTCACCATCTTGTGGCAATTTTCAGGTACTGCACTTATAACATTCCCCCCCCCCCCACCCCCGCCCCTCACCCAAAGTCTCTTCCAGTCCTTACTCCCAGATGTGGAATCAATTTGGAGGTCCTATCACATAAAGGTTAAGAAAGTGATACATTTTTGTTGGACTAACGTAATTCATTTCTTGACTAGTTTTTGGGAATTAAAACTCCCTTCCTCAGGTCCTATAATAAAGAGAGAGAGAGCGAGAGGGGGAGATTTATGAGATGGTCACCATTAATTCATGAATTACCTGTCCTGTGTTAGCATTTCCAGCCGCAGCCATCCGTGGCTGGCCCCCGCTAACCTTCTCCGTGGTGTCAAGACTGCCGCCAGCACCGTGGCAGTGGCGAGAAGACGTTCCCGAGGCAGGCCCTGCTCCCCTCTGGGCTGAATTCGTCTTCTTCGGCCAGGTCGGCGCTAGAACGCTTGTTCCCCGTCCTCCTCTCTGCAGCGTCAGGCCGCGCGGCTCACTTCCGGGTTCCAGCAGACCGTCCCTCTCCTAGGCACGTGGCCATGCCTCCTGCCTGCTCTTAAAGGGCTATCATCACCAAATTGCCTTCAGCTGCCCGGATGATGACAAAGGCTCAGGGAGTACTTATGGAGGCTTCCTCTTCCTGTTCTTCGACTTGGCAACAAGTCTGCTTACTTCGGTGAGTTTGTCTGTGCCTCTGGTGCTCTTGCTCCTGTTCCTGCCTCTCTGAGTCCTTTTGATGCCTCTCCGAGCTCCGTCTCCATTGTCCCCGCTTCTGTTCCTGGACTGATTCTCTGGCTTCTGACCCCGAACTGGCGACTCGCGATTCTCTGGCTTCTGACCCCGGACTGAACATCGATGAATCCTTCATCTTCTCAAGGGCCCATCTAAGTCCAGCCGGCCCTAAGCACCCAAGGGCTCAACCTGTGGGGAACGGGGCTGGTATTGATGAAGCTCCAGTCAGCTCTTGCTTCAGTTTCGCCTCGCCTCCCGATGGTGGGGGCCTGTGGGAGTTTGCTCTCTCAGGGAGTACCAACTTCCTCCCCTTCGGGCAAAGGGTCCACATCTCCTCCGCCATCTCAACATCCTGTTTAAAGCCCTTTGGCTATTCGTTTTGATCTCTAGGTCCTGAGCAAGTTATCTCACCCGAGACCATTGCTGTGAGTAGGAGGGCAGATCACTAGAATGCTCTGCCAGTGCCTGTCATAAAGCTGCTGCCAAAACAGACAAAAAAACAGCATGCAGCACCCTCTGCTGGTTTCCTTAAAGCAGTGACATGAGCAGAATAACGTAGCGAGGTATTTCAACAGTTAGGTGAAAAGGTGGATCCTTTTCTCTTCCATGTTAACAGTTAGGTGAAAAGGTGGATTCTTTTCTCTTCCATGTTAACAGTTAGGTGAAAAGGTGGATTATTTTCTCTTCCATGTTCGTTTTGCGTCTGAGGTAAAAAAGATTCAGCGCTTGACGTTTCCTCGAGCTTCTGCCATTCTGAAGCCACACAAATCAAGGCACCGCTGTGCTGATCCTCAGCAAAAAACAAAACAAAAAAACCCGTACGGAGGCCCAACCCGATGGACTTCCGATAGAAACAAGTAAACAAAGAGTACTCGGAGGAGGAAGATAAGTCAGTAAACACCAAGTTCTTAATGCAAAACTCAGGCTAGAATATAATCAAGAAATTATGTTTGAGCATAACAAAGAAAGGAGACGTAGGAATAAGGTCAAAATCAGAAGCTACAGAGCCGGTAAAAAGGCAAGCTCATACTGTGAGAACCCTCATTAGAACTTTAGCTTTGATGTTTTCCTTTTCCTCATGCACAGTGATTAGGTCCTGTAGGATTTTGCATACTCGCAGAAATGAATGTATTCATTAGTTATTTCCCAGCTTGGCAGAGCCTCTCCCAGTAAAATCCACAACTTCATCTTTGATTCCAAGGCTCTTTTTTCCTATGTCTCATCACTCACCAAACCATCTCCCCCTACTATCCCAGACAACCAAGCTCTCAACAAAGCCAGCGAACTGGCCAATTACTTCAAGAAAAAAATCACCACCTTGACCGATCCTCTCTCTACACTCAGTCTCCCGCCTCTTTCGGCGCTTGTGACCCTACCTCAACCAACCACAAGTCTGGAATCCTTCGAGCTCACTTCCTCTCTCGAGGTAGAAAATATCCTCAAGAAATTCAAACCTTCCTCTCACCCTTCGGACCCATTACCCACGAAACTTCTCATCTCCATCATGAACACTATCTCCAAACCTATCGCAGAAATCATAAATATCTCCCTAACCCAGGGCCTAGTACCAAACCAGATAAAACTTTCAATTCTTAAACCTCTATTAAAAAAACCAAACCTTCTACCCACGGACCCAGCCAACTTCCGTCCCATAGCCAACTTACCGTTGATTGCCAAACTGATGGAGAAAATAGTGAACAAACAACTCTCGGAATACCTGGAAGAAAACAACATACTTGCCCCGATGCAGTACGGATTCCGTAAAACTCTGAATACTAAATCCCTCCTTCTATCACTCACAGACTCCAGCCTCCTGAACCTAGAAAATAGTCAGTCCTACCTATTTGTTCTGTTAGATCTATCCGCAGCATTTGATACGGTAAAACACGCAATTCTTTTAGAACGACTAGCAAACATAGGCATCAAGGGTCTTGCTCTTAGCTGGTTTAAGTCCTTCTTAGACAACAGATTCTTCAAAGTGAGGATAAATAACAAAGACTCTCCACCTGTCCTCTCTGACCAAGGAGTCCCCCAAGGATCTTCCCTCTCTCCAACTCTTTTCAATATATACCTTCTCCCTCTCTGTCAGTTACTCACCAATTTCAAGCTAACTCACTACCTATACGCGGATGATGTTCAAATTCTCATCCCTATCACAGAGTCCCTTCATAAAACCCTGGCTCATTGGAATGTGTGTCTACAATCAAGGACCTACTCTCCAGTCTCAACCTAGTTCTCAACTCCAATAAAACAGAGATGCTCATCATATCGCAGGACGGCACCTCTACCCAGCTCAACCCTCCTAGCTCCCCTCAACCTGCAACCCCTAACATCAACCTTTCATCTGCTGTCAAGGACCTAGGAACTTGGCTAGACAACCAACTAAACCTAAAAATATGTATAAATAACACCACAAAGGAATGCTTCCACAAATTGCAAGTCCTCAGAAACCTTAAACCACTCCTTCATTTCAACGATTTCCGCCTTGTGCTACAATCTATCATTCTATCTAAGATTGATTATTGTAACTCCCTCCTGCTTGGTATCCCAACTAACTCCATCAAACCTCTTCAGATGGTACAGACTGCCGCCGCTAGAATCCTCACCAACTCCAAAAAAAGAGACTACATCACCCCCATCCTACGTTCCCTTCACTGGCTGCCCGTCAAATTCAGGATACTTTTCAAAGTTCTCACAATTATTCACAAAGCGACGCACAACCTCGCTCCACTCTCTTTAAGCATCCAACTGAGACCTCACACGTCGGCCAGACCCATCAGATCCGCATACAAAGGCACACTGTATGCCCCGCCAGCGAAAACTTCAAGAAGGAAGCGAGCTCTATCAACAGCAGGCCCTCACCAATGGAACGCTCTCCCTCTAGACCTTCGAATGGAACCATGCCACTTGACTTTCAAAGAAAAACTTAAGACTTGGCTCTTCACCCAAGCTTTCCCTGACACCTAATCTTTGCCTCTGACTGTTTTTAACAGTCGTGCTCCTCCCCATTCTTCCCCCTCTTCTGAGTGTCCGCGAGGACTATCCCTTCAGTTTCCATGAAGCATTGCTACCCCACCTACATATGTCCCCTGTGCCTCCCACTTGTTTTAAACTCTCCCTCCATTTCCTCGATGCAATCCCCCAGACTGGTCTCACAGTTGTTCACTGTTCTTCACATCCATCCCTAATGCCTGTCCCCTGCTATATTTCCACTCACTCGAGATATTAACTGTACCAGTTCTAATATTTTCGCCCAAGCAGTTGCACCAATGGTACCTGTTGTACCAGTTTGTGCCAATTGTACCAGTTTGTGCCAGTTGTACCAGTTGTACCAGTTTGTGCCGTTGTACCAGTTTGTGCCAGCTCTTGTTTTTCCTCTGTTATTTATACGGCCTGCGAGCTAAGTTTCCTACTGTTCTTGTTTTCTTTTGTTCTATGTACGGTCTACGAGCGAAGTTAATGTTTACTGTAAACCGAGGCGATCTGTATCTCATACAGGAACAGCGGTATATAAAAGCTAATAAATAAACAAATAAATAAATAAAATCATAAAAGCATACTTTGGTGGGGAGGGACGCACTTACCCTGTGTAATCCTAATGGAACAAGGAGGAGGGAGAGTCACAGAGAATCCTGTTCCTGTGGCGGCTTCTCAGGCCCCTCTTCCATCGTTCCTCCGGCCTGCGTGCTGATGGCGCTTGAGCAATGTTTTCAAAGCTTGCCAGCCGGCTGTGTTGATCCTGCCTATCATGGTGAGCCAGAAAAGTTTAAAAACGCTTGCAGCTCGCATGGCCAGCATTGTTTTTTTACCAGGCAGGGATGCTCGGCTAAGAGCTGGGCATTAGGTGGTGAAGCTCCTCTGGCCCCCACGCAAATTTCTGTGTTTCTCACAGGACAAGCAGGATGGTAGTCCTCACATATGGGTGACATCACAGGATGGAGCCCAATCACGGAACACTTTTGTCAAAGTTTCTAGAACTTTGAATGGCACCTACTGGGCATGCCCAGCATGGCACTAAACCTGCAGCCAGCAGGGGTCCCCCTTCAGTCTTCTTTTTTCCACGCAGCAGTAGCCACGTGGGTTAAGGAGCTCCACAGAGATTCCTGACAGAAATTTTCCTCATGTAATTACTAAAAACGTTCATACTCCACAGGGGTCCCTCCTTTGAATTTTTTGACTCCGCGGTACTCCGGTAAGTTTTTACCCGTTTTCGGTTGATTCCGTCGGGTTTGGTCCTCGCGGCCTACTGGCCATCGACCGAACTGCAGCTAAATTTTTCAAAGGCCATGGCGTCGGGGTTCCGTCGTTGCCCGGACTGTACTCACACCATGTCCATAACAGACCCACATAAAGTCTGTGTAATGTGTCTCGGGTGCGAGAATGATGTCCTGACTTGCACCAAATGTGCCTTAATGACACCAAAAGGTCGCAAGGCCAGAATGGAGAAAATGGAACTTCTCTTCCGTTCTCAAACTCCGACGCCGTCTATTGCATCGACGTCGTCTGAACCGGCACCGTCCACTTCGTGCCAGTATTGGCCACCGGCTGGTGACCGTCCGGCGTCGATGACTTCTCGGCCTTCGACTACCTCTACTCCCCCCTCAGGACCGAGGGGATCGTAGAGAAAAACATTGGCATTGACACCAGATGTCTCAGACAATCGATGAAGGAAAATCATCGACCTCGCCATCATCCGAGCTGCCATCAAAGAAACCCCATCCAGAAAAGGCACAGACCCTTTCTGCGACCGGGTCACCGAGGCAACCCTCACCCGGACAGGTATCGGGAGCCGTGACTCCGCCTTTAATGGTGGTCCCTCCGGCTATGCCTCTGCTTCCTTCTTCCCTTCCGGAGCCGGGGCTGCTTGCTCCAGGATTCCATGAAGAACTGGACCGGATGGTTCAGGAGGCCATCGATAAGGCGATGCACAGGCTCCAAGGTCCCCCAGCGCTGAAATCAGTGCCGGTCGTGGAACCGACCATCGATCCTATTCCAGCAGCATTGGCACTGCATCTCTCGAAGATGGAAGCCCTCATAGCCGCTTTTCCACCGATAGATCCTGGGTCACCGATGGCTCTGGTGCCTTCCCCACTTACCCTGTCATCGGGAGGGGAAACACCATTCCGCATTCCTCCATCGGGAGTCTTTCTGAATCCTCAACCATCGATGCCGATGCGCCCATCGGTGCCACCGATCCATCCATCGATGCCCACAATGCCTACACCGGTGCCCTCGATGCCTTCATCGGTGCCTACAGTACTTCCCTCGATGCCTTCAGATCCTAGACCAGGACCTTCAGGAATACCATTGTCCTGTCCTTCTCAGGTTCCTACAGGGACAGGTGCTGATTCCTATGACACCTGGACTGACGATTCATCTCAAGACACCGATGATTTACCATCGCCACCTTCTCCTACTGAAAGTAGGAAGCATTCTCCTCCAGAGGACTTGTCCTTCATAAATTTTGTGAAGTAAATTTCTGAATTGGTTCCCTTCCAATTACAGACTGAGCAAGATGATAGGCACCAAATGATGGAACTGTTACAATTCCTGGATGCTCCCAAGGAAATAACCTCCATCCCTATTCACCAGGTTCTTTTGGATCTCCTCAAAAAGAACTGGGAACACCCTGGTTCTGTTGCTTCAGTCAACAGAAAAGCTGATACCACTTATTTGGTCCAGTCAGCCCCAGGATTCCAGAAACTTCAGCTGGATCACCAATCTGTGGTTGTAGAATCTGCCCAAAAGAGGGCAAAAAGATCAAAATCCCACTCTTCCTTTCCCCCAGGTAAGGAACAGGTAAGGAACAGAAATTCCTGGATGCCATTGGCCGGCGTGTCTTCCCAATGCTTATCTATCGGATCGCCTCCTACCAGCTGTATATGACCCAGTATAACAGGGTCTTATTCAAGCAGATACAGGACTTTGCAGAGTCCCTGCCTCAGCAATTCCAGGAACAGCTTCAAACCCTGGGTTTGAAGCTGTTCCTGGAATTGCTGAGGCAGGGACCCTACACAAGGGTTTCACAATTGCTGAGGCAGGGACCCTACACAATTGCTGAGGCAGGGACCCTACACAAGGGTTTCAAGGCAAGGAAGCATGAAATAAGATCCTCATGATATCTTCAACACCACTTCCAGGGTATCTGCAACTGCTATTTCGGCAAGAAGATGGGCCTGGCTTAAGTCTTCGGACTTGCGTCCTGAAGTACAAGACAGATTATCTGATCTGCCCTGCATAGGAGACAATCTGTTTGGCGAACAGATTCAGCGGATGGTGGCGGAACTCAAGGACCATCATGAGACTCTTCGCCAGCTCTCTCTGATGCCCTCTGAGTATTCCTCCAAACAGCCTTTCAGGAAGGATACTAAAAAGTCATTCTTCGTCCAAAGAAGTCCTATCCACCACCATCTAGAACTTGTTCCACGAGACCTTTCCAAAAGGCCCAGTCTCGTCAATCGCGGAAACAAAAGCCGCAGGCAGCTCCTCAGCTGGGCCCTGCTTCCAGCTTTTGACTCTTGCATAGAGAGCAGCAGCCAGTTTCCACTTCCTCAGATACCAGTGGGAGGTTGATTGTGCCATTTCAACAACAGATGGCACACAATCACCTCAGACCAGTGGGTCCTTGCCATAATCTCGCAAGTTTATCACCTGAACTTTCTCTCCATCCCACCGGACTCCCCACCTCTACCGATGTGGAGAACATCCGACCACTCACTTCTCCTGGAGCAGGAGGTCTCCCTCTTCCTCCAGTCCAGAGCAATAGAGCCAGTGCTTTACTCCCAACAAGGCCTAGGATTCTATTCCCGGTACTTTCTAATTCCCAAAAAATCAGGCGGCTTTCGTCCAATTCTGGACCTATGCGCCCTCAACAAGTACCTCCACCAAGAAAAGTTCAAGATGGTGACCTTGGGTTCCCTCCTTCCTCTTCTGCAAAAAGGAGACTGGCTCTGCTCTCTCGATCTCCAAGACGCATACACATACATTGCGATAACTCCATCTCATCGCAGGTTCCTGAGATTTCTGGTAGGCCCCAAGCACTATCAGTACCGAGTGCTACCATTCGGCCTGGCATCTGCACCACGAGTCTTCACCAAGTGCTTCGAAGTAGTAGTAGCAGCCTTCCTCAGGACTCAAGGTGTTCACGTCTATCCCTATCTAGACGATTGGTTGATCGGGGCTCCCACTCAGCAAACTGCTCTGTCGTCCCTACGTCTTACTTTACACACTCTGATTTCACTAGTAGAGATGTGAATCGTGTCCTCGATCGTCTTAACGATCGATTTCGGCTGGGAGGGGGAGGGAATCGTATTGTTGCCGTTTGGGGGGGGTAAAATATCGTGAAAAATCGTGAAAAATCGTAAAAAATCGAAAAAACGTAAAATCGCAAAACCGGCACATTAAAACCCCCTAAAACCCACCCCCGACCCTTTAAATTAAATCCCCCACCCTCCCGAACCCCCCCCCAAATGACTTAAATAACCTGCGGGTCCAGCGGTGGTCCGGAACGGGCTCCTGCTACTGAATCTTGTTGTCTTCGGCCGGCGCCATTTTCCAAAATGGCGCCGAAAAATGGCGGCGGCCATAGACGAACACGATTGGACGGCAGGAGGTCCTTCCGGACCCCCGCTGGACTTTTGGCAAGTCTTGTGGGGGTCAGGAGGCCCCCCCCAAGCTGGCCAAAAGTTCCTGGAGGTCCAGCGGGGGTCAGGGAGCGATTTCCCGCCGCGAATCGTTTTCGTACGGAAAATGGCGCCGGCAGGAGATCGACTGCAGGAGGTCGTTCAGCGAGGCGCCGGAACCCTCGCTGAACGACCTCCTGCAGTCGATCTCCTGCCGGCGCCATTTTCCGTACAAAAACGATTCGCGGCGGGAAATCGCTCCCTGACCCCCGCTGGACCTCCAGGAACTTTTGGCCAGCTTGGGGGGGGCCTCCTGACCCCCACAAGACTTGCCAAAAGTCCAGCGGGGGTCCGGAAGGACCTCCTGCCGTCCATTCGTGTTCGTCTATGGCCGCCGCCATTTTCGGCGCCATTTTGGAAAATGGCGCCGGCCGAAGACAACAAGATTCAGTAGCAGGAGCCCGTTCCGGACCGCTGCCGTTCCGGACCGCCGCTGGACCCGCAGGTTATTTAAGTCATTTGGGGGGGGGGGTTCGGGAGGGTGGGGGATTTAATTTAAAGGGTCGGGGGTGGGTTTTAGGGGGTTTTAGTGTGCCGGCTCACGATTCTAACGATTTATAACGATAAATCGTTAGAATCTCTATTGTATTGTGTTCCATAACGGTTTAAGACGATATTAAAATTATCGGACGATAATTTTAATCGTCCTAAAACGATTCACATCCCTATTCACTAGGATTTATCGTCAACTACGTGAAATCCTGCTTAGTCCCATCTCAAACTTTATCATTCATAGTGGCAGACTTGGACACCTTGCAGGCAAAGGCATTTCTGCCTCGACAGCGAGCTCTCGCTCTCATCTCTCTCGCTCACCAGCTACAGTCTCAGCACCGCACGACTGCACGCCAGTTCCTCATCCTGCTAGGACACATGGCGTCCACAGTACAGGTTACCCCAATGGCCTGCTTGGCCATGAGAGTCATGCAGTGGACTCTAAGATCAAAATGGACTCAGTCCATCCAATCTCTATCGACCACTGTTCACATCACTGACTCACTTCGTCAGTCTCTAGCCTGGTGGCAAAATCAGATCAATCTCCTCCAAGGCCTGCCTTTCCAGGCTCCAGACCCTCAAATAATTCTCACCACCGATGCTTCCAACCTCGGCTGGGGAGCCCATGTCGCCGATTTGCAGACACAAGGAACTTGGTCTCCAGAGGAAGCCAAACACCAAATCAATTTCCTGGAGCTGCGAGCAATCAGATATGCTCTCAGGGTATTTCAGGATCACCTTTCCAACCAGGTCATCCTCATTCAGATGGACAATCAGGTGGCCATGTGGTACATCAACAAACAGGGAGAGACGGGCTCCTACCTACTGTGTCAGGAGGCTGCACAGATATGGGTGGAAGCCCTCTCCCATTCGATGTACCTCAGGGCCACCTACTTGCCGGGAGTGGACAATGTGATGGCGGACAAACTGAGTCACGCCTATCAACCACACGAGTGGTCCCTCAACCCCACTGAAGCAGACTCAATATTCCAACGTTGGGTTACCCCCAGATAGACCTCTTTGTGTCACCTCAGAACCACAAAGTAGAGAACTTTTGCTCTCTCACTCGCAGCCAACACTCTCAGCCAAGAGATGCATTCTCCCTCTCATGGGCAACAGGTCTCCTATATGCATTCCCTCCACTTCCACTTCTCTCGAAGACTCTCGTGAAGTTACATCAGGACAAGGGACACATGATCCTGATAGCACCTCACTGGCCTCACCAAGTGTGGTTTCTAATACTTCAGGACCTCTCCATTCGCAGGCACATTCCTTTGGGAAAGGACCCACTTCTGATCACTCAGAACGACGGGTGCCTACACCACCCCAATCTTCAGGCCTTGTCTCTGACGGCCTGGATGTTGAAAGGTTAATTCTTCAGCCACTTAACCTTTCGGAGCCAGTTTCCCATGTCCTGATTGCTTTACGGAAGCCTTCCATGAGAAAATCTTATCTTTACAAATGGAACCGGTTTAAATCATGGTGTTCTTCTCAATCCCTTGATCCCTTTACCTGTTCCACCACGAAATTTCTAGACTATCTCTGGCACTTGTCAGAATCTGGTCTAAAAACCTCCTCCATCAGAATGCATGTTAGTGCGGTACCCGCCTTCCATAGAGGTGTCGGGGATGTTCCTATTTCAGTACAACCCCTCGTAACACGTTTTCTGAAGGGCTTGCTTCACCTCAAGCCTCCTCTGTGCCCTCAGGCCCATTCTTGGGACCTCAATCTGGTTTTGGGTCGGCTCATGAAACCACCATTTGAGCCTCTCCAATCCTGTGATCTTCGCTATCTCACATGGAAAGTGATATTTCTTTTGGCAATAACATCTGCTCGCAGAGTTAGTGAGTTACAAGCCCTAGTTACCTATCCGCCTTACACTAAACTTCTGCAGGACCGGGCAGTACTCTGCACTCACCCTAAGTTCTTACCTAAGGTAGTATCAGGCTTTCACATTAATCAATCCATTATACTACCTACCTTCTTTCCCAGGCCCCACTCCAGTCCAGGAGAACAAGCTCTGCATACCCTTGACTGTAAACGGGTTCTAGCATTTTATCTAGACCGTACAGCTGCCCACAAGAAAAGCACTCAATTGTTTGTCTCTTTCCATTCCATCAAATTGGGGCAGCCTGTGGGTAAGCAGACTCTCTCTTCCTGGTTAGCGGACTGCATATCTTTTTGCTATCAGCACGCAGGCATTCCACTCCAAGACCCTGTTAAAGCACACTCTGTGAGGGCCATGGCAACTTCAGTAGCACACCTACGCTCAGTGCCGCTTCCTGAAATTTGCAGGGCTGCTACCTGGAGTTCTCTCCGTACCTTTACAGCCCATTATTACTTAGACAAAGCCGGAAGACAAGATTCCATCTTTGGCCAGTCTGTCTTGCACAACCTTTTCGCAACTTGATGTACCAACATCCTTCCACCTGCCCGTTAGAGTTCAGGATGCCCTCTACCAAATTTCACCCCAGTCCTAGTGCCTATTGCACAACTGGGTACATTTGGTGCATTTCTTGGACATCCTCAGCTCGGTACTCACCCATATGTGAAGACTACCATCCTGCTTGTCCTGTGAGAAAGCAAATGTTTTTTACCTGTAACAGGTGTTCGGTTGGACCATTAGATGACAGAGGGGTTAAATGGGCTCTTAAGGAAGATAAGGCCATTGCAGAAAGACTAAATGGATACAAGTTCCGGAGATGGTTTTCAAGGGTGATGAGTCAGACGAACTGAACGAAATCACTGTGAACCTGGAAGATATAGTAGGCCAGATTGACAAACTAAAGAGTAGCAAATCACTTGGACCGAATGGTATGCATCCTAGGGTACTTAAGGAACTAAAAAATGAAATTTATGATCTATTAGTTAAAATTTGTAACCTATCATTAAAATCATCCATTGTACCTGAAGACTGGAGGGTGGCCAATGTAACCCCAATATTTAAAAAAGGCTCCAGGGGTGATCCAGGTAACTATAGACCAGTGAGCCTGACTTCAGTGCCAGGAAAAATAGTGGAAACTATTCTCAAGATCAAAATCATAGACCATATAGAAAGACATGGTTTAATGGAACATAGTCAACATAGATTTACCCAAGGGAAGTCTTGCCTAACAAATCTGCTTCATTTTTTTGAAGGGGTAATAAACATGTGGCTAAAGGTAAACCGATAGATGTAGTGTATTTGGATTTTCAGAAGGCGTTTGACAAAGTCCCTCATGAGAGGCTTCTAAGAAAACTAAAAAGTCATGGGATAGGAGGCGATGTCCTTTCATGGATAACAAACTGATTAAAAGACAGGAAACAGAGAGTAGGATTAAATGGTCAATTTTCTCAGTGGAAAAGGATAAACAGTGGAGTGCTTCAGGGATCTGTACTTGGACCGGTGCGTTTCAATATATATATATAAATGATCTGGAAAGGAATACGATGAGTGAGGTTATCAAATTTGCAGATGATATAAAATTATTCAGAGTAGTTAAATCACAAGCTGATTGTGATATATTACAGGAGGATCATGCAAGACTGGAAGATTGGGCATCCAAATGGCAGATGAAATTTAATGTGGACAAGTGCAAGGTGTTGCATATAGGGAAAAATAACCCTTGCTGTAGTTACACAATATTAGGTTCCATATTAGGAGCT
Organism: Rhinatrema bivittatum; assembly: GCF_901001135.1. Taxonomy (NCBI): domain Eukaryota; kingdom Metazoa; phylum Chordata; class Amphibia; order Gymnophiona; family Rhinatrematidae; genus Rhinatrema; species Rhinatrema bivittatum. The sequence continues at coordinate 235,190,044 of NC_042623.1, forward strand.
ACCACCCAGGAAAAAGATCTAGGCATCATAGTGGATAATACTTTAAAATTGGCTCAGTGTGCTGCAGCAGTCAAAAAAGCAAACAGAATTTTAGGAATTATTAGGAAGGGAATGGTTAATAATGCCTCTATATCACTCCATGGTGAGACCGCACTTGGAATACTGTATACAATTCTGGTCTCTGCATCTCAAAAAAGATATAGTTGCGATGGAGAAAGCACAGAGAAGGGCAACCAAAATGATAAAAGGGATGGAACAGCTCCCCTATGAGGAAAGGCTGAAGAGGTTAGGGCTGTTCGGCTTGGAAAAGAGACGGCTGAGGGGGGATATGATAGAGGTCTTTAAGATCATGAGAGGTCTTGAACGAGTAGATGTGAATCGGTTATTTACACTTTCGGATAATAGAAGGACCAGGGGGCATTCCATGAAGTTAGCAAGTAGCACATTTAAGTCTAATCGGAGAAAATTCTTTTTCACTCAATGCACAATAAAGCTCTGGAATTTGTTGCCAGAAGATGTGGTTATTGCAGTTAGTGTAGCTGGGTTCAAAAAAGGTTTGGATAAGTTCTTGGAGAAGTCCATTAACGGCTATTAATCAAATATACTTAGGGAATAGCCACTGCTATTAATTGCATCAGTAGCCTGCAATCTTCTTAGTGTTTGGGTAATTGCCAGGTTCTTGTGGCCTGGTTTGGCCTCTATTGGAAACAGGATGCTTGGCTTGATGGACCCTTGATCTGACCCAGTCTTATGTTTCGGCCTCGAAAGGCCTTGCATTCTGTTGAGAACTGCCTCGAAGGGCCTTGCATTCTGTTACGAATCGGTGGTTTAGTGTGCCCATGGGCATCAGCCCGACCCCGGTCGTCCAGGGCTGAACCAAGGGTTGACGGTGGCCCCGCATGGCTAAACACTCTACCCTCTGCCAGGCCGGAAAGCTCCCATTGCCAAACATCCAAGGATGTTGGAAGGTGAATGGTCCTCCGACCATTCCGGGCCCTTTTGGACCTGCTGCGAGCAGCATCGAGCAGCAGGCCTGGCCTGAGGTTGAGGGCAGACGGGCCTTGACATAAAGACACTGTGATTGATGCAACGGCATCACATGGAACGAAGACACTTGGCTGAAGACATGACACCAGGGCTATGAAGACGTGACTGTGGATTGATGCGATGGCATCCAGGAACAAGACACATGGCTGATGCAACGGCATCCAGAGACGAGACAAGAGTGGGAACAGGGAGGAGGCTGGCAACTACAGGCCGGTTAGCCTCACTTCGGTGGTGGGAAAAGTAATGGAGTCTCTGCTGAAAGAGAGAATAGTGAACTATCTACAGTCCGGAGAATTGATGGACCAGAGGCAACATGGATTCACCAGGGGAAGATCCTGTCAGACAAATCTGATTGACTTTTTTGACTGGGTAACCAAGGAATTGGACCAAGGAAGAGCGCTCGATGTCATATACTTGGATTTCAGCAAAGCTTTTGATACGGTTCCGCACAGGAGACTGGTGAATAAAACGAGAAGCTTGGGAGTGAGTGACAAGGTGGTGACCTGGATTGCAAATTGGTTGACGGACAGAAGACAATGTGTGACGGTAAACGGAACCTTCTCTGAAGAGAGAGCGGTTTTAAGTGGTGTACCGCAAGGATCGGTGTTGGGACCGGTCCTGTTCAATATCTTTGTGAGCGACATTGCGGACGGGATAGAAGGTAAGGTTTGTCTTTTTGCGGATGACACTAAGATCTGCAACAGAGTGGACACGCCGGAAGGAGTGGAGAGAATGAGACGGGATCTAAGGAAACTGGAAGAGTGGTCGAAGATATGGCAGCTGAGATTCAATGCCAAGAAGTGCAAAGTCATGCATATGGGGAGCGGAAATCCGAATGAACTGTATTCGATGGGGGGGGAAAGGCTGACGTGCACGGAGCAGGAGAGGGACCTTGGGGTGATAGTGTCTAATGATATGAAGTCTGCGAAACAATGCGACAAGGCGATAGCAAAAGCCAGAAGAATGCTGGGCTGCATAGAGAGAGGAATATCGAGTAAGAAAAGGGAAGTGATTATTCCCTTGTACAGGTCCTTGGTGAGGCCTCACCTGGAGTACTGTGTTCAGTTCTGGAGACCGTATCTACAAAAAGACAAAGACAAGATGGAAGCGGTACAGAGAAGGGCGACCAGGAAGGTGGAGGATCTTCATCGCATGACGTACGAGGAGAGATTGAAGAATCTAATATGTACACCCTGGAGGAAAGGAGGAGCAGAGGTGATATGATACAGACTTTCAGATACTTGAAAGGTTTTAATGATCCAAAGGCAACGACAAACCTTTACCATAAGAAAAAAATCAGCAGAACCAGGGGTCACGATTTGAAGCTCCAGGGAGGAAGATTCAGAACCAATGTCAGGAAGTATTTCTTCACGGAGAGGGTGGTGGATGCCTGGAATGCCCTTCCGGAGGAAGTGGTGAAGACCAGAACTGTGAAGGACTTCAAAGGGGCGTGGGATAAACACTGTGGATCCATAAAGTCAAGAGGCCGCCAATGAAGAGTGGGTGACTCGCCAGAATGATGGCTACTGCCTGGAGACAATACCCTTATTCAATAAACATACACATGGTTACTGTGACTCCAACATCACTCTAAGCTTCAACAGCAAGAGGAAATGTGGAAAAAAGGATTTGCACTCACAAAGACGGGAGTAGCTGGCTTGTTACAGCGGTTACTACCCCAAACCAAATATCCAAATTACTACCTCCACCTTCCTCTATTCCTGATGCCTTTCAACTAGCTTGATCACTCCATTCTTATACTTCACTTCAATGCATATCCAGCATAGTTCTCTGCTTCAACAGCAGGGGAAAAGAAAAACTGTTACTTCACACATCCAGCAGAGCTCTCTGCTTAAACGGCAGGGGAGAAGAAAAAAGGATTCACACTCACAAAGCGGGGAGTAGCTGGCTTGTTACGGCGGTTACTACCCCAAACCAAATGTGCCTGATACTTCACTTTCAATGCATATCCAGCATAGCTCTCTGCTTCAACGGCAGGGGAGAAGAAAAAAACTGATACCTCACGCATATCCAGCATAGCTCCCTGCTTCAACGGCAGGGGAGAAGATAAACAACCAATAAGGGCTGTATAACATAATCTGGGTAAAAACAAATAAGCATGGGTGTAGCTTGCTTATTGCGGCGGTTACTACCCCTACTACCTCTAACTACTCAAGCTAGATATTTCACTTGGATGCAGCTCCATCACCGCTCTCTACATTAATGGTGGGGGTGGAAGGGAATTAGAACCAAGAGCTAAGAGAAACAGATAAGTATGAGAAAAAAATGTGTGAAGCTTGCTGGGCAGACTGGATGGGCCATTTGGTCTTCTTCTGCCGTCATTTCTATGTTTCTATGTTTCTATGTTTCTATGACATCCAAGGGAGGCAAGACAAGGCATGGACATTGGCACTGTCTCTCAGGGCGCCCTACTCAGGCCACCCGCGGGACTGAGTCGCGGACCACCCTGTCCGTTACGCGCCCTACACAGCCCCAAGGCTGGTCATGGACCACGACGGGAGCGGGACAGCGCAGGAAGACACATCAGGACCAGACGGCTCAGGAGCACAGGACAACCGTCCACCGGCCGGCAGCCCACCCAGGAATACTGCATCTGAGGGACTCCCGGCCTACCGGTACCAGAAGGCTCAAGAGCAGAGACGAGGCATGGCGTAGGAAGGAAACATCCAGGAAGGCAGGAACACCAAGATGAAGGCTGAAGAAACCTGGACATGGACCTCAGGTGAAGACATAGAACAAGGAACGAGACATCAAGATGAGGAGCTCCACAAGAAGACCTTACATGGGCCCTGGCAGGCAGGAGCCTCCAGGGTGAAGACCAATGACGATGCAAGGCAACGAAGAACTGACGGAGCAGCCCCTTTATAGGGCTGGAACCAGGAAACAGTCATTAGGTGGGGCCCAGACACTTCCTGTGTCTGGCCCTTTAAATAGTGTGAAGAGACATGGCCGCGCGCCTAGGCAGGAGCAGAGCAGGGCTGTGCAGGACTCTGGACAGCGGCCTGCACAGCGTCTGCACGTCGGTGACGTCAGAGGAAGCAGGGGAGAGCCTGAACGCAGGCTCCAGCGTCGGCAGCGGCTCCAGCCGCTGCGGGAGGCCCAGGGGGCGGCTCCTGCCGCTAATCGAGCCCGGGGCTGCAGCCTAAACGCCGCGAAGATCCGGAAGACGGCGGGAGCGGTCCCAGGCCCCGTGGGAGGCCGCGGCTCCGACCGCGGAGCGAAGAAGGAAGCAGGGCGGCCTCCTGGCCGCGTGGGCAGGCCGACAGCGGCGTCCTGCTGCATCGGCGAAGAACGCTGCGTGGGTAAGTCCGTGCCTGCTCGCGGGGGAACCCGCGGGCAGAGCAATTCATAACACCCAGCATGGCGATTTCTTATGTTCTTATGTTAGTCCTCATGAAACCCGCCGGCCGCCCCGTGGTGTTGGGTTCGCAACATTTTCTTATTTTATTTTTTGGCATTTCCTGTAGCTTTAAACAAGACTGAAGGGGGACCCCTGCTGGCTGCAGGTTTAGTGCCATGTTGGACATGCCCAGTAGGTGCCTGTCAAAGCTTCTAGAAGCTTTGACAAAAGTGTTCCATGATTGGGCTCCATCCTGTGATGTCACCCATATGTGAGGACTAACATCCTGCTGTCCTGTGAGAACACCTGTTACAGGTAAGCAACATTTTCTTTCTTCATACACTCCCTCGCGCTAAAGAACAACTTTTTTGGGGAAAGATATCCCTACGGGCGAGATGGGCTGAAAAATTTGCAAAGGGTCAGCGGACTGAGAAGAAATCGATATGCGCAGAAAGCGGGCACTGAACAGTCAGCGCCCGCTTTCTTAACGCACCCCAGTGTCCCCCCCAAGGGGGGCACCATGCAATATTTAAATTAGGGGGTCGCATTAGTAAGGAGGCGCCAGGGTTGCTTGGACAGTTTATCAGCATCAGTTTTCCTAAACGTTGCATAGCCAGGGGGTTCAGGAAACAGAAGAGCGTCTGTTTCCAGCACCCGACTGCCAGTGTTTTTTTAATTTTTTTCCATTCTTTAACTTTATTTGTTTGTTTTTCCTCCTACTCTATATTAAATAGAAGGCAGTACAGAAAAGCAATTTTTTCTGCTTTTTTGTACTGGTGGTCCTAGATGCACTTTTCTTTTTTGTATCTGGAGTGAATGCTAATAGCCTCAGTCACATGCATCTGCATGTGATTAGCGCTATTAGACTCACTCCGGGTAGGACACGCGTTGAATAGGTCCTAATCCCCTTATTGCATTAGGGGATTCATTAGCGCTTATTCAACCCGCATCTGATTGCCGGTTATAGAGTGCGCTTGACTGAGCGCACTGAATTGCATCGGCCCCAAAGAGAGCCCGGCCAAGGACTCGGGTTCAGAAGCAGACTGGCTGGCCCTTCACACTTCGGTGGAACAGACGAAATCTTTACAAACAATGTTTGACAGGCTCTCAGAAAAGTCGATGAAAAATATCAACAAGAAGGTGTCAACTTTGGCCTCCTCATTCAGGAGAATGCTGCGCGCATTTGTGAAACCATAGACAGAGTCAAGGAGGTTGAGATGTCGCTGACGCATGCTCGATCAAAAGTGGATGCCTTGGAGAAAAGATATTCAGTATTATCAGAGAAAACGATGACATGTAAAATCGTGGCAGCAGGAAAAATATCCAAATAATCGAGCTGCCTGACTCTGAACACATGGAGGGCATAGACCCAGTAGCCTTTTTTCAAAATGGCTGCTGGAGGTTTTGGGTCTGGGGACATGGAAAGACTGCATGAAGATCGAGAGGGCCCACTGAGCATTAGCTGCCACTCCTGCGGCTGGAGGAATGCCATGTGCGGTAATTATACAAATGCACAGCTATGCGGATAAAGCTCGCACTATGGCCAAAGCGAGAACACAATCTTCAATAATCTTTGATACGCACAAGATAATGTTCTTTCAGGACTTTTCCTAACCAGTGCAAAAAAAAAAAAATGCGTGAGCATTCAGGCTTGCAGGCGAAAGGCTATTCTTCTGCCCTTTTTTACCCTGCGAGGCCAGGGCCGGTGCAAGGGGATTAGGCATCCTAGGCGAGCCTTCTTCCTTGCGCCCTCCCCCTGGTTGCGTCGCCACCACCCGATCTCGGCCCCTACTCCTACCTCATTCTTGATCACGCCCGCTGACTGTGTGGTTTTCTGAGTCGTGAGCAGGTTGGGCACTGCTTGCGGCCCGCTAAATCTCCACTCCTCTTTGCCACCGCTTGCGGCCCCCATATGACTCACACCCAGTGGCGCACCAAGGATGTCCGGCACCCGGGGGCTAGTGCATTTGTGTGCCTCTCCAGCATCGCCCCCTTAATCTTTCTTGTACTAATGCTTAAGGTCACAGAAAATCTGTGATGTCTCTAGACAGAAGAATTTTGGGGGGGGGGAGCTAAAATGACATTTCTTCATCACACCCACCTCTACAGCATGGATCCTGCTTTAAAATTGGTTATAAAAAAAAGCATTAATAAAAAAGTCCACAGGGTCTTCTGCGTAGTTTTAAAAAGCTGGCCAGTTTCACACTATAAAATTATTTGATAGCCTCATTCAACTAACTCTATATGGCTATGAGAGTGAAGTCTGGAATATATAGGAAGGGACAGAATGTCAATACAAATCCTGAACCTCCAGTTCTCTAACTCTGTGCATCCACTGAAATTCCCCCAAACAATGGAGCTTGGATGTTTCCCTTACAGCTCATCATACTAAAAGATATTTTCAAATTCTGGTGTCACCTCACAGTAACAGCAGCACAAACACCTTCCACTGCCAGACACATTGTGAACTAACACAAAACCCCGCAAAAAAGACACTCAAAATCTATACTGCAATCCCATCCTAACATAACAGTAATAACACCAAGGACTCAAACCACGATAACCCTACCTGTGAATAAGCAAGAGTAAATATTACATTGGGTCCTAGAATACCAATACACCACCTACTGAGGAAACAAAACAAACCCGATTGCTATAGATCCCTATACAGACACTACATGGTAGCAGAATCTCTCATCATGGTCACACTCACAGAGCAGAGACAGACCCTCACCAAATACAGAATACAAAATAAAGGAGCACAAATTAGAAAAAAACTGAAATGGAAACCCCAAGAAGCCAGACTCTGTATTAACGATGGAAGAACAGAACCACCATTCCTCATAAAACAATAAAATCAAGAAATATAAAGCCTCAGTTATAATAGTAAAACCATACTAATAAAAGAATATTTTAAAACTACTGATAAATAGAATTTCTATTAATTAAAATCATATACTTTTACAATTTCCCAAACACCAATAAAATATTTCAAAATAGCACATATATCAAATAACACCCAATAATTAAAACAAATACGGATTTTAAAAAGCCCCTGCTGACCATACGTGGGAGCTCTTGATTTTCAGTCACCCTGATATTGTCGAAGATTAGGAGGTTATCCTTTCTCTCTCACACATACTCACATGTCCATTCTCTCTTACACATACACTGTCACATACATACACATTCATGCCTTATACCCACCATAACCTCTCGCTCTCACAGACACTGACACACTCTCAGGCTGTAAGACACTCTCTCCCCCCCCCCACATACACTCTCTTACTTGGATTTTCTCATACACGCTCATGCTCTCACTCTCACCGGCTCCCTCACATACACACAAACACATACACCCAGGCAAGCTCCCAATCATTCTCACACAGACACTAACCCCCAGGCAGGCTCCCATTAATTTTCACACCACTCCCTCCCCATCCCCCAGGCATGCACACATTCATTCTCACACACACAGACCCCCAGGCAGGCACCAATTCATTCTCACACACACACACACACACACCACACACAAGCAGGCACCTAGTCTCACACATACAAACCCCAGGAAGACACTCATTCATTCTCATTTCTCATACATAGACACACCCTCAGGCAGGCACCCATGCATTCACAGACATACACCCCCAGGCAGATTCCCATTCATACACATCCACACACTAAAGGCAGACCCCCCTCTCTTTCTTTCGCCAGCAACCTCAGAGCCTCTCTCATTCCTCTGCTGCCACCGTCACTGCTGCCGCGTGGCTATTGGGGAGGTGCTGATTGCTGCTATTGGCACTGAAGCCCATTCTACTACTTCCTCTGTGCAGGCCCCGTGGGCTTCCACTTCCTCCATGCTGATCTCGTACATTGTGAGATCCGTATAGAGAAAGTGCTACTCTTGCACATTCCCCAAGATTACATGTGCCAATCAGTAAAAAGTAGGTAGGTTTAGATGCGACCTTTTTCTGCGGGCCATGGTGACATGAGCTTCACCACGGCCCTGCCGATCTTCCTGCTGTGTGTATCTGGCAGAATGGCACACAGCACAGCAGTAGTTCACTGCTCAGCCGCCGGTGAGATGAGGTCCACCGGCGGCCACATGAGCCTTCATGTCGGCCATCAGCGCTCCCCCTATGGCCCTGCTCCCAGGGCCATTGGTTCCCCCTGACCTCCCCTCGGTTTACCACTGCTCGGCATCCCCTAATGCTTGGCGCCCTAGGCCCAGGAGTAGTTCGCCTAGTGCTTCCACCGGCCCTGCGCGAGGCTAAAGGTGATGTCGGATGGGCAGTCTCCTCTTTTTTTTTTGTTGATACATTGGATGCTACAAAAAAATTCCTGTCTGATATAAATGCCAGAGTGGCTGGTAAGAATGATGGTCCGCAGTGCCAGTAAAGAATGTAATCGTGAGAGAGGACAGGCTATGGTCGGGGGGGGGGGGGGGGGGCGGGGGGAGGAGTGGAGTACATTAATATACCACCGTGGCATGTCACGTAACCCCTTGTTTGTGGCTAAACATATTAAATGGTTTTTCTGATTTGTTTGATATTTTTTCCTGTTATTTACATGGGATCGCCCTGGATTGGTGGTTTTTTTTTATAATGGACCCACTGGGTGCGGGAAGGCACTTGTCAGATGTATGCTGCCAGAAGAGATATCTGCAATGGGCGATGGAGTCATTGGAATGTAAAATTCGCTGTAATCAGGGCGTGTTGCAGTGGTACACATCTTTCATAACCATACTTTATCTCTGGGGTAACGTATTGCGGCAAGCGGTTGGATCACATATTTGCATCGCGTGCCAGACTAGATTCCAAAGGCTAGACGTTGTGGAAGTCAAGGCGTTTCTTCTAATGGATCTGTCTCAAAAGTCCTGTGGTCGCTGGTGGACTGTATATGTTGTACTTTCACAATGATCTGTGGGTTTTTTTTCATTTTTATTGGTGACTTTGGTGTTGAGTAGCATCCCCGAGGCCCATTCACTGCCTCTGGGGGTTGCTGCTTTACTATTTTTTTGTGCTGGTGTGTCTGATCAGCTGGCTGGATGATCACCTTATCTATATGAGCAAAGGTCTTGCAGTGTTCAATGGTTGCACCGAAGTTTTTCCTCTCCAATGTTGTGTGTGGAAATTGTAGGAGGTGTGATTTTTAAAGTTGGGGGCTTTAGGGTAGGGAGATGGGGGAGGAGGGAAGGTGGTAGAAGGGTAAATTAGGGAGGTTGAGGGAAAGAAGGGGGTTCAGGGTGGTGTAGGGAAGGTTGGGGGGGAGGGGCGAGTTGGTTCAGGGTAAAAGGTACCTATATCGGGTTATGTTTTGATAACACAAAATTATTTGTACTTTGTTATGGGAGATGGCTTTTTGATATTGGCTTTGGTATGTCAGTAATTGCAATGATATTATGAGGTACTATTATGATCTTTTTTCTTTTTTTTTTCTTGGTAAATGGCTGAGGGTAAAATTGTGTCCTTGAATATTCGGGGAATATCGAACCCTGTGAAAAGATCAAGGATATTACAGTTTCTGAAGTAACAGGGGGCAATTATTGCATTTTTGCAAGAGACTCATCTGGTGGCTTGCGAGCATGCAAAACAAAAAAGGGCGTGGGTTGGACAGGTATATGCTGCTTCTTATTCATCCAAATGTAGATGAGTTTGTGTCTTAATTCATAAAAATTTTCCATTACAGATACACTGGGTCGATATGTGATTCTGGAGGGGAGTTTATACGAGCAATTGATTACATATGTGAATATCAATGGGCCAAATGTGAGACAAAAAGAATTTTACACTAAGGTGCAAGGGATTCTGGTAGGATATGATACAACAAGAGTACATGTGGGAGGCGATTAGAATGCATGCATTCAACCGGCTTTGGATAAATCCGCAACACGGGACATTCAAGATGATAGTGGGAGAGGCATTGAAAATCTAATATAAATGTTTGGTCTGGTGGATATATGGAGAGAGAAGAAACCAAGCAGCAGAACTATACTTACTTCTCTCCGAAGCATCAAACTTATAGTTGAATTGATTTTTTTTCTTTGTAGCAAGGGGGATGATGACAGCAAATCTCCAACCTGATATTTTGGTGTGCACAATATCTGACCATCATGCATGCTATCTTCCTCTCATTTAAATTGCAAGGGACAGGAGCCACCGACCTTGGAGGCTCAATATTTCTCTGTTGGGGCAAAAGATTTTAGGGATAAAATGAAGAAGGTTATGGAGGATTTTGCAGTGCATAACCCATCTGATAAATGTAATCCGACTTTAAGATGCCCTAAAGGCAGTGATCCGGGGCCATGTGATATCATATGCCAGTTACAAGATTAAACAGAAAAAAGCAAAACAGATAGAGCCAGAAATGCAAATCCAACTGCTTGAACAACCGCAAGACTTTTAAAAAGCTGGGCGTGCTGCGAGACAAACTTGAGGAACTGCAAGTGGCAGATGATGAAAAATCTATGAGGTTCACACAACAAAGATATCATGAACATGGAAACAAAGCAGGCTCTTTATTATATAGAGAGATGCAGTTGCAGAATGATAGTCCTGTAATCTTTGGCATTTGGGATGGCCAGTGGAATATCAAACAAGTGCCCAAAGATATTAATGATTTGTTTTACCTCCCATTTTGCAAATTTTTACCAGGCGCAAATGGTTTTGCCCGCTGGGTTTGCCCTGTATTGAGATAGAAGATGCAGATTGGTTGTTGACTGACATCACTCTGGATGAGGTCACGAGGGCCATGAAAGCAGTATTGGGAGGGAAAAGTCCGGGACCTGATGGGTACCCATTAGAATTCTATAAAACTTTTACGGCAGAGCTGGTTCCTACTCTGAATTAATTATTTAACTATCTTAGATCCCAGGGAGAAAGGGTGGGAACTACCCTAAACCAATTAAGCCTGATACATCACTTAGAATACATATACATATACAGCGTTGCTCTCTGCTTCTATGGCAGGGGAAAATGTGGAAAAGAGGATTTGCATTCAGACAACAACCAAAAAGGACTGAACTTCATAATCTGGATAAATAAATAAGTGTGGGGGTGGCTTGCTTATTACGGCGGTTACCACCCTAAACCAATTAAGCCTAATACATCACTTTGAAAGCATATACAGCGTTGCTGTCTGCTTTAACGGTAGGGGGAAATGAGGAAAAAAGGATTTACATTCAGACAACATCCAACAAAGCATCGATCTGTGCAGTCTGGGCAAACAAGCATCAGGGTAACTTGCTGGGTGCGGTGATTACTACCCTTAACCATAAGCCTTATGCTCACCTTTGATGCAACATCAACATTGCTCTCCTCATCAATGAAAGGGTATGGCAGGAAATTTGAATCAGTTACCAACAAGGTTGATAAAACAGATAAGTATGGGAAAATAAGTGTGGAAGCTTGCTAGGCAGACTAGATGGGCCGATTGGTCTTTTTCTCTGTCATTTTCTATGTTTCTATGTTTCTACAAGGCAGCCAGGGACCTGCTGAAGTGTTCTCCTTATAGACCGATATATCTTATAAATGTGGATATAAAGATCTTAGCAAAAATCTTACAAACCCATTTGGAAGATGTAAGGCCTATTCTGGTTCATAAAGACCAGATGGGATTTATCAAGGGGAGACTACAAATAATACAAGGCGACTGTTCAATATAATTCAATGGGAAAACAAAAGAAAGTGGCTGGTATACCTGAGAAGTTTGTCCCTTGGAAAAATGCCCTATATAAAAACCTGACAGTAAGGATATTGCCTAATGGTGTGGTTTGTGCCCCTTTTGAAACTGAGAGAGGTATGAGACAGGTGCCCCCTTTCCCCATTATTATCTTATCTGGTCATAGAACCGTTGACTTGGGCCATTAGGAGGTCTGGGAGGATAGAAGGGGTTATATGTAATATGGAAGTCATAAAACCTCGTTTTACGTGGATGATGCATTATTGTATGTGACTAATCTGTTGCGCTTGCTACCTGTGCCGATGGACCTTATTGAGCGAAATGGGGTAATTTTGGCCTATTTGATAAATTTCACAAAATCAGAACTGATGTTATTGGGTCCGGAGAAGAGATGCCCTCCCGAAGAGCACAAATTTAAAAGAGCTGGGAAGGGTTTAAATATCTTGGAATTTGGGTTTCTAAGGACTATAACAGACTATATAGAGATAACTGTGTGCTGATTTTTAATAAGACTAAGACTGACTTAAGGAGGTGGTCTACAATGAATATTTTATTTTATTTTTATTTAAACATTTTTATATACCGGCATTAGTTGTGGACATCATGCCGGTTTACATCAAAACTGGTAAAGTATGGAAATTACATTTTAACAGGGAATTAGAAACTGGGAGGAGGGTAAATAATTAAATAGGATAGACGAGAAATAACAGTAACATTAACATTAACATGGTTCCTCGGTGTGAACGAGGAGAGAGGATAACAACATATGGTTCCTCAGTATGAGGAAGATGGAGCAGACGCAATGTGGTCTATTTTTTATTAGAGGAGGTGTGAGTTTTTATTCTGGGTAGGCATGTTTGAACAACCATGTTTTCAATTTCTTTTTGAAGTTGTTCATACATGGTTCAAGGCGTAGGTCAGGCGGCAGTGTGTTCCAGTGAGTGGGACCTGCTATGGAAAGAGCACGGTCACGTGTAGAGGTGAGATGGGCTGCTTTAAGGGAGGGCACAACTAGGGTGCCTTTATTGGTCGTTCTAGTCGGTCGATTTGACTGGGTGGTTGTGATGGGTAGGTCTAGCCAGTTGGAGTTGTGGGTGTAAATTGCTTTATGCATTATGGTGAGTGTTTTGTAGATAATACGAGAGGCTATGGGGAGCCAGTGTAGGTCTCTGAGTATAGGGGTGATGTGGTCGTATTTACGAGAGTTTGCAATGAGTCTCGCTGTGGCATGTTGTAACATTTGTAGAGGTTTGATGGAAGAGTAAGGGAGTCCTAGAAGAAGAGCATTACAGTAGTCTAATTTGGATGATATGGTGGCCTGTATGACTGTACGAAAGTCTTGGGTGTGAAGAAGGGGTCTGAGTTTTTTAAGTACGTTGAGTTTGAAAAAACAGGCTTTGAGAATGGAGTTTATGTAGTTCTTCATGCTTAGTTGGTGGTCAAGGAGAAGTCCAAGGTCTCTCACAGCTGGTTGTGTTGAGAGGAGGTGGAGTTTGGAGGTACCTGATGGCGGAGGTGCAGGGGCAGCGTGAGGTGAGATGAGTAGAAGTTCCGTTTTGTTCGTGTTGAGGGCGAGGTGTAGGTTGGTGAGCAGGGAGTTGATGGCTGTAAGGCATTTCTCCCAATGTTCTAGTGCATCAGAGATGGAGTTCTGGATGGGGATGATGATCTGAACATCATCAGCGTAGAGGTAAAACTTGAGATGGAGATCAGAGAGGAGTTGGCAGAGGGGGGTGATGTAAATATTGAAAAGGGTGGATGAGAGAGATGAGCCTTGCTACTGTGGCAGGTGAATCTGATCAAGATGCAGGACTGGTGCGTTCCATGGCAAATTAGGGTGCAAACCATTAGGGGCAGTGAAGAGCAGCCATGTGGGGCCATGAGCGGAGCCTATCCCGCTCATAGCCGGGAGCGGAGCCTATCCCGCTCATAGCCGGGAGGAATAGTGACTCGGCAGGCTGTGACTTGTGCCCATCCTGCTCACGGCCAAGAAAAGTGTTATGGTTTTGAGGTGTTTGAGTAGATTCTTGGGTACTGCGGAGATGACCACGCCCACGGGGAGGAGCCCCGTGGGGAACCACAGTACTAGGCTAGACTCGAGACGCACAAACACAGAGATTCGTCTTTTATTATATTTATTTATTTATTTATTTTTAATTTTTATATACCGGAATTCCTGTATGCAATACAAATCAATCCGGTTTACAAGTAACAAAAAGGTTGCCCTGGTCTGGGAGGTTAGACCAGGGTTTTTTACATAGAACATTGAACAATAACAATCAACCAATGAACATTATTACAAGGAACAGTGAAATATCAATAATATTTAACAAATAATAAATAACCTTGTTCGTGTTTTGAATAGTATGTGTGTGTTCCCCTTTTTACAATGGACTTTAGTAGCGTATATCGACTGCAACGGTTATATAATATGTCCTCTGTTAAATGACTGTTAAGTAGGCAATTTTAAATAGTTAAATGTTAAATAGGTATTGCGAATAAGCAAGTACGTGTAAGAAGTTAAGTGTCAAGCTATTCGTGACACCCTACAATGGTTGGATCTGAAAGACAGGAGGAGGTGCTTAGTTACACTCTGGGAATTGGAATGCTTGCCTGAAGAGCCAGGTTTTTAACCTTTTTTTGAATTCTGGTAGATTGGGTTCGAGTCGTAGGTCTGGTGGGAGCGCATTCCATTGGTGTGGTCCTGCAGTGGAGAGTGCTCTTTTTCTTAGTGTTGATTTGGCAGGAGCTGCGACTAATGTGCCTTTGTAGGCGCTTCTGATGGGTCTGGAAGATAAGTGTGGCTGAAGTTGAATTTGTAGAGATATAGGTGCGGCGTTATGGATTGCTTTGTGAATGATGGTTAAGGTTTTATATAGGATTCTCTGTTTGATGGGTAGCCAGTGGAGGTAGCTCAAGATGGGGGTAATATGGTCTCTTCTATTAGTGTTAGTTAGGATTCTGGCTGCGGCATTTTGTACCATCTGTAGGGGTTTGATGCTGTTAGAGGGGAGGCCAAGTAAGATTGAGTTGCAGTAATCAAGTTTCGAAAAAATAATGGATTGAAGAACGAGGCGAAAGTCATTGAAGTGAAGGAGTGGCTTTAGCTTCTTTAGGACCTGTAGTTTAAAGAAGCAATCCCTGGTGGTTGTGTTAATGAATTTTTTTAGGTTAAGTTGGTTGTCAAGCCATGCTCCTAGATTCCTGACGTCTGCAGAGAGCTCCATGTTTTGTGCCAGGCTGGGTGCGTGGGTGTTCGGTTTGTGAGAAATCAGTAGCAACTCTGTTTTGCTGGGGTTTAGAATCAGGTTCAGGCTGGAGAGTAGATGTTTAATTGGTTGAAGACAATTCTCCCAGTAGGCGAAGGTTTTTTGAATTGATTCTGTGATGGGGATGAGGATCTGGATGTCATCTGCATAGAGGTAATGAGTAAGCTTGAGTTGTGATAGGAGATGGCAGAGGGGGAGGAGGTAAATGTTGAACAGGGTGGGAGAGAGGGATGAGCCTTGTGGTACACCTTGGTCTGATAGGATGGGGTCAGATTCCTTGTTGTTAATTCTGACCTTGTAAAACCTGTTTGATAGGAACGATTTGAACCAACTGAGAGCTGTGCCTTTGATTCCTATGTTTGATAATTGTTCTAGTAGTTGTGAGTGATTTACTGTGTCGAACGCTGAAGATAGGTCTAACAGGACCAGTAAGAATGACTGTTTTTTCTCCAGGTTCAAAAGTAAATTATCTGTGAGAGAAAGCAAAAGAGCCTCTGTGCTTAGTGATTTACGAAAACCATATTGTGCAGGGGAAAGAATGTTGTGCTCCTCGAGATATTCGGAAAGTTGTTTATTTACGGCTTTTTCCATCAGTTTGGAGATCAGGGGCAGGTTTGCAATGGGTCTGAAGTTGGCTGGGTCCGTGGGTGATGCAGTTGGTTTTTTCAGTAGGGGTTTGAGGATTGCAAGTTTTAGTTGATTAGGAACTGTGCCCATGGCTAGAGAGGTATTGATGATTTCTGCAATAGGTTTTGCGACGGTGCTAGGGATGGCGGTGAGCAGATTAGTAGGGAGTGGGTCCGAGGGATGTGCAGATGGTTTAATTTTTTTAAGTAAATTTTCAATCTCCATGGCTGATGTGGGCTCGAATGACTCTAGTCTAGAATTCAGCGTGGGTAGGTATGTGCTATGAGGTGTTGGAAGAGTTTGATGGGTTGTAAGGGAGCTAGTAAGGTTTGAGATTTTTGTCTTGAAGTAAGTGGCTAATTCGTTGGCTTTGCTGAGCGCTAGTTGGTCTGGAATGGAAGGTGGCATTGGTTTGGTGAGAGATGACACGTAAGAGAATAGAGCTTTAGAGTCGAAGATGAAGTTATGAATTCTTTTTGCATAGAAGTCCTTTTTTGTTTTGTGTATGGCGTTTCTGTAGGTGTTGAGGGTGGCTTTGTAGTCCAGTCTGGATGTGGGTGAAGGGTTGTTTCTCCAGCTTTGTTCTTTGTTTCGTAGTTTTTGTTTTAGGGCTTTGAGTTCCGGAGTGAACCACGGTTTTCTGTTGAGAGGTGACAGTAGTGAGGTGATGCAGAGGTAGCAGTCCAGGGACCCTCGGCAGAGGGGACCCATCTCATTGAGATAGTATAGGAAGATCCGGATGCAGGTTCCCAGTGCAGCAGAGCTGTAGATGAGACAGACTGAGAATGTTAGATTACTCACTAAGTTGGTAGCTGTATAGGTGAAGATCCCAACAGACAGAAGTAGTTGAATACCGGCACCGAGGCAGGGAGAGCAGGCCCTCGAGGAGCGAGTACCTGATTCCTGAAAGTCACCTGAAAGAAAGCAAAGGCACCCGAGGAGTGGGTACCAAGTTAGCAGAATATACTCCAAAGGGCAGGGAGAGAGAAAGCTTCCTGCAATGAAGAAGCGGAAGAACTGCAAAAGCGAAGTCCTTGCTAACTCACCTGAGGTTGGTGAGTTATGCGTATAAATACCTCCCAGGGGGTGGAGACCTCCTGGAGTTGATTGGAGTTTCCCGTGCTGGCCCCTTTAAAAGAGGGCCTGGTCTTGCCGCGTGCGCCTAGAGGATGTCAGGGGCGGGGCTTCTGAGACGGTGGTGTTCCAGCCACGGAGAGATGCCCCCCAACATCAACACAGACCTCGGAGCCCGAGGACGCACCCCCGAGCCCAGCGTCAGGGGCTCGGAGACCGGCGGCCCGCATCCGGAAGCGGTATGCTCGGTCGGCCATGGTTTCTGAGGCTGGCCGACGCAACAGTACCCTGTCTTCAAGGACCCCCTTCGGTGGATCGTCATTCTCCCTCAAATAGTCCTCCTCATTTTCTGTGATCCAGTCCTCCTCGCTGTCGTCGGAATCGAAAACGTGTTTGTCCGTAGCATGTATGGAAGAAGATATCACAGGTGTATCTTGAGAGGAAGTCTCAAGTTCAGGGATACTCAATGGAGATACGGTGAGGTCCCCTTGGGCATTCCTCAGTTGTAAGAGGGAGTTTAGATGCTGGATCTCCTGTTCCTTTTAAGTCAATATGGTTAG
The DNA here is from genome assembly GCF_901001135.1 of Rhinatrema bivittatum. NCBI lineage: Eukaryota > Metazoa > Chordata > Amphibia > Gymnophiona > Rhinatrematidae > Rhinatrema > Rhinatrema bivittatum. The sequence goes on from NC_042623.1 coordinate 235,207,662, forward strand.
GAGGCCTTGCGTGGCTTGTCCATGCGATTTTACTAGTTTCTTATTCACCAAATCTTTATGGATTATTTGTTCCTCTAACCGTGTGAGCTCATCTTGCAGAACGTATGCCCCAGAAGAGTCAGGCCTCCAAAGGTTCCCCTCGGCACTCTCCTGGTGGAGTAAGGGCACTGACGGTGCTGTTGCAACAGATATGGCACGGGATGGCCCAGGAGGTTTTAAGCAAGTTTCCGAACAATGAAGTCCCCATTGAATCTGATCAGGAGAAGACCAATTGAACTGAGGCTGATGTCTCTGAAGCCAGGCAGGCCCAAAATTATAGGACTCACTGCCTCAGGTAATATGAAAAAAGAAAGATGTTCGCTGTGAGTTGTTCCAATTCTCAGTGATAATGGCTGAGTAATCCATATGACCTTTCCGGGGAGAGGGTTCCCATGCACCGATGAGAGAACCAATGGAGGGTTCACTGGCGAGGTAAGAAGTCGACAATGATCAACGAGGTCTTGCCGGATGAAATTTGCTCCGGCGCCAGAATCCACCAGAGCCGGTGTGGGAATACTGGTGGCAGACAATTCCAGGGAAACAGGTAGAAGAAATAAAGGTGACCCTGGCGTGAGATCTCGGGTAGCCACCTTCGCTGTTTCTGGATAAGACGATTTCTTCTTCTGTCCCAACAATGGAGAAACTGGGTATCTAGAGTTACTGTCACCACCAGGTTGAAGGTGAGGTGCGGTTACTGCCGCTGAAACATAGGTTTGACCCAGTTGCATTGGTTCATCCCCGGAAGGAGCAGAGATCTCTGGTAGAAAAAGAGAGTCGGAAAAACGACCGCGTCGTCTTGTGTAGTTCTCCTGGGTCTGTTCCTGGAGTCTTCTATCGATTCTACCCGTAAGGTCAATAAGATCTTCAAGGGAAGTGGGAAGTTCCCAGGCCGCCAGTCGTCCTTGATCTGTGGATTTAATCCTTCCAAAAATATGGTATTGAGACTGCTTCCTTGCCAATTTAATTCTGTAGCCATGGTACAAAAATCAATGGCGTATTCACCGAGGGACGGAAATCCCTTCGGAGACGAAGCAAATCAGCACCCTTCGCTGGTAACCTGCGGGGATCCTCAAAGACCTGTTTAAAAGCGGAGACGAATAGTGGCAGATTGGAAAGCAGAGAATCAGAGTGTTCCCATAGCTGTGAAGCCCACACCAGGGCTTTCCCATCCAATAGGGAAAGAATGAAGGTAGTCTTTATCGAATCGTTCATAAACAATGCAGGCTGCAGCGCAAACTGCATATGGCACTGGTTTAAGAAACCCCGGCATCGTTTTGAGTCTCCTGAATAACGAGGTGGATTAGAGAGAGGGATTACCATGTGATTAGGTCCAGAGACCATTGAAGAACCGGCTGGTGAAGGGAAGACATCAAGTTTCTTCAAGAGATCCTGACCAAGGGTCAAGCGATGGACGTCCGCCCTCACTAATTCCAATGAGTTCTGGAGACTTTGTATCTTCTGAATAAAGTTATGGATGGACTGGAGTACCTTCAATTCTTCTGTTTGAGAGTCCAGTCTAGTATTCAGATGATCAATAGCTGTAGATAGTGCCTCCAAGACCATTTGCTGTTCTTTACTTCTCTGGGCTAAGCCTGGAATGGCCTGCAACGCTGTGAGTTGAGCCGAATCCATGGAGTTAGCAATCTGTTATGGTTTTGAAGTGTTTGAGTGGATTCTTGGGTACTGTGGAGATGACCAAGCCCACAGGGAGGAGCCCCATAGGGAACCACAGTACTAGGCTAGACTCAAGACGCACAAACACAGAGATTCGTCTTTTATTATACAGCTGATGTATACCACCAGAGGTGGCAGTAGTGAGGTGATCCAGAGATAGCTGTCCAGAGACTCTCGGCAGAGGGGACCTGTCTCACTGAGATAGTATAGGGAGATCCGGATGCAGGTTCCCAATGCAGCAGAGCTGTATATGAATGTTAGATTACTCACTAAGTTGGTAGCTGTATAGGTGAAGATCCCAACAGGCAGAAGTAGTTGAATACAGGCACCGCGGCAGGGAGAGCAGGCCCTCGAGGAGCGAGTACCTGATCCCTGAAAGTCACTTGAAAGAAAGCAAAGGCACCCGAGGAGCGGATAACAAGTTAGCAGAATATACCCCGAAGGGCAGGGAGAGAGAGAGCTTCCTGCAAAGAAGAAGGGGCAGAGCTGCAAAAGCAAAATCCTTGCTAACTTACCTGAGGTTGGTGAGTTATGCGTATAAATACCTCCCAGGGGGTGGAAACCTCCTGGGGTTGATCAGAGTTTCCCGCGCTGGCCCCTTTAAAAGAGGGCCTGGTCTTGCCGCGCGAGCCTAGAGGATGTCGGGGGGCGGGGCTTCTGAGGCGGTGGCGTTCCAGCCGCGGAGAGAAGCCCCCGACATCGACACAGACCTCGGAACCCGAGGGTGCACCCCCAAGCCCAGCGTCAGGGGCTCGGAGAGCGGCGGCCCACATCCGGAAGCAGTACGCTCGGTCGGCCATGGTCTCTGAGGCCGGCCAATGCAACAAAAAACAAACACTCACTGGGTCATGACTGGCATCTTAGTGAAAGAAGTCAGGACCAGGGGGGGGGGGGGGGCAGGCAAAAGGCACCTAACATCCTTGCACTGTCCTTGTCAAGTTGGCTATATTACCAAGGTTTATTTATCCTTTCATGCACAACCCCTGTAATGTTCCAATGCAAGCTTTACAGACCATTAAAGGAGATATGTATAGCTTTATATGGCAGTGGAGACCTCCTAGGCTAAAATATGATGTTATGGTTAAAAGTAGGGAAGCTCGAGGGCTTGGTTTGCTACACTTGCAATGATATTATTGGGCATGAACATTATCATGTCTGTGAACGTGGCTGTGAACTGCAGTCATGGCTATCTTTGGAGGAGGAGGGAATGAGTGGATGCAGTCTGGCATCTTTGCAGCTTATGCTGTATACGTCCAACACATATGGGAAGATTATGCGGGGTCATGTTATAATTGCACATACACTCAAAACATGGAGGATGCTGATTCGCCATGTTCAATCAATGGATGTTGCTTGTTTCTACTTGACATCTTTAGTGTGCAACCCTACTTTATTACCCCATACATTTTCTCCTGATATGGAATTGTATGCAGCAGAAGGGCTAAAAGTTTTGGGACAATTGGCTGATGAAGGGAAAGTTAAAACTTTCACGGAGCTGGTGGAAGATGACCAAATACCTCATATGACTCAATATTTATATTTACATCTATGTAAAGATATCACATATGTTATTAGGGAAAATCCAGATACAGAGGATACAGATACAGATACAGAGGATAGTAAGGGGATTGAAGGAGTAATAAATTGTAAAAGAAGAGTGAGGCATCTGATATCTATTTTATATATAACTCTCCGATCAGAGCTGTGTGAAAAAGAAATTTCGGAAAAACATACAGGTATGAAACTCAAGATTTAAATGCTGACCTAGACAGCAGGGTTTGGAAGTCAATCTGGAAAATGTTGTGACATATTACTATATAGTAATATATTCTAACGGGCAAGAACAGTGCGAGCAAATATTGCTGGAGAGGGTGCAGACAGTTAGGAATTTACTTTCATATGTGGTGGGATTGTCGAGGAAACTCAAATGTTCTGGTCTCAATGTTTGATTGTATTTCAGACATATGTGGGCAGCAGCTGGTTGTTAATGCTACTCTTTTCTTGCTAGGGAAGTGGCTTAATAGTTGGGAAATGAGAGGTCATTGAAAACTGGTGGGACATAAGTTGCCCGCGGCACGACTAACAATGGTTCATCAGTGGAAATGATCTCCAACTATCCTGTGCTGGGAAAATAAGGTGGTAGATATAGCTTTTATGGAGAAATTAAAAAATCAGACAGAAAAATACTATGCTGTATGGAGGCCCTATTGGATGTGATGAGAAATGGATGACATATAATCTCCTATGTTGTACTTTAACATTATATTGATATGTTTATGCCAAGTCAATGTGTTATCATGGTTTTGTGGTATATATAAATAAATAACTATAAATAAAGAGTTAAAGAAAATATTTACTAGGCCCAGCCCAGTGGCTAAACAACAGGTGTTGCATGCCGTCATGTGGAGGATCCCCAGTTCAATTGCCAGGTCAGGCCTTCCACTCCCCAGGCCACCTGGGAATGCTGTAGAGGCAGTGATCACAGACACTGGTGGGAAGGTGGCCAGATTTAGAGCTTGTGATACAGGATCCTGGAAGGATTGCCTGGCTTCAGGATCATCACTGGAATGATTAGACTTCAAAGAGTAGAAGGGAGTTTCTGTTAAAATGGGAAAAATCCAAATGTGAATGAAGGCTCATGGGTGCCAGATTCCAACCCATGGGTCCAGTTGAGATGGAAGATGAAAATACTAGGCCAAAATACAAAAAGAAAAAGTAAAAATATATACTGGAGCTGAGCTGTGCACAGCTCTGGCTGAATTAAGCCTTGACTGTAACTGTACTAAGAAGCTAGAGAAATGGGATCATTCTTGAATCATACATTATCAGGATGGCATAATAAAGCAAAAAATCCTAATTACTTCACTTTTTCTTTCCAGCCTGGATCCAGCTTTGTCCCCTTGGTGTCCAAAGTCGTGCCGGGCCACCCTCACCATGATCTTCGTTATTCCAACCTCGGTACAGGCTCACTGTCATCGGAATCTTCCTCTGCTGAAGCTCTCAGCGTAGTTCCAGTTGTACCAGTCCCAACCGCAGCAAATCCCATCGTCAAAAGATCTCTACTTCTTGTTGATAACCCTTCTATTCCCGTCTCTAAATTACTCCCCAAATGTCCTGGACAAAAACGTTTTTTTTAGGTTTTCCATCTATAAGTCTTTCCAGGATATGATGTATCCTAGATAACTGGTGATATCCAATAAATAATGGAACACTGCAATCAAATCAACAAATCGACAAGACAATCAGTGACTGCTATTGAGTTAAACTGTGTCAAAAAACTTTATAATTTCTAAAAATCAGACAAATGATACAGCTTCATTACAAACCAACATAATTAGTCACCTGAACACCTATGTTCAGCTAATAGTGCCAATGAGAAGAAGTGAATACTTCAATGCAATCTCTTGTACAATCTGTTCTCCAAAGCATTCAGCAACTTTGACTCAGTACTTTCAGGTCTAGCAATCAAAAGATTAAAAAAAATAAAGATGTTGATTCACAATCTGCCAGCCTGGATACTATGATCTGCAAATGGGTTACATGAAGAAACAACCCTGAGAGGATCAAGAGTAAGGCCAAGACCTTTGGACAGCAGATTAATGACAGTTGTCTAGACATAAAGCAGATAGCTCTGGGTGTGTGTCCTTAGAAAATTAGTCAAACAATGGGCTTTGGAAGAGTTGTATGCATGGTGTATCCTGCATTTTGGAGAAAGACCCAAACACATTGGCATGTATCGTGAGCAAACTAATGGCGGGGGTGGAAGGGAAATAGAACCATAAGGTTACTAAGGGCCAAGAGTAACAGATAAGTATGAGAGAGAAAAAAAAAGCATGAAAGCTTGCTGGGCAGACAGGATGGCCGTTTGGTCTTCTTCTGCCATCATTTCTATGTTTCTATGTTTACCCCAGTGTATTTCACTCAGCCTATTGTATAATCTGTTTCATATGAAGCACTTTGGATGTTGGTGCTATGTAACTAAAGATGGGCATAATTTTTCAAATCTGAGATACTTCAAACCATGGGGTTTTATAATAATTGGAATCTGGATTTCATCCGGATTTGGAAGATGAAAGGAAACTTGAAGTACAAATCAATAGCAAAGAGCTGCCAAGTGAATCCATTTCCGGGGGGAAGATGTTTGACCAGATCTGACTTTTATTTTGACAACCGATCCTGCTGCATTTTGATGCCCTTAATGCTGATCTCAAACAGAAGAGACACGACTACAAATACCAGAATGCATTTGTGGGGGGGGGGGGGGGGGGGAAGATGTGGGTTCACAACCTGGCCAAAATTCTTTCTCTGAAATTGGATTGAATGACAGCAATAATTAGTCTGTTCGACATTTCCTTTAATAAGGGAGTCCTTCGCCCTGACCATGATGACAGTGCACTTTTCTCTGGGTGCAGATAGGGTCAAGGGGTTCCTCAGGAACATAGGCAGCCCTTTTCTTGTGCATGAGATAGGAGGAATCTCTGGCTGGCTCTTTAACAAGCGATTCGTGCTATATACAGTATTATAAAATTAATACCTTACATGAGCACCAGAATGACTCCTAAAGCACACCTGAGCACACCTTAAGAGAACACAAAGACCATCACATAAGCTATATATGCTACTAAGGTTAAACTTGTAGATGGGGAAAGGAGTATTGCAAGACCATTTTATTAGTCAATATATCATGACAAATGTAGACTTTGCAGCTCTGTTTTCAAAAAGTGTTTCTTCCATTTTGTTCCCAAACCCCTTGAAAAATAAGGCTTTTGAACAATGTTTGAATGCTTGATCCATTGAAGCCTTGCAGCTATGATTAAGATTGTGGGGCAGAGTTATCAAAGTTCAGCTTCAGGTTTACCCCTCCCTCTCCCCATGAGTTTTTCCCATTGACAAATACTAGGAAATTGTCATTGATAAATCTCAGTTTTCACAGAAGTAAATGTCTGCCATACTTGCTCCTGAATATTATGTCAAATACCTTTATAACTTGAAAAAGATAGCATTATTTCAATGCCACTGTGGTGAAATGCTGTATCCTCCCTCTTATACTTAATAAACTGAATGTTAAATTGAAATAACTGTCTCTGCTTTTGTTTTGGACTATGAAATTGGGAGCAATGCAAAAAAGTAGTTTCCATATACACATAAAACATATTTCTGCTAAAATATGGGGCCAGTTTACACTGATGCTGCATCTTGATTATGCATCTTTGTGGGATCCATGCATCACCAAATTAGGTTGGCACCATCTCTATAGTATATCTAGTGTTGGAAACAGAGGTATTGCTGGTTACTTAAAAGATCCTGGGCATGGGCCCATAAACCCTCCTTTACCTATTTCTATCCCTCCAAGATTTTGATAACTCAATCATGATTAGCAGATTCCCCTCCCCCACAAAAGCAATCCTATAAAACCACTTAATTGGACATCATAAAAATGATCTCTGTTCTACGTTCCCATACCGCTGTCATCAGGGAGTCATCCTGTTAATTCGATCTTGGTGGGGTCCCAATAGCTAGCTCCACACTTGCCTCTAACCATATTTTGTACATGCAGAGACGGCACAAACCCGCTGGTAAAGCAGGAGGCATCGCTACAAACATTTTGCACCATTGTCACAAGGTGCTGGGCATATATGTCAGTAGTATCTTTAGAGAGAAGGATCTAAGTAATAAAAGAACCCTTGGCCAGTTTCAACCAACTAGTAAAACTATTACCAAAATTATTCAAGAGCATCCATAAAAAATTCTTCTATATGGGAATGAAGTCTGGGATCTATGCAGGATAGGACAGAATCCCAATATAAAATCTGCACCTCATTAACAAATTTAGTGTTTCGCTCTCTCATATTCCCTTCCCCCTTCCCCCTCCCACCCCCCAACCCAATTTCTACAACCCTGCAAATCATCCCTCTCTAACCCAGAAAATGCAACAAGAAAAAAAGCCCATAATTGGACCTGGAGATCACACTTTTGCACAGTCAGGTACTTCTAATGACACAATTTAGAAATCGACTTTCATAATAGACAACACAAAGCCTCATGAATACATAAAAGCACCAAACGAACTAGGCAGAAAGAAAAAACATGGCATCTATGTTAACATGCATAAGACTTAAATGTCTGTCAACCACTCTGCAGTTTATCTGCAAATGCTATCGTCTCCTGACCTTCACCGATGATTTTTAATTTTCCGTTATGCATGATCCTTATTTAATATCCTTTTTTAAACAATGTGGAGCAAAGTCTTCTGCAGTGAGACCGCATTGGAAATCAGGGCTTGATTTTTGGGGGAACAGGGTGGACACAGTTAGGGCACTATTTTTCAGACTTAAGAGGAAGGGTCGGAGGAGTGCTGTACTCCAGCCCCTCCCCTTCGGGCAGCCTGCAGGGAAGAGGAAAGGAGAGAGTGAGCTGGTGTGAACAAATCAGAGAACAGCCACTCTGCTGCCTAATTCAGCCTGTCTTCTGTTGTTCTACAGAGAACAGGAGGGGAATGGATGTTACTGAAGCAGAAACTGTGAAACAAAGAAGAGACACAAAAAGAGTTTGAATCACTGGTGCAGCGAGGGTCTCTGGCGCCCAGGGGGTCAATGCATTTGTGCGCCTCCCTTGCACCTCCATCCCTTCCCATAACCTCCGTCCTTCTTGTGTAATGCTTAAGGTGGCAGAAAGTCACACTCATACAAACCCCCAAAAAAGAAGACTGTTGTGAACAGCCTATGGATAGAAAGCTTCTCTGTGCCAGCATTAGTGGTTTGTGGGCCCGGCCAAAACACTGAAGATCTTCAGCAGCTTGACAGCTAGAAAACGTGATGGGGCCAGGGCCCGGGTGGTTCACACCATTCCGATGCCTATGCCCTCCCCTCCCCCCCCCGCCAGGCTAAGCCCAGCAGCCCTGCACTCTCCATCCCAATAGCAGAAGCCAAGGTCAAAACAGTCCTCTGAGGCACAGAGTCCCCCTCACTTCTGTTCAACTCAGGCACATGAGCAGTAACCCCACCGGCAGGAACCAGCTGCCAGGCGATGGAGCTAGAACTGAATTGGGGGGCGGGGGGGGGGGGGGTGCCCAAGGGTAACATAGGTGGGCAGGAGGCATATGGTTGTACTCTTTTCCATTAAATAATACCTTAGAGTGCACCTGACAATGGATTTCTAAGCAGCATGCAACAACCATCATGCATCAAGAGTGATGATTTAAAATATTTTAATTAAATTATTTCAAGCACTTACCACTCTTAAAAATGTCTTATTAATCTGTATTAATTTATTATAGTATATAAATACACAATATCATGTAAAAAGTAGACAAAGAACACAACAAAAGCATTAGATCCAATCATGTAATAAAACAAATATGAATGCATTCTTTTATGAATCCTCTTTCCCAAATTGCAGCAAATATAATAACTACAATAAAACAGCAATACTCATAAAAATAAGTAATTTAAGATTTGCAATGGGTGCAGAACAGAACTAGGACATGCAAAAATAATATATTCAAACAGCAAAATAAACTCCCTCCATTGTCAAACACCTTATGAACTAACACAAAAATCCTACAACCCCTCCAAAACACTTAGAACAGAGGTTCCCAACCTTTTTAGGAGCGTGGACTCCTTTTTAACCTAAATGTTTGCAGGCCCCCACATGCCTCTCTTTAATTTTTACCTGCAGTTATATACCATATATAGAAAAGTTATTAATGTAACATCAGACTCATTCATAATAAATAAAACAGATAATGCTTACTGAAATAAACTGAAGACCTATAATTGCAAAGCACAGCAGTGAAAGTACTCATCTTCATTAACTTACGTAGTGTAAATACAGGCAGCCACTTAGCTGGATCTGTCTGGATCTGGAGCAACTGGAGGAAATGAACTGGTGGAGCAAGGGGGAGAAATAGACTGGTGAAGATGGACTGGTGGAGATGAACTGGAGGAGGAAAAGAGAGACTGGCAGGGATGGACTGGTAGAGAGAAAGAGAGGGACTGGTGGGGATGGACTGGTGGAAGAAAAGAGAGACTGGCAGGGATGGACTGGTAGAGAGAAAGAGAAGGACTGGTGGGGATGGACTGGTGGAAGAAAAGAGAGACTGGCAGGGATGGACTGTAGAGGGGGGAGAGAGAGACCAGCAACTGGCAGGCCTGGACTGGTGGAGAGAGAGTGAACGACTGGTAGGATTGAACAAGCAGAGGGAGAGAGGGAGACTTGTTGGGATGGACTGAGGAGCAGAGAGAGAGAAAGAGAGAGAGAGAGAGAATGGTGAGGAAGGAGGGATGTTTGAGACAGTAACAACCCTACCTATGAAAAGACAACACTGCAAATATTACACCAGGCCCTAAAACATTAATACACCTCCTATTAAGAAAACAGAACAAGATCCTTTTTAGAAACTACATATTAGCAGAATACCTCACCTAAGTCACACATGCAGAACACAGGCAGAACCTCACCAAATACAGAATAAAGAGACCATAAAGTAGAATTCAAATGTGCAGACAAAATCTGAACTGGAAATCCCAAGAAGCCAGACTCTGTATGCAGTGCAACAATGGAAAATAGAAACATCACCTTTCCTCAGAAAACATAAAATACCATCAAGAAATATAAAAATCAAGCATAACAATAAAAACACATTAATAAAAGAATAAACATTTCAAAACAGCTAATGAATAGAATAACATGCAATGATTAAAAACTCACAAAACGTTTTTAAAATTTACCAAATGACAATAAAATAATTAATAACAGCAGGCACAAACAATAATAATTAATAATAATAATAATAATAATAATAATAATTTTAAAAACTCCTCTGTTCTCCATACCTGGCAACTTTTGATTTTCAGTCACCCTGAAATCTCTTGGTTTAGTGAGGTGGGATAGGGCGCAAAAACTTCTCTCTCTATCATATAAACACATTCTATAACACACACATGTTCATTTTCACACACATTCTTATACACACTTTTTCTCTCATATACACATACTCTCACACACACTCTCCCTCTCTCATGCTAATGCTCTCATATATTTCTCTCACTCTCTCTCACACACACAAGCTTTCACTCTCAAAGGCTCTCTCACACACATACATTCTCTCACTCCCATATGTTCTCTCAAACATGTTCTTACATACACACACTCCCTTTCTCTTGTACACAAATGCTTTCACACACATTCCCTTTCTCTCACATACATGCTTTTGCACACACACACGTTCCCTCTCTCTCTCATATGCACATGCTCTCACTCAGATATGCTCTTGCTTATACACATATGCTCTCATACATACACACATGCTCTCTCTCATATACTCATGCTTTCACACTCACAGATATGCTCTCTTTCTCACACTCACACAGATGCTCTCATACTCACATATATACACACATGCTCTCATTCTCTTTTCCTGGAGTCTGCAGGGGAGGAGGGGTAATATGGTCTTCTCACTCAAGCTGCCAGCAGGATGGGGTATGCCAGTGGCCTGTCGGGCCTATTCTTTCTCAGCCAGCAGGATGGGTTGCGGCGGTAGCTTGTCGGGCTTCTTTTTTTCTCATACACACATATTCTCTCTCACACATCTACATACTTTCTCTCTTATAAACACATGTTCTCATACACACATACATGTATATACACACATGCTCTTACTTTCTTTTCTTGGAGTCTGCAGGGGGAGGGGGCAAGGCAGCATTCTCCTCAATCTGGCTGCTGCTGAGATTGGATGCACCAGTGCTGTCGGGCCTCTTCATAAGAACATAAGAAAACAAGAAAATGCCATACTGGGTCAGACCAAGGGTCCATCAAGCCCAGCATCCTGTTTCCAACAGTGGCCAATCCAGGCCATAAGAACCTGGCAAGTACACAAAAACTAAGTCTATTCCATGTTACCATTGCTAATGGCAGTGGCTATTCTCTAAGTGAACCTAACAGCAGGTAATGGACTTCTCCTCCAAGAACTTATCCAATCCTTTTTTAAACACAGCTATACTAACTGCACTAACCACATCTTCTGGCAACAAATTCCAGAGTTTAATTGTGCATTGAGTAAAAAAGAACTTTCTCCAATTAGTTTTAAATGTGCCCCATGCTAACTTCATGGAGTGCCCCCTAGTCTTTCTACTATCCGAAAGAGTAAATAACCGATTCACATCTACCCGTTCTAGACCTCTCATGATTTTAAACACCTCTATCATATCCCCCCTCAGTCGTCTCTTCTCCAAGCTGAAAAGTCCTAACCCTTATCATTTTGGTAGCCCTTCTCTGTACCTTCTCCATCGCAATTATATCTTTTTTGAGATGCGGCGACCAGAATTGTACACAGCATTCAAGGTGCGGTCTCACCATGGAGCGATACAGAGGCATTATGACATTTTCCGTTTTATTCACCATTCCCTTTCTAATAATTCCCAACATTCTGTTTGCTTTTTTGACTGCCGCAGCACACTGAACCGATGATTTCAATGTGTTATCCACTATGACACCTAGATCTCTTTCTTGGGTTGTAGCACCTAATATGGAACCCAACATTGTGTAATTATAGCATGGGTTATTTTTCCCTATATGCATCTCCTTGCACTTATCCACATTAAATTTCATCTGCCATTTGGATGCCCAATTTTCCAGTCTCACAAGGTCTTCCTGCAATTTATCACAATCTGCTTGTGATTTAACTACTCTGAACAATTTTGTGTCATCTGCAAATTTGATTATCTCACTCGTCGTATTTCTTTCCAGATCATTTATAAATATATTGAAAAGTAAGGGTCCCAATACAGATCCCTGAGGCACTCCACTGTCCACTCCCTTCCACTGAGAAAATTGTCCATTTAATCCTACTCTCTGTTTCCTGTCTTTTAGCCAGTTTGCAATCCACGAAAGGACATCGCCACCTATCCCATGACTTTTTACTTTTCCTAGAAGCCTCTCATGAGGAACTTTGTCAAACGCCTTCTGAAAATCCAAGTATACTATATCTACCGGTTCACCTTTATCCACATGTTTATTAACTCCTTCAAAAAAGTGAAGCAGATTTGTGAGGCAAGACTTGCCCTGGGTAAAGCCATGCTGACTTTGTTCCATTAAACCATGTCTTTCTATATGTTCTGTGATTTTGATGTTTAGAACACTTTCCACTATTTTTCCTGGCACTGAAGTCAGGCTAACCGGTCTGTAGTTTCCCTGATCGCCTCTGGAGCCCTTGCTATCCTCCAGTCTTCAGGTACAATGGATGATTTTAATGATAAGTTACAAATTTTTACTAATAGGTCTGAAATTTCATTTTTTAGTTCCTTCAGAACTCTGGGGTGTATACCATCCAGTCCAGGTGATTTTCTACTCTTCAGTTTGTCAATCAGGCCTACCACATTTTCTAGGTTCACCGTGATTTGATTCAGTCCATCTGAATCATTACCCATGAAAACCTTCTCCATTATGGGTACCTCCCCAACATCCTCTCCAGTAAACACCGAAGCAAAGAAATCATTTAATCTTTCCGCGATGGCCTTATCTTCTCTAAGTGCCCCTTTAACCCCTCGATCATCTAACGGTCCAACTGACTCCCTCACAGTCTTTCTGCTTCGGATATATTTAAAAAAGTTTTTACTGTGAGTTTTTGCCTCTACAGCCAACTTCTTTTCAAATTCTCTCTTAGCCTGTCTTATCAATGTCTTACATTTAACTTGCCAATGTTTATGCTTTATGCCCGCAAGGCCCACCTGCTAGCTTGCATCTATTGTACTGTACCATCTATTTTTTTTTATGCCAGCTTTCTGAATATCTTGAAGACCACAAGATCCTATTCCCATCACAATATGGGTTCCGTAAATCACGCAACACGGAAACCCTTCTCATTTCACTTACTGACCATATTATCATGGGGTTGGACAAAGGACACTCCTTTCTGCTGGTCCTGTTAGACATCTCGGCGGCATTTGACACCGTCAACCATACCATCCTGCTGGACCGCCTAACAGACATCGGCATCTCCGGATCTGCCCACAACTGGTTCAAGTCCTTCCTCAGCAATAGGACTTTCAAAGTCAAAATCAACAATAAAGAGTCACCCCTAACTAAATCAACTCGTGGCGTACCTCAGGGTTCCTCCTTATCTCCTACCCTCTTTAATATTTACCTCCTCCCCCTCTGCCAATTGTTAACAGACCTCAACTTAATTCACTATTTGTACGCAGACGACGTGCAGATTCTAATACCGATAACAGAATCAATCTCAAAAGCGCTCACCCATTGGAACAACTGCCTTCTATCCATCACTAATCTACTCAACAGTTTAAACCTGGTTCTTAATGCCTCCAAGACAGAGCTGCTCCACATATTTTTATTTTATTTATTATTTTTGATATACCGAGTTTCATGATAGGAATCAATCAATCCTCAAACGAAATCAATATCTCCCCACCATCTCCACACATCTCTCACATTACTTGCAAGCAGGTTAGAGACCTTGGGGTAATACTAGACAATCGTCTAAACCTTAAGAAAATGGTCAACACAACCTCCAAAGACTGTTTCTTCAGATTACAGATTCTAAAACGACTTAAACCACTCTTATTCTTCCACGACTTCAGGACAATCCTCCAAGCGCTACTGTTCGCCAAAATAGACTACTGCAGTGCCCTTTTCCTAGGCCTTCCCAAATCCACTACCAAACCACTGCAGATGTTACAAAATGCGGCTGCGAGATTGCTGACCAGTACCAGCCGCAGCGAACACATCTCTCCCATCCTCAGGAACCTACACTGGTTACCAGTTAATTTCAGAATTCTATACAAATCAATCACCGTAATTCATAAAACTATCCATCATCATCTTCAACTCGACCTGGAAATCCCATTCAAACTCCACTCCTCTAACAGACCAACTAGAGATACTCTTAAAGGCACCCTGAAATTTCCCCCCTACTAAAGCTTCACGCCTCTCGATGACCAAAGACAGAGCTTTTTCGATAGCTGGCCCATCTATCTGGAATAGCATCCCTTCAAGTCTCAGAGTGGAGCCTTGCCTGTTAACTTTTAGAAAAAGACTTAAAACCTGGCTCTTTCACCAAGCCTTCACCGACCCACCAGACAATCACTAGTTGTCCTTCACGCTTACCCGTTATGATGATTATACTCACGAATGTACTCTGACTCTCCCAGGTTAAAGCACCATTAAGCTTTAACTCGTACGCCCTATGGCATCACTTCATATTTATTTCCTGCCTTATCTTCTTTCCAGCTTGTTGCAAGCTTCCAAGTTCTCTTCCCTGTTGATTGTAACTTTGACTCATTCCTACTTACTGTTTATCTTTCGTTTACTTGAATAGTTACCCCAGTTTTTTATTCTTGTTAATTGTAAACCGATCCGATATGGTTATTTACTATGAAGGTCGGTATATAAAACTGTTAAATAAATAAATAAATAAATCCTATTTTCTTCTGTTGGATCCTTCTTCCAATTTTTGAATGAAGATCTTTTGGCTAAAATAGCTTCTTTCACCTCCCCTTTTAACCATGCCGGTAATCGTTTTGCCTTCTTTCCACCTTTCTTAATGTGTGGAATACATCTGGACTGTGCTTCTAGAATGGTATTTTTTAACAATGACCACGCCTCTTGGACATTTTTTACTTTTGTAGCTGCTCCTTTTAGTTTTTTTCTAACAATTTTTCTCATTTTATCAAAGTTTCCCTTTTGAAAGTTTAGCACGAGAGCCTTGGATTTGCACACTGTTCCTCTTCCAGTCATTAAATCAAATTTGATCATATGATCACTATTGCCAAGCGGTCCCACCACCGTTACCTCTCTCACCAAGTCCTGTGCTCCACTGAGATCTAAAATTGCTCCCTCTCTCGTCGGTTCCTGAACCAATTGCTCCATAAAGCTATCATTTATTCCATCCAGGAACGTTATCTCTCTAGCGTGACCCGATGATACATTTACCCAGTCAATATTGGGGTAATTGAAGTCTCCCATTATTACTGCACTGCTAATTTGGTTAGCTTCCCTAATTTCTCTTAGCATTTCACTGTCCGTCTCACCATCTTGTCCAGATGGACGGTAGTATACCCCTATCACTATAGTCTTCCCCGACACACAAGGGATTTCTACCTATAAAGATTCAATTTTGTATTTAGTCTCATGCAGGATGTTTATCCTGTTGGACTCTATGCCATCCCGGACATAAAGCGCCACTCCTCCTCCAGAGTGCTCCTCTCTGTCATTGCGATATAATTTGTACCCTGGTATAGCACTGTCCCATTGGTTATCCTCCTTCCACCATGTCTCTGAGATGCCAATTAAGTCTATGTCATCATTCACTGCTATACATTCTAATTCTCCCATCTTACTTCTTAGACTTCTGGCATTAGCATACAAACATTTCAAAGTTTGTTTTTTGTTTGTATTTTCATTCTGCTTTTTAATTGATAGGGAGAAGTTAGAATTTTTTTAGCTCAGGTGAGTTTTTAGTTACAGGCACTTGGACTACTTTTCTAATTATTGGAACCTCACTGTCGGGATACCCTAATTCTAATGCATCATTAGTATCCTTTAAAGATACCTCTCTCCAAACCATGCGCTGCTGAGCGACTGTCGGCTTTCCCCTTTGTTCTAGTTTAAAAGCTGCTCTATCTTCTTTTTAAAGGTTAGTGCCAGCAGTCTGGTTCCACCCTGGTTAAGGTGGAGCCCATCCCTTCGGAAGAGACTCCCCTTTCTCCAAAAGGTTCCCCAGTTCCTAACAAAATTGAATCCCTCTTCCTTGCACCATCGTCTCATCCACGCATTGAGACTCCGGAGCTCTGCCTGCCTCTGGTGACCTGCGCGTGGAACAGGGAGCATTTCAGAGAATGCTACCCTGGAGGTTCTGGATTTAAGCTTTCTACCTAAGAGCCTAAATTTGGCTTCCAGAACCTCCCTCCCACATTTTCCTATGTCGTTGGTGCCCACATGTATCACGACAGCCGGCTCCTCCCCAGCACTGTCTAAAATCCTATCTAGGTGAAGCATGAGGTCCGCCACCTTCGCACCAGTTAGGCATGTTACCAGGCGATCCTCACACCCACCAGCCACCCAGCTATCTACATTCCTAATAATTGAATCACCAACTATGATGGCCAACCTAACCCTTCCCTCCTGGGCAGTAGGCCTTGGGGAGATATCCTCAGTGCGAAAGGACAATGCATCACCTGGAGAGCAGGTCCTTGCTACAGGATCCTTTCCTGCTGCACCTGGTTGGTGCTCTCCCATCATGAGACCTTCTTCCTCCAAGGCAGCACCAGGGCTGCCAGTCTGAAGTTGGGACTTGGCTACTATGTCCCTGAAGGTCTCATCTATATACCTCTCTCTCTGCCTCAGCTCCTCCAGGTCTGCCACTCTAGCCTTCACGCATATCCAGCATAGCTCTCTGCTTCAACGGCAGGGGAGATAGTCTGATACTTCACTTTCAATGCATATCCAGCATAACTCTCTGCTTCAACGGCAGGGGGAATGAAGGAAAGTGAATCTATATACAGACAACAACCAACAAGGACTGGATTAGTCTGGGTAAACAAATAAGCATGGGTGTAGCTTGCTTATTGCAGTGGTTACTACCCCTAACTAATTAAGCTAGATATTTCACTTAGATGCAATTCCAACACTGCTCTCTCATTAATAGTGGGGGTGGAAGGGAAATAGAACCAAAAGGTTACTAAGAGCCAAGAGTAACAGATATGTATGAGAAAAAAAAAATGCGAAACTTGCTGGGCAGACTGGATGGACCATTTTGGTCTTCTTCTGCCATCATTTCTGTGTTTCTATGTTTCTTTGGATGTCAGGTGACTGCGACCAAGTTGCATCGGTTCTTCCCCACTGGCAACGGGAGTCAAAGGAACCATCCTGAGTGCAGGTTTAGCACGAACTTCATTCTGAACAAGTCCTTTACAAGGCTTGAGTTCTTGCACCTTATCATGAAGCCGGTGATCAATTCTAGTAGCTAAGGCCACTAGCTCATCCAGCGAGTCAGGTGTTTCGCGAGCAGCCAGCTCTTCCTTCAAGCGGGAATCCAAACCTTTGAAGAAGAGGGTTTTCAGGCATCTAGGGTCCCATTGTAATTCAGCCGCAAGAGTATTGAACTCTAGCGAAATCAGTTGCCTTGCTTCAGGTCCACCAATGCAGAACCAGCAACAGTGTATCGGGCATGATCATAAAAAACGGATTTAAACAAGTCCATAAATCCGTCAATATCCTGAAGTATGGGGTATTTGCATTCCCACAGTGAGAAAGCCCAAGTCAAAGCCCTTCCATCCAGGTAGGATAGAATATAAGTAGTCTTGGCATAGGCTG
This sequence comes from Rhinatrema bivittatum, assembly GCF_901001135.1. NCBI lineage: Eukaryota > Metazoa > Chordata > Amphibia > Gymnophiona > Rhinatrematidae > Rhinatrema > Rhinatrema bivittatum. Next base: position 235,225,704 of record NC_042623.1, read on the forward strand.
TGGGGAAATGAGTGGGTTGTAATGCAAAATGCATACAACACTGGTTTAAGAAGCCTCTAGTTCTCTGAATCTCCCCAGAAATCGTACTGGAGCAGCAAGAGGCACAGAGGCACAATAGTCTTTATAGTTACTTCAGATAACTGACCTTCATTACTAGATGTAGAGCCTTGATTCCTCTGTGCATGCAGCTGATGAAATGCAGTAGTCAATTTCTCCAATGCGTCTTGTTGTTCAGCAATGCGGAAGGCCAGGCCTGGAATGGCCACAAGGCGTTGAGCTGAGCCGGATCCATGGAGTTAGCAATCTGTTATGGTTAATGGTGTTTGGGTGGATCCATGGACACTGTGGCAGCTGACCACGCCCACGGGGGCAGTCTCGTGAGGGACCACAGTGTCAGGCTAGACTCTGGACACACAAACACAGATTTGAATCTTTTATTAAACAGTTTGAATGACCACCAGAGGTGGCGGGTAGTGAGTAGAGGTGTAGAACCCGGCTGGGCGCGTCTCACACAGAACGCTGGAACAGCGGATCCTCTGCAAGGCAGTGCTGGAGTGGAAAGAGACAGACTTATGAGCACACAATAAGAATAACATTCAGAGTCCCAATGTAGAAATAGGAGAAGTTCCGAGACAGGGAAAGCAGGCCCTCGAGGAGCGAGTACCTGATCCCTTAGAGCAGAGAGACTCAGTAGCGTTGTATTCACTTAGCAGTAACAGACATTCCACTACACGAGAGGTCTGGCACCGAAGCAGAGAGCAGGCCCTCGAGGAGCGAGTACTTGGTTCCAGTGAAGCAGTACTGTGGAAAGAGATGGTATCTGTACTCACTGATGGTAACTGTAAGTTAGTTCTTCCAAGTAGAAGGGCAGAGGTTGCAGGCAGCGACGCAGGGGAATATGGGCCCTCGAGGAGTGAGTACCGGTTTCCTGATAGCACCTGAAAGAAGCAAAGAGGCCCATGAGGAACGGGTACCCTGTTAGAGACCCCGAAGGGTAGTAAGAGTTCCAGATAGCGCTGGAGAGGCAAAATAGCTTAGGAATGGAGAGTGAATCCCATCCGTAAGAAATCCTGTTGCTAACTCGAGCTAGCAAATACTGTAGGCAGATATACCCAGCAGTTGTGACGTCAGAACAGGGGGACGCCCCTGAGGTTCGCGCCAACGTAGAGTTAAAGATGAGGGTGGCATGCGCACGTGCGCGCCGAAGAGGTACCTTGAAGGAGAATAGCGGGAGGCAGCACCAAAGCCGCTCTGGGGACACCGGAGAGAATGGCAAGCAGACTCCGCTGTGGCCATCAATCCAGGGTGAGCAGGAGGAGCTGAAAATAGAGAGAGGTAGGCGGGGCGAAGCCGTCAAAGACCGATGGACGCAACACTGCCAAGCTCTCTTTCATATACAAATCTATGCTCCCACATATACTCCCTATCTCTCACATAAACAGGCTCTCTCTTCCTCACAGGATTTGTCCCTGAATGGAGTAGCCTAGTGGATAGAGCAGTGGGCTATAAACCAGGAGACCAGGGTTCAAGTCCCACTGTCACTCCTTGTGACCTTGAGCAAGTCACTTTACTTTCCATTGCCTCAGGTACAAACTTAGATTGTAAGCCCTCTGGGGATAGGGAAATACCTACAGTATCTGAATGTAATCCACTATGAAGTGCTGAAAAAAAATGCTAAAAGTGGAATATAAATCTAAATTTAAAAAAAATGTTTGTGTGTATGCATGCCTATGAGAGCTTCTAAGTGACATACAGGCACAAAGGCTCTCACACAGTCATATACATATACACACAGGCTCTCATACAGAAACATGCATGTATATAGGCTTTCACATAGACACACACATCCATGCTCTCACAGACCCACATCTATACAAGTGCTCACAGAGACACAGATCCTCATGCACCCCCCCCCCCCCCCCACACACACACACACATACATATGCATGATCTCCTCCTGACCTCAGGCCATGGTGGGATGAGCTCCATCACTGCCCTATAGGCTTCCTCTTGATTTTGGAATGTGGTGGGATGAGCTCCACCATGGCTGCTGGTGTTCCTGAGCTGGGATGGGGAAGTGGAAGTTGTGCATATCCATGCACAACTTTAGCATCAGACGTGCACAACTTCCACTTTCCTGTCCCGCAGATAAAATGGAACATCATGGCCTCTCCATATTTTTGACTGCTGTCAGGTTGAACTCCACTGGTGGCCTGCAGCCTCTCTTCTTCGGCCGCTAGTGGCCTCGCAACATCTCCTGCTGCCGCTGCTCTCCAAGATGAAGATGCTGCACCTCCCCTTAAGCCAGTGCCTGGGGGCATTAGCCCTCTCTTGCCCCCCACTAGCTAAAGCACTGGTTTGAATTAGCACAAGTCTGAAACTTTTGAGCAATAGTGCCATTTGTCAAAGCTTTAACCCTGGACTGGATGATTGGCACTACAGCTCACAAATTTCGAACATGTGCTAATTCAATACTTTTTAATGTCTGTTATCCAGGGCTTAATTTTTTGTGGACCAATCCAGAATGATATTCTGCCATCTTTTTTTCTGGGACTCAAGGAAGCAGAGTAGGGCTGGTGGTGTAAATTAGTTCTGGTTCCCCCCACAGAAACAGCAGAGCTGGAGAGGTAAGTCAGTTCCAATTCTTCTGTAGAAATGTAGCATAGCGGGTGGTGGCATATATTTCTGGGCCCCCAGGCAGAAAAGCAGAGCCTTGATGGAGCTGTTTACCCTGAGAGGGGACAGACACATGGCCTTGATTTCTGTAAAATTTTCTGGTATAATTGAGGAAGACTTGAGGAATAATGGCCAAAGTCAAAGAGACACAAGTTGATTGCTTCTCAATCCCATTGCTTCTGCTGCTACTGGATATGTCATCTTTTTGGCCTGGTTTCTGCTTACCATGCTGACTTTCTGGGCCCACCATCTCTACAACTGGTGACATACTGGTGTAGAACCTCCTAGATGCAACTGGTGGAAATGGCGACTATTCCACTACGGTGGTTTGAGTTTCCGAGTGGCAGTGGGGTAGGTCGATGATACTGGAGTCGAGTTGCAATTAAAGGGGTTGCCTTCTTCCCAAAATGGGAAATCCCACCCAATCAGTGGAGCTCCCGGAGGTTGGGAGGGGAAGCAGGGAGTAAGAAAGATATTATGTAGGAAAGAATCATTTAAAATTAACAAAAGTTTTATTGTGATAACAATTATGAAATGCAAATAACAAAAAAATGTTTACCAGCTGGCAATGATGTTAAAACCAGGTTCAATAGCTATTGTGTGCCAACAGTAAATGCAATGCACTTTAAATCTTTTGTAAATGAGATAGAACAGTTCTCAGAACAGTCTTTACCAACTAAGTTACTATAGTAATTAGCACTTTTTTCTAAGTCTCTCTCAAAAGAAGCAAGATGCATTTTAAACAGTTATTCAGGCAAGCCACAATATTGTCCACTCTTGTTCTTTAGATTGTATTTTACTTAACACCAATGCATTCTCTGAACTTGATGCTTTGTACTGCTCTCTAGCTTGCAGTATCTTTGAACATTTTCTCTTATGTAAGTATAATTTTCTTCCTGTAATTCTGTTATGTATTTCTTTTGGGGTTTTTTTTTAGTGAATGTCACTAGTGTCTGGCCAGACCTAGGCTGTTGTGAGAATGCAAACTTAAGCTATATGATGCAGGGTGTGTTGTCTCTGATGCTCCAAATAGGTGCTCATGGAACTGATTGAGGGCGAAGCACTCCTGGCTTTATTATTCTGGTCCTCTTCTCTTTGGTCACTTTTCAGGAACTACAGAAACAACCTATTGGCCTGACTTTAAAAAAATCAAAAAGAGAAACTATCTGCCTCTCACCATATATCTTCCAGCAATCTAAAAATGTGGCCCTATATTGTGTACACAGGAACCTACCATATATTGATATTCTAACTAATAACATGAAACATAGAAACATAGAAACATAGAAATGACGGCAGAAGAAGACCAAACGGCCCATCCAGTCTGCCCAGCAAGCTTCACATTTTTTTCTCATACTTATCTGTTTCTCTTAGCTCTTTGGTTCTATTTCCCTTCCACCCCCACCATTAATGTAGAGAGCAGTGATGGAGCTGCAACCAAGTGAAATATCAAGCTTGATTAGTTAGGGGTAGTAGGGGTAGTAACCGCCGCAATAAGCAAGCTACACCCATGTTTATTTGTTTTACCCAGACTGTGTTATTCAGCCCTTATTGGTTGTTTTTCTTCTCCCCTGCCGTTGAAGCAGGGAGCTATGTTGGATATGCGTGTAGTATCAGTTTTTCTTCTCCCCTGCCGTTGAAGTAGAGAGCTATGCTGGATATGCGTGAAGTATCAGTTTTTCTTCTCCCCTGCGGTTGAAGCAGGATATGCATTGAAAGTGAAGTATCAGGCTTATTTGGTTTGGGGTAGTAACCGCCGTAACAAGCCAGCTACTCCCCGCTTTGTGAGTGCGAATCCTTTTTTCTTCTCCCCTGCCGTTGAAGCAGAGAGCTATGCTGGATATGCGTGAAGTATCAGTTTTTCTTCTCCCCTGCCGTTGAAGCAGAGAGCTATGCGTGAAGTATCAGTTTTTCTTCTCCCCTGCCGTTGAAGCAGAGAGCTATGCTGGATATGTATTGAAAGTGAAGTATCAGGCTTATTTGGTTTGGGGTAGTAACCGCCGTAACAAGCCAGCTACTCCCCACTTTGTGAGTGCGAATCCTTTTTTCCACATTTCCTCTTGCTGTTGTAGCTTAGAGTGATGTTGGAGTCACAGTAACCATGTGTATGTTTATTGAATAAGGGTATTATCTCCAGGCAGTAGCCATCATTCTGGCGAGCCACCCACTCTTTATTGACGGCCTCTTGATTTTATGGATCCACAGTGTTTATCCCACGCCCCTTTGAAGTCCTTCACAGTTCTGGTCTTCACCACTTCCTTCGGAAGGGCATTCCAGGCATCCACCACCCTCTCCGTGAAGAAATACTTCCTGACATTGGTTCTGAATCTTCCTCCCTGGAGCTTCAAATCGTGACCCCTGGTTCTGCTGATTTTTTTCCTATGGAAAAGGTTTGTCGTTGTCATTGGATCATTAAAACCTTTCAAGTATCTGAAAGTCTGTATCATATCACCTCTGCTCCTCCTTTCCTCCAGGGTGTACATATTTAGATTCTTCAATCTCTCCTCATAAGTCATTTGATGAAGACCTTCCACCTTTTTGGTCACCCTTCTCTGGACCGCCTCCATCTTGTCTCTGTCTCTTCGGAGATACGGTCTCCAGAACTGAACACAATACTCCAGGTGAGGTCTCACCAAGGACCTGTACAAGGGGATAATCACTTCCCTTTTCTTACTCGATATTCCTCTCTCTATGCAGCCCAGCATTCTTCTGGCTTTAGCTATCGCCTTGTCACATTGTTTCGCCGACTTCAGATCATTAGACACCATCACCCCAAGGTCTCTCTCCTGCTCCGTGCACATCAGCCTTTCTCCCCCCATCGAATACAGTTCATTCGGATTTCCACTCCCCATATGCATGACTTTGCACTTCTTGGCATTGAATGTCAGCTGCCATGTCTTCGACCACTCTTCCATCTTCCTTAAATCCCGTCTCATTCTCTCCACTCCTTCCGGCGTGTCCACTCTGTTGCAGATCTTAGTGTCATCCGCAAAAAGACATACTTTACCTTCTATCCCTTCCACAATGTCGCTCACAAAGATATTGAAAAGATATTGAAAAGATATTGAAAGAATAAGCAATTGTCCTTAACTAATGGCCTTTTCTCTTCCGGTGGGAACAGAAAATATTTAATTCTTTTTCCCATCATTCTTTCAAAATGTCCCACTCCTTCCTTATGCAGAGAGGATTTTGTCTAGATTTGGAATCTCCTTTAGAATTTTGGCTCTTTGCCTGGCTTGGTTAAAAAAAAACAATTTAATTGTCCTGTTTAATGTCTTTTTGATGATTCATAAAATAGTAACACTGGCTCAAAACATTGATTTTCCTTCAGTGGCATTACATCTCAGTATATAGGGGTAGATTTTATAAATGTACGCGCGGGCGTACTTTTGTTTGTGCACCAGGCGCGAACAAAAGTACGCTGAATTTTATAAGATACGCGCGTACCCCTTTGAAAATCTACCCCATAGATGGCAAAAAGGGGTAAAGTTGCTTCTCACTGGTTCAGTCCAGCTTTTTCCCCTTTGTCCCTTCTGGCAGAACTGGCTTGAGAGCTATCCAACACTCATGCACTTAATTCTCCCCTTCTGCTTGAAATCTTGACTTTATAGCTTTCCCAGTCACATTTTCAATTGTTACTCACTTCCACTTTCCTGTTCATTTAATTATTTTTAACTTTGTACTTCTTCCTTACCTTGACAGACATACCCTCAGTTAGGCACCCATGCATTCACACACATACACCCCCATGCAGACTCCCATTCATACACATGCACACACTATAGGCAGACCCCCCTCTCTTTCTTTTACCAGCAACCTCAGAGCCTCTCTCATTCCTCTGCTGCCACTGTCACTGCTGCCGCATGGCTATTGGGGAGGTGCTGACTGCTGCTACTGGCACTGAAACCCATTCTGCTGCCTCCTCTTTGCAGGCCCCGTGGGCTTCCACTTCCTCCATGCTGATCTTGTACATTGTGAGATCCACATAGAGAAAGTGCTATTCTTGCACATTCCCAAAGATTACGTGCCAATCAGTAAAAAGTAGGTAGGTTTAGATGCGACCTTTTTCTGCGGGCTGTGGTGACATGCCAATCAGTAATTTATTTTTTTTTACATTTGCTGTCTGATCTTAGTTTTCTAATCGGTTGGTCACAGGCTTTTTTTTCCCACCTTCCCTTTCTTATTTTTTTGCCAATTCCTTTTATATTGTCTTTTTTTCTTTTTCTTTTCTCTCCATCTGTCTTCTTCCCTCAAACACTGTTATTGTGTGTAAGGTTTTGGGTGGACCCTTGGACACTGTGGCAACTGACCACGCCCATGGGGGGAAGTCCTGTGAGGGGCTACAGGCCAGACTCAGCTTTGGGACACACAACACAGAGTTATATCTTTTATTAGACAGAGTTGAGAAGCCACCAGAGGTGGCAGTAGTGAGTAGAGATGAAGCCCGGCTGGGCTAGGGTTCCTCAGGGTATTAGAGCAGCAATTCCCTCTATGGCTGTGCTGTAGTGGAGAAAACTGAGATAGTGAGAACAGTGGAGCATACACAGCGTACTGGTATAGAGCCTCGTTGGTAAAGTTACTCACACAGCGGTTTCTCCCGGAAGGTGACACAGAAGCTGGAATAGAGGCAGACCCTCGAGGAGCGAGTACCTGGTTCCAGGGAACAGCTCTGAGGAAATAAAGTTGGTAACTCACTGATGATGTAGGCAGCGGATTCTTCCAAGCAGAAGAGATAGGTTCAGGCAGCGAGTCAGGCAGCGAGTCAGGGAATATAAGAACATAAGAACATAAGAAATTGCCATGCTGGGTCAGACCAAGGGTCCATCAAGCCCAGCATCCAGTTTCCAACAGAGGCCAAAACCAGGCCACAAGAACCTGGCAATTACCCAAACACTAAGAAAATCCCATGCTACTGATGCAATTAATAGCAGTGGCTATTCCCTAAGTAAAATTGATTAATAGCCGTTAATGGACTTCTCCTCCAAGAACTTATCCAAACCTTTTTTGAACCCAGCTACACTAACTGCACTAACCACATCTTCTGGCAACAAATTCCAGAGCTTTATTGTGCATTGAGTGAAAAAGAATTTTCTCCGATTAGTCTTAAATGTGCTACTTGCTAACTTCATGGAATGCCCCCTAGTCCTTCTATTATTCGAAAGTGAAAATAACCGAGTCACATCTACTCGTTCAAGACCTCTCATGATCTTAAAGAGCTCTATCATATCCCCCCTCAGCCGTCTCTTCTCCAAGCTGAACAGCCCTAACCTCTTCAGCCTTTCCTCATAGGGAAGATGTTCCATCCCCTTTATCATTTTGGTTGCCCTTCTTTGTACCTTCTCCATCGCAACTATATTTTTTTTTAGATGCGGCGACCAGAATTGTACACAGTATTCAAGGTGTGGTCTCACCATGGAGCGATATAGAGGCATTATGACATTTTCCGTTCTATTATCCATTCCCTTCTTAATAATTCCTAACATTCTATTTGCTTTTTTGACTGCTGCAGCACACTGAGCCAAGATTTTAAAGTATTATCCACTATGATTCCTAGATCTTTTCCTGGGTGGTACCTCCTAATATGGAACCTATCATCGTGTAACTACAGCAATGGTTACTTTTCCCTATATGCAACACCTTGCACTTGTCCACATTAAATTTCATCTGCCATTTGGATGCGGAATCTTCAAGTCTTGCAAGGTCCTCCTGTAATGTATCACAGTCTGCTTGTGATTTAACTACTCTGAATAATTTTGTATCATCCGCAAATTTGATAACCTCACTCGTCGTAGTCCTTTCCAGATCATTTATATATATATTGAAAAGCACCGGTCCACAGATCCCTGAGGCACTCCACTGTTTACCCTTTTCCATTGAGAAAATTGGCCATGTAATCCTACTCTCTGTTTCCTGTCTTTTAACCAGCTTGTAATCCACGAAAGGACATCGCCTCCTATCCCATGACTTTTTAGTTTTCGTAGAAGCCTCTCATGAGGGACTTTGTCAAACGCCTTCTGAAAATCCAAATACACTACATCTACCGGTTCACCATTATCCACATGTTTATTAACCCCTTCAAAAAAATGAAGCAGATTTGTTAGGCAAGACTTCCCTTGGGTAAATCCATGTTGACTATGTTCCATTAAATCATGTCTTTCTATATGCTCTACGATTTTGATCTTGATAATAGTTTCTACTATTTTTCCCGGCACTGAAGTCAGGCTCACTGGTCCATAGTTACCCGGATCGCCCCTGGAGCCTTTTTTAAATATTGGGGTTACATTGGCCACCCTCCAGTCTTCAGGTACAATGGATGATTTTAATGATAGGTTACAAATTTTAACTAATAGATCAGAAATTTCATTTTTTAGTTCCTTCAGAAGCCTAGGATGCATATCATCCGGTCCAGGTGATTTGCTACTCTTTAGTTTGTCAATCTGGCCTACTACATCTTCCAGGTTCACAGTGATTTAATTCTATTCGTCTGACTCATCACCTCTGAAAACCATGTCTGGAACTGGTATCTCCCCAACATCCTCATTAGTAAACACGGAGGCAAAGAATTCATTTAGTCTTTCTGCAATGGCCTTATCTTCCCTAAGAGCCCCTTTAACCCCTCTGTTATCTAATGGTCCAACCAACTCCCTCACAGGTTTCTTGCTTTGGATATATTTAAAAAAGTTTTTAGTATGAGTTTTTGCCTCTATGGCCAATTTCATTTCAAATTATCTCTTCAACTGTCTTATCAATGTTTTACACTTAGCTTGTGTTTTATCCTATTTTCTTCAGATGGATCCTTCTTCCAATTTTTTAAGGATTTTTTTTGGCTAAAATAGCCTCTTTCACCTCACCTTTTAACCATGATGGTAATCATTTTGCCTTCCTTCCACCTTTCTTAATGGGCCCTCGAGGAGCGAGTACCGGTTCCTGATAGCGGCCTGCAAGAAATGAGAAAGGCCTCCAAGGAGTGGGTACCCTGTTAGGATAAAGTCCAAAAGTTGGAGAGGCAGAGTAGCTAGGTACGGAGAGCGAATCCCATCCGTAAGGATTCCCTTGCTAACTCGATTAGCTAGCAAAAAGTGTAGGCTTTTGTATCCGGGATGCGTGACATCATTACAGGGGGACGCCCCTGAGGTCCGCGCCAAAGAGAGAATAAGAAGCAGGGCCACGCGGTGCGCCCGCCCTATGGTAGAGATGTGAATCGTGTGATCGATCGTCTTAACGATCGATTTCGGCTGGGGGGGAGGGAATCTTATCGTCGCGGTTTTGTTTTTTAAAATATCGTGTAAATCGTAAATCGGGGAAGGGCGGGAAAACCGGCACACTAAAACATCCCTAAAACCCACCCCGACCCTTTAAAATAAATCCCCCACCCTCCCGAACCCCCCAAAAATGCCTTAAATTACCTGGGGTCCAGAGGGAGGGTCCCGGTGTGATCTTTTACTCTCGGACCTCCGGTGCATTGTAGAAATGGCGCCGGCGCTACCTTTGCCCTGTCATATGACAGCAGGGCAAAGATAGCGCCGGCGCCATTTTGTTTTTTTGTCCCCCGACGTCAGGAGCGTAGGAGATCGCTCCCGGACCCCCGCTGGACCCCCAGGGACTTTTGGCCAGCTTGGGGGGGCCTCCTGACCCCCACAAGACTTGCCAAAAGTCCAGCGGGGGTCCGGGAACGACCTCCTAAACTCGAATCGTTTTGCCGTACAGCAAAATGGCGCTGACCATGCCGTACGGTCGGCGCCATTTTGCTGTACGGCAAAACGATTCGGGTTTAGGAGGTCATTCCCGGACCCCCGCTGGACTTTTGGCAAGTCTTGTGGGGGTCAGGAGGCCCCCCCAAGCTGGCCAAAAGTCCCTGGGGGTCCAGCGGGGGTCCGGGAGCGATCTCCTGGACGCGTGACGTCGGGAGCTAGGAATCAAAATGGCGCCGGCGCTACCTTTGCCCTGTCACATGATAAGGGCAAAGGGCCACCGGCGCCATTTCTCTTCACAGCAGCCGTGGGCAGAGAGCGGGACATCGCGCCGGGATCATCGCGCCGGGACCCCAGGTCATTTAAAACATTTTGGGGGGGTTCGGGAGGGTGGGGGTTTGTTTTAAAGGTTCGGGGTGGGTGTTAGGGTTTTTTTGGTGTGCCGGTTTTCCCACCCCCTATTTAACGATACAATACAAATGCCCCTGACGATAAATCGTGGGCATTTGTATTGTATCGTGCACTCTAACGATTTTGGACGATTTTAAAATTATCGGACGATAATTTTAATCATTCAAAAACGATTCACATCCCTACCCTATGGTACCTGGACAATATGGCAGGATGCAGCGCCCAAGCCGGACCGGAGAGGACGGCAGGCAGATGCCGTGGCAGCCAGACGTCCATTAACCACGGGAGGAGTCACAAAAAAGGTAAGGTGGGCGGAGTGGAGACGTCGGGCAGCGACAGTCGTAACAAACACACAGTCAGGTTCTCATTCTCACATGCTTTCTCTCTCTCACACATTCACACCCTCTCACATGCTTTCTTTCATACAATCATTCATACACACAGTCTCTCACTAGAACATGCTGTCTCTCTCACACATGCTGTCTTGCTCAAGCACAGGCTCTCACTGTCACATGCTGTCTCTCTCTCTCTCTCTCACACACACACACACACACAGAGGCTCTCACATGCTGTCTCTGCAAACAACCAGGTCCTCACTCCCACACACAGTCTCTCAACTCACTCTCACACACAATCTCTCAATTCATCTCATACACGCACACATACACACTCTACAGGACCTCAGCCTCTCTCTCACCTCTGGGCCTCCTCTTCATGGGTTGCCTCAGGATGGGCTCTGCAGCGGCCCTGATCTTCTCGGGCCACCCGCAATGTGGGATCTGCGGTGGCTGCCCTGCTACCGGGCCTCCTCCTCTTCTCAGGCTGCTGCGACTTGGGATTTGCGGCGGCCCATTAAGCGCTGCTCCTCTTCTGCACGCGGTTGATGCTCCTCCTCCCTTTCTGCCCATGTGGCTCCGGCAACATTTTTCTTCCAGGGCCACGCCGGCAGGAAAGAGGAGGAGCACCTGCACTTTTAGACGAGATCTTTTTCTTTGGACCGTGGTGACGTGAGCTCCACCACGACCCTGCTGATCTTCTTGCTGTGTGTATCCGGCACACAGTACAGCAGTAGTTCACTGCTCAGCCACCAGTGGGATGAGGTCCATCGGCGGCCGCATGAGACTTCATGTCGGCCATCAGCGGCTCAGCGCCCCCTAATGCTCGGCGCCCTAGGCCCGGGCCTAGTTCGCCTAGTGCTTCCACCGGCCCTGGTGACAGGGCATGTGTGTATGTTGAGGGGGGGGGGGGGGGGGGGGGAGAGAGAGGATACAGACTGTGAGTTCCCCTCTCCCAATCCATAACAATCTGTGGGTGACTGGAATACTGTGTACAATTCTGGTCGCCGCATCTCAAAGAAGATATAGTTGCGATGGAGAAGGTGCAGAGAAGGGCGACCAAAATGATAAGGGGAATGGAACAGCTCCCCTATGAGGAAAGACTAAAGAGGTTAGGACTTTTTAGCTTTGAGAAGAGACAGCTGAGGGGGGGGGGGTATGATAGAGGTGTTTAAAATCATGAGAGGTCTAGAACAGGTGGATGTGAATCGGTTATTTACTCTTTCAGATAATAGAAAGACTAGGGGGCACTCCATGAAGTTAGCTTGTGGCACATTTAAAACTAATCGGAGAAAGTACTTTTTCACTCAACACACAATTAAACTCTGGAATTTGTTGCCAGAGGATGTGGTTAGTGCAGTTAGTGTAGCTGTATTTAAAAAAATATTGGATACGTTCTTGGAGGAGAAATCCATTACCTGCTATTACTTAAGTTGATTTAGAAAATAGCCACTGCTATTTCTAGCAACAGTAACATGGAATAGACTTAGTTTATTTATTTATTTATTTATAACATTTTATATACCGAGGTTCAATTAACAAGATTAATTATCACTTCGGTTTACATTACAACCAGCAAAAAATAACAGAGACAAAGTCTTGTTTTACAATGAACAGGTTTCTGGGTACTTGCCAGGTTCGTATGGCCTGGATTGGCAACTATTGGAAACAGGATGCTGGGCCTGATGGACCCTTGGTCTGACCCAGTATAGCATGTTCTTATGTTCTTAAAAGATCCCAGTATGGAGAGCTGAAAATTTTTAATCCTATTTAAAAGTTTTGGATGTTATTTCATATGTCTGCTGTTTGAAATATTTGGTGTTTGAGAAATATTAGAAAACATTTGTGACTTATTTTAATTAAAACATAAGAACATAAAATATGCCATATTGGATCAACAAAGGGTCCATCAAGCCCAGTATCATGCTTCTAACAGTGGCCAATCCAAGTCACAAGTACCTGGCAAGTACCCAAACATTAGATAGATCACAAGCTACTATTACTTATTAATTACCGTCATTGCAGTTTATGGATTTATCCTCTAGAACTTTACCAAATCTTTTTTTAAACCCAGTTACACCAACTGCTGTAACCATATCCTCTGGCAATGAATTTCAGAACTTAACTATGCGCTGAGTGAAAAAGAATTTTCGTCAATTTGTTTTAAATGAGCTACATGCTAACTTCATTGAGTGCCCCCTGGTCCTTCTATTATCTGAGAGAGTAAATAAGTGATGTACATTAACTTGTTCAAGTCCTTTCATGATTTTGCAGAATTCTATCATTTCCCCCTCAGTCGTCTCTTCTTCAAACTGAACAGCCCTAGCTTCTTTAGCCTTTCCTCACAGGACAGCCGTTCCATGCCCCTTATCATTTTGGTTGACCTTCTTTGCACTTTCTCCAGTGCAGCTATATCCTTTTTGAGATGCAGTGACCAGAACTGCACACAGTATTAGGTCTCACCATGGAACGATACAGAAGCATTATGACATTTTCCATTTTATTTTCCATTTCCTTCTTAATAATTCCTAACATTCTGTTTGCTTTTTTGATCGCCACAGCACACTGGGCCGACAATTTCAGTGTATTATCTACTATGATGCCTAGATCTCTTTCCTGGGTGATAACTCCTAAGATAGAACTTAACATTGTGTAACTACAGCAAGGATTATTTTTCCCGTATGCAACATTTTGCACTTGTCCATATTAAATTTCATCTGCCTATTGGAAGCTCAATCTTCCAGTCTCGCAAGATCGTCTTGCAATTCATCACAATCCGCTTGAGATTTAACTACTCTGCATAATTTTGTATCATCTGCAAATTTGAACACCTTACTCATCATACCCATTTCCAGATCATTTATAAATATATTAAAAAGCACCAGTCCAAGTACAGATCCCTGAGGCACTCCACTGTTTCTCTTTTTCCACTAAGAAAACAGGCCATTTAATCCTACTCTCTGTTTCCTGTCTTTTAACCAGCTTGCAATCCACAAAAGGACATCGCCTCCTATCCCATGACTTTTAGTTTTCTTAGAAGCCTCTCTTGTGGTACTTTGTCGAATACCTTCTGAAAATCCAAATACACCACATCTACCAGTTCACCTTTGTCCACGTGTTTATTCACCCCTTCAAAAAAATGTAGATTTGTGAGGCAAGACTACCCTTCGGTAAATCCATGTTTGCTGTGTCCAATCAAACCATGTCTATCTAAATGTTCTGTGATTTTATTCTTTATAACCATTTCCACGATTTTTCCTGGCACTGAAGTCAGGCTCACGGTCTGTAGTTTCCTGGATCACTCCTGGATCTCTTTTTAAATATTGGGGGTTACATTGGCCATCTTCCAATCTTCAGGTAGAATGGATGATTTTAATGATAGTTTACAAATTAATTGGTCTGAAATTTCATTTTTTAGTTCTTTCAGAACCCTGGGGCCATCCGGTCCAGGTGATTTACTACTCTTCAGTTTGTCCTCTCATCTTATTTCCTGGTTTATTATGTATACTGTTGACTTTGTCTACTTCTTGGCCAGAGCCTGATCCCATACTATCCCAGCATTTGCCTTGTGCTTCCAGTGATTCCTGTGGTAGCCTTTTTTCTCTCTAGTTCTAGACTCTTTCTTGAACCCTCTTTGTCCCAGGCTCCAGCGGTAGTTGTGGCCCAGCCTTCCTTTCAAAGCGATCTTCCCTGAAGTGTGTTCTTCTTTTGGCTATGTTCGGCTGTCATGGGTAATTCAGACTCTGGCACTGGCCTTGTGCAGCCAAAGTCCTAGTGGCCATCAGTACCTGAGGGCTCAATCTGAGGGAAAGGTGGCTGCTGTATACAGGAGACCATGCCTTCTATATTCCAGTACCTGAGGTGCTTGGTTATGTAGCTCCTCTTGCTCCTTTCAGGGGCTTTGGCCATCTCGGGTCCTCCTCAAATAAGAATCATCATAAGGATTATCCTGAAAATGATGTGCATGAGCTTCTGACATCAAGTAGTCCTCTTCTTCAGAGGCTAGCTCTTTTGCTGTAATAAAATGCTTTGCAACAACCTGAAAAAAAATCCAGGTTTCTTCAGGAAAGATGCACTTGCTGACACAGGACATAAAAGTCATTCCAGGATATTAAACATAGCAGGCCTGAGATATTGCAAGCGTTGTTGAAATCTCAAACCCATTCATGATTCCAGGGGGAACATGTTTTGTGTTGGAGACTTATGTGATGATGCTGATTGCCTATAAATCAGCCAAGATCTAACTGGTGAAAATCTTTACCACATCACATATTCTCCCCTGAAATATAACAGTATTCTCATAATCCAGCAGATTTTTTTTAATTCCCCAGAAATATAGGTGAAAATAATAAGCAATTTTTTTTTAAAATTGTGGTTGGAAATAAAATATCACAAACACAGATGACAGGATGTGGTTTCAGAAAATTTCTCTCCTGCTATACCAGTGATCCTCATTGTAAGGTATGCAAGCCAGTGACAGCTAATACAAACCCAGAGCATGGGTCCCACTCATAGTTTTTTGTTTTTTTTTTTTTTTACCAAAGGCAACATCATTGGCCTATGCTGGCAGAATTGAAGTCTCTTACCAGCTTGTAGAGCCGAAAGAAAGAGGAGATAATGGTGTAGCTAGCTGGCATTGTGAAAAAAGGGAGCTTCAGGAGCCATGTGGAAAGAAGCAAACTATGCACTCACTGCCAGCACCTGCTTATCTTTTGGCAGCCTGCTCAGAACCTCAGTTGGTAGCATGGTTGAGAAATGGATCTAACTGAAGCCAAACAAGTCAGGATGTCTGTGGTCTGCAGAAATAAGCAACAGGGGTTTCATAACCCCAGAGATCATAAGTGGGTCTCTGGGGACAAGCTGGGGAAGAGGAGGAGAGAGAGCCTGCTGGGACAGGGTGAGGGGTTGAGAGTGAGATGGTTGGAGATTGAGAGGGACAGACTGGTAGGACAGTGTGGGGAGAATTTGAGAAAGAAATCGGTGGGGACAGGGTATCATTGGTCTGTACTGGTTGGGTGTATCATTGACCCCCTGCCCCTGCGTGGGAAGATTTTCTGGGTCCATCTCCAGCCTCATTGGATCCATAATGGCCCCCTCTTGAAAAATAGTGAAGACCATTGCAGCATGAACATGGCATTGTCTCTTAATGATTTACTTTGTATTTGCTGATTTGTTTAAAGATCGAAAGGTGATGGGCAATGTGCAAATGTAAAGTGAAATTTCAGAAGTTCAATACCATATATACAGAGGCAGAAGTCAAAATTTTTGCAGATTGGGCTAAGCTCACTAGTGTATCGCAGCCCAAGTCCATTCGACTTTGTCTTCCTTCCTTCCTTCAAGGATGAAGCTCCTTCTTCTACTTCTAGCATGCCTGCGGCTATGCTGCTCATTGCATCTTCCCAACGAACCCAAACCTGTCCAGCTATCTGCCTCTTGCAACGACTCCTTGGTGAAGGAGGCTGCAGTTCTTGCTCTCAATGAGATAAATTCCATCCGAACGGAGGGTTACGTGTCCAGCCTGACCCGTATCACCGATGCGCATGAACAACACGTGGTAAATGTCACTGTTAGCAGCTTTCACAAGTATGGTTTGAAGTTTTGTTACGGGATATGCTAAAGTGAAAAAGTACCCAATTTCAAAAGCTGCTGGCGCAGGCTTCCGGACACAGGGAACACACACTGAATGCTTCCATTCTCAGCCATAGCTGGTTCATCATTAAAGCGCATGCTTGATATTTGACACAGTGTGCATTTAGCAGAGATGCGCATTGATTCCTTTCTGATAAACTTGTCATGAGAATCCTAAAAATATACATTTCTGGCTCTCTTCTATATGAAGTATTAATAACATACTTGCATCTCTGAATCTAGCTTTCTATCTATAATACTATGCTTCCAAGGTTGCATAATGGCAAAACCCCTTTTGTAATAGAAGCCACACTATTACATGCTAGCCAGTCATTATTCTCATGGTGCTCTTTCAATTTTCCTGCTGTTTCAAACTGAATATTAATTGATGCAGCATGAAATCTATTTCTGATAATCCTTCTGGCAGTTAATGCACACAAGATCACTAAGATTGCTTGCTTTTCTTTCTTATGGGTATTTCATTCCAATAGAGGATATCCACAATGAATATGCATGAGATAGATAGGTAATGATGCAAATCTATCTCATGCATATTCATTGTGGCGATCCTGTAAACCCGATAGACTGAGTGTGTCCCAAGGACTGGATTGAGAACCGCTGCTGTTGTTGCTACGCACTTAAAAGATTCAGGGCTTGGGTTTATGATCTTAGTTTTAAAGTTTCTGCAAGCTGTGCCTACATAGCTGTGCATCCATATGAATCTAAGAGAATTGGGGCAGTGCTATGCTGATCGTTACCAGGCTACAGATAAAGTAAAAATACAGCATGGACAGCCGCCAGATGGATCTTCACCCATGCAGTAGTATGTAATGTGACATTGATCCTTGCAAAGCATGAACACAGTACAAACTGAAGCTGCAGACTGGACCCAGGGAAGACAATTTTTAAAAATAGGGGGTTTATCCATAAAAAAAGTGCATACCTCTTATTCTTCAGAGAAACTTGCAAAAAAGAAAATAAAGAGGGAAAATATGAGAGGAAAAAAGGAAGGTAATTTGGTAGTATGACCAGAGAAGGAAGCTAAAAAACAAGCGAGTTACCATTTTACCTAACCTAAGAAGTACTGATGCTGTTGTAGGTTATCTTGAGACGCACTTCTCAGTGCTTAAGAGTGCAAGATTAAGACCCCAATGAACTAAGCCAAGAGGGAATGCGCAGAAATGAGCTGGCACCATTTTTCTCACTGTGCTGGCTCATTTAAATAATGCACATCTGTGGCAATTATTCTTGCAAAAACCTCAGCACAAAATCTCAGCCTTTTTCATTAAAAAAAAAAAAAATAAGAGAGAACTACATCTCTCCAAGGTGCAATTAAATTTTACACAAACTTCTGCTGTTCTGAAATTTTGTGGACAACATTTTGCAATTGCAGAATTGCCAGTGAGCTCATTTACATGATTGCCATGCCCATTAGCAAATTTGGCATAGTTTTTTTTCCTTCCGTGTATTTGTTTATTGAGTTTCCAATAATTATACATCACCATCCCTCAGAACATTGGGGCGTATAAATTAGAAATTTGGCATAGTTTGTAAAAACTTTGCAAACACATAGGTTTGCACATTAACATCAGCAAATAGTGAATGCAAAATTTAGCAGACATGATTACACATGTTATTTGCCTTTTTAAAGCACAAAATTGCATTTG
Organism: Rhinatrema bivittatum; assembly: GCF_901001135.1. Lineage (NCBI taxonomy): Eukaryota > Metazoa > Chordata > Amphibia > Gymnophiona > Rhinatrematidae > Rhinatrema > Rhinatrema bivittatum. Next base: position 235,244,112 of record NC_042623.1, read on the forward strand.
TTCGTGGCTTTCTACATCAGCATCTAAGTTTAGGAAAGAAGTCCAGGGAACCAGAAGAACATTGCAGCCAGCAGCTCCTAGTTCACCAGGGCCACTGCGTTCAGCTCATGCCTTTTCCTTGGTAGCTCAAAGTGAGTTACATTCAGGTACAGTATTTTTCTCTGTCCCCAGAGGGATCACAATCATTTACTAAGCTTTTTCCCCAAAGAAACCGAATGGGAGAAAAAGCCTTAGTAAACCTGACCTTAAGTTTGTCCTTGAGGCAATGGAGGTAGACATGACTTGCCCAAGGTCACCAGGAGTATCAGTGAGATTTGAACCCTGGCTTCCCTATTTCTCAGCCCATTGCTCTAAGCACTATGCTACTCCTCGTAGTTTGTATCTATTCCCTTGTGAGAATGTTGTACAAAGTTCCCAGGGCAGCTCTGTTATAATCCCTTGAATGCTGGCCATGTCACAAAGCTAAGATGGAGGCTGCAGTATTAGCAATGGTGGAAGCTGGGGAAGAAGGAATCTGAGATGTAAAATAAACAACAGGGAACATGAACGAAATACAGCAAGATCCCAGAAGACTTAATCCATCTGCTTTAATTTCATTTTCTTTAATTTTTGAACCCTAAATGGTATATGTTTTACCCTTCACTCACAATTCTTCTTCACTCATGTTTGTGCATGTCAGCAAACATTTATTTAAATGAAGTTCAGAGCAGAGCTCTTACACTGATATAAGCCAGGAAACTGGCTTATATCAGAAGACTTTTGTGCACCTATAGTCCACCCAGTCTGACACTCCTCATGGTTAAATAATGCTTTATTCTTATATAAGATATGTTTCATATATGTGATGCTGCAAGTGATGTCTCTCACAATACAAAGCTGTCATATCAGCGCTGGCAGCGACAGGTCAAAAGTAGATGGTGTGAAAAGCACGCTTCCCTCCCTTTCCCCATCACCTGGTACCCCTCTCTATCCTCCCTCCTCCATTGCCCCCTCCTCCATCATTCTCAGCAGCCAGCATCCTTCTCCATTACCTTTTTTGTGTGTCTTTTGGTCTCTTATTTTTGATGGTGCAGTTGTGCCGCTGCACCTACACGCCCAGTGCTGGTTGGGTGAGAGGCCTACAAACCCACAGCAGGAAAGCCTCACTTGCAGTACCTGTTAACTTTTTATATAACACCTATGCAATGTATTCAATGGGATGTACTGCATGTGTCTGAGCAGACAGAGGAAAGCAGAATTAGTTTCAGAACCACTCACACGGCGGTTCTAGTTAGTGCAGTACCAGAGCTTGCGTGATTTAGAGCCGTCCCTCTGAAATGAGACAAGAAAGCTTGTTTGTTGTAAATAAACTTGAACTGGGAGAAAATTATTTGCCTGTGAAATTATTCCTATTCAAGTAATTAACCAAGCCAATCCTCCCTCAATATCTTGCCAACACCAATAGTTTTGGAAGTAGCACCTCTTAATTTCTCACCTAACTGGCAATGATGGAAATTTTCCACTGAGATAAAATGTTGCACTGAGGACTAATCCATGCCAAGTTGCATCAGGATAGGCTCTGGGCTGGCACACATTGATACCAGCAGATTTATTCATCAGTTTCAAGGTCAGAGAGACCTTTTTTTTCCCTAAGGACACAGGAGTTTTATAACATTTACATTTCATTTTTTTAAATCAGGCTTGGTACATTTTTTTTAGAGATATTGGTCAATAAATTAACCTAGTTGAGGCCATCTTATCACATCTAGCAGTGAAAAATGGCCCTAAAGTTTACAGATAAAATGTAACCATTCTGTATTTTAAATATTTGTTGGTTGATGTCATAGAACATCATTACTGATATAATGACGGTGCGGAAAGGTGCCAAGCTGTGATTGCTGGGATGTTCTAACTATGAATTTCAAGAGTTTTCTGAATTTATATTACAACCATAACATTCCTGTAACAAAGTTTTTTCAACTGAATTTTCGATAAATTTTCTTGAGTAGATTTTGGGTTCATATTCATCTCGGTAGTAATAGTTCAGTGCTGTGAATGCTTGCATAATCTCCATGAGCATCCACAATGATATTCATAGCAATACTATAGCACTAAAACACTAAGAATTAGTGATACTACATTGTTACAAACACTCAAACTGGTGTTATCTATCTCTGTTAGGTTAATAAAAAGTTACAGCTTGCAATGAATCTAATATTGACCTGACATTGCATCTAGGGAAGGAATTTGGTTTCATATGGCTAGGTTTGCATCTATCAGAACCCCCATGGTCTGCTCAAGATCTTGGACACACACATTTTGTGGTCAGTGAGACCTTTCTGATCTTGGACGCACACCCTGTGTTGTCTGAAAGACTTTGTACTTCAGCATGCGATATCAGTATAGCAGGGTCTATCAGGACAGAAACCAGGTGGCCCTGGAAGGGTTCCTGTATAATACTCTATGATTATCATTCTGTTTTGTGCTCTGTGAATCTGTCACCTGATTCTCTACATCTGGTGTTTAGGGGACCAACGGCACAGTCTTTTACCTACAGCTGAAAGTCCAAGAAACCTCATGCCATGTGATAAGCAGGCGACCTTATAAGGACTGTAGCAGCAGAAGTTTTCATGAAACTGTAAGTATGAAACAGCTGCTGTCAACAACAGTTAATGTTCACTTTTTGTGGGAAATTGCACCTAACCTTTAGGAGTTCACCTCCTCCTTATCATCATCATCAACTTTATTTGACATTTTCCCAAATTAACACCAAGGTGACCTACAGTATCATATCAAACAAGATATATATTATCAACCAATAAAATGTCTTCTTGAGGCAGGATTTACAGTCAATGCTGGAGCGCAGGACTGATGCCTGGGTGTTGCTTTCTGGTGATATTAGTTGGCCAATCTCCTGAAGCTTGAGCTCAAAGCTCCTCCAGGGGCCTAGTAGATTCACTGCCAAAGGTACACTTGGGCTTAAGGGCCTTTAAAAGGTCCACAACCTCAGAACCAGAGTGATCAGGGGCTGAAAGCAGAGGAGAAAAGTCCCAGGTGATATGCAGGAGGGATCCCTAGTGCCCTTCTTCTAAAAATCCCTCTCCTCATTCCCCCTCCTGCCCTTCTCATTGTAAGACAAGCTTGCAGCCTTGGCTTGGAATCCAATTCATTCAAATTACATGGGCCTGGAGGGGAAAAATCTGAAAAAATTACAAATAGCATATTTTAACATTTAGAATAGTTTTCTCTTATAACTGACATACTTTTAAGAGTCTTGACGTAAAGTGCAGCTTGCCTACATAGAGGTTTACAGGCTGGCAGTTTTATTACAGCATCATCATCATCATTATCGTCATTTATTTAGATCACGCTTTTTCAATAGAAAAGTTCAAAATGTGTTACAACACAATTTGAGTTTTACAATAAGTAGTTGAGTTGATTGGAAACAGAAATGTGGCGGATATAGAATTACATTAGCAGGTTATATATAGATGTAGATATGAAACCCCACCCCAGTGTGCCTATCCTGCACGGGTGGGGACATATGAGAATTTGTTTCTCTTTGGGACTGGAACTTCTCACCGGCTAGCTCTCTCACATTCCCTCTTACTCCTGGATCCTTTGTAGGTGGGGGGAAGATTTACTTCCAGGGCCCAATGTGACAGGGTGACCTTTTTACACATTCTTGATTGTCATCTCTGTTCCCTTGGGGAAGGATACTCTTTTCTCAACACTGTAAATGCCATGAGCACCAGAAATTAGAGACAGGAGACTCGGGTTGAGTGTCCAAACTCAGTATCTTGACTGATGGGTAACAGATGGCAAAATTCAAAGTAATTCCTTAGTGTCCACAGGTGACTGTTACAGTTCTTTATTGCTCTATCTGTGTAAGGATCTCTTTACTTGAGTCGCAGGGCAAAGGAACACTCACCATCCAGGGCTTGAATTAATGAGGTTCCCCAGGTGATCAGGGATCTCCTTGTTGGGATGGAGAAACCCCCTTCCAAACTGGCCAAAAATATATTACCCAGTCTCTGTACAGGATTCTCAATTATCTCTCTTCCCTGGGCGAATACTCCAAAGAGGTTTCCTCAGATATAATTCAGATTTAGTATTACTCACAGTTTTCCTCAGTCCTTCTTGATCTCAGTCACTTTCACAGAACATGCAGCTTCCAATGTGCCTTACCAGGTTAGGAAGAAGGGGCAGCAAAACTCTTCCTTCCAGGTCTTTTAGCAAAATGTCTCGTTATCCCAAAAACTGATAGTAACACCGGAGTTGTTCCTTGCAGTGGATCACCACCACTTCAGGGCCGGGCCTTCCCTATGCCTGGGCATCTCAGACACAGGGTTCCCCATTCCCTGAGTCCAAGAAGGCCCAGATATCTCACACAGCTCCAAGCATAAAAATTGCAAAAGCCCAAAAAACAACCCAGAAAGAGAATCCCAACCAGCCAGTGAGTGGACTGGAAGAGGAAATCCCTCCCGACACTGGTCAGGACCACCAAGCAGGGCTTGCCTGGCTCCTCTGACTGGGCCTGCAAAAATAACTCAAGCAAAGACTCCTCACTTCCTCCTAACTTCAACTTAACTGTGCACTGCCCCCAAAGCTCAAGCTTACAAGCTGCTTTTGTTAATTCCCAGGAGGCAGACCATCCCGGCACCCTCAGTGGAAGGGGCTGCATTTGAATGGAGCCTCCCCTGTTTCTCACATATACTAGATGGCTTCTAAATGAATATAGGGATACCCAAGTCAATAGTGATGCAACCGAGGGGCTCCATCACAGATATTATAGGTAAATATAGGATATAAGTATTACAGATTGTACATGTATAACAGCGAAGCACAAGCTGTACAAAAAATATAGGCTACATCAGTGATTGAAAATTATACAAGAAAACGTTACACACTGACATGCTATATTTATTATAAAACAAATGTTGAGTGCATTTGAGGGAATGCTGTGGTTGGTAGCTGGGTGGGGATGAACAACCCTAACCTCTTTAGCCTTTTCTCATAGGGGAGCCATTCCATCCCCTTTCTCATTTTGGTCGCCCTTCTCTATATCTTCTCCAGTACAACTATATCTTTTTTGAGATGTGGCAACAAGAATTGAACACAATACTCAAGATGCGATCTCACCATGGAGCGATACAGTGGCATTATGACATTTTCCATTTTATTCACATTCTGTTTGCTTTTTTGACTGCCGCAGCACACTGAGCTGATGATTTCAATGTACTATTCACTATGACGCCTAGATGGTAGCTCCTAATATGGAACCTAACATCATGTAACTACAGCATTGGTTATTTTTTTCCTATATGCATCACCTTGCACTTGTCCACATTACATTTTATCTGCCATTTGGATGCCCAATCTTCTAGTCTCACAAGGTTCACCTGCAATTTATCACAATCTGCTCGTGATTTAACTACTCTGAATAATTTGATTACCTCACTCATTGTATTCCTTTCCAGATCATTTATAAATATTTTGAAAAGCACTGATCTAAATACAGATCTCTGAGGCACTGCACTATTTACCCTTATCCACTGAGAAAATTAACCATTTAAACCTACTCTCTGTTTTCATTCTTTAAACCAGTTTGTAATTGTTGCGGGAGCGCTCCCTCGCGCTCCCGATTCTGGGGAGAAGTGTGTCCATAGACCATGATGCGACTGCGGCGAGGAGCTCCATGGAAGCGCCACGGCAGGCAAGGAGTGTCCAAGCTTGGGAGAAACTGGCTGACTACCGAACCCTAACCTCTGCCGAACCTACATGCACCGGGAGAGACCCAGCAACGCTATGCTGGTCTTTAGGATAGCCCTCCGTCCACTCGATAGCCCTTTCGAACCTGCCACTGGGTAGCGGCAGATGCAGCAGGACAGAGGTCGAGGACAGGAGATGGTATTGGAACGAGGAAGGATCCAGATGAGGGCTTGGAACGAGGAAGGATCCAGACAAGGGCTTGGAACTTGGAACTCAGACTCGCCAAACACATGAGGAGACTTGGAACTCCGAAGTAAGATGCTCAGACATAGAACAGAGGTGGATTCTAGAGAGTCAGGAGAGGATCCGGATTATCCGATGAGGACTTGGAACTTGGGAAGACTCACACAAAAACTTGGAACTCGGATGGGACGAAACTTGGAACTTGGAAGGAACAAGGACCAGGACTGAGGAAACTCAGAGTCTTCGACTGGAACTTCCCCTCAGGGCGCCATACGCAGCCGGCATGGACTGGTCATGGACCACCCTGTCCCATGGCACGCCCTACACTACCTGAAGAGGCTGGTCACGGACCATGTGGAGAGCAGAGTGAGCACAGGACTGAGGCTCAGGGTAAGGAAGGAATCCGAGCAGTGCTCGAAGACAGGTCCTGCTGGAAGAGGCCTCCAGCCACCAAGGAAACGGACACCGGATAGGACGGATTTACTTCCAGGAAATGGTCTGGGGCGAGCGGGCTGAACTCGGAGTTGAGGACTAAGGAGCTTCAGGCTTAGGACTCGGAACATCAGGGCTGGAACATAGGACATTGGATACAAATGGATCACCAGTACCTCGGGACATCAGGACATCTGGATATCTATGGTATCTGGAGACGGAGGGATGTCAGGACATCAGAGGATGGAGGGACATCAGGACATCAGAAGATGGAGGGAAGTCAGGACATCAGAAGACAGAGGGACCTCAGAGGGCTTCAGCCACCAAGGAAACGGGCATCGGATAGGATGGATTACTCCCAGGAAATGGTCAGCTGGAGACATGGATATCCAGAAACGTGGACATCAGGACAACTTGGAGACGTGGACATCAGGACAACTCAGAGATGAGAGGACAGGATCCATTGAGAGACCAGGACAAGGAACAAAGATGACAATGAAGGTTCAGGAACCATAGACAGACAACGAGGAACAGAGTGCCTTGAAGAAGGACATCACTGGAGACTTCTGGACCAAAGAGCTGGAACAGAGGATCCAGGAGCAGTCCAACACAGAACTAACTCCTTGCTAAGGCAACACTGGAATGAAGGAAGGCCCTCTTTATAGGGCTGAAGAGGAAACACCTTGAAACATCAATAGGAGGAGCCCAGAAGGACTGCCCACCGCTGGCCCTTTAAGAGGAGAGAGGAGGAGCGGCCTCACATCTAAGGAAGAAGCAGGACCTTGGAGAGCGGCCATGTGCAGTGAAGGAGAAGTAAGGCCCAATGACGGAGGCTCCCTGCTGCGAAGAAAGCAGATTGATGGCGGCTTCCTGCTGCGTGAAGAGGAGCTAGGGAGCAGCCTCCTGGCCACCGAAGAGGATGGCATTGACTATGGCATCCAGGTCGCGAGAAGAAGGACGACAAAGGCGGCCCCAGAACGCAAAGAACTGGCGGGATTGGCGGCAGTCTCCAGGCCGCAAGAGAAGTGTCTTTGGTGGTGGCCTCCAGGCTGCGAAGAGGTGAAGGGGGAGGGCTTCTCAGAGCAGTGGGGTTGGTGGTGGCTCCCAAGCCGCATGCATGCCTGAATTGCGGCAGCTCCGGGCCACGAGGAGTGGCGAAACTGACAGCGGCCTCCAGGCCGCAAGAAAGTAGGCATCGGCGGCGGCCTCCAGGGCCACATGGAGACACGGCAGCAAGGCCTGCAATGCAGGAGCGGAACATGGGTAGTCTCAGTACCTTGGGAAGCACTGGCAGTGGCCTCCTGGCCGCAAAGGCTGAAGACAGCGGCATCAGGGAACTGGCTGGCAGTAAAAAGAAAGGCGAGAGGCTGCTTGTGGGCTAGGTCTCACAAACAGAGTCGTAACAGTACCCCCTCCCTCAAAAGATCCCCTCCCCAGGTCTGTTTCCATAACAGAGAGGGGTCGATGAACTGAAACTTGAACTGAGACGACAAGAAATTCAAGGCTGAAAACATGGAACGGAGGTGGTCAAAAATTCAGACAGGATGTATACTGAAGGCGCAGGTGGACTTGTACAAGTTGCAGGACAGCGAGACTGCGTGTCAGGTACTTTATGAAGAAAGATGGTATAAGCATGAGATTTCCATAGAATCTTGAAGTGCTGAGCGAAACAAGTGGAACTGCCTTGTTGGTTCAACTCGAGGAGTAAGGAAGAAGTAACTCAGACCCCAGTCAACGATGGTAAATAATTGGGGTGCAGGCGCCTCCTGAAGGTCGTCCGGAAAAGGAAACCTGAACAGGCTGTGGCGCTGGGAACCCAGTAGGGCAATTACTCCTCATCAAGTGATGACACTAATTAATTGCCGGCACATAGTTTCCGTTATGAGATGGTAGCTCATAGGTGCAGATCATCGGAAGCAAGGCACCAAAGGCTGACGACCTGGAAGCCGTGAAAAGCTGATACTTAAAGAAGACAGCAAAGCTGATGGAAAACCACAAGATTTCGAGGTAAACAATCACTCCTGGGTGCAGGCGCCTCCTGCCGGTCGTGAAAAATGTATCCAGGGAAAATACAAATCTTGATGAGATGGACCCAAAAGAAAAACCAGGAACTTGGCAGCTTAGAAGAGGCTAGTGAGCCCGGGTGCAGGCGCCCCCTGCAGGTCGTCAGAAAAAATATACCTAGGGGAAAAAAAAGTACCTTTTGACAAAGTGGAAGCAGAAAAAAAGGAACCGGAAGCTTTAGCAGACCTTGGAAGCCAGTGGTCCTGGGTGCAGGCGCCTCCTGCCGGTTGTAAAAATATGCCCAGGCTATAAGGAAGCTTCCCAGGGAAAGTTCTTAGTAATGAGCAGATGCAGATGCCTCCTGCAGGTAGTAACAAAAACATTTTTTCAGCAAAGCTGGTACCACCAGCAGGTCGAGGGGTACTCGGAAGGTTCAGGATACAAAAATTCAAAAAATTACTTGGAACCTGGAACAAGGCATGGGCCCAACACTAGAACACGCTCACCGGACGCATTGCCTTCGCAATGTGTTGCGGAAGCGCTAAGGAGTGCTCCCGATTCCGGGTAGAAGTGTGTCCATAGACCATGGCGCAACTGTGGAGAGGAGCTCCGTGGAAGTGCCGCAGCAGGCAAGGAGTGTCCAAGCTTGGGAGGAACTAGCTGACCACCCAGCCCCACCCACCACTCTGCCGAACCTGCACGCACCGGGAGAGACCCAGCAATGCTATGCTGGTCTCTGGGGTAGCCCTGCGATAGCCCTTTCAGACCTGCCACTGGATAGCCCTTTCGGACCTGCCACTGGATAGCGGCAGATGCGGCAGGACGGACAGAGGTTGAGGACAGGCGATGGTACTGGAACGAGGAAGTGTTACGAGCGCGCGCGGGCGCGGTCGTCGTAAGCGGGTGGTGGTGAGCCCTTGGGCCACGGCAGGACTCAAGGAGGAGCCCCAAGCCACACCGTGGGAGGTGAGCTGAGCAGGCATGGTGAGCCAGGCAGGCAGGAACAGAAGCAGGGAGTCCAACCCTCAGCCGGACCTGCATGCCCATGGTAGCCAACACGGGGAAGTTGACTAATGAACGGTCCTCCGACTGTTCCCGGCCCTTTCGGACCTGCCGCAGGGAACGGCAATGGGCAGCAGGCCGGACAGAGGCGAGGGCAGACAGAGTCCTTAAACAGAAGACATCAGACGGGGCAGAAGCAGGCTGAAGCAAGACGGAGACATCAGGACAAGGGCTGAAACGAGACACAGGAAGGATCCAGGCGAGCAGGAACTCCGATGCTGGGATACTCACATTCGAAGCCCCCTCGGCTGGCAGAAGCTCAAGAGCCCGTGGGACGAATCCCTCCTGTTGGCCACTCCAGGGCCCAACAGGACAGAAGGCTCAGGAACCAGACGAGGACGTAGGTCAAGGCAGAGACAGGAAGACATCCGGGCAAGGGCTGAAGCAGACACTGTAGACAAGGCTGGACGGAAACATGGCACTGTCCATCAGGGCGCCCTACTCAGCCAGCACAGCTAGACTGGTCACGGACCACCCCGTCCCAGACGCGCCCTACACAGCCCAGGAAGGCTGGTCACGGACCACGCTGAAGAAAGGAGGGTGCAGGGAAACTCCAGGCGAACAGGAACTCCGATGCTGGGATACTCACATCCGAAGTCCTTACGGCTGGTAGGCACAGGAACAAACATCAGGCAGAGACACTGGACAGGGATCCATCAAAGCATAAGTGATCACGGAAGACCTGGATCAGCAAGGATACAGACGACTGTAGGTCCTGATCCGAAAGCCGAGACACGAAGACATCAGGAACATCAGGCAGACAGGACAAGGCGCCATCAAGACATGGAGGACCTGGATCAGCTAGGTTACAGGCGACTGTAATGCTCAGATCCAAGGCCCTTTGCAAGTGAACAGAAAGTCCTTAAGTACTGGAGGTAGAAGGCAACTCCCTGGGAGGAGCTTGCCAGGACCGCCCACCGCTGGTCCTATAAGTCAGGTGGAGAGCTGCGGGCCAGCCCCTAGGAAAGGGCGTCGCCAAACAGGAAGTCCAAACGCTGGCATGCAAGCCACAGGCACAGCTAGGCCTCTCAGGTCCTGGAGCAAGTCCCGGATGGAACACAGGCGAGGCCCAGGCTTCAGAGCGGCCTCCAGAGGAAGGTAAGAGACCTCCTGTAGCACAGCAACAGGGGGGATCGCAACAGGAAGGATCCAGACGAGGGATTGGAATGAGTAAGGATCCAGACGAGGGCTTGGAACTTGGAAACTGAGATGAAGAACAGAGGTGGATCCTAGAGAGTCAGGTGAGGATCCGGATTATCCGATGAGGACTTGGAACTTGGGAAGACTCACACAAAGACTTGGAACTTGGATGGGACAAGACTTGGAACTTGGAAGGAACAAGGACCAGGACTGAGGAAACTCAGAGACTTAGACCTGTCCCATGGCGCGCCCCACACAACCTGAAGAGGCTGGTCACAGTCCACGCGGAGAGCAGAGCGAGCACAGGACTGAGGCTCAGGGTAAAGAAGGAATCAGGGCAGTGCTCGAAGACAGGTCCTGCCAAAAGAGGGCTCTAGCCACCAAGGAAATGGACATCGGATAGGACAGATTTACTCCCAGGAAATGGTCAGCTGGAGACGAGGTCTGGGGCGAGTGGGCTGAACTCGGAGTTTGAGGACTGAAGGTACTCCAGGCTTAGGACTCGGAACATCAGGGCTGGAACGTAGGACATTGGATACAAATGGAACACCGGTACCTCGGGACATCAGGACATCTGGACATCTATGGCATCTGGAGACAGAGGGATGTCAGGACATCAGAGGATGGAGGGATGTCAGAACATAAGAAGATGGAGGGACCTCAGAGGGCTCCAACCACCAAGGAAACAGACACCGGATAGGACAGATTTACTCCCAGGAAATGGCCAGCTGGAGACGTGGACAGAGACATGGACATCAGGACAACTCGGAGACATGCACATCAGGATAACTCAGAGTCGTGGACATCAGGACAACTCATAGATGTGGACATCAGGACAACTCAGAGACGAGAGGACAGGATCCGTCGACAGACCAGGACAAGGAACAAAGATGACAATGAAGGTTCAGGAACCATAGACAAAGACAACAAGGAACAGAGTGCCTTGAAGAAGGACATCATCGGAAACTCCTGGACCAAAGAGCTGGAATGAAGGATCCAGGAGATGTCCAACACAGAATTAACTCCTTGTGAAGGCAACGCTGGAATGAAGGAAGGCCCTCTTTATAGGGCTGAAGAGGAAACACCTTGAAACATCAGCAGGAGGAGCCCAGGAGGACTACCCACTGCTGGCCCTTGTTATGGTTAATGGTGTTTGGGTGGATCATTGGACACTGTGGTAGCTGACCACGCCCATGGGGGGGGGGGGGGGGGAGTCCCGTGAGGGACCACAGTGTCAGGCTAAACTCCGGACAGACAAACACTGATTTGAATCTTTTATTAAACATTATATGGAACCACCAGAGGTGGCAGTAGTGAGTAGTGGGTGTAGATCCTGGCTGGGCAAGCCTCTCACAGAGTGCTGGAACAGCAGATCCTCTGTAGGCAGTGCTGTAGTGGAAAGAGACTGAGAGATATGAGCACACAATAAGATTAGCATTCAGAGTCCCAAGTAGAAATAGGAGAGCTCCGAGACAGGGAGAGCAGACCCTCAAGGAGCGAGTACCTGATCCCTTAGAGCAGAGAGACTCAGTAGCGTTGTACTCACTAGCAGTAGCAAAGATTCCATTAGATGAGAAGTCTGGTACCAGAGCAGAGAGCAGGCCCTCGAGGAGCGAGTATCTGATTCAAGTGAAGCAGTACTGTGGAGAGAGATGGTTTCTGTACTCACTGATGGAAACTGTAAGTTAGTTCTTCCAAGTAGAAGGGTAGAGGTTGCAGGCAGTGACACAGGGAACATGAGCCCTCGAGGAGCGAGTACCGGTTTCCTGATAGCATCTGAAAGAAGCAGAGAGACCCCCGAGGAGCGGGTACCCTGTTAGAAACCTCGAAGGGTAGTAAGAGTTCCAGATAGAGCTGGAGTGGCAGAGTAGCTTAGGAACGGAGAGCAAATCCCATCCGTACGAATCCTGATCGTAAGAATCCTGATCGTAAGAGTCCTGTTGCTAACTTAACGAGCTAGCAAATACTGTAGGCAGATATACCCTGGAGTCATGACGTCAGAACAGGGGGATGCCCCTGAGGTTCGCGCCAATGTAGAGTTAAAGATGAGGGCGGCATGCACGCGTGCCCTAGAGGTACATAAGAACATAAGAACATAAGAAATTGCCATGCTGGGACAGACCGAGGGTCCATCAAGCCCAGCATCCTGTTTCCAACAGAGGCCAAAAACCAGGCCACAAGAACCTGGCAATTACCCAAACACTAAGAAGAACCCATGCTACTGATGCAATTAATAGCAGTGACTATTCCCTAAGTATAATTGATTAATAGCCATTAATGGACTTCTCCTCCAAGAACTTATCCAAACCTTTTTTGAACCCAGCTACACTAACTGTACTAACTACCTTCTCTGGCAACAAATTCCAGAGCTTTATTGTGCGTTGAGTGAAAAAGAATTTTCTCTGATTAGTCTTAAATGTGTTACTTGCTAACTTCATGGAATGCCCCCTAGTCCTTCTAGAATGGCAGGAGGCAGCACCAAAGCCGGTCCGGGGATGCCGGAGAGGACGGCAAGCAGATGCTATGGCGGCCATCAGTCCAAGGTGAGTGGGAGGAGCCGCAAGTAGAGAGAGGTAGGTGGGGCGAAACTGTCGAAGACCGACAGACACAACACCCTTTAAGAGGAGAGAGGAGGCGCAGCCTCGCGCCTAAGGAAGAAGCAGGACCTTGGAGAGCGGCCATGCTGCAGTGAAGGAGAAGCAAGGCCTTAACGACAGCTGCTCCCTGCCACGAAAAAAGCAGATTTATGGTGGCTTCCTGCCGCGTGAAGAGGAGTTGCGGAGCAGCCTCCTGGCTGCCAAAGAGGATGGCATTGACTATGGCCTCCAGGCCGCGAGAAGAAGGACATCAAGGGCGGCCCCAGTCCGCGAAGAACCGGCAGGGTTGGTAGCGATCTCCAGGCTGCAAGAGAAGTGTCTCCAGTAGTGGCGAAGAGGTATAGGGGGTGGCACTCAGGCTGCAGGAGAGCAGCAGGGTCGGGCTCCCAAGTCGCATGAAAGGTCTGAAAGGTGGCGGCTCCGGGCCACCTGGAGTGGCGAACCTGACATGGCCTCCAGGCCGCAAGAAGGCAGGCGTCAGCGGCCTTCAGGGCCACATGGAGGCATGGCGGCAAGGCCCGCCATGCAGAAGCAGAACGTGGGTAGTGTCCGGACCGTTGGGAAGCACTGGCAGCAGCCTCCTGGCCGCAAAGGCTGAAGACAGCAGCATCGGGGAACTGGCTGGCAGCAAAAAGAAAGGTGAGAGGCTGCTTGTGGGCTAGGTCTCACAAGCAGAGTCGAAACAGTAATCCACAAAAGGACATTGTCTCCTATCCCATGACTTTTTAGTTTACTTAGAAGCCTCTCATGAGGGACTTTGTCAAATGCCTTCTGAAAATCCAAGTACACTACACCTTTATCCAATTATTTATTAACCCCTTCAAAAAAATGAAGCAGATTTGTAGGGCAAGACTTCCCTTGGGTAAATCTATGCTGCCTGTGTCCCATTAAACATGTCTTTCTATATGCTCTGTGATTTTGATCTTTAGTATAGTTTCTACTATTTTTCCCAGCATTGAAGTCAGGCTCACTGGTCTATAGTTTTCCAGATCACCCCTGGAGCCCTTTTCAAATATTGAGCTTACATTGACCACCCTCCATTCTTCAGGTACAATGGATGATTTTAATGATAGGTGGAAGGAAGGCAAAATTATTACCGGCATAGGGGAGGTGAAAGAGGCTATTTTAGCCAAAAGATCTTCATTCAAAAATTGGAAAAAGGATCCAACAGAAGAAAATAGGATAAAGCATAAGCGTTGATAAGTTTAATGTAAGACATTGATAAGACAGGCTAAGAGAGAATTTGAAAAGAAGTTGGCCTTAGAGGCAAAAACTCACAGTAAAAACCTTTTAAAATACATCCAAAGCAGAAAACCTGTGAGGGAGTCAGTTAGACCATTAGATGACCGAGGGGTTAAATGGGCACTTACAGAAGAAAAGGCCATCACGGAAAGATTAAATGATTTCTTTGCTTTGGTGTTTACTGAAGAGGATTTTGGGGAGATACCTGTTCCGGAGAAGGTTTTCATGAGTAATAATTCAGATGGACTCAACCAAATCACGGTAAACCTAGAAGATATGGTAAACCTGACTGACAGACTGAAGAGTAGTAAATCACCTGGACTGGATGGTATATACCCCAGGGTTCTGAAGGAACTAAAAAATGAAATTTCAGATCTATTAGTAAAAATTTGTAACCTATCAGTAAAATCATCCATTGTACCTGAAGACTGGAGGGTGGCTAATGTAACCTCAATATTTAGAAAAGGCTCCATGGGAGATCACGTGATGCACTGAGGGAGGAGGATGTGATTCCTTCACTCTCAGCGTCCGGTCTCCAGCATCACACCACATTGCATCACAATACTCAGATAAGTGGAATTAATTTATTCGGGGCAATAGCTTTTCTTATTGTCATTGTTTTTTGCCTGGCATGCAAGCTCGCCCTGCGAAACTGGCCAAGGAAAAGGAGAAAGAAGTTATACCTCCCTCTCCAGACCCTGTCATGGCTGCTGCCGGGCCTGGCGAACCAATTGCCGTACTGGCGCTCGCCGAGATCAAAGCCGCGGTCTTAGAGGCGCAGGGACCCGATTTAAAAACAATCTCTACTGCAGTCATCGAAATTTCAGCAAACTTAAATAAAATTGAGAGCCATTTCGCAGACCTCTAGGACTGCGTGTCAGAGGCACAAGATGGCCTCCAGACAGCGCAGCTCGATATTGCTGCACTGAGGCAGAGATGGAGAAAAACTCAGCTAAACTCGAGGACCTGGAGAACAGATCCAGGAGATCTAACTTACGTTTCGTGGGTCTGCCTGAATCGCTTGATGATCACACCCTCCCTGCCCTGCTTGAATCATGGCTGACTAAAGAGCTCTCTCTCTCCCCAGCACATGGTCGCCTGCACATTGAACGTGCGCACCGGCTGGGCGTCCGGAAATCTGATGCCCCTAGGCCGCGAGTAGTGGTGGCAAAAATCTTTAACTTCGCACACAAGCAGGAAATCATGATAGCCATGCGGAAGGGCTGAGCATTGCATTATGAGAATCACAGGGTGCTTATTTTCCAGGATTTCTCTGCCGCGGTTGTGGCTCAGAGAAGGGCCATGGCTCCGATTTGCTCCCAACTGCTAGCGCAGGGTTTTCGCGCCTCTCTGCTATACCCGGCTTGTTTACGGGTGGCGACTGATGCTGGGGTGTCGTGGTACACTTCGCCCCAGGAAGCCAAATCTCTATTGAAGGAGACGGGGTCTGCCACTACCGGATCTAAACCTGTTTAGTTTTTCAGACAGGTCATTTGTCTCAGCAGTGTGTGTTCCTGGGCTCACATGGATTCAAGGTCTGGCTGTCTCTTATTCTCTTCAAGAGCCTTTTTCTTCACAGCCTAGGCAGCCTGTAGCTTTTTTCCTTGTTTCTGTTTTGTGCTCTCTGGATTGGAGACTGCATAATTTTTTGTTTTCCTTGATTTTTGCTAGCAGTGGCTTAGTAGTGCCAAGTTTTTTCTCCTAATACATGGGCCTGCTCTAGTCTAAGCAATAACATTGCCCTTTTTTGGGGATACTTTTTTGTTTTTTCTTTGATCCAGTGTGTGGTCTCTGAAGGGGCTGGTTATCAGCTTGCCAAAGGACTATATGAACTGTTATCTTTTTTTGTTCCCTTATATTTCTTTCCTGCCCTTTTCTTTATTACTGTTCTCTTATATGCTGTGGTGGCCACTTCTAGGCCTAATGCACCTCCCTTATTTTGTTTACATTTAGCTCTGTTCCGCTAAAGCCTGTCAAATGTTTTTTCAGCCTCTTTGATGAGTTTGTCCTATGTGCACCATGTAGGAGGTTATGTGGGTTTATAATTGTTTATATCCCTCATAGTTCATGGGATTATGATTATTGATATTCCTCCAGTGGGCAATGTTTTTTCTCTTGTCTTCTCATGGCTGCTCATGTGTCATTCTGGGTAACCTTGCTGATATGATGTTTATTTTTTGACATGTTTTCTATAACCATTTTATCGTTGTTAATTATTTAACTCAGATGCAGATGGGGTTGGGGTGGGGGGTGGGATGTGCCAGCATGGCAGTGTTCTCAAGGTTATATCAGGGGTATGCTATCGCAAAAGGGATTGCGAAGCTATGGGGGGGGTGTTTTTGGGAAGGTTGGGGTTTTGGGGTGTAAGTTTCTGGTCCACTCTGTGATTTCTCATCAGGTATGTCCTCTCATTACTTGTACATCACTCAGTCATCTAGTGCTGTGTGGCTGGAGCTCCTGGCTGGGAGGGCCTCCGCTGCCGAAGAATTTGCTTGGTTCTTTTTTGAGAAGCTTACACTTGATATCTCTCTAGTAATGTCACTGGTTTAATTACTTGGAATGTATGTGGGATAAACTAACCTAGTAAAAGGTCTACGATACACTCTCTTCTTAAACACAAGCGAGCGAATATCGCATTTTTACAAGAAACTCATCTTACTGATGTTGAGCATGATGAGTTAAGTAGATGCTGGGGTGGGGAGGTCTATTATGCTTCTGGTACCTCTAAATCTGCGGGAGTAGTCATTTGGATCAATAAACATGTTCCTCTCCGGGTTCATTCTATAATTAAGGACCCCCTAGGGCGCTATATTATCTTGCTGGCTGAAGTACAACAAACTAGGGTGATTCTGTGTAATATATATGTCCCCAATAATTACAGCCCTAAATTCTACCGGGAGATATACAAATTGCTTTTAGGAGGGGACTTTAATACAATACGGGATGATCAACTTGACAGAGCTTCCCCCTCGGGATCAAGGACTGGCTTTGGGAAGGGCCCCTCCTTTTTGGAGCGGTCCCTGCACTTGGTGGATGTTTGGCGTGTCCTGCATCCGGGTGAGAAAGATTTTACTCATATCTCGTGCCCATGGTACTCTATCTCGCCTTGATTACTTTCTCATCAGTGCGCGTAGCCTGTCTCAGGTGGGGGCAGTGACTGAGGAAATTATAATTTCTGTCATGCTCCGCTATGTTTGGATTTGCTAATTGGGAATCATCACCCTGCCACCTTTCGTTGGCGCTTTCCTTTTTATTTAGCTAATGATGTTAAATTCCAAGAGTACTTATGGGCCCGCTGGTTGGATTATACCACTTTAAATGCCCAACATGTGGAGACACCGGCTTTGCTTTGGTATACTGTCAAGACTATTTTAAGGGGTGATATTATCTCCTGTATGGCTCACCGAAAAAGGCTATTGATCATAGAATTCTGACATTAACTGCTAAATTGAATAGGGCCAAGGACTTGTTGAATAGTATCAATTCTCATGGTGCCAGGGTACAGTACTTAACAATTCAGGGGGAGCTTAATACTCTGCTACATCAGTGAGCCAGGAAGAGTTTTTTGTACTACCAGTACAAGCTTTACCAGCATAGCAATAAAGCGGGTAGGATGCTTGCTAACTTGGTTCACACGGCCCGTGGATCTCGATATGTCCCCACTATACACTCCTTGACAGGTCAGATACCTCCTTGTCCCCACTATACCTCCTTGACAGGTCAGATCCTTTGCGCCGCTTTCGAGATTTTTACAGTACTCTTTATACCTCCGAGGGCTGGGATTCTGCAGCATGTACCCATTTCTGTGAACAACTGCATCTCCCCCGCCTGACCCAGGATCAGCAAACCTTCCTAAATGTGCCATTTATGTTAAACGAAGTGACTTTGGTTATTAGGAGGGCTAAAGCCCTTAAGGTGCCTGGGCCGGACAGGTGTGGTGCAGAATTTTATAAGTGTATCTCGGACCTGGTGGGGCCCCCCTTGGTCAAGGTCATTACTGCTCTATCAACAACTGAAGCCTTTGCAGACCACATGAACACAGCTAATATTACTCTTATCCATAAGCAGGGGAAGGATCCATTAGCACCTGAATCCTACCGACCTAGTTCCTTGCTAAATTTTGATCAAAAGATATTGGCCAAAATCATGGCAGATCGTTTGTCTGCTATACTCCCATCCCTTGTTGGCACGGACCAGGTGGGTTTTGTCCGGAAGAGATATGCCTTGACTAACATTTGCAAGGTGCTGGCAGCTATGACAATGTGTCAGCAGATGGATGCCCCCTTCCTCGCTGTCAGTTTTGATGCTGAAAAAGCGTTGATAGGGTGGAATGGGACTATCTCTTTTGGGTCTTGCAGCAGATGGGATTTGAAGGCCTGTTCCTAAATGTGGTCTGCCTTCTCTACCAGGCTCCTGAAGCTACTGTCATAGCGAATGGTTCAAACTCTGAGGCCTTCTCAATCACTAGGGGTACTAGGCAGGGATGCCCTCTCTCTCCTCTTATGTTTGTCTTTCAGCTCGAGCCTTTGTTGCAAAAAATACAAATGGCAAAAACAGTTAAGGGTATGCACTTCCAATCGTCCACTTTTAAGTACGCCGCATTTGCGGATGATATTTTAGTATTCCTCACGGACCCCCGGAAGTCTCTTCAACCCTTCTCCAGATTTTTTGGGCCTTCAGGACTTTTTCAGGCCTTCGATTAAATCTGAATAAATCTGTGGCCTTAGCATTCCCAGATTCTTTGGAAAACACCTGGGGAGATGAGTTCCCCCTCAAATGGGCAGGGCCCTCGTTTACATACCTTGGAATCATTATACCCCGTGTGCTTTTGCACTTATACAAACTCAATGTGCTTCCCCTGATGCAGCACACTCAGGATAAATTGCTCACTTGGGCTTGTCTACCTTTATCCCTGGGAGGCAGAGTTCATCTTTTCAAAATAACCATTCTGCCGAAATGGTTATACCTTTTTCAGAATTTGCCTTTGCAGTTGTGCACTGTAGAATTAAGACAGCTGGATAAAGCTTAGCGTCGCTTCTACTGGCAGGGGGGGGGGGGGGGGGGGGGGAGAATCTCGCGTTCCTCTGGTGTGGATGTGAGAACGCTGGGGTAGGGGGGGATTGGGAGTCCCTGATTTAGTTCTTTATAACTTGGCTAGTAACCTTCGTGTGATGAGAGATTGGCTGTTGAATAGGTCCACTGTTATCAATCTCTCTGTGGATGGGGAGCTGACCACCTCTTTTTCTCTCAAATTTGTATTGCAGGCCCCAGCCACCGCTCTGCCCACGTTCTTAGTGCAAAATGCTCTCACCAGACCCATTCGGACCTCTTGGCTTAGGCTCATGCGACTGTTGCAGATCCCACGTATTTGCGCCTATTTTCTCCCCATCCAGGGGAACTCTGATTTTACCCCTGGCTCCCAAACAGCGGTATATCAGCGATGGTGGGCTAAGGAAATTCACCTGTTAGGACATGTCCTGACTCCTGGAGGTACAATCTTGCCATTCACTGAACTTCGGGAGCATTATGCCCTTCCTTCTGCAAAGGTCTTCCCTTATTTATAGCTGCAACATTATGTGGGCTCTCTCCCCCCCCCCCCCCCCCTCCATTAGACAGGCCTCTCATTTTCAGTCTCTTGATGCCATTTTCTCCTTTGAAAAGGAGCAAGTGCCTTCGCTATCACAGTATTATAAGCTTCTTAAACAGTTGACAGTCGTGGACACGTGTTCCATTCTGGTTGATAGATGGAATGGAGATGGGGTCTTCACGGTCACCGCGTATATAATTAAAGCTTGTTTTAAATGAGTTTCCCAAATCTCAGTGAATTCTTATTTTAGAGAAATGCAATACAAATTCTTGCGCCGGAGTTATATTTCGGCAAAAGGGGCCTTTCATCTTAAAATTTCACTGTCCCCTGCGTGTGTGCATTGTGGGAACACCCTTGGCACATTATCCCATGCCTTTTGGGAATGCCCTACTATCCATAATCTCTGGGCTAAGATGGTTCGATATCTTGAGACCTTACTAGGGGTCCATATTCCTGTTTCACCCCTGTGGTTACTTTTTGGTTGCATTTCTCCCCTACGAATTCGTGGTTTGGGATCTCAATTACTTATTTGCAAAGCTTGTTTAGTCGGGAAGAAGGTTATTTTGATGCACTGGCGGGACCCATCATCTCCATCCTATTGGGCCTGGCGTAACTGCATTCATCGTATGATGCTCCTGGATGCGGCAGCAATGCGGCTCTCTCCACGCCACAAGAAGCATTTCCTGGATGTATGGGACGTCTACTTACAATCTCTTCCACAGCGTGCCCGCAGTTCTATTCTAAATTAGTGATTTTGTGTGGACTTCTCCTGACTGGGGTTATTTATCCGCTTTGGCTGATGGATGACTATGCTCTCATAAGTGGACACTGGACCTTGCAAGTTGGTTGGGAGAATATGGGGGGGGGGGGGGGTTAGAGGGGGGATAGAGTCTTTTGTATTAATTGCAATTTCTCTTGTTGGGGAATGGCTCAGAACCACACCACTCTCCTTCCGTTATGTTATTACTATAAAATAATAAAAACCGTTTTAAATTTAAAAAAGGGCTCCAGGGGCAATCGAGGAAACTACAGACCAGTTAGCCTGACTTCAGTGCCAAGAAAAATACAGTAGTGGAAAGTGTTCTAAAGATCAAAATCACAGAACATATAGAAAGACATGGTTTAATGGAAGAAAGTTACCATGGCTTTACCCAAGGCAAGTCTTGCCTCACAAATCTGCTTCACTTTTTTGAAGGGGGTTAAAAAAACATGTAGATAAAGGTGAACCGATAAATGTAGTGTATTTGGATTTTCAAAAGGCATTTGACAAAGTAAAGGAAAAGTAAAAAGTATTGGGATAGATGGCTATGTCCTTTCGTGGATTACAAACTGGTTAAAAGACAGGAAATAGAAGGATTAAATGGACAATTTTCTCAGTGGAGGAGGGTGGGCAGTGGAGTGCCTCAGGGATCTGTACTGGGACCTGTGCTTTTCAATATATAAGTGATTTGGAAAGGAATATGATGAGTGAAGAAATCAAATTTGCAAATGATACAAAATTATTCAGAGTAGTTAAATCACAAGCGGATTGTGATAAATTGCAGGAGGACCTTGTGAGACTGGAAAATTGGGCATCCAAATGGCAGATGAAATTTAATGTGGATAAGTGCAAGGTGATGCATATAGGGAAAAATAACCCATGCTATAATTACACGATATTAGGTTCCATATTAGGAGCTACCACCCAGGAAAGAGATCTAGGAGTCATAGTGGATAATACATTGAAATTGACGGCACAGTGTGCTGCGTCAGTCAAAAAATTAAACAGAATGTTAGGAATTATTAGGAAGGGAATGGTGAATAAAATGGAAAATGTCATAATGCCTCTGTATCACACCATGGTGAGATCGCACCTTGAAAACTGTGTACAATTCTAGTCGCCGCATCTCAAAAAAGATATAGTTGTGATGGAGAAGGTTCAGAGAAGGCGACTAAAATAATAAAGGGGATGGAACAGCTCCCCTATGAGGAAATACTAAAGAGGTTAGGACTTTTCAGCTTGGAGAAGATACGGCTGAGGGGGGATATGATAGTGGTATTTAAAATCATGAGAGGTCTAGAACAGGTAAATGTGAATCAGTTGTTTACTCTTTCAGATAATAGGACTAGTGGGCACTCCATGAAGTTAGCATGCAGCACATTTAAAATTAATCGGAGAAAGTTCTTTTTCACTCAACACAATTAAACTCTGGAATTTGTTGCCAGGGGATGTGGTTACAGCAGTTAGTGTAGCTGGGTTTAAAAAAGGTTTGGATAAATTCTTGGAGGAGAAGTCCATTAACTGTTATTAATCAAGATGACTTGGAAAATAGCCACTGCTATCACTAGCATCAGTAGCATGGGATAGTTTTTGGGTACTTGCCAGGTACTTATTGTTGTGTTCCGCACCCGCGGCCATCTGCGGGCGTGCTCCCCTACCTGACTGCGACGGCAACCTGCCGCAGCAAACATCGGGTGAGGAGCCCTGGTCCGGTGCCGCTGGTTCCCGCGCATCGGCGCGGGACCCCGGGGAGTCCACACGGCTGGGAGCCGTTCCTGCTCCCCCTGTGCGGCAGCTACAGCTTCTCCCCCGCGGCCGGAATCCAAGATGGCCACCGCCATCTTAGGTGCGAGGCTGCGCCTCCTCACTAGAATTAAAGGGACCTAAGCCCTTTAATTACCATCAGCTGCTTCCAATGATCCAGAGCAGAGGAAGTATAAAAGGAGGCTTCCTCTGCTCATTCCTTGACTTGGCAACTTCCATGGTTAGTCAGGTCTGCTTGCTTCGGTGTGTTCTTGTGCTTTGGATCCTTGTTCCTGTTTCGTCTTGGTGTTCCTGGTTCCTGACTTCGGATTGGCAAGCAGTGATTCTCTGGTGTGTGACTTCGGACTGGCAAGTGGTGATCCCTCGGTGTGTGACCTCGGACTGGTAAGCGACGATCCTCTGGCACTTGACTTTGGACTCCTTCTTGACCATCGTCTCCAAGGGCCCGCCTAAGTCCCAGCGGCCTGGGTCCCTAAGGGCTCCTCCCAGGGGGACCACGGACTTCCAGTGGTGAAGACACACTTCCTTCCTCAACATCACGGCTCTCCGTCTGTCTCCACAGTCGTCTCAGACTCCAGTACCGAGGGTCAGCTGGTCACCTTAGGAGGAAGAACCTATGATCTTCCTCCTAAGGTATTCCACCCTCCCGTCAGCCCAAGGGTTCACAAGCCTGAGCATAACACTTATAGCCTGGATTGGCCACTGTTGGAAACAGGATGCTGGGCTTGATGGACCCTTGGTCTGACCCAGTATGGCATGTTCTTAAATTTCATTTTTTGGTTCCTTCAGAACCCTGGGGTGAATATCATCTGGTCCAGGTGATGATTTGGTTCAGTTCATCTGGCTCATCACCCTTGAAAACCATCTCTTGAACCGATTTCTCCCTAACATCCTCATTAGTAAACACAAAAACAAAGAATTAATTTAGTCTTTCTGCAATGGCCTTATCTTCCCTAAGAGCCTCTAAATACAAACATGTAAAAGAAAATTCTTTTTCATTCAATGCACAATTAAACTCTGGAATTTTTTGCCAGAGGATGTGGTTAGTGCAGTTAGTGTAGCTGGGTTTAAAAAAGGTTTGGATAAGTTCTTGGAGGAGAAGTCCATTAACTGCTATTAATCAAGTTGACTTAGGGAATGGCCTCTGCTATTACTGGCATCAGTAGCATGGGATCTTCTTAATGTTTAGGTACTTGCCAGGTATTTGTAACCTGGATTGGCCACTATTGGAAACTTTAAAATCGTCAGCTCAGTGTGCTGCAGCAGTCAAAAAAGCAAATAGAATGTTAGGAATTATTAGGAAGGGAATGGTTAATAGAATGGAAAATGTCATAATGCCTCTATATCGCTCCATGGTGAGACCACACCTTGAATACTGTGTA
This sequence comes from Rhinatrema bivittatum, assembly GCF_901001135.1. Classification (NCBI taxonomy): domain Eukaryota; kingdom Metazoa; phylum Chordata; class Amphibia; order Gymnophiona; family Rhinatrematidae; genus Rhinatrema; species Rhinatrema bivittatum. The sequence goes on from NC_042623.1 coordinate 235,268,016, forward strand.
CAATTCTGGTCACCGCATCTCAAAAAAGATATAGTTGCGATGGAGAAGGTACAGAGAAGGGCAACCAAAATGATAAAGGGGATGGAACAGCTTCCCTATGAGGATAGGCTGAAGAGATTAGGGCTGTTCAGCTTGGAGAAGAGACGGCTGAGGGGGGATATGCTAGAGGTCTTTAAGATCATGAGAGGTCTTGAACGAGTAGATGTGACTCGGTTATTTTCACTTTCGAATAATAGAAGGACTAGGGGGCATTCCATGAAGTTAGCAAGTAGCACATTTAAGACTAATCGGAGAAAATTCTTTTTCACTCAACGCACAATAAAGCTCTGGAATTTGTTGCCAGAGGATGTGGTTAGTGCAGTTAGTGTAGCTGGGTTCAAAAAAGGTTTGGATAAGTTCTTGGAGGAGAAGTCCATTAATGGCTATTAATCAATTTTACTTAGGGAATAGCCACTGCTATAAATTGCATCAGTAGCATGGGATCTTCTTAGTGTTTGGGTAATTGCCAGGTTCTTATGGCCTGGTTTTGGCCTCTGTTGGAAACAGGATGCTGGGCTTGATGGACCCTTGGTCTGTCCCAGCATGGCAATTTCTTATGTTCTTATGTTCTTAGGATATTGGGTTGATGGACCCGTGGTCTGACCCAGCATGGCAATTTCTTATGTTCTTACTTTGAATGTCCTTTTTCATCTAGATTCTATTATTATAAATACATAATTTTTAATTGTGTGTTGGAAGAGGGTGAAAAGCTGTAAATTTTCTTAGGGTATCTAATATCCCTGCACTGGCCCTGAAGGGGACTGATTCAGCAAAGGTTCTCTTCTTTGTGTTTGTGAATTGCACTTCCTTGGGGGCTAGAATGACAGGGCAAGCTTGGGGTAGCAAGCACAATGGTCAGGAGGGTGTGTAAAGTGTGAGTTGTTTGTTGTTGTAGGAGGTAGGATGACTCCTTGCTCTTGAGGGCCTTGAAATTTAGACAGTTGCGATCCTTAACTAAGAATCTTCTAGATGTGCCCACAGTCAAATTAGCAAGGCTAGAATTAACCTGCAAGAGAGCTTTCTCCGTGGCAGGACCCTCCTTGTGGAATTCCATACCGGACTCCCTCCGACTCATACTATCTATTCACCGATTTAAGAAATCCCTAAAAGCTTACTTGTTTCAAAAAGCTTTTATCATTTCATCTCCAGATTAAACAATAATTTTTCGCTGTTTCCCTCACAGTTACCACCCGTACCATTATATTTTTTATTGCATCCCCCCCCTTATTCCCTTCCTTCCCTTATTCCTAATACCTCTGAATACAATTTTATGTGTTAAGACACCAGTGCGTTGAGAGAAGCTCATTGTTTGTTTACCGAGTTTGTATTTTAGAAATTTCTGTTCATGGTATTGATGTGTTTTTATTATGTATGTTTTAAATTTGTAAACAGTTTTGACTAAATTTGTATTTGTAAAGGCGGTATACAAACATTTTAAAATAAAAAAAAAAAAATACAGCCAAGACCAGAATTTTGAAACTGGTGTGGTAGTATATTGGCAGCCAGTGCAGGTAGTATATTGGCAGCGATCCAGGTAACTATAGACCAGTGAGCCTGACTTCAGTGCCGGGAAAAATAGTGGAAACTATTCTCAAGAACAAAATTGTAAAGCATATAGAAAGACATGATTTAATGGAACATAGTCAACATGGATTTACCCAAGGGAAGTCTTGCCTAACAAATCTGCTTCATTTTTTTGAAGGGGTTAATAAACATGTGGATAAAGGGGAACCGGTATATATAGTGTATTTGGATTTTCAGAAGGCTTTTGACAAAGTCCCTCATGAGAGGCTTCTACGAAAACTAAAAAGTCATGGGATAGGAGGCGATGTCCTTTCGTAGATTACAAATTGGTTAAAAGACAGGAAACAGAGAGTAGGATTAAATGGTCAATATTCTCAGTGGAAAAGGGTAAACAGTGGAGTGCCTCAGGGATCTGTACTTGGACCGGTGCTTTTCAATATATATATAAATGATCTGGAAAGGAATACAATGAGTGAGGTTATCAAATTTGCAGATGATACAAAATTATTCAGAGTAGTTAAATCACAAGCAGACTGTGATACATTGCAGGAGGACCTTGCAAGACTTGAAGATTGGGCATCCAAATGGCAGATGAAATTTAATGTGGACAAGTGCAAGGTGTTGCATATAGGGAAAAATAACCGTTGCTGTAGTTACACGATGTTAGGTTCCATATTAGGAGCTACCACCCAGGAAAAAGATCTAGGCATCATAGTGGATAATACTTTAAAATCGTCAGCTCAGTGTGCTACAGCAGTCAAAAAAGCAAATAGAATGTTAGGAATTATTAGGAAGGGAATGGTTAATAGAACGGAAAATGTCATAATGCCTCTATATCGCTCCATGGTGAGACCACACCTTGAATACTGTGTACAATTCTGGTTGCCGCATCTCAAAAAATATATAGTTGTGATGGAGAAGGTACAGAGAAGGGCAACCAAAATGATAAAGGGGATGGAACAGCTTCCCTATGAGGAAAGGCTGAAGAGATTAGGGCTATTCAGCTTGGAGAAGAGACGGCTGAGGGGGGATATGATAGAGGTCTTTAAGATCATGAGAGGTCTTGAACAAGTAGATGTGACCCGGTTATTTTCACTTTCGAATAATAGAAGGACTAGGGGGCATTCCATGAAGTTAGCAAGTAGCACATTTAAGACTAATCGGAGAAAATTCTTTTTCACTCAACGCACAATATGTTATGATCCACCCTGTTGCTGCGCTACAGGAGGTATCTCACCTTCCCTCTGGAGGCTGCTCCGAAGCCAGGGCCTCGCCTGTGCACCATCCAGGACTTGCTCCAGGGCCTGGGAGGCCTAGCTGTTCCTGAGGCCTGCCTATGGCTTGCTTGTGCTTGCTTGGACTTCCTGATTCGGCCACGCCCTTCTCCCTAGGGGCCGGCCCGCAGCTCTCCACCTCAGTTATAGGGCCAGCGAGGGGCGGTCCAGGCAAACTCCTCCCAGGGAGTTGCCTACATCCTGCAGTATAAAAGGACTCTCATTTCACTTCTTACTTGCCTTCGGATTGGCGTTACACATCGCTGTGTTCTGTCTGCTGATCCAGGTCCTCCGTGGTCGTCCGTGCTTTGATGGCTTCCTGTCCTGACCTGTCTCTGAAGTTTCCTTGATGTCTATTCCTGATGTTGCCTTGATGTTTGTACCTGTTCCAGTTCCTGATCCAGTTCCGGATGTTCTGCCCTATGTCTTCGTCTGGCTCCTGAACCTTCTGTCCTGTTGGGCCCAGGAGTGGCCAACAGGAGGGATTCGTCCCTGTGCTCTGGAGCTTCCCTTCCTGCCAGCCAATAGGGCTTCCGATGTCATTGATCACGGCATCGGCGTTCCTTCTTGCCTGGATCTTCCCTGCGCTCTCCTGTTCTCAGCGTGGTCCGCGACCAGCCTTCCTGGGCTGTGTAGGGCACGTATGGGACGGGGTGGTCCGCGACTCAGTCCCGCGGGTGGGCTGAGTAGGGCGCCCTGAGGGACAGTGCCCATGTCTTCCTTCCAGCCTTCATCTCTGATGTCTCTGCACCAGCCTTGTCTCCAATGTCTCTGCACCAGCCTTGTCTCTGATGTCTCTGCACCAGCCCTTGTCTATGATGTCTCTGCACCAGCCCTTGTCTATGATGTCTGCACCTGCCCTCCTCTAAGATGTCTTCCATGTACTAAGGACTCTGTCTGCCCTCGTTCTCTGTCCGGCCTGCCGCCCTTTGCCGTTACCCAGCGGCAGGTCCGAAAGGGCTTGGAACAGTCGGAGGACCGTTCATCAACCAACATTGCGTTGCTGGTTGCCATGGGCGTGTAGGTCCGGCTGAGGGTCAGACTCCGCTCCTTAACCTCTGCTTCAGTACCTGCCTGGCTCTCCATGCCTGCACCGGCTCACTTCCCACGGTGTGGCTTGGGGCTCCTCCCTAGGTCTCGCCGTGGCCCAAGGGCTCACACCACCTGCTCTAGAGACGGCCGCGCTCCTCGCGCCTACGATAGTACCCGAGGGCCTCCAAACCCTCGGCCCGTCAGTGGCGTGGTGGACGCGCCCGTAACACAATAAAGCTCTGGAATTTGTTGCCAGGGAGGATGTGGTTAGTGCAGTTAGTGTAGCTGGGTTCAAAAAAGGTTTGGATAAGTTCTTGGAGGAGAAGTCCATTAATGGCTATTAATCAAGTTTACTTAGGGAATTGCCACTGCTATTAATTGCATCAGTAGCATGGGATCTTCTTAGATTTTGGGTAATTGCCAGGTTCTTGTGGCCTGGTTTTGGCCTCTGTTGGAAACAGGATGCTGGGCTTGATGTACCCTTGGTCTGACCCAGCATGGCAATTTCTTATGTTCTTATGTAATTTTCAGGAATGGGGTGATGCAGTCAAATGTGAGTTTAGCATAGTCCGTGTTGCCACATTTTGGATAAATTGGAGCCAATGGATTAGCCTTTTAGGTAGCCTGATGTAGAGGGTTGCAATAGTCTAGATGGGAGATTATACAGGCCTCAATCACAGTTGCAAAGGCCGGTCCATCAAAGAAGGGGCAGGCAGACTGGATGGGCCATTTGGTCTTCTTCTGCCGTCATTTCTCTGTTTCTATGAGTTGGAGGAGTTGACACAACTGGAAGAAGGCTGGTTTAGTTACTGATGATATTTGGGCTTCTGTGGTAAGCTGGGAATCTAGGATGAAGGAAAGGCTACAGCCCTGATGACTAAAGGGAAGAGTTGCATTTCCAGTACCACAGGTTAGGTTCTTGGCTCCTATTTACTCTGTGCAGGATGTCATAGCAAGCAGAGTACAGAGAACTCAAAGCACAAAGATTAAACTTTTGCAGATTTAATGTCTTTAAAAATGAGTTACTGCATAGTTTAAAAAATATACATTAACCCCCCCCCCCCCCCCCAGGTGGCGGTGAATCTGAAAACAGCCCCTTATCATATCTTTAAGGTGGCAATTTAAGGGTGGGAACTTGGTATTCTTTTTGGTTTCAGTTTTTTCACTTTGAAAGTTTCCTTCTGCTCCTTTGGGATTTCAGCTCTATTGGAACTGACTTTAACTGGGATTATTGCACTGTGAGCCTCTATTTGCAACAACCCAGGGATTTCTCCATTTTTAAATCTCTTCGCCCTCCCCCTTCCCATCTAGTTCAGCTATCGTAGTGACCAGTTTGCAGTCAGAAGTCACAAATTGCAACTCCACCTGGAACCCAGTATGCGTGCAATCTGCATCTGATCACTAGGAGCTGCCGATGTGCAATGGCCACAGCCACCTCCCTTAACACCTTCTTTACTCCCTCGCACCCTGCAACAGCTTCAGCCCTGGCCGGCCAAAGGAGCAGGAGCAGGAGCAGGTGCAGAAGCACTGCAACACTTGCCACAACATCATCGGGCTAGCCTGGGAACCCGACCTGCCATGAAATTTCTCCTGTGACCTCACTACAGCTCCATCTTGCAATGAGATCAGCGGCCCATTTCCCACTGATGCAGCTTTGCTAAATCAAAGTTACAAACACCTTGTTAAAGCATTACAAAAAAAGAACAAATACTGTTTCTAAAATCCCCCACCTCTCATAGTAAGGGGCGGATTTTAAGAGCCCTGCTCGCGTAAATCCGCCCGGATTTACGCGAGCAGGGCCCTGCACGCCGGTGCGCCTATGTTCAATAGGCCTACCGGCGCGCGCAGAGCCCCGGGACTTGCGTAAGTCCCGGGGTTTTCCGAGGGGGGCATGTCGGGGGCGGGGCCGAGTGGTGCGCCGTTTTCGGGGCGGGACGTGGTGTTTCGGGGGCGGGTCCGGGGGCGAGGTTTCGGCCCGGGGCGGTCCGGGGGTGTGGCCGCGCCCTCCGGAACCGCCCCCGGGTTGCATCTAGGCGTGCCAGCGGCCTGCTGGCGCGCGGGGATTTACTTCTCCTTCTGGGAGGCGTAAATCCCCCAACAAAGGTAGGGGGATTTACGCCTCCCAGAAGGAGAAGTAAATCCCCGCTGGCGCGCAGGGATTTACTTCTCCTTCTGGGAGGCGTAAATTCCCCAACAAAGGTAAGGGGGGGGTTTAGACAGGGCCGGGGGGGTGGGTTAGGTAGAGGAAGGGAGGGGATGGTGAGGGGAGGGCGTTAGCGAATTCCTTCCGAGGCCGCTCCGATTTCGGAGCGGCCTTGGAGGGAACGGTGGCAGGCTGTGCGGCTCGGCGCGCGCCGGCTACACGGAATAGGCAGCCTTGCGCGCGCCGATCCAGGATTTTAACGGCTACGCGCGTAACTACTAAAATCCCGCGTACTTTTGTTTGTGGCTGATGCGCCTACAAAAGTACGCGAGGGCGCTCTTTTTGTAAATCTACCCCTAAGTGAATAGAGAATTTATTTACAGTAATACTATATTTATTTTATTTACCCAGCAGTTTTCCTCCTGCTGCTTTGGATTTCCAGCTCACTCAGAACCAGACCCATGATCTGACACCAGGAGCCTCAATTAGCAGCCACCCAGAGATTCTTCCCTTATTTTTGTAGCAACAGTCTGGCTAGGCTAGGGGCTATGTCCACAATATAAGTAATGGTCTACTGGTCATATATTTCAAGCCAGCATTGATAATCCCTTTTTGTGAATTTTACTCTTTTTTTGTATTTATTTTGTAGGACCAACCCACAATAGGCTTGCAACAATGTGAAAGCCCCTGTGACTGGAAAGTCCACTTTAATTTATTGTTATTCAAAACTTTTAAAACCTTTTTGTTACATACCTATATATTTTACTCCTTCAAAAACACCAATGCACAAAATGTCCCAATGGCTCAATAAATCTTGTCTTCCAAGGAGCAGTACAAAACAACAATACTTATCTTGTCGTCAAATATCGATCCAACCCCGACATGATATCATGTTTCGATAGCTCCATCTACTTCAGGGGGTACTTTCTCGTATTTGCTCACAATTCCTTCAGTTTCGAAATGGGACAAATTCGGTTTCCATATCTTGACCGTCGGTCTTCATCACTATTCACAATGCATCCATTTATATGTTTCTTCAAAACATGGCGGGGGGGGGGGGGGGGGGGACTATTACAAACAGTCCAAGCGGAAATGACGTCTGAACAAATTAGTAGTTCTCAATCTGGTATGCATTCCAATGGTAGTCATACGACCCACACGGCTGAACAGTTCTCAGCTCAATATCAATTCTTTTCCAAATCAAGACACATACTCAATATGAAACACCCCACCAGCTCCTCAATAGTTTCCAGTCAGATTCTCAATTTATGACTTTATTTAAAACATAAGGGTGAATCGAGTTCAGAACAAAAATCCAAAATTGTTCACGTTTATTCAACCGACCCTGAATTTATGTATTTATTTAAAGGTTTTTATATACCGATAACCGTTTGCACATCATATCAGTTTACATTGAACATATAATAATGAGAGAGAGATTACACGGAACAATTAGATTGTATAGCATGGTAAGAGAAAGTACATAATATTAAGAAGAGAGTACATAGCTGTTGAAATAAATATATATATTAGTAACTATATGTTGGAGGTGTTGAAGTGGATTGAGTCATTTAGCCAGGTGATGTTCTGGTTGTGTAAAGTCTTGTGTATAAGGGAAAGGGTTTTGTAGAGAATTCTAGAGGAGATCGGGAGCCAGTAGAGGTCTCTAAGGATGGGCATGATGTGATCTTTTTTACGGGTGTTGGTTAGTATTCTGGCAGTGGCATTCTGTAATAACTGGAGGAGCTTGATAGTAGAAGAGGGGAGGCCTAGGAAGAGGGAATTACAGTAGTCGATCTTGGCGAAAATTATGGTTTGTTGGACAGTGCGGAAGTCGTGGGAGTGTAAGAGGGGTCTAATTTTTTTTAGCACATGAAGTTTAAAGTAGCATTCCTTCAAGGTAGATTTTATGAAGGCTTTTAGGTTCAGTTGGTTGTCAATGTTGACACCCAAGTTGCATACATGTTGTGAGAAGGGGGCGGGGCGGGGAACAGTGTCACCTCTACCCAATTCTCAGACCTGTTCCAACATGCTCCATTTAAGATCACAAAATGTGTGGGCATATTGTAAACAATGTGTAACCAATGGAGCTGTCATTTTTTCAGTCTTAATGTAGCTTCTATGTTCTCTCAATCGTGTCCGAATTTTTCTTTTCGTCCTGCCCAGATATATTAAATTACAGGGGCATTGAACCACATAAATAACCTTTTCTGAATCTCAAGATGTAGCCGTTCTCAAATCAATGACCCAATTTGAACCCGGATGGTGCCCTGTCAATGCTTGAGGACACAAATTACATGTGCCACAAACAGAATGTCCCTTCACTGATTGTCCATTATTGTTTGTAGACCTAAAACTGGATTATCAATGCTGGCTTGAATTATATGACCAATAGACCATTACTTATATTGTGGACATTACACTGTGTGGATGTCTGGATTAAAGTTTTTGTTTGGGCACATTAGCATGTGATTAGCCTATGGGCTACACATCGGAATGCCTCCTGCAGCCCTAAAATTAAGGGCTAAAAATTCAGCCACTAGGTATTGCTGTTGTGCGATGATTGAGGCTCCTTTCACCCCAGATCCGGCCCAGACAGGAAGTGGGGGACTCAAACCTAGATCCTTCTGTATGGTAGTGCATAGCGCTGCCTCCAAGTGATTGGGTCAGTCCCCAGCAATGCTTTTAAGAAGAAAATGCACAATAATCACTCATTTAAGCAGCATCTCAAACTAGGAAAAAATGCTTAGTCCAACCCTTAGTGTATGTTAACATATAGATTTGTTACAAAGGCAACAAATCTATATATGAGAAAAGTAAACAAAAATAAGAGGAAAAGGAAACCAATCTGGATCACAAAGGAGGTGGCTGAAAAAATACACACAAAAAGAACAGCGTTCAAGAAGAATAAAGGATCCCAAAGAGAGGAATACAGAGAAGAATACCTGGTGAAACTGAAGGATATGAAGAAAAAAAATCAGGGAAACAGTGGAAGAAAGAATTGCCAAAGAGGTAAAGCGAGGTGACCAAACATTTTTCTGATGTATCTGAGAAAGAAGGGAGGGCCAAAGTGGTATAGTGAAATTGAAAGGTTATGAGGAGCAATGTGTGGAAAGAGATGAAGAAATGACAGAAATATTAAACAAATATTTCAGTCTGATGTTCCCTAAAGAAGACTCTGGAGAAGGACCACTGCAGGTTGACAAAACTGTAGATCGGGTTGGGGTAGACGAATCCATTTACAGAACAGAATGTATGGGAAGAGCTAGGAAACCTGAAAGTGGACAAAACTATGGAGCCAGATGAGGTACATCCCAGGATACTGAGGGAGCTCAGAGATGTGCTGGCAGGTCCACTGCCTGTCCTGTTCAATAGATTCCTGGAAATGGGAGTGGTGCCATGGGATTGGAGAAGAGCGGTGGTGGTACCGCTTCACAAGAGTGGAAGCAGAGAGGAGGCTGGAAACTACAGGCCAGTTACCCTCATCTGGGTGGCGGGAAAATTAATGGAAAATTTGCTGAAGGAAAGGATATCTACAATGGGGTGGGTTGCTGGATACGAGGCTCCATGGCAGGGGAATGTCCTGTTAGATAAATCTAATTGATTTTTTTGATTGGGTAGCTAGAGAATTGAACAGAGGAAAAGCGCTAGATGTGATCTACTTGGATTTCAGCAAAGCTTTTGATACAGTGCTGCATAGGAGGCTTGTGAATAAAATGAGAAGCTTGGGAGTGAGTGCCAAGATGGTGACGTGGATTGAAAACTGGTTGACTGATAGGAGACACTGTGTAATGGTAAATGGAACCTACCCTGAAAAGAGAGCAGTATTAAGCAGAGTGACACAGGGATTGGTGTTGGGACCGATTCTGTTCAATATCTTTGTGAGCACATTACGGAAGGGATAGAAGGTAAAGTTTGCCTATTTGGAAATGATACTAAGATTTGCAACAGAGTGGACATGCCTGAAGAAGTAGAGAGAATGAAAAGTGATTTAAGAAAGCTTGAAGAGTAGTCGAATATTTGGTAGCTGGGATTCAGTGCCAAGAAGTGCAGGGTCATGCATCTGGGGTGTGGTAATCCAAAAGAGCTCTATGTGATTTGGGGGTGGGGGGGGGGGGGAAGGGTGGTGAAAGACTTATGTGCACAGACCAAGAAATGAATATTGGGGTGATGGTGTCTGGCGATCTGAAGGCAGTAAAGCAATGTGACAAGGCAAATGCTAAGCCATAAGAATGCTGAGCTGCTTAGCGAGAGGAATAACCAGTAAGAAAAAGGAGATGATAATCCCCTTGTACAGGTCCTTGGTGAGACCTCACCTTTAGTATTGTGTTTAATTCTGGAGATCATATCTCAAAAAGGATAGAGACAGGATGGAGGCAGTTCAGGGAAGGGTGACCCAAATGGTGTGGGGTCAACATTAGAAGACTTATTAGGAGAGGCTGAAGGATCTGAATATTAGGGATGTGCAGCAGTGACTGATTCGTCCCATTCGGTATTCGGATTCGTCAGGACCCAAATCCATTGCATCCGTTCTCGGGGGACCCCAATCCGTTCATTAGTTACATATGTATTTGTTTCCCAAAAAAGAACCCCATCCCAACCCTTTAAATTTAATTTACTATAACCCCCCATCCTCCAGGACCCCTGCTGGACCACCAGGGACTTTTGGAAAGTCTTGGGTAGGTCAGGAGTCCCCCCATAGTAGGTCACAAAATAAAACTCCAGAGGGGACAACTCAGAATCAACATCTGGAAATATTTCTTCACGGAGAGGGTGGTGGATGCCTGGAATGCCCTTCTGGAGGAGGTGGTAAAGATGAAAATAGTCAAAGTATTCAAAGGGAGTGGAGGAGTAGTCCACTAGTTAGAGCAGTGGGATATGAGCCAGAGAAACCAGGGTTCAAGCCCCACTGTTGCTCCTTGTTACCTTACCCTCCATTCCCATAGCTACAAGCTTAGATGTAAGCCCTCTGGGGATAGGGAAGTACCTGAATGTAATCTGCTTTAAAGTGTGAAAAGCAGAATATAAATAAAAGAGGCATGGGATAAACACTGTGGATCCCTAAAGGTAGAGGATGGAAATGAAGAAAAGCATACATGGGGGTAACTTTCTGGTGTGGCAGTTACTACCAATAAGCCTTGATGCTTTTGATGTAACTGCAAGATTGCTTTCCACTTCAACAGCAGGGGGAAAAGGGGAATTGGATTTAGACAACAATCAATGAGGGCCCAACTTTCTGGTCTGGAGAACTGAACTCTTTGCTTTAATGGCGATGGGGGGAGGAAGAGGAATTGGATTTAGATGACAACCAACACAGGTCCTGACTTTTACAGTCTGGATTACAGATACACAGGCATAAGGGAAAAAGGACAGAACTACTTCTACGGCCTAGTCCCTAAGCAAAGCATGTCAGAATTTTCTAGAAGGCTCATTACCCAGTAAAAATATTGCTAGCAGTAATTTTTACATGGGTTATAAGGATAACTTAATGGAATGGCAACTGCTACCCTTAAGAGAACCATGGGGGTCACCTGCATGGCACGTTAGATACTGCCATAAGAAGCTTGCTGGGCAGACTGGATGGATCATTTTGTCCTTTTCTGTCGCCATTACTATGTTACTATGTCCTTAACCTCAGTTTCAGAGGCACAATGTCTCTGATACCTGCTGTAAGATGGCATTTGTTTCCTATGCCTGATTATCCTGGTGTCTCAAGTATATTTATGTGTTTGTTTATGTATTTATTTGATTTATATTCTGCCTTTCAGACATTTCAAAACAGATTACATTCAGATACTAAAGGTATTTCACTGGTATTTATGGTTTAAGAACATAAGAACATGCCATACTGGGTCAGACCAAGGGTCCATCAAGCCCAGCATCCTGTTTCCAACAGTGGCCAATCCAGGCTATAAGTACCTGGCAAGTATCCGAAAACTAAGTCTATCCCATGCTACTGATGCTAAGTCAACTTAATTAATAGCAGGTAATGGACGTCTCCTCCAAGAACGTATCCAAACCTTTTTTAAACCCAGCTACACTAACCTCACTGGATTTCTCTACACAGTTGAAATGTTGGTTTCATTCCAGGTTGACAATTACTAAGGATGTTTCTTTATACAAAAGTCATCTGTGGTGGAGGTTAGAAATTGTGACCAAACCTTTGGGATTATCACAAAGCCTTCTGCTGCTTATTAAAGCAGGCTGCAGCATTACTGGGTGTGGCAATTTGGTTAAGAGTTAGAGAGAGAGAGCAGGAGTGTTTCCCTTGAGTTGTTCCACTGCTTGGGTACTGGGTTACACGGCCTGGGCTAGCACCTTAATGGGAAGGGGATCAGTGCCTGTGGGTGCTGGTTCTGTTTTTGATTGAGATTTTTGGATGATAAGGAACATAAGATATGCCACGCTGAGTCAGACCAAGGGTCCATCAAGCCCAGTATCCTGTTTCTAACAGTGGCCAATCCAAGTCACAAGTACCTGGCAAGTACCCAAACATTAGATAATTAGATGTTTTTGCTTTTTTGGGTTTTCTCCTGTGAGAGCCCTGGTAACCTGGCTGGAGGAATTCGGGGTTTCTGCCAGCTAGATTAGATCAGGAGGTAGGAAGATTCCTAAGGGTGACTCGCTGCAGGAGGATTCCAGAATTTTGTTACTTTTGTGAAGATTTTTTCTGAGTTTCCCAGGAAGAAGTTTTTAGCCACCTTTCGTGCCTGAAGAGGGGACATCCAGGAATACAGTGAGCTCTGGTAGAATTAGACCTGTGATGAGGAGACACACAATGTACCAAATGCAAAAAGAACAACAAGCCTTCTCTATATTAAAAACCGAAGAAGTTCTTGAGAAAAACATTGCAGTATTACCAGAAAAGAGAGAAAAAACACAATGCATGCAGTATTTCAAGATCCATAACCAAAAGAAAAATCTAATTGAGATGGATAACGCCGTCAACAGTGGCACAACTACAAAAAGAAATAATGAAGTGAATAACAAATCTCAACTAATATCTCATAAGGAGTCCAGGAAAAGCAATAACATTAAAGAGAGTACCTGGAAGGCTATGACCACAAATGCTCATAGTTTGGGAAATAAAATCCCAGATCTGCAGGCCCTAATGGCTGAGGCAGAATTGGACATTGTTGCTATCACAGAAACATGGTTCACAGAATCCCATGAATGGGATACAACAATACCAGGCTACAACTTGTTAAGGAAGGACAGAGAGGATAGAAAAGGGGGAGGTGTGGCTCTTTATGTCAGAAACAACATCCAAGCATCTGAGCTGCAAGGAAGTTGGGGTAAGGAAGAAGCTCTATGGGTCGACCTAAAAAAAGATGACGGAGCGTCCATTTATATTGGAGTGGTTTACAGGCCTCCAAACCAAAAGGAAGAGCTGGACAGAGATCTGGTTGAAGACATCCATAAGATAGGTAAGAAGGGAGAAGTGGTGATCGTGGGTGACTTCAATATGCCAGATGTAGACTGGAAAATCCCATCTGCAGAAACTAAAAATAGTAGAGCGATAGTGGATGCCATGCAAGTATCTTTGTTCAAACAAATGGTGTTGGAACCCACGAGAGAAGGAGCTATACTCGACTTAGTGCTCACTAATGCAGATAATGTCTCAGATGTCCAGGTGGGCGCCCACCTCAGCAGCAGTGATCATCAAACGGTATGGTTTAATATCACTAAAAGAATAGGGAAAAGAACCACAAAGACCCGAGTTTTACAGTTCAAAAACACAGACTTTGAGGAAATGGGGAAGTACCTGGAGGAAGAACTTAAAGGATGGGAGAACGAGAGAGATGTGGATCAGCAGTGGACCAATCTAAAAGGAGCAATCACCAAGGCAACTGCTCTATATGTTAGAAATGTAAAGAAAAGCAAAAGAAAATTGAAACCTATCTGGTTCTCAAAGGAGGTGGCTGACAAAATTAAAGCTAAAAGAACAGCATTCAAGAAATATAAAGGATCCCAAAGGGAGGAGCACAAAGAAGAATATTTGTATCAACTGAGGGAGACAAAGAAATTAATCAAGTTGGCAAAAAGTCAAGCAGAAGAGAGGATTGCCAAGGAGATAAAAAATGGTGACAAAACATTTTTCAGATACATCAGCGAAAAGAGAAAGGTCCAAAGTGGTATAGTGAAATTGAAAGGTGGTAATGATCAATGTGTGGAGAGAGACGAAGAAATGGCAGAAATATTAAACAAATACTTCAGCTCTGTGTTCACTAAAGAAGACCCTGGAGAAGGACCATCTCTACACAACAAGAAACTGGGAGGGAAGTGGAATAGATGAAAATCCTTTTACAGTAGAAAATGTGTGGGAAGAGCTAAAGTACCTGAAAGTGGACAAAGCCATGGGGCCTGATGGGATTCATCCAAGGATATTGAGGGAGCTCAGAGATGTTCTGGCGGGTCCGCTGTGTGACCTGTTCAATAGATCCCTAGAAATAGGAGTGGTGCCGAGTGATTGGAGAAGAGCAGTGGTGGTCCCGCTTCACAAGAGTGGGAACAGGGAGGAGGCTGGCAACTACAGACCAGTCAGCCTCACTTCGGTGGTGGGAAAAGTAATGGAGTCACTGCTGAAAGAGAGAATAGTGAACTATCTACAGTCTGGAGAATTGATGGACCAGAGGCAACATGGATTCACCAGGGGAAGATCCTGTCAGACAAATCTGATTGACTTTTTTGACTGGGTAACCAAGGAATTGGATCAAGGGAGAGCGCTCGATATCATATACTTGGATTTCAGCAAAGCTTTTGATACGGTTCCGCACAGGAGACTGGTGAATAAAACGAGAAGCTTAGGAGTGAGTGCCGAGGTGGTGACCTGGATTGCAAATTGGTTGATGGACAGAAGACAATGTGTGATGGTAAATGGAACCTTCTCTGAAGAGAGAGCGGTTTTAAGTGGTGTACCGCAAGGATCGGTGTTGGGACCGGTCCTGTTCAATATCTTTGTGAGCGACATTGCGGACAGGATAGAAGGTAAGGTTTGTCTTTTTGCGGATGACACTAAGATCTGCAACAGAGTGGACATGCCGGAAGGAGTGGAGAGAATGAGACGGGATCTAAGGAAACTGGAAGAGTGGTCGAAGATATTGCAACTGAGATTCAATGCCAAGAAGTGCAAAGTCATGCATATGGGGAGTGGAAATCCGAATGAACTGTATTCAATGGGGGGGGGGGGGGGGGGGGGGGGGGAAGGCTGATGTGCACGGAGCAGGAGAGGGACCTTGGGGTGATAGTGTCTAATGATATGAAGTCTGCGAAACAATGCGACAAGGCGATAGCAAAAGCCAGAAGAATGCTGGGCTGCATAGAGAGAGGAATATCGAGTAAGAAAAGGGAAGTGATTATTCCCTTGTACAGGTCCTTGGTGAGGCCTCACCTGGAGTACTGTGTTCAGTTCTGGAGACCGTATCTACAAAAAGACAAAGACGAGATGGAAGCGGTACAGAGAAGGGCGACCTGGAAGGTGGAGGATCTTCATCGGTTGACGTACGAGGAGAGATTGAAGAATCTAAATATGTACACCCTGGAGGAAAGGAGGAACAGGGGTGATATGATACAGACTTTCAGATACATGAAAGGTTTTAATGATCCAAAGACAACAACAAACCTTTTCCGTAGGAAAAAAATCAGCAGAACCAGGGGTCACGATTTGAGGCTCCAGGGAGGAAGATTCAGAACCAATGTCAGGAAGTATTTCTTCACAGAGAGGGTGGTGGATGCCTGGAATGCCCTTCCGGAGGAAGTGGTGAAGACCAGAACTGTGAAGGACTTCAAAGGGGCGTGGGATAAACACTGTGGATCCATAAAGTCAAGAGGCCGCCAATGAAGAGTGGGTGACTCGCCAGAATGATGGCTACTGCCTGGACACAATACCCTTATTCAATAAACATACACATGCTTACTGTGACTCCAACATCGCTCTAAGCTTCAACAGCAAGAGGAAATGTGGAAAAAAGGATTTGCACTCACAAAGAGGGGAGTAGCTGGCTTGTTACGGCGGTTACTACCCCAAACCAAATAAGCCTGATACTTCACTTTCAATGCATATACAGCATAGCTCTCTGCTTCAACGGCAGGGGAGAAGAATAACTGATACTTCACACATCCAGCAGAGCTCTCTGCTTCAATGGCAGGGGAGAAGAAAAAACTGATGCTTCACGCATTTCCAGCATAGCTTCAACGGCAGCGGAGAAGAAAAAAGGATTCGCAATCACAAAGTGGGGAGTAGCTGGCTTGTTAAGGCGGTTACTACCCCAAACCAAATGTGCCTGATACTTCACTTTCAATGCATATCCAGTATGGCTCTCTGCTTCAACGGCATGGGAGAAAGACTGATACTTCACGCATATCCAGCATAACTCTCTGCTTCAACGGCAGGAGAGAAGAAAAACTGATACTTCACGCATATCCAGCATAGCTCTCTGCTTCTACGGCAGGGGAGAAAAAAACAAAACAAAAAAACAAACAAACTGATACTTCACGCATATCCAGCATAGCTCTCTGCTTCAACGGCAGGGGAGAAGAAAAAACAACCAATAAGGGCTGTATAACATAGTCTGGGTAAAACAAATAAGCATGGGTGTAGCTTGCTTATTGCAGCGGTTACTACCCCTACTGCCCCTAACTAATCAAGCTAGATATTTCACTTGGATGCAGCTCCATCACTGCTCTCTACATTAATGGTGGGGGTGGAAGGGAAATAGAACCAAGAGCTAAGAGAAACAGATAAGTATGAGAGAAAAAATGTGTGAAGCTTGCTGGGCAGACTGGATGGGCCGTTTGGTCTTCTTCTGCTGTCATTTCTATGTTTCTATCTATATAGAGATGCTATGATCCCTGCTACTAGTTTTTCCTAATTAAAAATCCTATGGAGACAACTGAAGTAGAAAACTGTGAGCAAGACCTAAATTTCTATTCTGAGGTCACCCAACAGAGTCTACAGCCTGGGAGAGAGACTCGTAGGGGAGACTGTGTATAATTTGTTTTGCCAAGCAGAATTGTTGGAAGGGGTTTCCCATCCCATCTAAGGATGCCCTGCCCACCTGGGAACCTTGCTCATTCAAACCATAGAGGGTGAGAGTTTCCCGGCCTAATACTGAGAGTCACTTGCACAGATTAATTGGAGAACTATACATTTCATCTTATCAAGACAAGAACTGTTGTGGAAGTGCCAATTTGCTATTTAAGAAATCCTACAGTAAAAATTGAATTTTGTACCACTCAATCTGAGCCTCCAGAGTCTTTTGTGGCACTCACATCCCTTGAAGTGAATATAGGCATGTAAACCCCCCCTCCCCCTCCCAGGGCAACAAACTGAGAGTCACCCAGACATCTTGGGTCTTGAAGGATTATTCCTCCCCCCGGTTGGAAAAAGAATCCTGCCCCGGGGCCCTTGGATTGTGTTAGCTAGAGCAGAAAAAAGGTAAAAGGATTAGCCACAGGAACCTTGTGTGCCCCTGCCCTATTGGCTCATAAACTGGAGAGGGAGTTACAAAAACAAAGTGTGCAAATGATTTAGATATGTCTAGGTGATGGTTGTATTTACCTTGTTACAGGTTTTTGGGCAATGCAATGCAACTTATTATATCAGCAAACCTGAAAGAATTCATCGTCTGTACAACTATGTGTGCATTTTCCAACCAGGTAGAGCATCTTTTAAACTAAGGATCAGTCCAATGGTCTAAATCATTTTGCACAAATGTGACCTTTCTCTTCCAATCTAGAATTGCTATCATATCTATTTAATTTATTAGTTAAAATCCATTCATTGCATGGGAAAATTAGAATAAAAAGCTGATGACGGTGATGGTGTATTCTCTTTCTAACCAATGTCATTTGATAACTCATTAACATCATTAGACAGTGCCTATCCAAGCATTTCATGAGATTGCTGATGGAAAGAACGCATCCTCAACATCAGATGGCATTTGCTCTGTGCAGTAGCAGAATATTTAATCAATGAACTTTCTGACTAGTAAAGGTGTGCAGGCATAAGCTTGACTTCAGAAGGTGGCTGGGCAAGGACAACCTGAAGGTTACGTTTTTCAACAGTGACTTTTAATAAAGGTGCAAATTTCAAAGCAATTCTCCGTGGGTAAACAGGTGTTTATCCAGGCTGAAACCCTTTTGAAAATGTTGCCCCTCCTCCGAGTATGGGAAAAGGAATAATGCCAAGAGCAGGGCCAGAGCAGTCCTAGAGCCATCCTAGCAAAATATATGCAGGAAGTTCATTTTAAACTCCCTGTGTGTACTTCCCTGTTGAGATTTTACAACTAGAAGCTCTGTGGGTATAAAATACCAGTGGTCCTGTAAGCTATAATGGGAGTCTGGGAGCTGGCCTATCTCTAGGGGGGTGGGGGGATTATCACATTTCAGACAAAAATATTTTGATGGTCAAGCATTAAATCAAAAGCTTTAGATAATGCACAGCACTAGTTTGTTGGGAAAAGTGGTGTTCGTGTTTATCTAGGAACACTGATTCCTTAAGAAAGCTTAATCTCACATCACATCTAACCAGGCACAAAGCTTTTTATGGTGTTGGTGATTTTCTCTAGGTGAAGGGAAAGGAGTGGGGAAGAGTATGGGTTGAAATGGCACAGATGGGGGCAATTTTCAAAAGGGTAAAAGGGCTGTCTGAAAATCGTACACCTTGACCTTCCTACAAGTGTCCATGGTGATTCCACAGTGCATGTATTGTAACATCACTTTGAAAACTGGTGTAAAAGTCTATGGATAACAGACTTTACCCACTTATGCAAGCAGCTACAATTCACATATCAAATAGTAATTTTATATCTTCAGTGGCTGTGCATATAAATAGCTATTTCAGGTACAGTATGTAGAAACATGATGGCAGAGAGTCCATACAGCCTACGTTGTCTGCACATCCACACAAATTGCTCATCTCTTCAATCCCTACCATTCCCTCAGAGAACCCCTGTGCTTGTCCCATACTTTCTTAAACCCAGATACTGTCCTGGTCTTCACCATCTCCACTGGAAGGCTGTTCCATGCATCCACCATCCTCTTTCTAAATAAATATTTCCTTAGATTACTCCTGAGTCTACCTCCTTTCACCCTCATCCCATGATTCCTCATTCCAGAGCCTCCCTTCTATTGAAAGAAGCCTGCTTCCTACACATTGATACCTTAGAGCAGTGGTTCTCAACCTTTTTCTGTCGGGACACACCTGATAGATGGTTCTCACATGCGTGACACACTGACCCATGATCATCACGGGGATAGATGTAAAAGTACAGTTTGCATCCACGGGAACCCCCCTGACCCACATAATGGATGTAAAGCAGGATTACAACATTCCCCATACAACTCACCCAACAAAAAAGATATTCTGGTTCTGGTGTCATGTCAGTAACATCAGCTCAGGCTACTGCTACTGCCTGGAGACAATACCCTTAGTCAATAAACATACACATGGTTACTGTGACTCCAACATCACTCTAAGATTCAACAGCAAGAGGAAATGTGGAAAAAAGGATTTGCACTCACAATGACGGGAGTAGCTGGCTTGTTACGGCGGTTACTACCCCAAACCAAATATCCAAATTACTACCTCCACCTTCCTCTATTCCTGATGCCTTTCAACTAGCTTGATCACTCCATTCTTATACTTCACTTTCAATGCATATCCAGCATAGTTCTCTGCTTCAACAGCAGGGGAAAAGAAAAACTGTTACTTCACACATCCAGCAGAGCTCTCTGCTTAAACGGCAGGGAAGAAGAAAAAAGGGTTCGCACTCACAAAGCGGGGAGTAGCTGGCTTGTTACGGCGCCGGTTACTACCCCAAACCAAATGTACCTGATACTTCACTCTCGACGCATATCCAGCATGGCTCTCTACTTCAACGGCATCGGAGAAAGACTGATACATCACGAATTTCCAGCATAGCTCTCTGCTTCAACGGCAGGGGAAAAGAAAAACTGATACTTCACGCATATCCAGCATAACTTCAACGGCAGGGGAGAAGAAAAAAGGATTCACACTCACAAAGCGGGGAGTAGCTGGCTTGTCACGGCGGTTACTACCCCAAACCAAATGTGCCTGATACTTCACTTTCGATGCATATCCAGCATAGCTCTCTGCTTCAACGGTAGGGGAGAAGAAAAAAACTGATACCTCACGCATATCCAGCATAGCTCCCTGCTTCAACGGCAGGGGAGAAGATAAACAACCAATAAGGGCTGTATAACATAATCTGGGTAAAAACAAATAAGCATGGGTGTAGCTTGCTTATTTCGGCGGTTACTACTCCTACTACCTCTAACTAATCAAGCTAGATATTTCACTTGGATGCAGCTCCTCCACCGCTTTCTACATTAATGGCGGGGGTGGAAGGGAATTAGAACCAAGAGCTAAGAGAAACAGATAAGTATGGGAGAAGAAATGAGGGAAGCTTGCTGGGCAGACTGGATGGGCCATTTGGTCTTCTTCTGCCGTCATTTCTATGTTTCTATGTTTCTATGTTTCTATGTTTCTTTCTACTACCATGCTCAATAGCTCTACTTATGAAAAGACAGCAGCTTACCACCAATGCATGTCCTCTTGAGAAAACACAACAAATAAGACTGATGCAAACACTTACATGCTAGTAAAATATCTCACCTCAGTAACACACACAGAACCGACCTAACATACTCCCAGAATCTGCAGTTATGTACATAAACTAATCCGCCCACAGTTACACCTGTATTATGGAAGGCACTCAACCAGTAACAACCCTATCTATGAAAAGGCAACACTACAAATATTAAATCAGGCCCTAAACACCAATACACCTCCTATTAGGAAAACAGAACTAGCAAGCAGCTATAGATCCCCACACAGAAATAATTGTAAAACTATACTAATAAGCATAATAAATGTTTCAAAACAGCTATGAACAGAATAACATCCAACAATTAAAAACTCATAAAAACTATTAAAAATTCTCCAAACTCCAATAAAATATTTAAAAAAAGCAGACACATCACATAATATTAAATAATTAAAATGGCAGTTAATCAAGAAAGATAAACTTAAAAGGCACCTTTACTTACCCCCTCCAGCAGCTCTCCTACTCCTGTCCTCTTCCGTGCAGGCCGTAGCACACACCAGAAGCAGCAGTAGTGGCTAAGCTCTATACTCATGGTCTTCTTCCTTAGGGCCCATGACCAATCTCTCTGTCTCTCACACACACTCACCATACCAGTCACACCCCCATGACCACTTTCTGTCTCTCACACACCAATCATCTCCCAACCAGTCTTTGACACACACACACAAGTCACCTTCCTGAACAGTTTCTCTCATGCCATACACACATACAGGCTTCCCACTCCCAAGTTCTATCTTACATATAAGGGCTTCTCACTCCCATACTGTGTTTCACACCCACCCACACACCCAGGTTTCTCACTCCCATGCTCACTCTCTCCACATGCACAGGCTTCTCATTCCCATAATCACTTTCTCTTTTTTTTTTTTAATTTATAATTTATTAAGATTTTTAAACATTTACAATGCCAAAAAATCAAAGAATAAATTTTGCATTCCTAGAAATCATACAATCATACTTTTAAGAAATGAAACTAAATGCCAAAAATTTTCAAGTCCACATTATGGGAGGTTATCTATATGCAATCATTAAGGAAAATGTAATACTAAATTACAACATTCTGGATACTATATATTTTTTTTGCAGCTTTTATCTTAACCCTTTTCTTTTTCCATCAAAAAAGATTCAAGGTGGGAAGGGTCCTGGAAAATAAATCTTTTTTTTTTTTTTAATTTATCAAACATTTACATGGGAATTTAAGGAAATAAGTAGCGCCAAGTGACAAGACTCTTGGCTTTAATTGCAAGAATTGCTTTCTCCTAAGCTGTGTAACACGAGATACATCCGGAAATATTTGTATTTGTTGACGACAAAATAAAAACTCCTTATTTCTGAAATACTTCTGTAGTATTAAGCTCTTATCTCTTTCTTTACAGAAAGTTACCATCAAAGTAGCCCTTTGTGGTATAACATCTACAGAAGATTCCAGAAAGGAGGTTAAATTTGGAGACTCCTGTTGCACAGTTTCCATTCCCTCCTCCCCCTCCTGTTTCTTTAATCTAGCATTAGGCACATAAAATATTTTGGAAACAGATTTATCATCTATGGTTGTAATCGATAAATTTTCTAACAAATATTTTTTCAATAACTCACTAGCTGATAATAGTCTGGTGAATGGAAAATTTAAAAATCTTAAGTTTCGAGCTCTATTTTCATTCTCCAGGCTTTCCAATTGCCTATGAGTGACCAAACTATCTTTAATATGTGAATTATTTACTGATTGTAATGTTGCAATTTGTATAGTAGTAGTCCTACCTATTTCCTCTAGCTGTTTCAATCGGTTATCATGCAATTCTAAAGAATTCTTTGTTTCAATAATTGATCGGTTACTTTGAACCATAAAAGCAGACATAGTTTTTTGCAGCTCATTGATTGCCTTCCAAACATCGAGCAAGGTAATACTATGATGATCTATGGGATCCGAAAATACCTGCGGTAATTCGGATCCTCCCATAGCCCCCACTTCTTCTATATCCCCACTTATGGGGGGGATATAGCATTATTATCATTTTTAAGGACATCTCCAATTAAACTTGATTGATTGATGGCAGTCATTTCCGCCTGAGGTTGAGTTTGAGGCTGCTGGCTGAGACTTTCCGATGCTCCCGAAGAAAAAGTAATATCTGGAATCGAATTACGGGCAGCCTGGCTTACCCGTCTTGTGATAGTCCATTGGACCTCTAGTCTGTTGAACTGCAGGCGACGAAGTCCAAATTTTTGGTTTTCTTTCTCTTCCCATGTATTTAGGAAAAATTTAGAAAAATGAAAACCTTACCCAGGAGCGCGCCTCTTTGGCGGGCGGCTTCGGCAGTGCATCGGTGGCTGCGCGCCGCACCTGTCCCGAATTTATCCCGAGGTTCCGGCCCCTTTCAATGATGTCACTTAGGGGGCGTGGCCTCGGGTCGGTCATGATGTTGCAGCTCTATGGATGGAAATTTGGAGCTAAGACCAGTCCGTTTTGCCTTCCTTCTACTAGAGAGGTCCTCCAGCCAAGATTCCTCCAGTTTCAGGGCCGCCCCTGTCCCGAATTTATCCCGGGTTTCTGGCCCCTTTTGATGATGTCACTTAGGGGCGTGGCCTCGGGTCAGTCACAATGTTGCAGCTCTATGGATGGAAATTTGGAGCTAAGACCAGTCCGTTTTGATTTCCTCTACTAGAGAGGTCCTCCAGCCACGATTCCTCTGGTTTCAGGGCCGTACCTGTCCCGAATTTATCCCAGGGTTCCGGCCCCTTTCGATGATGTCACTTAGGGGGTGTGGCCTTGGGTCGGTCATGATGTTGCAGCTCTATGGATGGAAATTTGGAGCTAAGACCAGTCCATTTTGCCTTCCCTCTACTAGAGATGTCCTCCAGCTGAGATTCCTCCGGTTTCAGGGCCACACCTGTCCAGAATTTATCCCAGGGTTCCCGCCCCTTTCGATGACATCACTTAGGGGGCATGGCCTCAGGTCGGTCATGATGTTGCAGCTCTATGGATGGAAATTTGGAGCTAAGACCAGTCCGTTTTGCCTTCCCTCTACTAGAGTGGTCCTCAGCTGAGATTCCTCCCCACTTTCTCTCTCTTACAACACACGCACCAGTCTCTCTCTCATTCCCTTGCTCGCTCTCTCCACATGCACAGGCTTCTCATTCCCTTAATCACTTTCTTTCTCTCACATACACACACACCCCAGTCTCTCTCTCTCACACACCGTCACCTTACCAACCAGTCTCTCTCTCATGCATGCACACACATACAGGCTTCCCACTCCCATGCTCTCTCTCACATATACAGGCTTCTCACTCCCATGCTCTCTCTCACATATACAGGCTTCTCAGTCCCATGCTTTCTTTCACTCACCCCCCAACTCCAGGCTTCTTACTCCCATACCCAGATTTCTCACTTCCATGCTTTCTCTCTCTCTCACACACATACACACACACACATCAGTCACCTCCCTGACCAATCTCTCACACACACTCCAGTCATCTCCCTGACCAGTCACTTTTATTGTCTCTCACATATACACACATCACCTTTCTGACCAGTTTCTCTCAATCACACACATGCTGTCTCTCACACACTTACACACATGCTCTCAATCACACACACATTCTCTCACTTACACACAGGCTGGCCGACTTCTCTCTCTCTCTCACCCACTTCCTCCCCGCCCCCGGAGCACAAATGGTAGCTGCAGCAGCCTCCTTCAGCCCCTGCAGGCCAAGAAAGAAGAATCCCATCGGCCGCGAGAAGCTTATACTGCTGACTCCTTTGCCGATTGCCGGCTGCTTCGATTGCTCCGGGCCACGCTACTGCATGAGGGCTGATACTGCCGCCGCCGCTACTTTTCTATGCTGCACGGTTATTTCTCCTTCCCGTGCACTGCACTGCGTAAAGAAGAAGAAAAGTCCAGCCGCGGGTGCCAAAGCTTCTTCTAACACCGCTGCCATTCCCATTGGGCTTGAACGTGCTGTTAGCCCAGCAGCAACGGCAGCAGGGAGGGAAGAAAAGCAGGAGAGACTGGGAACACGCAACACACCCTGCCAGTGCTTGGCGACACACTGGTTGAGAAGCGCTGCCTTAGAGGTATTTCAATGTCTCTGTCTTATCTTGCCTACCCCATCTTTCCTCTACAATATACATGTTTAAATCTTTAAGTTTGTCCCATATCCTTTAGAACAAAGACCATTACCATTGAAGCAGCTCACTGCTTCAACGGCAGGGGGAATGAAGAAAAGAGGATTTATATTCAGGCAACAACAAACAAGGACTGAATTGCACAGTCTGGGTAAACAAATAAGCATGGGAGTAGCTTGCTTATTGCGGCGGTTACTACCCCTAACAAATTAAGCCTGATACTTCACTTTGAATGCATATCCAGTGCAGCTCACTGCTTCAACAGCACGGGGAAATGAAGAAATAGGATTTACAACTAACAAGGCATTGATCTGAGCAGTATAAGAATACAAACATCGGGGTAACTTGCTTGATACGACAGTTGCTACCCTCAAACATTAAGCCTTATACTTCACTTTTGATGCAGCTCCAACACTGCATCAATGGCGGGGGTGGAAGGAAACTACAATCAAAAAGCTACCAATAAGGGCCCTGAACTCAGCAGTCAGAGTAACAGATAAGTATAAGATAATAAGTATGAAAGCTTGCTGGGCAGACTGGATGGGCCTATTGGTCTTCTTCCATCATTTCTATGTTTCTATGATCATTTTGGTATCCCCTCTCCGGGCCAACCCCATCCGGTTTATATCCTTTTGTAGTTGCGGTTTCCAGAAATATACACAGTATTCCAAATGAAGTGTCATTAGTAACATACAGGGGCAATATCACTTCCTTTTATCCTGCTGACCATTCCTCTCCCTATACACCCAAGCATCTTTCTGGCTTTTGCCATCACCTTAAACACCTTTGTGAACACCTTAGTGTAAACTTCCACCACCTATGAAACATAGAAACATAGAAATGACGGCAGAAAAAGACCAACTGATGCACCCAGTCTGCCCAGCAAGCTTATGCCAGTATCTGCTGCATTGTGCAGGTTACCCTTGTGCTTATCAGTTTTCCAGACCATAAAAGTCAGGGCCCTTGGATACTGTTTTAATTAAATTCCCCTTTTCCCATTGTCTTTGAAGCAGAGAGCAATGATGGAGCTGCATTAGGCCTTGATACTGTTATTTGTTAAGGGTAGCAACTGCCACACCAGCAAGTTACCCCAAGTTACCCCCATGCACTCTTCTTTATTTCCATCCTCTAGCCTTTAGGGATCTACAGTGTTTATCCCATGCCCCTTTGAATTCCTTCACTGTTTTCATCTTCACCACTGCCTCTGGAAGGGTATTCCAGGCATTTACCACCCTCTCCATGAAGAAATATTTCCTGACATTGGTTCTGATTTGTTCTCTCTGGAGGAGGGGCCACATAAATAACTCCACCTCTCAGCTGTGTGATTTAGAATAGGCATATGTAACACACCCACACAACTAAAGGATCTGTCATGGATGGGAAGAGAGGCTGGAGCAGAAAATAAAAATAACATACATAAAATAAAATATACACACAAGGTATTACTTTTGCAAATAATGCAAACAAAAGCAGTGCATGCACATCTACATAACACATTTGAATTCTTATACTTGATAGGAAATAGAAGCACATGTCATTATAGTAAAAGAAATATGTATTAGCACTGGAAAATTAAGAAAATCAGTTGTTTGTAAGTTAAAATGGAAAATTACTACCCTGCCCAATGTCTCAGTTCAGTTTTATATAAAAAAAATTCAAAATTATTATTTATTAAATTTAGTATACTGCTTATCATAAATTTATCTAAGTGGTTTACAAAATAGAACATGCATAAAATCAATTCAAAACAGACAAGATACATAATAATGTAGAAGAAGCCCAATAAAACTAACAGATCATCATCAATAGTCTGAAGCCTGGCTAAAAAGCCATATTTTAACAAGTTTCCAGAACTTAATATAATTTAGCTCTGATCTGATGTCAAAGGGAAGAGTGTTCCAATAGGCAGGTGGTTTGGCAACGGAAAGATGATTCTCTTGTACCCTCCAACCTGATTACTGAAAGAAGAGGAAGCTACAGAAGACCTTTCTGTGAGGAGTGGAGGGTGAAGAACAGAGCATAAGCAATCAAAAACTTAGAAAGTGGGAAACCAGAATGTAGAGCCAGGTTCTTGTGGCCAGGTTCTTGTGGCTTAGTTTGGCCTCTGTTGGAAACAGGATGCTGGGCTTGATGGATCCTTGGTCTGACCCAGCATGGCAATTTCTTATGTTCTTTTGTAAACAAGAGAGTATTTGGAATCTAATGCGGCAGACAGCAGGCAACCAATGAAGTGACTGCAGAATCTGAGTAACGATCAAATTTTCCAACGCCAAAAATTACCTTTCCAGTAGCATTTTTTTTTTATTTATAAGCATTTATATTAAGCAAAGCATGTAACCATTTCCTTGCATGGCAATATAAATAGAAAACAAGGAAAAAATACAAGGAAATTCAGAAAAAAATCATCCAAATTAATGTATAACCATTTCTTTAACAAGAGAAAAAGAGGGTATAAGCTTCTCGCAGCCGATGGGATTCTTCTTTCTTGGCCTGCAGGGGTTGAAGGAGGCTGCTGCAGCTACCATTTGTGCTCCGGGGGCGGGGAGGAAGTGGGTGAGAGAGAGAGAGAAGACGGCCAGCCTGTGTGTAAGTGAGAGAATGTGTGTGTGATTGAGAACATGTGTGTGTGTGAGAGACAGCACATGTGTGATTGAGAGAAACTGGTCAGAGAGGTGATGTGTGTATATGTGAGAGACAATAAAAGTGACTGGTCAGGGAGATGACTGGAGTGTGTGTGAGAGAGCGAAAAAAGAGGTAAGACAGAGAAGGCACAGCCGTCTGCGACCAACAGGCACAACAAATTGTGGTTAAGTAACTGTTTTTGGTTTTATTTATATATTTGGTATTATTTTAACTTATGAATATGAACTTTGTGATCTGCCATGATTGTCTGTCAGAATGACAGTATAGAAATAAAGAAAGGAAAAAAAATAGAAAGAAAGAAGTAAAACATTTCCGAGCCCGAAGTAGAGTGGAAATTACAGCAGGCAAATAACCTCATTTCAACAACCAAACCCTTTCAATGGCCAAACCGAAAGAATGAATCAACCCAGATCCTCGTGTAGAATGGGCTCCTGATGTAACAGATCCAAGACGGTAATCTGAGGGGACTATCCACCAGAAGTCTCTGCAGATCGGCATACCACGGCCTTCGAGCCCAATCCAGAGCCAATGGTGTTGGTTTGATTTGTAATCTTCTGGACCAGCCTGCCTATTAAAGGCCAGGGGGAAACGCATACACCAGGGAACCACATAGCCACTTCTGAACGAAAACATCTATGCTCTTCACTTTTGAGTGCATGTTTCTTCAGCCTGCAACTGAAGAAGAGAGGAACTTTTGCATTGTTGAAGATCACTAATAGGTCCACTAGGAGCTGAAAGGCCTTGCCTGCTAGCTCCCATTCTCCTGGCTCCAAGTTTCTCCTGCTGAAGAAATCAGCTCTGATATTGCCCTTTCCGGCAATGTGAGAGGCGGATATGCTTAGGAGATGCTGCTCTGCCCCCTCCATGAAGACATCTATCTCCTCCAACACATGTTGACTCTTGGTGCCACCCTGATGATTGACATAATCCACCATTGCCGCACTTTCGGATATTATCCAGACCGCCCAAGCCTCTAGCTGTTTGTGAAATGCAGGCACGCTAACTGAACTGAGCATACCTCCAGTCTGTTGATGTTTCACTGCCGCTCTGCTGCATTCCAGCGCCCTTGTACCATCAATTTTTAACGGAGAGTCCCCTAGCCCCGGAGGCTTGCATCTGTCATGAGTACCAACCAATCTGGTGTCTTCAGGGAAATCCCCTTCCTGAGATGATCTGCTTGTAACCACCAGTCCAATTGGAACCTTACCTCTAATGGGAGAAGACACCTCACGGCATAGTTCTGCGACTGAGAACTCCATTGGGAAAGCAATGCGAGCTGAAGAAGGCGCTTATGTGCCCTCACCCAGGGAACAATTTCTAATGCAGCACTCATCAACCCCAGGACCTGCAGATAAGATCATACGGTCAGACGAAAAGAGTTCAGCAGGGATTGAACTCGCACCATCAATGTATGGATCCGAGACTCTGGAAGAAATACTCTGCCCTGTCTTCTCTAGAATCAAACACCGAGATACTCCAGGGTCTGAGATGACTGCAAATTGCTCTTTGCCAGATTCACCATCCAGCCTAGCTCCTGTAGCAATGAAACCATGCTGCACGAAGCACAAAGTCTCTCTTCCACGTTTTAGGCCCAAATCAACCAGTCATCCAGATAGGGGTGAATTAGAATGCCCTTCTTGCAGAGGGCCACTGCTACCACCACCATAACCTTGGAAAAGGTCTTGGGCTCCATGGCTAGCCTGAAAAGCAAGACCTGAAACTGGTAATGACAATCCAGGATAGTGAACCGGAGGAACCGCTGATGTTCCCAACAGATAGGAATATGCAGATATGCCTCCATCAGATCCAGAGATGTGAAGTACTCTGGATCTGCCATTATGACAGAGCTCACTGTTTCCATCCTGAAATGCGTGACTCATAAATGTTGGTTGATGCCCTTGAGATCAAGATTGGGCCGAAACAAACCCTTCCTTCTTGGGTACGACAAAATTAATGGATTCACTGCGATTTGTGAATGAGAATCACCGCTTTCAAGTGCAATAGCCTCTGTAATATTTATTTATTTATGTATTTTTTTATATACCGACATTCGATCTGAGATATCACATCGGTTTACATACAGGTACTGTACTTCTACCCTCTTCTCAGGGAAATTGTACTGAGAGACCATAAAGGCATCCAGAGGAAAGCGAAGAAATTCTAAAACATACCTGAACCACTTTGAGAACCCATTGATCCAAAGTAATCTGGACCCACCTGTGATAGGCGGCCACCTATCTCCTGCACCATTAAGCCCACAAACCTTTATTGGGAAGACCAAGGGACTCCACTTTCAGAGCCCGCATCCTTTTGAAGCCTTTGGGGGTGAAAGAACTGAGACCAGTGGAAGGGACGGGATCTTTGGGAAGAACCTCCCCTATAAGGCCGAAAATGCTGGTAGTCTCGAGGGTGGCCACTCGGCCGAAAATATCGGGCAATAGGTTTCTTGACCTCTGGCAATTGAAGGACCTGTGTTTCTCTTCATTTACTTGCCATTTTTCCAACTAACTGCCAAACAAAAGTGATCCCTTGAAGGACAACTTTGTAAGATTGGATTTTGAAATAGTATCCGCCGACTAGTGGGACAGCCACAGCTGCCAACCTGGATGAAATAACCGAAGCAACTCCTCTGGCAGCTGTGCAAACCAAGTTACAGCCCACATCAGCTAAGAAGGCAGCCCCCAGTTCTACCATAAGTCCAAGATCGGACAATGTGCTACTAGATTCTTGACAAAGATACAAGGTAGCCCGAGCTACCAAGGCACAACAAGAAGCAATTTGTAAGTTCATTGTCACCGTCTCAAAGGCTTGATTTAGGATAAACTCAATCTTATCCTGAGCATCCTTCAATGCTGCACCTTCCTCTACTGGGTAATACGTTTCGTGAAAGAACATACTTAGGTATCCACCTTAGGGAAACACAACTGCTTCCTGGCCTGCAGATCCAAGGGGTATAAACCTGCCAAAATGCATCCACCTTTAAAGAATGCCTCTGGTGCACTCCATTCCAGATCAATCAACTCCTGGATAGCATATAGGAGGGGAAAGAAATGAAGACTTGCGGAGGGTGACCAAAATGGATTCTTCTTCTGCATCCCCAAGGAGTAAGTCCCAGCCACTCTGAGAGCATTCAGGGTCTGAGAGATCAAGCTCAGCAACTCATCTCTATTTAAGAAAAGGAGAACAGAGATCACGTGATGTGGTGGGGAAGGAGGATGTGACTCTCCTTTCTCGGTGCTGTGCCTACTCCATCGGACCCCATCTACACCGCTAATGCTAGCTAAGTCTGTTTAATTTTTCATCCTGCATTAGCCCTGTCCATCGCACTTCTGCTGAACCCAGTATGCCCTCTCGAGCTGTCAAGAAAGACAGGGACAAAGGGAAAGACTGTGCACCACTCGCTCCTACTTTAGACATGGCTGCCAATTCTCCGATTGAAACAGCTCCTGTGGCGGCACTGGCGGATATAAAAGCCGCTGTGCTTGAAGCCCTGGGCTCAGATATAAAAGCTATTGCCTCTAATGTGGCCGACATATCTGTCAATTTAAACAAGATTGAGGCTCATTTTACCGAACTTGATGCCCGCGTGTTGGAGAACCAGGATGGTCTCCAGAAGGCCTCGCTGGCGAAACACGAGGCAAAACTTGAAGATTTAGAAAACTGGTCTCGCCGGTCAAATCTTCGCTTGGTTCATCCAGGCCTTATGTCCCTACAAGGGTTTGACCTCTGTCCTCAATTGCTGTGCCTGTCCATCCAGGTCTTATGTCCCTAGGTGGGATTGACCTCTGTCCACGACTGCTGTGCCTGTCTGTCCAGGCCTTATGTCCCTACAAGGGTTTACTTCGATTGCTGGGCCTGTCCATCCAGGCCTTATGTCCTAGGTGGGATTGACCTCTGTCCTCAACTGCTGTGCCTGTTCATCCAGGCAATCCCCTTTGACCTGGGTCCTATTCAGTGGATTTATGGACCCACTCACGATACAGGACACACTCTACATCTCATAGTTTCTTCAATGTCTGATCTATTAATTGCCAATTCTATCATTTTTTTCTACTTTTCTTTGGACCAACCATTCCTTGATATCATTCCCTGTAAATCAAGACTTTTCTCACCTTGTGCACTCAGAGAAAATAGCTACTACTAGGAATTTAAAAAAGTTGATTTTGATTTGTTTTATTCTGAACTTAACTCCTTCCCCCATGATTTTTATATGCTCCCTCCTGAGCATCAATACTATCCTCAATATTGCTATTGACAACCAACATTTCTTTCATCAACAATATGTTCATCCCTGGTATCATCCTGGCCATAAATTGTTGAAATATCAGGTTCACCATTTTAAATGTCTGTGGCACAAACACAAACAACTGAGATAAAAAATAAATGGATAGCAGCTGACAGGTACTATTAATCGATGATACTTTTTTCAAAGGAAAAATGTATCTCAGATAAGATAAATTCACCAGATAATCACCCATGGCAACTTTGCAAGACTATTGCCAATCTTTCTAATCAACCCACTTCTTTGCTTCCAGCCAACCCTATCTGCTCGGCAGATGGCTTTGCCTCTTACTTTTTTTTAATAAACTCAACATTATTCACAAGGACTTTACTTTAAAGGCTATGTTTAGAATATTTTACTCTTTGCATCCTCTTATCTGAATAGTAACTTCTTCATCTTCAACTTATCCTCAGATGCTGGAATTAATTTATTACTCAAATAGCTCCATCTCTCCTCTTCTCAACTAGATCCCATGCCCTTGAAAAATCCATCCCTAGCCTTAGCTTACCCAGTTTCCACTATTGTAAATGCTTCTCTTTCTTCTGGTCATCTCCTACATCAACTCAAAGTAGCTAGAGTTTGGCCAGTAAAGAAACCTTCCCTGGATCCTTCCTTATTAGCTGATTACTGTCCCTTCTCTAAACTTCTGATGCTCTCCAAAATCATTGAAAAGGTTGTGTTCGAACAACTTTGCAACTGTTCATAAAACTTACATTTTACATCCATCACAATCAGGCTTTCAGAAAGGCCATCAGTACTCTGTACTGATGGCCTTTCAGAAAGGGCCTTTCAGAAAGGGCCTTTTTGTTAGCCCAAATAAGAAAGGCCTTTCTTATTTGGGCTAACAATATTTGAGTGCAGGCTGATGATGGCAGGGATGCCCTCATCCTCTTACTAGACATGAATTCAGTCTTTCATATAGTCAACCATGATCTCCTTCATCTACACCATGAGGAATTGAACCTTTGTGATACAGTCCTATCCTGGTTCCTATCTCATCTTCATGAGTGATCATTCCATGTCAAATGGAATCAGCAGCTTTCCAATCATATAGCTCCATTTTTTTAGGTCCCTCAAGGTTCTATCCTGGCCCCATTACTTTTTTTTTTTTTTTAAATATGTTTATTGCAGTTTTCCATATGAAATTAATGTACATATACAAGAGCACATAATAAACCAGGCTGAACAAAACCAAAAGATTGTACATCATATCACTATCCACCTACCATCTCCTCCCCTCTTCCGAACCCGTACCCTCCCTTTTCCCCCCCTTTCCCTCCTACCCCCCCCCCCCCGCCCCTCCTTTAAAATGTTCAGGATCCTCTAGGTTAAAGTGAGTTTATGAAAGGCTCAATTCACTTATCAGAAGCAAAATTTTCTGTAACACATTTCTGCATAGTAGGGGAAAGAGTGTTCCAGTATCTGCTCCAAATCGCTTGACATTTAACCAAGGTGCCATGTGATTTTTGTTGCGCCGTCAAGTGATCAAATCTTAGGACTTTGAAAAGTCTATTCTTCCAAATATCCAATTTCGGAGAATCTTTCGAGATCCATTCCGTAAGTATCGGTTGTAATGCCACCAGCAGAGCTTTTTTCAGGAATAGCTGATCATGTTCCTGTAGTCGCTTTAATTAAAGATTTAATTTAAATTTAATTTAATTTAATTTAAAGATTTAATCACACCTTCCCAGTATTGTGCGATTTTAATACATCCCCACAATGAGTGAAACAGCGTTCCTTGTTCCAGGTTGCATTTTTGACAGACATCATTGTCACAGAGCTTAACACGAAACACCCTAACCCTAGACATGTACATGCAACGTAGTACTTTGTAACCTATTTCCCTCAATATAATGTTATCGGTTACCCCTACAACATCCTGCAGTATCTGGCCTATGTGTTTCATAATCAAGCTTATCCCTGCATGAGAAGACCATTTATCTTGTATCTCAGTCAGAACGGTCTCTGAGGGAATGTCCCGGAGAGCCCGAGAAAAAAGCGAGCAGGAGTTCTGCTTTTTCCCTACCGGTGTAAAGAACTTTCTCAGTTTAAGGAGTTGAGGTCCTCTAGGTGGACCATCATTTTTGATCAGGGTATCAAGGTAATGTCTGGCCTGCAGATATGCATAGAAATCTTTAGAATCCAGGGCATACTGTTCTTGCAGTTCTTTAAAGCTCCTCACATGAGCATATGTGGCATCCCACAGCTGGTTTACTCTAGTGAGTCCCACTGATTCCCATTATAAAAGGTTGCACTAGTCCTCCCCACCCCAAATTGTGGATTGCCTCACAGGGTAACATACAGAGAGAATGTTCCCTCTATTTGTAGTTTGGTTCGACATAGATAGACCCATGCTCTCCTACACGATTGAATTAACATACTTTTTCTAAAATGGGTCGGAACCTCACCAGCTCTTATATGCAAAAGATTTTCTGGGTAGTAGGGCTCTAACCATTCCTTGAAATAATCGTGCGGGGAATATAGGTTTGTGCCCTTAAACCAATCTTGTATATGGCGTAATAAGCATACCAGGTTATAGTCCCTCCAATTTGGACATGCCAGCCCTCCCTGTATAAATGGATACATCAACAATCTCAGTGACACTCTTGCCCTCCTGCCCCCCCATATATACCTATTCAAAATCTTATGGATATGTTGAAACTCCTTTTTTGTCAGCCAGATAGGGATGTTTTGTAAAACATATAACCAGCGTGGTAATTCCATCATCCTTAATAAGTTGATTTTTCCCATCAAGGACAGTGGCAATTTGGACCAGACTCCCAATCGGTACTCCATGTGTTTAATGAGTAAGCCTATGTTCGCTCCTTTGAGTTGGTCCACCTTTCTTGTCAGCTGGAGTCCCAAGTATCTCATGGTCTTTCCCACCCACTGTAAGGGAAACTCCCCCTCCCACTGAGCTTTAACCTCTGGTCCTATGTCCATGGCCTCTGATTTGTCCACATTTATCTTAAGGCCTGCAAACATCCCAAATGATTCCTGGTGGGCCAACACCTTTAGCAGCGACTGCTGTGGGGAAGTCAAGAACACCAACAACCCCATTACTTTTTAATATTTTCCTTGTCCCATTGGCCATGTTAATCCAGGATTGTGGGTTCAGGTCATCTATTTATACGAATGATATTCAGATCACTTTTACGCACACAAAGTTCTTTTTCTCTGAATAATTTCAATAATTCTTTAGATCAGAGCTTTCCAAATCTTTCATGTTGGTGACACATTTTTTAGACAAACATAATTTCGTGACACAGTAATTCAGTCTACTAGCAAACCAGAGGTTAAAGGTTAAACAAACGAAATGTATTTTGACAATTTATGTATGTTTCCTTAAATATATACATAAATAAAATGTTTCATGACACAACCTATCTTGTGAAAACCTTTCATTTTTTATTATAAATATATAATATTCCAAGATTAAAGTTATTGCTATAATTTATGAGTAACAATAATAAAACAAAGTTATTGTGTTATTCAATTTACCTCTTTAATGAGATGTATGAGCTTGATG
Source organism: Rhinatrema bivittatum (assembly GCF_901001135.1). Taxonomy (NCBI): domain Eukaryota; kingdom Metazoa; phylum Chordata; class Amphibia; order Gymnophiona; family Rhinatrematidae; genus Rhinatrema; species Rhinatrema bivittatum. Next base: position 235,303,232 of record NC_042623.1, read on the forward strand.
GGATGAACACAGCTTTTGAATATTTGGTGTTAATAAAAAAGTCCAAAGGGTCTTCTGCATAATTTTAAAAAGCTAGCCAGTTTCACACTATAAAATTATTTGATAGCCTCATTCAACTAATTCTACATGGCTATGAGAGTGAAGTCTGGAATATATAGGAAGGGAGAGAATGTCAATATAAATCCTGCACCTCCAGTTCTGTAACTCAGTGCATCCACTGAAATTCCCCCAAACAATGGAGCTTGGATGTTTCCCTTACAGCTCATCATACTAAAATATATTTTCAAATTCTGGTGTCACCTCACAGTAACAGCAGCACAAATACCTTCCACTGCCAGGCACATTGTGAACTAACACAAAACCCCACAAAAAAGACACTCAAAATCTATACTGCAATCCCATCGTAACATAACAGTAATAACACCAAGGACTCAAATAACAATAACCCTATCTGTGAAAAAGCAAGGGTAAATATTACACTGGGTCCTAGAATACCAATACACCACCTACTGAGGAAACAAAACAAACCCGATTGCTATAGATCCCTATACAGACACTATATGCTAGCAGAATCTCTCATGGTCACACACACAAAGCAGAGACAGACCCTCACCAAATACAGAATACAAAATAAAGGAGCACAAATTAGACAAAAAGTGAAATAGAAACCCCAAGAAGCCAGACTCTGTGTATTAACAATGGAAAAACAGAACCACCATTCCTCATAAAACAAAATCAAGAAAAATAAAGCATCAGTTATAATAGTAAAACCATACTAATAAAAGAATATTTTAAAACTACTGATAAATAGAATTTCTATTAATTAAAATCATATACATTTTTTACAATTTACCAAACACCAAATACATATTTCAAAACAGCACATATATCAAATAACACCAAATAATTAAAACTAATAAGGATTTTAAAAAGCCCCTGCTGTCCATACGTGGGAGCTCTTGATTTCCAGTCACCCTGATATTGTCGAGGATTAGGAGGTTATCCTCCCTCTCTCACACATACCCACATGTCCATTCTCTCTCACACATATACTGTCACAACGATACACATTCATGCTCTTATACCCACCATAACCTCTTGCTCTCACAGACACAGACACACTCTCAGGCTCTAGGAGAAAGTGTCTTAGAGCCTGAGAGTGTGTCAGTGTCTGTGAGACACACACAAACTCTTACTCCCCTGGATTTTCTCATACACACTCATGCTCTCACTTTCACTGGCTCCCTCAAATACACACAAACACACACACCCAGGCAAGCTCCCAATCATTCTCACACACACACACACACACACACACACACACACACACACACACACACACACTGATCTCCAGGCAGGCTCCCATTCATTTTCACACCACTCCCTCACCATCCCCCAGGCTTGCACACATTCATTCTCACACACACAGACCCCCAGGCAGGCACCAATTCATTTTGACACACACATACACCACACACAAGCAGGCACCTATTCTCACACATACAAACCCCAGAAAGACACCCATTCATTCTCATACACAGACACACCCTCAAGCAGGCACCCATTCATTCACACTCATACACCCCCAGGCAGACTCCCATTCATACACATGCACACACTAAAGGCAGAACCCCTCTCTTTCTTTTGCCAGCAACCTCGGAGCCTCTCTCATTCCTCTGCTGCCACTGTCACTGCTGTCGCATGGCTATTGGGGAGGCGCTAATTGCTGCTACTGGCATTGAAGCCCATTCTGCTGCCTCCTCTGTGCAGGCCCCATGGGTTTCCACTTCCTGTATGCTGATCTCGTACATTGTGAGATCCGCATAGAGAAAGTGCTACAAGATTACATGTGCCAATCATTAAAAAGTATTTATTTATTTATTTATTTAGTGTTTTTATTATACCGGCATTCATGACAGGCATCACATCATGCTGGTTTACATTTAACAAGGGGTGATAAAACAAAGAGAAAATACAATAAACTTTAACGGGTGCATGGTAAGAAATAAGCAGTTACAATAAAACAGGGAAAAGCACAACTGGGAGCAACAAGAAAGAGGCAGGAGGAGTTTAACCGAGAGAGCAATTATTTACAATGTTGTAGAGTTAATGTGGTGATGGAAATTGATAACAGTGTTATGGAGAGGACTGATAGTAGGTAGCATGAGAGGAAAGTATCAGTTGGGGTCTGGAAAGGCTTTCTTGAAAAGCTTTCTTGAAAAGCCATGTAAAAAAATAAAAGTATTTTATTTTTTTACCTTTGCTGTCTGATCTTAGTTTTCTAATCGGTTGGTCACAAGCTTTTTGTTCCACCTTCTGTTTCTTATTTTTTTGCAAATTCCTTTTATATTGTCTTTTTTTCTATTTCTTTTCTCTCCATCTATCTTCTTCCCTCAAACACACAGTCAGGTTCTCATTCTCACATGTTTTCTCTCTCTCACACACACAAACAGGCTCTCACTCTCACATGTTCTCTCTCATACAACCATTCATACACACAGTCTCTCTCTTGCACATGCTGTCTCACACACCCAGGCTCTCTCTCACTCCCACATGATGTCTTGCTCAAGCACAGGCTCTCACTGTCATATGCTCTCTCTCATACAATCATGTTACGGTTCTGGCTGCGAGCGCCGCAACCAGACCCTTACCTCCGAGCTCCTGGATCTGTTCCTGCTTCTGGAGGCCTGGTTTGCGGCCTGGTTGGTGGCGTCCCCGCGGGGGCTGCGCCGCCGGGAAGCCTCCCACGGACGTCTTGCTTCTAGGCGCGCGCCACTTGGACGCTTTTCTAGGCCGTTTCCTGCCAGAGGTGACTCCACCCAGTTCCTGACGTCAGACGCTGCGGCCTTGATAAGCCGGCCGCGGACATTCCATCTTTGCCTTGCAACGGGTTTACCTCCCGGTTCCATGTTGCGTTGTTCCCCGGAGTGACCTGCCTTGCTATTCGCTCCATTCCCGCTTGCCTGCTACAGTACCTGCTCGGTTCCTGCTTGCCTGCTACGGTACCTGCTTGCCTGCTACGGTACCTGCTGGTTCCTGCTTGCCTGCTAAAGTTCCTGCCTGGTTCCAGTATCCGAGTCTTGCTACAGTTCCTGCCTGGTTCCAGTACCCGAGCCCTGCTACAGTTTCTGCCTGGTTCCAATACCTGAGTCCTATTACAGTTCCTGCCTGGTTCTAGTACCTGAGCCCAGCTACACTTCCTGTCTGGTTCCAGAACCTGTGTCCCGTTACAGTACTGACCTACTGTTCTAGTCTGGTTCCAGTTCCCGCTCTTGATCAACAACTCACCTAAGTCCCAGTGGCCGGGCCCCTACGGGCTCCTCCCGGGGGGGCTTCGGCTTCCAAGGGTGAAGCCACCTAAGTCCCAGCGGTTGAGCTCCTACGGGCTCCTCCCAGCTTCCAGGGTGAAGAGCACCTCTACGTCCTGCCTGAACATCTGCCTCCTGGCCTGCCACATTCTAGAGACACTGACCACCTTTCCCAGTCTCCTGCAGGTCGGCCCAAGGGTTCACTAAACTGAGATTCCATAACAAATCATTCATACAAACAGTCTCGCATTGGCACATGCTGTCTGACTCTCACACACAGGCTCTGTCTCACTCCGACATGCTGTCTTGCTCAAGCACAGGCTCTCACTGTCATATGCTGTCTCTGCAAACATTCAGGTCCTCACTCCCACACACAGTCTCTCAACTCACTCACACACAGACACACAATCTCTCAACTCATCTCATACACACACAATCTCTCAATTCATCTCATACACACACACAATTTCTCAATTCATCTCATACACACACACACACACACACACACACTAAGAACATAAGAACATGCCATACTGGGTCAGACCAAGGGTCCATCAAGCCCAGCATCCTGTTTCCAACAGTGGTCAATTCAGGCCATAAGAACCTGGCAAGTAGCCAAAAACTAAGTCTATTCCATGTTACCTTGCTAGTAATAGCAGTGGCTATTTTCTAAGTCAACTTAATTAATAGCAGGTAATGGACTTCTCCTCCAAGAACTTATCCAATCCTTTTTTAAACACAGCTATACTAACTGCACTAAACACATCCTCTGGCAACAAATTCCAGAGTTTAATTGTGAGTTGAGTAAAAAAGAACTTTCTCCGATTAGTTTTAAATGGGACACATGCTAACTTCATGGAGTGCCCCCTAGTCTTTCTAATATCTGAAAGAGTAAATCGATTCACATCTACCCGTTCTAGACCGCTCATGATTTTAAACACCTCTATCATATACCCCCTCAGCTGTCTCTTCTCCAAGCTGAAAAGTCCTAACCTCTTTAGTCTTTCCTCATAGGGGAGCTGTTCCATTCCCCTTATCATTTTGGTAGCCCTTCTCTGTACCTTCTCCATCGCAATTATATCTTTTTTGAGATGCGGCGACCAGAATTATACACAGTTTTCAAGGTGCGGTCTCACCTTGGAGCGATACAGAGGCCCTCAGCCTCTCTCTTGCCTCTCTTGCCTATGGGCCTCCTCTTCATGGGTCGCTGCAGGATGGGCTCTGCAGCAGCCCTGATCTTCTCGGGCCACCCGCAATGTGGGATCTGCGGCGGCGACCCTGCTACCCGGGCCTCCTCCTCTTCTCAGCCCGCTGCGACAACGCTGCTCCTCTTCTGCACATGGCTGATGCTCCTCCTCCTTCCTGCCTTCATGGCTCCGGCAACGTTTCCTTCCAGGACCGCACAGACAGGAAGGAGGAGGAGCACATGCAGGTTTGGACGCGACCTTTTTCTTCAGCCCGTGGTGACATGAGCTCCACCATGGCCCTACCGATCTTCCTGCTGTGTGTGTTAGGCACACAGCACAGCACAGCACAGCGGTAATTCACTGCTCAGCCGCCAGTGGGATGAGGTCCACTGATGGCTGCATTTGGCTCCCCCTGAACTCCCCTCAATATACCGCTTGCTCCACCCCCTTGCGTGCTCCGAGTTTGAGCGACACACCGGCACACTGCAGGCAACACTCTAAAGTGTCGCGACACACACTTTGGAAACTCTGCTTTAGATCAATTTTCAAATTGGCTCTCTGACCATGGGTTGAAGGTTACTTTTTCAAGCTCCAAAGTTCTCTGGCTCTGTTATAGGTCCATTGATTTGTGTGTTGCTCCAATAATGCATGATACTTCTCTCCCTCTTAAAATATTGACACTGTACTTAGGGCCTGATTTTAAAAAGCATTTACTCAAGCAAAACTGGGTTTTACTTAACAAAATGCACTTTATTTGAGTAAGTGGGCTTTTGAAAATTGCTACAGTATATGCCATTGAATTGTCCATAGGATTTACTCTTGTAAGTGCACTTTACTCAAACAAATGGCGTTTGAAAATTGCTATGACAGTGACAACTCCTTTGAAAGTTACTCCCTTTAAGGTGAATTTTAAAAGCCTGGCACGCACCAAAACTGGGAGATACACACACAAGTAGGGCTTGTGTGCATGGAGTGCATTTTAAAAGTCACTAGATACATGCATATCTCCTGCAGCACGCACATCTCAAAGGTTTTCAAAAAGGGGTGGGGCATGGCATGGTCTGGGTGGGACATGGGCATTTTGGGGTGTGAACCAGTGATGTGGGCATAAATACATATGAGCCTGGGTGCGCACCCAGATCCCCCACCATATAACTTTGCTTCTGCTATGGAGAAAGTGTAACTTATAAAATAAAGAAAACTGGACATATCTTCAGGGTTTTAAGGGTTGGGGCTAAATAGGGGGAGTGAAGGCTATTAAATTAGGGGGCTTTGGAGGACCTCTCTCTTAACTGGGCAATCTGGGGATGAACTGGTTTAACTGGCAATAGTGACAGTGTGCACCACTTTTAAAATCCACCCACTTATGCAGTAGAAGTGGGATTTGTAAAATAAAAAAAAAGAAGTGGGATTTGTGTGCACCCACTTAATATTAGGCGCACATGGGCATGTGAACAGGCTATTTTATAACATGCACACATATGAGCACGTATGTTGTAAAATAGCCATGTTCCTGGGAGTGGGCCAACGCACCTACACCAATGTGCACCAGTGTGCCGGTTTCAAAGTTACTGTCCCTTTGTTCAGCTCGATTCTAAATTTTCAGTGGTTCCGTACCTTTCCAATACAGTTAAGAAATACTTCTTTCCTCAGTATTCAGGCAGATCAGTCCCAACAAGTGGGTTATGCACCTCTGCCAGCAGATGGAGACAGAGCAAATGTTGACGTCACGGCCATATAGTCCCGCCCTGACATCAGCTCGCCAGAATTCTCTGTCTCCAGCAGATGGTGGAGAAGCATTTCCCTCTGTGGGATTGCCTGTGAGTTAAAAAAAAAAAAAAAGAAAGAAAGAAATTGGAATGGAGAAATTGGAAAGATGAGACGTCTATAATAGCACTGCTTGCCTCCTAAGATGATACTGTATAGTCCCTCCCTCAGTAGAGTGCCTCAGTCCAGTAGCCTTGACCTGCGTGGACCTAAATTCTAATTAGTGGTTGCAGGCTGACAGAGGCTCGGTGATGAAAGCTTTAGCCCCCTGTAGCCAAAACCCATTCCTGCTCTCAGCCAGGGAAGGTTGAGCTCAGTGAAAGTTTTTTATATTAAAAAAAAAGCAGCAAAACGAAGAAAAAAAACAGGAGAAAGGGTCCATTTCCTCGATGTTTGACTGTCCTGCTCACATCTCTGGGAAGTTCTGTGAAGTGAGGAGGTAGTGCAGGCACGGAGGGGTTGAGCAGCCAGGCTTTATGTCCATACAAGGGTTTGACCTTGATTGCTTTGCCTGTCCGTCCAGGCCTTATGTCCCTAGGTGGGATTCACCTCTGTCCTCTAATGCTGTGCCTGTCCGTCCAGCCCTTATGTCCCTACAAGGGTTTGACCTCTGTCCTCAATTGCTGTACCTGTCCGTCCAGGCCTTATGTCCCTAGGTGGGCTTGACCTCTGTCCTCGACTGCTTTGCTTATCCATCCAGGAATTATGTTCCTAGGTGGATTTGACCTCTGTCCTGTATTGCTGTGCCTGTTCGTCCAGGCCTTATGTCCCTAGAAGGGTTTGACCTCTGTCCTTGATTGCTGTGCCTGTCCATCCAGGCCTTATGTCCCTAGGTGGGATTGACCTCTGTCCTCGACTGCTGTGCCTGTCCGTCCAGGCCTTATGTCCCCAGGTGGGCTTGACCTCTGTCCTGTATTGATGTGCCTGTTCATCCAGGCCTTATGCCCCTAGAAGGGTTTCACCTCTGACCTCGATTGCTGTGCCTGTCCATGCAGGCCTTATGTCCCTAGTTGGGCTTGACCTCTGTCCTTGACTGCTTTGCCTGTCCATCAAGGCCTTATGTCCCTAGGTTGGCTTGACCTCTGTCCTGTATTGCTGTGCCTGTTCGCCCAGGCCTTATGTCCCTAGAAGGGTTTGACCTCTGTCCTTGATTGCTGTGCCTGTCCCTCTAGGCCTTATGTCCCTAGGTGGGATTGACCTCTTTCCTCGACTGCTGTGCCTGTCCGTCCAGGCCTTATGACCCTAGATGGGCTTGACCTCTTCCTGTATTGCTGTGCCTGTTCATCCAGGCCTTATGTCCCTAGAATGGTTTGACCTCTGACCTCGATTGCTGTGCCTGTCCATCCAGGCCTTATGTCCCTAGGTGGGCTTGACCTCTGTCCTCGACTGCTTTGCCTGTCCGTCCAGGCCTTATGTCCCCAGGTTGGCTTGACCTCTGTCCTGTATTGCTGTGCCTGTTCATCCAGACCTTATGTCCCTAAAAGGGTTTGACTTCTGTCCTTGATTGCTGTGCCTGTCCGTCCAGGCATTATGTCCCTAGGTGGGATTGACCTCTGTCCTCGACTGCTGTGCCTGTCCGTCCAGGCCTTATGTCCCTAGGTGGGCTTGACTTCTGTCCTGTATTGCTGTGCCTGTTCATCCAGGCCTTATGTCCCTACAAGGGTTTGACCTCTGTCCTCAATTGCTTTGCCTGTCCATCCAGGCTTTATGTCCCTAGGTGGGATTGACCTCTGTCCTCGACTGCTGTGCCTGTCCGTCCAGGCCTTATGCCCCTAGGTGGGCTTGACCTCTGTCCTCGATTGCTGTGCCTGTCCATCCAGGCCTTATGTCCCTACAAGGGTTTGACCTCGATTGCTTTGCCTGTCCGTCCAGGCCTTATGTCCCTAGATGGGCTTGTCCTCTGTCCTATATTGCTGTGCCTGTTCATCCAGCCCTTATGTCCCTACAAGGGTTTGACCTCTGTCCTTGATTGCTGTGCCTGTCCATCAAGGCCTTATGTCCCTAGGTGGGATTGACCTCTGTCTTCGACTGCTGTGCCTGTCCTTCCAGGCCATATGTCCCTACAAGGGTTTGACATCAATTGCTTTGCCTGACCATCCAGGCCTTATGTCCCTAGGTGGGCTTGACCTCTGTCCTAGATTGCTGTGCCTGTCCGTCCAGGCCTTATGTCCCTACTAGTGTTTGACCTCTGTCCTCAATTGCTGTGCCTGTTTGTGCAGGCCTTATGTCCAGTCTTAAAGGCTGAACCCTCGTTGCAAAGGGAAACCTCAGTCACTGGCAATTCAAACTAGTAATCCTTCACAGCATGGATCCTTAAAACAGTTTTCTTTAGTTTCCGGGCAGAGAAGAGGATTTCCTCCGTCTTGCTTATGAAGTCATGATCTGTTTGCAAATGCTTAAATCCTAACAATATGTACTATTACACACTCTAGAGGCCAGTCCATTCCAGGGAGCCCTTTCCTGCTCAAAGAAAGGGAACTCTCCCCGGTGTTGCAGCCTATCTCTTAGCACTGGTTGACCCATGTTGAACCGCTGTTCACAGTGAGACCTCCTCCATGTTGCCTTGCTTTGAAGGCTCGTGCTCCACTCTAGGGGCCAACCCATTCTATTGAGCCCTTTCCTGTAGAAAGGAAAGGGAAATCTCCCCGGGTGTAGCCAGCCTGTATCTACCCTTTGACTCTGTGCCTTGCTGCCATACACCAGATAACTCACTCAACTCCTTGTGGTGTTCTGGCCACTATCATAGTTGCTCAATGTGTTGGTGCTAGTCTTTCTGCTTGCTATGTTCCTCCTTCATTGTGCTGTAGGATGTTGATGCCACTTTGCCTGTCATGCTGCCTTCAAGGATTCATGCATCTGTTATTGGTGCTCTCTTTTGAAGCTGTGGTGTGTTTTTTACACTCTTGTTGCTGCTTTGCACGTCTATTAAAGCACTCTTCTTGCCACTCCTGGTACCCTTTTGCCCCTTTAAAGCACCTTAAGCTATTCATGCCACTTTGGTACCACTTTACCACAGTCTAAGTACCTTGGAGCTGTTTTGTTGTTCTGATGATTGCTCCCCAGAAGTTTCATCAGAATTGATAAGAAAACCCCAATTCTGCAGCTAAAAATAGGCTGCAAATACTTCCCGCATTGACTTTAATGGGAACCGAAAAACATAAGAACATAAGAACATGCCATACTGGGTCAGACCAAGGGACCATCAAGCCCAGCATCCTGTTTCCAACAGTGGCCAATCCAGGCCATAAGAACCTGGAAAGTACCCAAAAACTAAGTCTATTCCATGTTACCGTTGCTAGTAATAACAGTGGCTATTTTCTAAGTCAACTTAATTAATAGCAGGTAATGGACTTCTCCTCCAAGAAATTATCCAAACCTTTTTTAAACACAGCTATATTAACTGCACTAACCACATCCTCTGGCAACAAATTCCAGAGTTTAATTGTGTGTTGAGTAAAAAAGAACTTTCTCCGATTAGTTTTAAATGGGACACATGCTAACTTCATGGAGTGCCCCCTAGTCTTTCTAATATCTGAAAGAGTAAATCGATTCACATCTACCCATTCTAGACCGCTCATGATTTTAAACACCTCTATCATATACCCCCTCAGCCGTCTCTTCTCCAAGCTGAAAAGTCCTAACCTCTTTAGTCTTTCCTCATAGGGGAGCTGTTCCATTCCCCTTATCAGTTTGGTAGCCCTTCTCTGTACCTTTTCCATGCAATTATATCTTTTTTGAGATGCGGCGACCAGAATTGTACACAGTATTCAAGGTGCGGTCTCACCATGGAGCGATACAAAGGCATTATGACATTTTCTATTTTATTCACCATTCCCTTTCTAATAATTTCCAACATTCTGTTTGCTTTTTTGACTGCCGCAGCACACTGAACCGTCGATTTCAATGTGTTATCCACTATGACGCCTAGATCTCTTTCTTGGGTTGTAGCACCTAATATGGAACCTAACATTGTGAAACTATAGCATGGGTTATTTTTCCCTATATGAATCACCTTGCCTTTGTCCACATTAAATGTCATCTGCCATTTTGATGCCCAATTTTCCAGTCTCACAAGGTCTTCCTGCAATTTATCACAATCTGCTTGTGATTTAACTACTCTGAACAATTTTGTATCATCTGCAAATTTGATAATCTCACTCGTCGTATTTCTTGCTAGATGATTTATAAATATATTGAAAAGTAAGGGTCCCAATACAGATCCCCGAGGCGCTCCACTGCCCACTCCCTTCCACTGAGAAAATTGTCCATTTATTCCGACTCTCTGTTTCCTGTCTTTTAGCCAGTTTGTAATCCACGAAAGGACATCGCCACCTATCCCATGACTTTTTACTTTTCCTAGAAGCTTCTCATGTGGAACTTTGTCAAATGCCTTCTGAAAATCCAAGTATATTACATCTACCGGTTCACCTTTATCCACATGTTTATTAACTCCTTCAAAAAAGTGAAGCAGATTTGTGAGGCAAGACTTGCCTTGGGTAAAGCCATGCTGACTTTGTTCCATTAAACCATGCCTTTCTATATGTTCTATGATTTTGATGTTTAGAACACTTTCCACTATTTTTCCTGGCACTGAAGTCAGCTAACCGGTCTGTAGTTTCCCGGATCGCCCCTGGAGCCCTTTTTAAATATTGGGGTTACATTTGCTATCCTCCAGTCTTCAGGTTCAATGGATGATTTTAATGATAGGTTACAAATTTTTACTAATAGGTCTGAAATTTCATTTTTTTAGTTCCTTCAGAACTCTGGGGTGTATATCATTCGGTCCAGGTGATTTACTACTCTTCAGTTTGACAATCAGGTCTACCACATCTTCTAGGTTCACCATGATTTGATTCAGTCCATCTGAATCATTACCCATGAAAACCTTCTCCAGTACGCTACCTCCCCAACATCCTCTTCAGTAAACACCAAAGCAAAGAAATCATTTAATCTTTCCGCAATGGCCTTATCTGTTGCGGTCCCGACCGCCCCTCTCATGTTCGGGCTCAGGCCCGCTTACCGTCGCTTCAGCTCCTTCAGGAATCCGCTTGAATCCAAGCTCGACAGGGCCGCCGCCCGAGGAGTTCCCACGAGGAAGACGCCATTACAGGCCTACCCTTGCTTGGCCTCGCGTGCGCACGAGGAGGGTTTTCTTAAGCGCACAGCCCGACTCCGCCTCGCCTGCTGACGTCACGCCCTGCTCCAGATTTAACTGGCGTCCAGTCCCCCACTAGACACCTTGCAACGAGGTTTCCTGCTGACTAGTTGCTTCCTGTTCCTATTCTTACTTGCTACTCTCGTTGTCTCCTGGTTCCTGATCCGTTTGCCTCACGGACTTCTCGCTAGCCTGCTGCCTGCCTTGATCCCGGTTTGCCTCACGGACTTCTCGCTAGCCTGCTGCCTGCCTTGATCCCGGTTTGCCTCACGGACTTCTCGCTAGCCTGCTGCCTGCCTTGATCCTGGTTTGCCTCACGGACTTCTCGCTAGCCTGCTGACTGCCTTGATCCTGGTTTGCCTCACGGACTTCTCGCTAGCCCCCTGCCTGCCTTGATTCTGGTTTGCCTTACGGACTTCTCTGCCAGCCAGTCGCCTGCCTTGGTCCCGGCCTGCCACGGACTCCTGCGCCGGCCAGCCGTCACTCCTGCTCCCGGGTAGTCTCGCGGCCAGCTCTACTACCCGCCGCCTGCTGTGGCTCCGGCCTGCTTTGCGGCCTAGCCTCCTACCCGCGGCCGGTTCAGACCCCGCCTTCTTCAGTGACCTGCCTGCTAGCCAGCCCTCTGCCTCTCTACCGGCAGCCATCCCTGAACTTTCTGACCTCTCTGGACTATCTTGAACTGTGCTAGTCCCCAGGACCTGGGTCCCTACAGGCCCCTCCCGGGGGGATTCCAGGCTCCGGGTGTTCCTGCCAAGCTCTGAGTCCGCCTCCCGGCCTGCTCTGTGTAGTACCTTCAGGTCGGCCCAAGGGTCCACCTCTTGCTTGCCCACTGCCCAGTCATAACAGTTTGCAAGGCCATGGCCCCGGCGGAGGCCCCCACTCTACAGGCCATTCCAGGAATGGCGCAGCGCCTCCAACAGCAGCAGCATTGTATTGACGCCCTTGCAGCCACTGTGGAACAGCTCGTCTCCCGCCTGGAGACACCACTGCCAGATCCACATCCAGCTCCGCCTCCCGCTCCGGTCTCCAACCCCACACCAGTGACCCAGTTGCCTGCCCCGACTCGCTATGCTGGGGACACCAAAGCATGCCGAGGCTTCCTGAACCAGTGCTACGTCTGGTTCACCCTGCTGCCGGCACAGTTCCCCTCGGACTCCGTCAAGATGGCTTACATCTTTTCCTTACTGGATGGTAGGGCATTGGACTGGGCCTCTCCCATGTGGGAGCGGCAGGATCCTCTTCTGCATAACCTCCAGGAATTTGTGCTTAACTTTCGCCAAGCTTTCGATGACCCTGCTCGTCAAACCACAGCCGCTTCTGAACTTTTGCATCTCAGGCAAGGGGTGCGTTCAGTGGCGGACTATACCATAGACTTCCGCACCCTTGCCATGGAGGTCGGTTGGTGGGATGACTGTCTTCGGGGGATATTTCTTGAAGGCCTGGCTAGCCGCATCAAGGATAAGCTGGCTGGTCGGGATCTCCCGGATGATCTCAATGATTTAATCGACATCGCTGGAAGGGTAGACCGCCGGCTCCAGCAACGAGACAAGGAGTCGCGCTCTTCCTGAAGGTCTCCCCCAGTTCCCCAAGGACACGCCCGGCCCATGGCTCCCAGGGCACCACCCGCTTCCGTCACACCCGGTGAGCCAATGCAACTGGGCAGGTCTCCGTTGTCTGCAGAGGAGAAGCAGAGACGCTGGACCCAGGGCCTTTGTCTCTACTGCGGAGGAAAGGGCCACTTCCTTGCCAGATGCCCGGAGCGTCCGGGAAACGACCGTGCCTAGGTCATCCTGAGGAGCTACTCCTAGGCTATACGGGCTCAGCTCCTCAATGCACCATACTGGTGAGACTCAAATACCCCGGAGGGGAACTTCAGACTCGCGCCTTCATCAATTCAGGGGCTGAGGGTAACTTTATTGTAGCGGACTTAGTAAACCAACTATCGTTACCCACACGGCTCCAGGACCCCCCGCTGCGCATCTTGTCTATCCGAGGCACCTTGCTTCCTGGGACCATCTCCTGCTGTACGGATCCGCTGACCCTCCAGACCGGCCTGCTTCATTCAGAAGAAATCTCGCTGCTGGTTTTGGAACGGGCTGTACACCCCTGATCCTGGGACTACTGTGGCTGCGCCGCCACTCTCCGGTGATTCAATGGGACACACTCCAGTTGACCCAGTGGAGCCCCTTTTGCTTCACACATTGTCTGCAGATACCACGTCCCCCGTCACCGATCCAGCTCTGCTCGTCCCTTCTGCTTCCAGAGCCGTATCAAGCCTTCGCGGATGTGTTTTCCAAGGAGATGGCTGAGATCCTACCGCAACACCGACCGTTTGACTGTCCTATTGACCTGCTCCCCGGTACCACACCTCCTCGAGGCCAGGTATACCCGTTGTCCTTGCCAGAGACAACCGCCATGTCCCAGTACATTGCTGAGAACCTCACTAAAGGCTTCATTCGCCCCTCTCGCTCCCCCCTGGGGCCGGCTTCTTTTTTGTAGGAAAGAAGGACGGTTCGCTGCGCCCTTGCATCGACTATCGAGGCCTAAATGCCATTACCAAGAGAGACCGCTACCCACTTCCGCTGATCCCCGAGCTCTTGGATAGGCTCCTAGGGGCCAAACTCTTCACTAAGCTAGATCTCCGAGGGGCCTACAACCTTGTTCGCATATGTCCCGGAGATGAATGGAAGACTGCCTTCAACACCAGGGATGGGCACTACGAGTATCTGGTGATGCCCTTCGGACTTTGCAACGCCCCGGCAGTCTTCCAGAACCTCATGAACGAGGTCCTGCGTGAGATGCTACACTCACACGTCATCGTATACTTGGATGACGTCTTGATCTTCTCCAAGGATCTGGAATCCCATCGTCAACACGTCAGGCAAGTGTTACAAGCCCTCAGGGACAACCACCTTGACGCCAAGCTCGAGAAGTGCGTCTTCGAGGCAGAATCCTTACCCTTCCTGGGGTACATCATCTCATCCACGGGCTTCCGGATGGACCCTGAGAAGTAGGGATGTGAATCGTTTTTTGACGATTTAAAATATCGTCCGATATATTTTAAATCGTCAAAAATCGTTAGAGCCGCGATACAATAACAATTCCCCTGATTTATCGTCAAAAAATCGTAAATCGGGGGAAGGGGGAGGGGAAGGGGGAGGGCGGGAAAACCGGCACACTAAAACAACCCTAAAACCCACCCCGACCCTTTAAAATAAATCCCCCACCCTCCCGAACCCCCCCAAAATGCCTTAAATTACCTGGGGTCCAGAGGAAGGGTCCCGGTGTGATCTTTCCTTCTCGGACCTCCTTGCATTATAGAAATGGCGCCGGCGCTACCTTTGACCTGTCATATGACAAGTCAAAGGTAGCGCCGGCGCCATTTTGTTTTTTGTCCCCCGACATCAGGAGATTAGGAGATCGCTCCCGGACCCCCAGGGACTTTTGGCCAGCTTGGGGGGCCTCCTGACCCCCACAAGACTTGCCAAAAGTCCAGCGGGGGCCCGGAACGATCTCCTACCGCGAATCGTTTTTCCGTACGGAAAAACGGTTCGACTGCAGGAGGTCGTTCCGGACCCCCGCTGGACCCCCAGGGACTTTTGGCCAGCTTGGGGGGGCCTCCTGACCCCCACAAGACTTGCCAAAAGTCCAGCGGGGGTCCAGAACGATCTCCTACCACGAATCGTTTTTCCGTACGGAAAAACGATTCGACTGAAGGAGGTCGTTCCGGACCCCCGCTGGACCCCAAGGGACTTTTGGCCAGCTTGGGGGGGCCTCCTGGCCCCCACAAGACTTGACAAAAGTCCAGTGGGAGTCCGGAACGACCTCCTGCAGTCGAATCGTGTTGCCGTATGGCCGGCGCCATTTTGCGCAAAATGGCGCCGGCCGTATGGCAACACGATTCGACTGCAGGAGGTCGTTCCGGACCCCCGCTGGACTTTTGGCAAGTCTTGTGGGGGTCAGGAGGCCCCCCAAGCTGGCCAAAAGTCCCTGGGGGTCCGGGAGCGATCTCCTAATCTCCTGACGTCGGGGGACAAAAAAACAAAATGGCGCCGGTGCTACCTTTGACCTGTCATATGACAGGTCAAAGGTAGCGCCGGCGCCATTTCTACAATGCAAGGAGATCCGAGATGGAAAGATCACACCGGGACCCTTCCTCTGGACCCCAGGTAATTTAAGGCATTTTGGGGGGGTTCGGGAGGGTGGGGGATTTATTTTAAAGGGTCGGGGTGGGTTTTAGGGATGTTTTAGTGTGCCGGTTTTCGATTTACACGATTTACACGATATTTTAAAAACCCAAACTGCGACGAACCGATTCCCTCCCCCTCCCAGCCGAAATTGATCGTTAAGACGATCGATCACACGATTCACATCTCTACTGAGAAGGTCTCTGCCATCACGAACTGGCCCCGCCCGGGTGGCCTCAAGGCGCTGCAAAGGTTCTTGGGATTTGCTAACTTTTACAGACATTTCATCCCTCGCTACTCCCACCGAGTCGCTCCCCTTACTGCTCTGACCCGTAAGGGAGCCAATGTCAAGTCTTGGCCCGACACTGCCATCGAAGCATTCGCCGATTTGAAGGAGGCATTCTTGACCGACACCTGTCTCCGCCATCCGGACCCGGCACGCCCTTTCATAGTGGAGGTCGATGCCTCCAGCGTTGCTGTCGGGGCCGTCCTCAGCCAGCATACCTCATCGGGCCAACTCTTGCCCTGCTCCTACTACTCCAAGAAGTTTTCGCCAGCTGAAGCCAACTACTCAATCTCCAACCTCCCTTTCATTGCCAAGGTCATGGAAAAACTAGTTAACACTAGATTATCAGACTACCTTGAGGATCACAAAATTCTCTTCCCCTCTCAATATGGCTTTAGGAAATCATTAAGCACAGAATCACTTCTTATTTCCTTGACAGATTACCTCATCATGGGCCTTGACAAAGGCCAGGCCTATTTATTGATTCTCTTGGACCTCTCAGCCGCCTTTGACACGGTCAACCATGCAATACTCCTTAACCAACTATCAAACATCGGCATAGCTGGCACAGCATTGGCCTGGTTTAATACATTCTTGAAAAACAGAGGCTACAAGGTCAAAATACACAACAAAGGATCCAAGAGCCACCCTTCACCACTAGGAGTCCCGCAAGGATCATCCCTCTCACCTACTCTCTTTAACATCTACCTTCTCCCTCTCTGCCAATTACTAACCAACCTGAACCTAAAATACTATCTTTACGCTGACGATGTCCAGATTGTGATCCCCATCAAAGAATCCATCAAAAAAACCCTAGATCTATGGGAAACTTGCCCTAGAGAAATTAACTCCCTCCTCTCCAGCCTGAATTTAATCCTAAATTCCTCAAAAACGGAACTCCTTCTCATATCCACGGAGAACAGTAACATCCACACAAACCTTTCAGCAAACCTACAAACAGCCCAAGTGAGAGATGTGGGAGCGATCGGCTAAACCTAAAAGCGTTTATAAACCAAACCACCAAGGACTGCTTTTATAAACTGCACGTCCTAAAAAGAATAAAACCACTGTTCCACAGCCATGACTACAGGACAATCTTACAAGCAATAATCTTCTCCAAGTTAGACTATTGCAACGCTTTATTATTAGGTCTCCCATCATTGCATACCAAACCTCTTCAGATGGTGCAAAACACAGCAGCCAGAATACTTACAAATATAAGGAGAAGAGATCACATCTCCCCGATCCTCAAAGACCTTCACTGGCTGCCGATTCATTAAAGAATATTATACAAGTCCATCACCACAATATACAAAGCTATACAACAAATCTCTCCGCTCAACCTTCAAATCCCTTTCAAAAAACACACATCCTCCAGACCTATAAGAGAGTACTATAAGGAATCTCTTCAGGTACCTCATTCCAAAACCTCCCTTCATATAACCTTCAGAGACAGGGCTTTCTCCACAGCAGGACCTCCGCTCTGGAACTCCATCCCACCGGAGCTAAGGCAGGAACCTTGCCTCCCAACTTTCAGGAAAAGACTCAAAACGTGGCTATTCAAAAAAGCTTTCCCAGACTCGGATTAAACCTTAACTCTCCTCCAACCATCTTCCAATAACTACCCATATGCAGAAAACCAACACTTCCTATCTCTACCCTCACATAATAAATCCTACTATTAGTTCAAATGGACAATTCCTAGCAATTACCACAATCTCCTGTTAATGTACCTCATCAAATCTTTGTAAATGTACCTTGTCAAAGTTAGATTAATATATTATGTTAATTTTTTCATATCACTTCTCTGCTCCAAGTTGTACTTATCCCTGTTTTATTGTAACTGTAATTGTTTTTTGGTTCAACACAAGTTATTTACTTTGTTCTCTATACCTTTCATCACTCCTCTGTTTATTGTAAACCGGCATGATGTGACACTCTCACGAATGCCGGTATAGAAAAAACTAAAATAAATAAATAAATAAATAAATACTCCATTGGGGATAAAGAACTGCTGGCCATCAAGCTCACCTTCGAGGAATGGAGACAATGGCTCGAGGAGGCTAACCACCCGGTCACAGTGTATACCGACCATAAAAACTTGGAGTTCTTGTCCCAAGCCCAACGCTTGAACCCCCGTCAGGCTCGGTGGTCCCTGTTTTTTAGCCACTTCGACTTCACTCTCACTACCGCCCCGCGGCCAAGAACGTCCGGGCTGACGCCCTGTCCCAGTCCTCCCTGTCCGAGGAGGATCCAGAGCCTCCACAGTTCATCCTGGACCCCGACAAGGTCCGACTCTCTGCCATGTCCGTCCTCACGCAAGACAGAACCGTGGTTCCCCGACGCCAACGACTAAAGGTTTTGCGTTGGGCCCACGACTCTTTTACCGGGGGCCATGCCGGTCGAGAACGAACTTTGGAACTCCTTAACTGGTACTACTGGTGGCCCAACGTGCGGCAGGACGTCCGCACCTATGTGAGTTCTTGCCCTACTTGCGCCCAACAGAAGCCCAGTCCAGGTCTTCCGTGCAGCCTCCTGCAACCCCTTCCGATTCCCACGGAGCCATGGACCCATCTCGCTACAGACTTCATGGTGGATCTGCCACCATCACACGGGAAGACCGTAATCTGGGTCACTGTGGATCGCTTCTCCAAGATGGCCCACTTTGTGCCCTTGCCCAAGTTGCCATCTGCACCCGAACTGGCCCTTCTCTTTGCACAACACATCTTCCGAATCCATGGGCTCCCCCTGGACATTGTCTCTGACCGGGGCCCCCAATTCACCGCTCGCTATTGGAGGGCTCTCTGAAAATGCTTTAAAGTCAAACTCAGCTTCTCTACCGCCTTTCATCCGCAGAGCAATGGACAATCCGAAAGGATGAACCGCACCCTAAAGACCTTTCTGCGCGCGTTCATTAACGAAAGGCAGGACAACTGGACTGAGCTCTTACCCTGGGCCAAGTTCGCATACAATAACCAGTGCCATGCCGCTACCGGAGTCTCGCCCTTCCAGGTGGTGTATGGGAAACAACTCAAACCTCCACTAACCATCACCACACCTAGTGCTTCTCCAGCCGTGCAACTCACCGCTCAGCAACTACAGTCCCTTTGGCAAACCACCCAGACCAAGCTGGGCGCTTCTGCCGCCTCGGCCAGGCAGGCGGCCAACCGCCATCGACGAACCGCCCCGGTGTACCAGCCCGGGGACCGGGTCTGGCTCAGTACAAGAAACATCCACCTGAGGCTGCCCTCAAAGAGATTCGCGCCCAAGTTCTGTGGACCCTTCCGGGTAGCCAAGAGGGTGAGTCTCGATTCCTACCGAATACGGTTACCGTCCTCCCTGCGGATCCACAATGTCTTCCACCTCTCTCTGCTAAAGCCTTTGGTCCTCTCGCGCTTCCACCGATGACTCCCGGACACTCCTGCTACGCCCATAGCAGAAGATCCCACGTTCCAGGTACGCGACGTGATTGATGTGTGTTTTTGCAATCGGAGATGGGAGTATCTTCTGGCCTGGGAGGGTTGCGGCGACGAGGATAATACCTGGGAACCTGCTTGCAACATCCTGGACAAATCTCTTCTTCGACAGTTTCACCTTGACCATCCGGACAAGCCTGGTCCTTTGAAGAGGGGCCGTAAAGGGGGGGGTACTGTTGCGGTCCCGACCACCCCTCTCATGTTCGGGCTCAGGCCCGCTTACCGTCGCTTCAGCTCCTTCAGGAATCCGCTTGAATCCAGGCTCGACAGGGCCGCCGCCCGAGGAGTTCCCACGAGGAAGATGCCATTACAGGCCTACCCTTGCTTGGCCTCGCGCGCGCGCATGAGGAGGGTTTCCTTAAGCACACAGCACCCGGAAGCCCGGCTCCGCCTCGCCTGCTGACGTCAAGCCCTGCTCCAGATTTAACCGGCGTCCAGTCCCCCACTAGACGCCTTGCAACGAGGTTTCCTGCTGACTAGTTGCTTCCTGTTCCTGTTCTTACTTGCTACTCTCGTTGTCTCCTGGTTCCTGATCCCGGTTTGCCTCACGGACTTCTCGCTAGCCTGCTGCCTGCCTTGATCCCGGTTTGCCTCACGGACTTCTCGCTAGCCTGCTGCTTGCCTAGATCCCGGTTTGCCTCACGGACTTCTCGCTAGCCCCCTGCCTGCCTTGATTCCGGTTTGCCTTACGGACTTCTCTGCCAGCCAGTCGCCTGCCTTGCTCCCGGCCTGCCACGGACTCCTGCGCCGGCCAGCCGTCACTCCTGCTCCCGGGTAGTCTCACGGCCAGCTCTACTACCCGCTGCCTGCTGTGGCTCCGGCCTGCTTCGCGGCCTAGCCTCCTACCCGCGGCTGTTTCAGACCCCGCCTTCTTCAGTGACCTGCCTGCTAGCCAGCCCTCTGCCTCTCCACCGGCAGCCATCCCTGAACTTTCTGACCTCTCTGGACTATCTTGAACTGTGCTAGTCCCCAGGGCCTGGGTCCCTACGGGCCCCTCCCGGGGGGGATTCCAGGCTCCGGGTGTTCCTGCCAAGCTCTGACTCTACCTCCCGGCCTGCTCTGTGTAGTACCTGCAGGTCGGCCCAAGGGTCCACCTCTTGCTTGCCCACTGCCCAGTCATAACATTATCTTCTCTAAGTACCCCTTTAACCCCTCGATCATAAGAACATAAGAACATAAGAACATAAGAAATTGCCATGCTGGGTCAGACCAAGGGTCCATCAAGCCCAGCATCCTGTTTCCAACAGAGGCCAAACCAGGCCACAAGAACCTGGCAATTACCCAAACACCTAGAAGATCCCATGCTACTGATGCAATTAATAGCAGTGACTATTCCCTAAGTAAACTTGATTAGTAGCAGTTAATGGACTTCTCTTCCAAGAACTTATCCAAACCTTTTTTGAACCCAGCTACACTAACTGCACTAACCACATCCTCTGGCAACAAATTCCAGAGATTTATTGTGCGTTGAGTGAAAAAGAATTTTCTCCGATTAGTCTTAAATGTGCTACTTGCTAACTTCATGGAATGCCCCCTATTCCTTCTATTATTCGAAAGTGTAAATAACCGAGTCACATCTACTCGTTCAAGACCTCTCATGATCTTAAAGACCTCTATGATATCCCCCCTCAGCCGTCTCTTCTCCAAGCTGAACAGCCCTAACCTCTTCAGCCTTTCCTCATAGGGGAGCTGTTCCATCCCCTTTATCATTTTGGTTGCCCTTCTCTGTACCTTCTCCATTGCAACTATATCTTTTTTGAGATACGGCGACCAGAATTGTACACAGTATTCAAGGTGTGGTCTCACCATGGAGCGATATAGAGGCATTATGACATTTTCCGTTTTATTAACCATTCCCTTCCTAATAATTCCTAACATTTTATTTGCTTTTTTGACTGCTGCAGCACACTGAACTGACAATTTCAATGTATTATCTACTATGACGCCTAGATCTCTTTCTTGGGTGGTAGCTCCTAATATGGAACCTAACATCGTGTAACTACAGCTAGGGTTATTTTTCCCTATATGCAACACCTTGCACTTGTCCACATTAAATTTCATCTGCCATTTGGATGCCCAATCTTCCAGTCTTGCAAGGTCCTCCTGTAATGTATCACAGTCTGCTTGTGATTTAACTACTCTGAATAATTTTGTATCATCTGCAAATTTGATAACGTCACTCATCGTATTCCTTTCCAGATCATTGATATATATATTGAAAAGCACCGGTCCAAGTACAGATCCCTGAGGCACTCCACTGTTTACCCTTTTCCACTGAGAAAATTGACCATTTAGTCCTACTCTCTGTTTCCTGTCTTTTAACCAGTTTGTAATCCACGAAAGGACATCGCCTCCTATCCCATGACTTTTTAGTTTTCGTAGAAGCCTCTCATGAGGGACTTTGTCAAACGCCTTCTGAAAATCCAAATACACTACATCTACCGGTTCACCTTTATCCACATGTTTATTAACCCCTTCAAAAAAATGAAGCAGGTTTGTTAGGCAAGACTTCCCTTGGGTAAATCCATGTTGACTGTGTCCCATTAAATCATGTCTTTCTATATGCTCTACAATTTTGATCTTGAGGATAGTTTCCACTATTTTTCCCGGCACTGAAGTTAGGCTCACTGGTCTATAGTTACCCGGATCACCCCTGGAGCCTTTTTTAAATATTGGGGTTACATTGGCCACCCTCCAGTCTTCAGGTACAATGGATGATTTTAATGATAGGTTACAAATTTTAACTAATAGGTCAGAAATTTCATTTTTGAGTTCCTTTAGTACCCTGGGATGCATACCATCCGGTCCAGGTGACTTGCTACTCTTTAGTTTGTCAATCTGGCCTACTACATCTTCCAGGTTGACAGTGATTTCGTTCAGTTCATCTGACTCATCACCCCTGAAAACCAACTCCGGAACTGGTATCTCCCCAACATCCTCACTAGTAAACACGGAAGCAAAGAATTCATTTAGTCTTTCTGCAATGGCCTTATCTTCCCTAAGAGCCCCTTTAACCCCTCGGTCATCTAATGGTCCAACCGACTCCTTCACAGGTTTCTTGCTTTGGATATATTTTAAAAAGTTTTTATTATGAGTTTTTGCCTCTATGGCCAACTTCATTTCAAATTCTCTCTTCGCTTGTTTCATCAATGTTTTACACTTAACTTGACAATGCTTATGTTTTATCCTATTTTCTTCAGATGGATCTTTCTTCCAATTTTTGAAGGATGATTTTTTGGCTAAAATAGCCTCTTTCACCTCACCTTTTAACCATGACGGTAATCGTTTTGCCTTCCTTCCACCTTTCTTAATGCATGGAATACATATGGACTGCGCCTCTAGGATTGTATTTTTAAACAATGTCCAAGCCTGTTGAACACTTTTAACCTTTGCAGCTGCACCTTTCAGTTTTTTTCTGACTATTTTCCTCATTTTATCAAAGTTTCCCTTTTGAAAGTTTAGTGTTAGAGCTGCAGATTTACTTATTGACCCCCGGTCCAACTGACTCCCTCACAGGCTTTCTGCTTCGGATATATTTTAAAAAGTTTTTACTGTGAGTTTTTGCCTGTACGGCCAACTTCTTTTCAAATTCTCTCTTAGCCTGTCTTATCAATGTCTTATATTTAACTTGCCAACATTTATGCATTATCCTATTTTCTTCTGTTGGATCCTTCTTCCAATTTTTGAATGAAGATCTTTTGGCTAAAATAGCTTCTTTCATCTCCCCTTTTAACCATGCTGGTAGTCGTTTTGCCTTCTTTCCACCTTTCTTAATGTGTGGAATATATCTGGACTGTGCTTCTAAAATGGTATTTTTTTAACAATGACCACGCCTCTTGCACATTTTTTACTTTTGTAGCTGCTCCTTTCAGTTTTTTTCTGACAATTTTTCTCATATTATTAAAGTTTCCCTTTTGGCAGTTTAGCACAAGAGCCATGGATTTGCATACTGTTCCTCTTCCAGTCATTAATTCAAATTTGATCATATTATGATCACTATTGCCAAGCGGCCCCACCACCGTTACCTCTCTCACCAAGTCATGTGCTCCACTGAGAATTAGATCTAAAATTGCTCCCTCTCTTGTTGGTTCCTGAATCAATTGCTCCATAAAGCTATCATTTATTCCATCCAGGAATGTTATCTCTCTAGCGTGTCCCGATGATACATTTACCCAGTCAATATTGGGGTAATTGACGTCTCCCATTATTACTGCACTACCAATTTGGTTAGCTTCCCTAATTTCTCTTAGCATTTCACTGTCCGTCTCACCATCTTGACCAGGTCGATGGTAGTATACTCCTATCACTATAGTCTTCCCCAACACACAAGGGATTTCTACCCATAAATATTCAATTTTGTGTTTAGTCTCATGCAGGATGTCTATCCTGTTGGACTCTATGCCATCCTGGACATAAAGAGCCACACCACCTCCCGGGTGCTCCTCTCTGTCATTGCGATATTATTTGTACCCCGGTATAGCACTGTCCCATTGGTTATCCTCCTTCCAACATGTCTCTGAGATGCCAATTAAGTCTATGTCATCATTCATGGCTATACATTCTAATTCTCCCATCTTACTTCTTAGACCTCTGGCATTAGCAATACAAACATTTCAGTTTGTTTTTGTTTGTATTTTCATTCTGCTTTTTAATTAATAGGGATGTTAGAATTTTTTAGCTCAGGTGAGTTTTTAAGTACAGGCACTTGGACTACTTTTCTTATTATTGGAACCTCACTGTCGGGATGCCCTAATTCTAATGCATCATTAGTATCCTTTGAAGATACCTTTCTCCGAACCATGCACTGCTGAGCGACTGTCGGCTTTACCCTTTGTTCTAGTTTAAAAGCTGCTCTATCTCCTTTTTAAAGGTTAGGGCCAGCAATCTGGTACCACCCTGGTTAAGGTGGAGCCCATCCCTTCGGAAGAGACTCCTCCTTCCCCAAAAGGTTCCCCAGTTCCTAACAAAACTGAATCCCTCTTCCTTGCACCATCGTCTCATCCACGCATTGAGACTCCGGAGCTCTGCCTGCCTCTGGTGACCTGCGCATGCAACAGGGAGCATTTCAGAGAATGCTACCCTGGAAGTTCTGGATTTAAGCTTTCTACCTAAGAACCTAAATTTGGCTTCCAGAACCTCCCTCCCACATTTTCCTATGTCGTTGGTGCCCACATGTACCACGACAGCCGGCTCCTCCCCAGCACTGTCTAAAATCCTATCTAGTTGACGCGTGAGGTCCGCCACCTTCGCCCCAGGTAGACATGTTACCAGGTGATCCTCACGCCCACCAGCCACCCAGCTATCTACATTCCTAATAATCGAATCACCAACTATGACGGCCGACCTAACCCTTCCCTCCTGGGCAGTAGGTCTTGGGGAAATATCCTCAGTGCGAAAGGACAATGCATCACCTGGAGAGCAGGTCCTTGCTACAGGATCCTTTCCTGCTGCGGATCCTGTAGCACCCGGTTAATGCTCTCCAATCATGAGATCTTCTTTCTCCAAGGCAGCACCAGGGCTGCCAGTCTGAAGTTGGGACTTGGCTACTATGTCCCTGGTCTCATCTATATACCTCTCTGTCTGCCTCAGCAACTCCAGGTCTGCCACTGTAGCCTCCAGAGATCGGACTCATTCTCTGAGAGCCAGGAGTTCTTTGCATCACATGCACATGTACAACTTCTCACCGGTGAGTATTATTTGAAAGTGTGCACGTATCAACGTATCGGGGGTGCCATTGGACGAATGCAATGAATTTGCCCGCCGACGAATACGAATACTGAATCGGTCGAATCCGTACCCTCTGCACAGCCCTACTACTCAAACTGCTTTTCTTTGTTAGGAACAGTCAGCTGTTCCCCTCTATCTCTTCTCTTTCTCTAAACAAAGGACAGCCATCCTTTATACCTAATTAAGAAGGCTCATTAGTAATCAATCCCTTGCCCCTCATTGGCTCCAGGCAAATATTGCCCACCCAAACTCTAATGCAAGGATATCTTATTTGTTAGTTCAAATATAATTTAGCACATCATGGAAAGTTAATTATAATAAATTCTAATATCCTGCATTTCCAGTAATGTCCATTGGATGTCTCTGTAGCTTAGCAAACAATACATTTGCAAAACAGCTCCCCTGCTATTGAAATCACAAGCGGATTGTGATAGATTACAGGAGGACCTTGCAAGACTGGAAGATTGGGCATATAGGGTGTTACATATAGGGCATATAAGGTGTTACATATAGGGAAAAATAACCCTTGCTTGTAGTTACACAATGTTAGGTTCCATATAAGGAACTACCACCCAGGAAAAAGATCTAGGCATCACAGTGGATAATAGGGATGTGAATCGTTTTTTGACTATTTAAAATATCGTCCGATGTATTTTAAATCGTCAAAAATCATTAGAGCCGCGATACAATAACAATTCCCCGATTTATCGTCAAAAAATCGTAAATCGGGGGAAGGGGTCCCGGAGCGGAGGCGCGGAGAAACACGTGACGTCCGCGTCACTCCGACGTGACGCCGACGTCACGTGCTCCTCGCAAAGGAAAACAGCGATGGCTTCCTGACTCCCCGCTGGACCACCAGGGAGTTTTGGTAAGTCTTGGGGGGGTCAGGAGGGTGGGGGTTTAAGTGTTTATTTAGGTTCAACGTATTCAACGTAGCTATGTTGAATAAGTTGAAAATGCGATGCGTTGCGCATCATCACTTTTTTTAAGTTAAAAAAAAAATAAGTTGCGTTTTACATATGCGTTCAAAATGAATGCACACCCCTAATAAAAACCTGTGATCCTTGCCTTTAAGGGAGCTTTGCCCTTAAGAGAAGTTCCCTCCCCCCTTACTTTCTCTCATTTGGGAAGAGCTTGATTGCCCCTCAATCTAACATGAGTCCTCCTAGGTACCTCATAGGCTCAAGGGACTGTCCCTCATGTTTCCCCTATGTCGCTACCATTGGACCTTGCCCCCCTTTTGCCCCCCAGCTTGTGGAGGCATTCCCTTTCAGCAGCTGTTGAGGAGAGTTTTCAGTTCTGGCCACGTTGGCCTCTCAGCCAGAAACACTCTGCAAAATCCTGTGAAATTAGTGAGTTTTTACCTTTTCTCTTACTACAAATCAGCCTTACATCTCCTATGCTTCCTACCTCCATCATAAACTAACTCCTGCAACCCAAGAAACCTCCCTCTCCTTCCTGCCACCCTGTCTCCAGCAACCAAAAATCTCTGCCTTTGGGCAAATGTATGGAATGCAACAATTATAAGTAATGAAAAATTACCTGTGCAATAAATAATTTCAAACTTAAAGAATCTTTGTCGTGAGGACTGATTGGAGAAAAAGTTTAGCTGTCTGGATAGAAAAAGCATGGATGTTTTCTTGATCCAGAATAGTAAAAACTCATTATAACTTGTTTGAAAAGGAAGTAAAAACTCAGATCATACAGGAAATAGCAAGTGAAAAGCCAGCCATTGAACTGAAAGCATTTTGAAAAGAACTGTATCTCCTAGCACAGCTTGTAACAGGGAGGTCTGCATTGAATAGAAATCGTTAAAGGTAAATGACTGCCTTGCATTTCAATAAGCCTTTCATGCCCTCAGCTGTGGGGAGAAACCAGGGAATCAAATATAAAAACTCTAAGATTGTGAAGATTTATACTTACGGAACTGGCCGTAAAAGTCAGCCTATACTATAAGCAAAGATAAAAAAGAGCTGTAAAGAAAGTATTTTAGCTTCATGTAACCTGAGCTACTGGCGGCAAGTCCAGGACCCAGACAAAAGATTTAACGATGGTACTTAAGCCCATTCAAGCTTCCCTCTGCCGAGCAACTCACCCCTCCCCTCTGCTACTGCTAGAAGCAGAGAGCAATTAGTTACCATAGATACCAGCTCTGCTGACTCTACAGATGGGGCAGGGAGTAGGCTGGGAGAACAGTGATTACGAAGGTGAGCTCCTCCCTTCCCCCACTCCTCTGTTGCAATTCTGCTGCTGAAGGTTGTCATAGATACCAGATCTGCTGACTCCAAGGGCAGGAAGCTGAGAGCAATCAGTTGCTATAGATACCAAGATACCAGATCTCTACTGACTCCAGGGACGAGAAACAAAAAGCCTGAGGTGTTAGCTAGCCTTGTGCCCCTGCATCCAAAGCATTCAAAAGTTCCTCCCTTTTAACTCCAGACTTGGTGACTGCCAGAAGTTTAGCCTGAGCAGATCTAATCACTGGGAAAGAGGCATGGCTGAAGCAGTGGCCCAGCATGACACTTCAAAGCAGCTAGCTGAAACCACTGAATTGAGAGATGGCACAGAACAAAAAATGGAAAATGCTAAAGGGAGAGATGAAAGCAGTAAATCAAAAAGACTATGTGTACTAACAGACAGCTCGATCCAGTATCGTCCGCTCGAGGATTGCCCGTCTGTAACGTGCTCGTAGCGCACAATTCGGGCGCGCAAGGCAGTTCGGCGATACAGTGTCCAGTTTCACGCGTCCGTATCGCTTCTGAAAACAGACGCATAACCCTTTCCGCACCCGGCATGTAAATGAACGAAAAAGCTGTATAATGAAGGAATTAGCTATTCCCCTGCGATACTGTAACGGGCGCTGATATTATCTCCTCCGTAACCCGCTGTTCTGCCGCGGCCTTAACCTGCTAGTTTACCGCCTCCCCCTAGTAGGAGTTAGTGTAGTGTAGTGTAGGGTAAAAACATTGCTTACCCGCCCTGGTCCCGTCCGGTCTCCTGCAGCCCCGTCCGGACCGGACGGGGCTGCAGGAGACCGGACGGGACCAGGGCAAAAAAAAAACAAACGAAAAAGTAGCAAGGCTCGGGCCTGCTATGGTAAGTGTAAAAAGTGTAAAAAACAAAAAACCTGTGTGTTATATAAAAAAATAAAACAATTTTAAATACCTGTCGGAGGGCCGTGGGTCCAGGCGGCCGGTGGGCGGCGGGCAGCCATCAGCGGCATCCGGTAGTCCCTTCTCCCTTCCTCCCTCCCTCCCCTGCCTGGATGAGCGCCAAAATCGCACGGGCGGGTCGGCAGCGGGGGGGGGGGGGGCGGCAGCAGGATCCGGGAGCGGCGGGTAGGCAGCAGCGGGGTCCGGGGGGGCAGGGGCAGCGGCAGCGGGGGGGCGGCAGCAGGATCCGGGAGCGGCGGGTAGGCAGCAGCGGGGTCCGGGGGTGGCAGCGAGATCCGGGGAGCCAGCAGCGGCAGCATGTTCGATCGCGCAGGCAGGTAGGTGGCAAAGTAAAGATGGCCGCCTGCACGGGAAAATCGTGCAATTGGCCGCTGAAGACGTGACGTCACGACGTTTGGCGTCACGGGGTGTGACGTCACGTCTTCAGCGGCCAATTGCACGATTTTCCCGTGCTGGCGGCCATCTTTACTTTGCCACCTACCTGCCTGCGCGATCGAACATGCTGCCGCTGCTGGCTCCCCGGATCTCGCTGCCACCCCCGGACCCCGCTGCTGCCTACCCGCCGCTCCCGGATCCTGCTGCCGCCCCCCGCTGCCGCCCCCCCCCCCCCCCCGCTGCCGCTGCCCCGGACCCCCCGGACCCCGCTGCCGCCTACCCGCCGCTCCCGGATCCTGCTGCCGCCCCCCCCCCCCCGCTGCCGACCCGCCCGTGCGATTTTGGCGCTCATCCAGGCAGGGGAGGGAGGGAGGAAGGGAGAAGGGACTACCGGATGCCGCTGATGACTGCCCGCCGCCCACCGGCCGCCTGGACCCACGGCCCTCCGACAGGTATTTAAAATTGTTTTATTTTTTTATATAACACACAGGTTTTTGTTTTTTACACTTTTTAAACTTTTTTACACTTCCTGGTGCCTGTCATTTCAAATGTCATTTGAAATGACAGGTACCAGCGCACCCAGGTTACTGTATAGGCGCTGTTACAGCGCCTATACAGTAAAATGGGTTGCGCGGGCATAACCCTTCCCTAACGCTTCACAGCCGCGGCATGCATTTGCATGCGATTAGAGGAGAGTATCGGGGAGTTAGTGAAGAGAACTGTGCGTGCGGGGAGGAAGGGTGCGCCTGACACTACCTCACTGTTTTTACCGCGGCCTTACTGGATCGAGCCGTTAATTAGCACATAGAGCAGCTGAGGGCTCATTTCCAAACCTATCAGCTCATCACAGAAGAGTATGTCAAGTTCTTAGCATGAACTAACACAGCAGAAAGCCTTGAAGAAAAAGGCCGCCAACAGAATTTATACCAAACACTCCAGAAAATGGTAATGAATACCATTAACAGTGCAAAGGAAAGTGATTCAATAAGCTAGATCAGCTCTCAGCACTCTTACACCTCTAGGTATATAACAAGGTCCGTAAGGTCACATGGGTCAAGAGGCTCAAACCATTCGCAGCTAAGCAGAGTCTCAAGCAGCCATAGCACGCATACAGTATGCTGAACAAGCAGCAGCTCTTAAAAGAGAAGAGCTCAGAATAGAAGAAGAACAACAGAAAGTCGCTGTTTCTGCTGCTGCTGCTCAGGTACTCAGAAAGGCCGACCTAGATATCACCCTGGACTTGTTGCGGCAGAAAGGAGAAGCAGCGGCCCTTGAAGCTGAAGCTAAGGTATTCGTTGCAGCCCTAGGCCAGGATGGCAGAGAGGACCTACTCGGCTCCATGGTCCAACAGGACCTGGCCCAGTGGACGCTGGAGTATGTCACAGCTCACCCTCTAACTCATGCCAACGCCAAAACGCCACCTCCCCCAGAACAACCCTCGCATCATGAGAGAACACACTCCCCCTCACAAACAGCTGTCTTGAATGAAGGAATCGGACCTGAAACGCAAAATGCCATGAATACCAAACCCCATGGCAGCGATCCACTGGCCCTAAATCACACGGATGCACGGCAGCTAACTCATGTGCCAAGCACACGCTCCAAGGATAATACTTCCATACAATCATGGATCCCAGCATCCCATTGGGATAGGGAATGAGAAAGAGTTAGGCAACCACATCTAAGAAGGGCCCCAATTGAGTACCCTGAGCCTAAACAGGAGACAAATAAATAAATAAATAAAATTGTCCAACCACAGCCCGAGCCAATGAACAACAAGGGTGACATGCATGGTAAACCACAAGACACCCACCCATCAAGACCTACTGCCTTTCAGAATGAGTCTTCAGAAAGAGAAGACTTAGCATGGTACATGACCCGCCGAGAATTCATAACCGCAGGGCTCTACAAGTTCAATGACCACCCTGAAAGTTACAGGGCATGGAAATCTGACTTCCAAGATGCCATGAAGGATATGAGACTAACTCCGAAGGAAGAGATGAACTTGATGGTAAAATGGTTGGGACATGAATCGGTCAAACATGTGAAGGGATTAAAAAATGTCTACCCATATGATTCCCCTAAAGCTCTAAAAGAGGTATGGGAGAGACTTGATCAACATTATGGGGACCCAGTCACCATAGAGAATGCGTTGTTCGAGAAAATGGAAAACTTTCCGGAAATATCCAGTAGAGATAACCAAAAGTTGCAAGAATTGGGAGATCTCCTACAAGAGATAGGGGCGATCAAGGCCGAACTCATTTATCCAGTCTCAACCTTCTGGACACACTATGAGGCACGAACACCATCATAAACAAACTGCCATGCGAGATACAAGATAAATGGGCATCGCATGGTGCACAGTACAAAGAAGACCACAAAGAGTTCCCACCTTTCCATGTCTTCACAAAGTTCGTACGGGACTTAGCAAGGCATAAGAATGACCCTAGATTCTCATTCGGGACACATGAAACACACAGATTTGGCCACCGAGTGGGCGAGAGGCCAACCAATAAGCACAGCAGCAGCAGGAAGCCCATTTCTGTGCACAAAATGGAAGTGTCACCCTCAGCATCTTCATCAGATCCAATATAGATAG
Organism: Rhinatrema bivittatum; assembly: GCF_901001135.1. NCBI lineage: Eukaryota > Metazoa > Chordata > Amphibia > Gymnophiona > Rhinatrematidae > Rhinatrema > Rhinatrema bivittatum. The sequence goes on from NC_042623.1 coordinate 235,334,472, forward strand.
GGCAGAGAATCCAGACCAGCAGTGCCCAATACACAAAAAACCTCACCCCTTCAGAAAGTGTCAAGGATTCAAAGGGAAACCTTTAAAAGAACGCAAAGAACTGTTGAAAAAGTACAGAATTTGCTACCGGTATTGTTCTTCATTTAACCATATGACTAAAGACTGCAAAATAGCTATTAAGTGTTCATAGTGACCAACACGATAGCACCCTTCACCCTGATGGGGCAAGATTCCATCCTTTGGGAACCTCACACCCTAGTCCAAATCACGGCGGGGAGGGGAAGGCAGAACAAATGCCAGAACCTAAAGTGATCCCCAAATGCACACAAGTGTGAGGGAGAAATAACAACGTGAAATCCTGCACAAAAATATGCCTGGCTAGAGTGTATCCTGAAGAGCTAAGAAGAACATAAGAACATAAGAAGACAGTCAAGATGTATGTCATTATAGATGAGCAGAGGAACAGATCCCTGGCAAGGCCAGAATTCTTTGACTTGTTTGATATCCATCACCACTACTCTCCGTACAAACTCAAAACCTGCTCAGGGGTCACCCAAGTGACAGGGAGGAGAGCAAGTGGATATGTAATAGAGGCGATAGACGGCAGCAACAAGTCAAACTTGCCCATGCTCATTGAGTGCAACCAGATGCCTGACAACAGAGATGAGATTCCTACACCAGAATCCGCTCAGCACCATTCTCATCTGAAGTCTATAATGCATCAGCTCCCACCACTAGATCCAGAAGCAGAAATCCTGCTGCTATTGGACAGAGATGCACCAGCATTGACCAAGGTCCTGGAGATGCGTGATGGCCCACCAGCCACTCCCTATGCTTACCGACTCGCACTGGGATGGGTGGTAGTCAGCGATGTCTGCTTGAATCAAACAAGGAGACCAAGCGTTCAGGCATACGCTATGAGTGTCTTAGAGAATGGACATCCTACCCTATTTGAACCATGTCCTAACCACCTAAGCACCAAGGAGATCCTAAGCTGCGAAGAACTGAATCTCAATTCAGCTACCAGTCGGATCACCCCTCCCATAAGATGTAGAAGAACACGTAGGGGACTCAGTGTCTCAAGTCACCAAGGATGACTTGAGACACTGAGTCCCCTCTCGGTAGATAGTAATAGTCCATCACCTGCAGTGGCCACATATGGGCTCAGAAGGACAGCCCAAGAAGGAGGAAAAGAATATGGCGCAGATGCCAGACGCCTTGTGGAAAAGGACTTCTATATAGATGACGAGCTAAAGTCCTTACCTACTGCAGAGGAAGCCATGCTGGCAAGCACAAATCTAAGGCTCCACAAAATAGTCTACAGTAGTCCTGAAGTAATGAAAGCTTTTTCTTCAGATAATCATGCTAAAGACTTAAAGAACTTGGACCTGAGAGCGGACACACCTCCTCTCCAATGAAGCCTTGGGATAAATTGGGATACAAAGAGAGACGTCTTCACATTCCAAGTCTCAACCCAAGGTAAACCGTACACTCACCGAGGTGTCCTGTCCACAGTCAACAGCCAGTACGATCCACTGGGGCTTGTGGCTCCAGTCACGATACAAGGAAGAGCCTTGTTAAGAGAGCTTTCATCAAGTGCTACTGAGTGGGACACCCCACTACCTCAAGCAATGAAGCCAGAATGGGCAAAGTGGAAGAGCTCCCTAAAAGTGCTTGAATAGTTCCACATACCACGCACCCATGTTCCAGTACCACTCAATACAGCCAGCCGCAAAGAGATCTGCATCTTCTCAGATGCATCTGTGAAGGCCATAGCTGTGGTAGCTTTTTAAAAGCAACAGACACAGAAGGAACAGTTTGTGGGGGCTTCGTCTTCGGCAAAACCAAGCTAGCACCACTGCCTAACCACACCATACTGCGTCTGGAATTATGTGGAGCGGTGCTAGCAGTGGAAACAATGGAGTTAACGACAGCTGAAATGGAATTTGAATTGATGCTGTCCATCTTCACATGGACAGCAAAGTAGTACTGAGCTACATCTACAACCAGACAAGAAGGTTCCATGTATACGCTCAACTCTGGGGTTCAGCCACTCAGACCCGCTCCGACTGTGGAACCAACTTCGTAGCAACCTGTAATGAGTAGAACATTGCATCTTTCATGCTTTTAATGCAAAAGACTATCGACATTCCCGTGCCGCATTGAGACCTTGATGGCGGGGAGCTTTACAGGCGTAGATGGAAGCAAGTCCAGAAGTTTGCCAACTCCCTTTGGAGTCATTGGAAGAAAGAGTACTTGCCAACTCTCCAGTATCGAAGCAAGTGGCAATCCAACAAACCCAACATTAGAGAAGGTTACCTCGTACTTCTCAAAAACTGCCAAACCCAACGCAACAGCTGGCCCCTGGGACTCGTCATCAAGACTTATCCTGGAAACAACGGACGTTTTCCCAAGATTGAAGTAAAGACTGTGAACCAAGGGACAGCCAAGATCTTCTACAGGCCCATCAATGAGGTGGTGCTCCTCATGCCGCATGAAGAGACTTGAACTTCATGGACCGTTGTCCACTCCAGAGACTCTTTCTTTCTTTGTGTTGTCTGTCTCTCATTTCAGCTTGGTGAAACCCCTTGAAGAAGATATCGCCTATCGCCTAGATGACTGGATGACCGAGATGACCGCGAACTTCCCTGAACTTTGAAAGATCCAGTTACAATGGACTTCACACTGTTGCATAATGATATAAGAACTGATATAGTGGTATCTTGTGATACTAGATGGAGAGTGTTCTGTCCCCAGCAGTGGGTACATGTTTGTATCTGTATATACTGTAGCTTAACTGTGTTTACTGCAGCCCCTCCCTTCTGAGAATTCTTGATACTGAAACACATTTTGTAACCCATGATAAAAATCTGTGAGCCTTGCCTTTAAGGGAGCTTTGCCCTTAAGAGAAGTTCCCTCCCCCCTTTCTTTCTCTCATTTGGGAAGAGCTTGATTGCCCCTCAATCTAACATGAGTCATCCTAGATACCTCATAGGCTCAAGGGACTGTCCCTCATGTTCCCCCTATGTCACATAGGTTTTAGGTGTTGCGGTCCCAGTCACGGCAGTCGCGACTAGGCCCTTACCTCCTTGGTCCTGGCCCATCACCGAGGGTCTTCGGCCTGTTTTGCGGCATCTGCGCGGGGGGGGGGGGTACGCCGCCAAGAAGCCCTGCCTAGACGCCTTCTCCCTAAGCGCACGCGTGCACAAGCCGCGCTTATGAAGGCCGTTTCCCGCCACTGAAGGCTCCGCCCTATCCGTGACGTCAGACGCCATGGCCTATGTAAGGCCGCCATGGAGCCCAGGACTTTGCCTTGCAACGGGGTTCCTTGCGGTTCTCTGTTGCGCCGTGCCCCAGAGTATGCTATTGCGTTAGCAACTCCGTTCCTGCCTGAGACTTGTTTCACTCCGTGCCCAAGTCTTGCTTCTGTCTGGCTTGCTTGCAGTAACCTGTTCTGCTTCAGTTCCAGCTTGGTTCCAGTAGCCAGTCCTGCTTCAGCTCCTGTCTGGTTCCAGTAACCAGTCCTGCTTCAGCTCCTGTCTGGTTCCAGTAGCCAGTCCTGCTTCAGCTCCTGTCTGGTTCCAGTAGCCAGTCCTGCTTCTGCTTCTGTCTTGTTCCAGTAGCCAGTCCTGCTTCAGTTCCTGCTTGCTTCAATGCCAGCCTGCTTCAGTTCCTGCCGGACTCCTGATCCCTGCCTGCCCACTCCAGCTCCAGCTTCCATGATCTCCTAAGTACCAGCGGCCGGGCTCCTACGGGCTCCCCCCGGGGGAGTACCGGCTTCCAGGGTGAATCACCTAAGTCCCAGCGGCTGGGCTCCTATGGGCTCCTCCCGGGGGAGTACCAGCTTCCAGGGTGAAGCTCACGTCCAGCTCCTGCCTGGTATCAGCCTCCCGACCTGTCACTCACTAGAGACTATAGTACACCTCTCCCCAGTCTCTCACAGGTCGGTCCAAGGGTCCACTAAACAGCTCATTCACAACATTAGGCTCGCTACCATTGGACCTTGCCCCCCCTTTTGCCCCAGCTTGTGGAGGCGTTCTCTTTCAGCAGCTCTCAAGGAGAATGTTCAGTTCTGGCCACTCTGGCCCATCAGCTAGAAGCAGTCTGCGTAACCCTGTGAAACTAGCGAGTTTTTACCTTTTCTCTTACTACAAATCAGCCTTATATCTCCTATGCTTCCTACCTCCATCATAAACTAACTCCTGCAACCCAAGAAACCTCCCTCTCCTTCCTGCCACCCTGTCTCCAGCAACCAAAGATCTCTGCCTTGGGGCAAATTTTTGGAATGCAACAATTGTAAGTAGTGAAAAATTACCTGTGCAATAAATAATTTCAAACTTAAAGAAACTTTATCATGAGGACTGATTGGAGAAAAAGTTTAGCTGTCTGGATAGAAAAAGCACGGATGTTTTCTGATCCAGAATACTTTCTAATAATCAACCAAGACAAAATAATGAATTGTGGCAAATACCTTCTATAGATTCCTGTGATTTGGATGAAAACATCTGCTGAAACTTTAGAACAGCACAATTAATAGAGTTTTAAGAGGGAGTATGTGATAAAACCATTACAAGCAATATACGGTAAGTGTAAAATCTATCACAAGGTTTCTTTCCAAGTGGAACTGAAAGGACACCAATAGACTGAGCAGAATATTATTTAAAGAATGGTTAACGTGGTACAAATGATCAGGGCTGACTCTAGGAAAAATGATGCGTTGGGTGAAAATTGTCAGTCATTCATCTCCCCAGACATTCTTTCCTCCTTCCCTCATTGTATTCCTTCTCCTCTTCCCACTCTCCCTCCAAGCATTAACCCCCTTCTCCCTCTTTCCCTTCCCTCTCTCTTCTTCATTCTTCTTCCCCCTTCCCATCCTGGGTCTTTCCCCTCTATCCCTGACCCTTCTTTCTCACACTTCATGCCCCCATCCCAAGTCCACTCTCTTTCTGCCTACCCCCAACTCAATACTTCCCCTATCCTTCCCTCACCACCTCTATGTAGGTCTCCTTCTTCCTGTTTCCCTCATACCAACACCACCGCTTCATGTAGGTCTCTCTGTACCCCCCATTCCTCATAGGTCTACCTATCTCTGTCTCCTCCATAACTCCATGTACACTCTCCCTCACCTGCCACCCACTACACCATTTCAGGTAAGTCTCCATGCCTTCCCACCACTACTCCAAGTAGGTGTCCCTTTCTCTCCCACCACCCCATATACAGTCTACCTATCCCTACCCCACCAACCCTAAATGTCAAACATAAAAAAGAGTAAAATAAAATAAAATGTAGATCTCCCTCCCTCTTCCCAGTTCTGGTATTTTCAGTCTTTTCTTCCCCTCTTGATAGTTGTATCCCAGGTTCTTCTTTGGGCCCAACATCAGCCAGCAGAAATCCTCTAATGTGCAGGGCCAGTCTTGTCATATGAGCCATGAAATTATGTGACCTCGCAGATCATACCATGAGACTGTCCTGGCATAGCAGAGGAAGCTGGCACACTATTGCCATTCCATTTTTCTATTTTTAAACTGACTCCTAGCTAAACTTTGCTTAACCTCCCAATCTGGCTGCAACATTTTTCTTGTTTTTTGCCAGCTATTTAAATGTGAGGGAAGAGCCTCAGGACTTGTGTTAGGGTCTCAGGCTTCCCGCCACACATTTGCCACTTTTCAAAAAGGTGAAGGCATTTTATCGTGGCCGACCACCTTCTCGGTCAGCCACAATAAAATATTTGCATAGGATTGCCTAGTAATGATCTTCTTTGCATGAATTTGCATTATTCACGCATGCAAATTGCATGCAAGGAAGATCATTCTAATAGGGGAGGGAACCTGGGTAGGAGATGCAAAATATTGCATATATTGATTGATATTGCCGCGATACTACTCTTTCATGCGATATACACTGTCTATTGTGCGGTAGTGCACTAACGTGGCTTAATGCAACTCCCAGTTAGATGGCTGAATGGCCAGACGAAAGAGCTGTTCCTATAGTTAGCCGGATAAAGTTAGCTGGCTAACTTTAAGATAGCTAGCTAAATTCAGTAGTGTAGTTGCACTACTGAATATACCTCCAAATTTTATCTGGCTATTCGGACAATGATTGAATATGGACCTCCTAGGCATTTGTAGCAGGCAGTCAAAGGTCCAGTTCAAAGCACTATACAGCTCCTTCCCAGCAGCTGGGTGCCACTCCCTTCAAACAAAGATTCTTTTCCACCCTCAGAACTCCACAGCCTAGCTCCCGTGTCATTTCCCATCCGTCTCTCTTGTCTTCAGAAGCCAAAGCTTTCACTAAGTCACAGCAGGCTGTATCTGTGTGATTTAGCACTTTTTTCTGCTCTTTCCAGACTTGCCTGATTTTAGGGCCGATGCAAAAAAAAAACCAAAAACGCTAAAGCGGTCTCAGGCACCTCTCCTGGGGACGCCATGCAGTATATAAATTAGGGGTCGGGCACGCAATCGATCCTAGCACCAGGAGGTGCTAGGATTGATTGCGTGCCCCTAGCGTCTCCTTGGCAGCAGGTGCCAGGGAGAGGTCGGCTGTCCGCGGCCGTCCGCCGGTTAAGAAAACGGACGCTGAATTTATTGGCGTCCATTTTCCTAATTGACGCACAGCCATGGGTTCGGGAAACGAGCATCTGTTTCCCGAACCTGACCGCTGGCACTTAAAAAAAATGTTTTTTTTAAATCTTTTGTTTTAAAAATCTTTTGTTCCTCTGACTTAATATCGTCTGCTCTGGGCAGGTGTTAATTTCTGAGAGCAAAAATGTACACATTGGAAGCACTTTTTTTTTTAAATTTGTGGTGACTAATAGCCTCATCAACATGCATTTGCATGTGATGAGCGCTATTAGTTTGCTGGTGCATTGGATGCGCGTTGTGGAGGCGCTAATCTCCTTATAGCTTAAGGGGCTGTGGATGCACCTACACAACCTGCGTCGAACTGCGGGTTAAACAGTGCGCTTGGCTGAGCGCACAGTATTGCATCGACCCTTTTATGTTTCAAGCAGGCTAGTGTTGCCTGAGTTACATGGAGGAACACTACTAAGGAAGTTATGTTTGGCACAAGGCAAGTGCTAAGAAGAGAATTAGTCGACAGTTTGAGAGACTGAGATCATGCCCAGCTTGTCCCCTGGTTTACAAGTGACATTTATTCCTGTTATGGAATGTGCAAAACTAACCCATTTAGAAACACTATCATCAAGGGAGCAAAAGAAGTACTCAGTGATAGCTGTGCACTTTTAGGCATTTGCACATACACATAGTTTTTGCTGAGTACATAATTTATTAATATATCTGAATGTTGAAAGTGTGCACAAACTGGCTGTGTGCACAAATTAGTTAATTGGTTGAGTATTTCTTCTGCTCATTTTGGCAGCAATACACAAACCATATTCTATAAAATGAAGTACCATAACAGTAATTTATGCTAGCCCAAGTATTGAAAAATTTTAACAGATTTTTGTGTATTTTGTTTGCTAACCAGTTGCAACAGAGAATATTATCAGGATGTGCCCCAATTGTCCAGTCCAGGATTCCCCAGACAAGCCAGTGTATTGGGAGACTGCTGTGCGGAGTTTGCAACAATTTAACTATGAAAGCAATCAGACACGCTATTTTGCTGTCTTAAATGTCACAAAAGCTTCAATGCAGGTAAGGTGGAAAATAAAACAGGGAGCAACAAGTGGGAAAAAGATATTCAAGAAGTAAGAAAACAGTGGGTGTGATAATCTCCAACAAATTGGGATGATAGGTCCCAGGCAGTGAACCTTTGCTCTACACTATCAGCCATTTCATAACAGGAAGGATACTTGGTGCTGGGGTGCAGCAGATTAAAAATCATGCCCTCGTTTTCCCGCACACGCACATTCCACACACACTTTCCTTGTTGCACACTTTGCTCAATTTGCACAAATCCTCCATCATTCAGATGACAAGCTATACCCAGTAAGCAGTGCCTTTATCACAGTGTTTCCTAGCCTTCTCCTGGAATCACACCCAGCCAGTATATACAAATCTATCTCATGCATGTTCATTATAGATGTCCTGAAAACCAGACCGGTTAGGTGTGTGTCCAGGAGAGGGCTGGGAAATATTTCTTTATCAGGCTTTTCTAGACAAGGTGCTTGGGAATATTCGCTAGATTCTACCCCAAGCCTGACAGATTATGTGTAAAGCAGCAGGATTATATTGTTAATCCATTTGAACGCATGAAAATAAATATGAACAAAAGATTAAGGTGCTATCTTTTTACTGGACTAATTTAAAACTGAGTTATAATAAATTTGATGCTGTTGTGTGTTATTCGTGTCATAAATCTCACATGGAGCAATTAGATGATTATGAGAGTTATAAATGGAAATAAATAAAATGTAATTACAATAAATAAACATTTCTTGACTAGCTTTGGGGCACCATGACTCTCTTCTTCAGGTCAGAATTTTCCATGAGATTTAAAATTACCAGCTAACACGCCTTCTCTTTGTTCTCTGAATGAAACTTTGACAGTGGGTTGTTGGCCCTACACACATAGTGGAATATACAATTCAGGAAACTACATGTTCCAAGGACAAACCAATTGAAAATGCGTCTCAATGTGAATTTATGAGCTGTGAATTTGCAGTAAGTACATTTTTAAAATTACAAGACTTTGTTTAAACATACATGCAAAACATACATTCCATGCCTATGGCAAAAGGGAACCAGTGTGCCCTCTAATTTTTTGTGCACTATGTGCACTAAAAAGTTCTTGTGTGCAACTCTTTATAGCCAGAGTACAAATCTGCATGCAGTATTCTTTGAAACACCATTCTATGTTCCTTTTGCTGCGTATGTGCTGCGTTTCCCTGTGTTTGCTTGTTTGCCGAGCTGGGTGCACCTGCGCATGGCTCAAAGGGAACATTGAGGGCAATGTGTGATGGGCTTTCATTATAAGGTCCTCAGAAGATCTTCCCAACAATATGATACATTAATAAAGTTGGCAGTTGTGAAGAAAATAAGAGTCAAGTGAACACAATTCTGAATTCATGAAATAAACTGCACAACAAAGTGGAAAAGCTATAGGTCATCCATATGATTACAAAAACTGGGCAGTACATTTCTTACTACCCACATACAATATATTGTAAAAATAACTAAATGAAGATACTGAAAACAGATATTTTCTGGTTATGGACCAGATTCATTAAAGCTTTTTGCCCATTTTGTGTCTATGGGAAAAACCCTTAGTGAATTAGGTACTATATTAGTAATTATGCCATATATATATATATACTAGAACTAGGATATTCCATAAAGATAAAATAGTGTGTAGTGAAACAGCTATAATCACTCATAAAGAAAGAATTGTATCTGGTTAATCTCAGCTAATTTAAGATGGAAGTCTAAGATTCTCAGAGCTTTTTAGAATCTGGTCACCTCATTAACTGGAATCTGGAAGGGAAGAAAGTGAACCTTTAATGCTAATTGTGACCAAGCTGTACCGCATTATCGTCCTGAAGCCTCTGTGATGTGCTCTGAATCTCACCAGTTTAGATGCCCCAAAGACTCCCAACCTGGATTTTCCTAGTGGAAGCAGTACTGCTACCACCAAGCCCTAGGGCTGGCCAGCCCAAAAATCTTTTAGATAAAATGTTTCCTAACCATGCTGCTATGCAAAAGATTTTAGTGGAGATAGAAGGGGCTGCGGCTTTTCAAAGCATTGCATCTAGATACCTGGCTACACAGCTCCGATCCTTCCAAAGAATCTAGAAAAGTGAGCATGACTCCATGCACAGGTTTGCAAATGGGGGTTTTCTTTATCTTGCAGCATTTTGGTTTGTGCAGAGGCTCTGTAATGCAGGCACCTGAAAAAGACTACATCTCTGCATCCTGTGAAATCTATGAGCCAAAGGTATCAAATTATTTTCATTCATTTGCAACTAGACATGAAGCAAATTTATAAAGAGACCATCCCAGGCAGAAGGTGATTTTCAAACAGCTCACACAGGGCTAACAACCATAGTGTACTTTTCCCCCTGCAGACTTTTAAATGGAATGGGATTTAAATAAGGTACGAGAGGGAGCATGACATACGAACTCAGAAACTCTATACCAAGTTAGGGATGTGTGTTGATTTAAAACAAATTAGACAATGCCAACGACATTCAGGCCGATGCAACATAGTGCGCCCAGCTGAGTACACAGCTTTACATGTGCTTGGACGCGCATCCAAAACCCCTTATGCAATAAGGGGATAAAGGGATTAGCACTCAATCATGAGTGCTCATTTTACGCACACCGATATTGCATTGGCCTGTCTATTTTGTTTCATTTTGTTGGAACCATAAAACGAAAGAAAAAAATGCTGAAATTTTGGGGTTTTTTGAGTTGCTTGTTAATGCACATTAAGTTCCATTACTGCGCACTAACTAGACTTAGTGCACCTTAAATTGGATTTAGTGTACACTAACTCCAGTTATGTGCGCTAACAGAAATTAGTGCGCACTAACTGCAAAATTAGTGAAAAAAGAAAAAAAAACCCAAATCATTTAAAAAATGAAATCAAGCAAAAAAAAAAAAAAAAGAAATGAAATGAAATGAAAACGATACAGAAAAAAACCCCCCACTGCAAGCATATGGCGCAGCCAGGTGGAAAGTATGGAGTCGGGTATTGATAGTAGAGGAGAAGTGCATAGACAGGAGTGCCTTGCCTGATGAGCAGAGTATACGAGATGGGGTGTAAAGAGAAAAGAGAGGAGAAATAGTGAGGAGCTGCAGAATGAAGGATCTTGTAGGTGAGTAAGAGGTGCTTGAACAGTATGCAGGAATAGATAGAGAGCCAATGTAGTGACCTGAAGGGTGTGGGACCGAGTGGTGAGCCCTCAGGCCTGGAGGCACAAATTTAGTCTGACTCCAGCCTGTTAAAAGCACTTCTATCTTTATTTTACAACTTCAATCAAACAAAACTACAGTAGACTGTTAAACTTCAGAACAGTGCACTCTCAATACTCACAGCTTCTTGCACCTCATATCATACTCACAACTTCATTACAGCTCAGTATTTGGATAGAAATATTCTACAGGAGCTGCCTTCCTCCTGAAGACCTAGGCCTGATCTGACTATTCCCACCTGGATCCCAGCTCTTATTTCTCCCTGCTGGGCCCCAGACACAGAGCTCTCTCCCACAAGGGGAATTAAAGTGGACCAGGCACCTAGCCTGTTCCTGCACCGGTTTAAGAGGGAACATAGGGTCACTATGTCACAAGGGTGTTATAGGGTGTAATGACTTTGGCGAATGATGAATCGCACAGTTGAATTTTGGATGGACTGAAGTGGAGAGAGATGGTTCACTGGGAGACCTGTGAGAAGCAGGTTGCAGTAGTCTAAGCGGAAGGTGATGAGAAAGTGGATAAGAGTTCTGGTAGTATGTTCAGTAAGGAAGGAAAGGATATTACAGAGGAAGGATATTACAGTAAGGAAGGAAAGGATATTACAGTAAGGAGGAAGGAAGGAAAGGATATTACAGTAAGGAGGAAGGATATTACAGTAAGGAAGGAAAGGATATTACAGAGGAAAAAACAGCACATTTTAGCAGTGTTTTCGATATGTTTAGAGAAGGAGTGAGAGGATGAAGATGATTCCAAGGTTACGGGCTGAGGGGACTGGGAGGTTTACAGAAATAGAGAAAGGAAGAAGAGTGGAAATGGGCTTGGGGGGGAAGAAAAGGAGCTCTGCCTTGGCCATGTTGGGTTTAGGGTGGTGGTGGGACATTCAGGCAGCAATGTCAGGCAAGCCAGATGAGATCTGAGACCAGATTCCTGATGAAATTTCTAGTATAAAGAGGCAAATCTGGGAATCTTCAGCATAAAGATGGCATTGAGCGCCAGGGAAATTAGTATACAGAGAGAAGAGTGTAAAGCCCAGGATAGAGCCTTAAGACACATCAATTAATAGTGGGATGGCAGTAGAGGAGGATCTATCAGAGAAAACACTGAAAGTGCAATGAGAACCAAGACAGGATAGAGTCCTGAAATCCAAGTGAGGACAGGGTATCAGGGAGTAGGTGGTGATCCACAGTGCCCAAAGCAGCTGATAGGTCAAGGAGAAAAAGGACTGTGTAAAGGATTTTGGTTTCAGCCATAAACAGGTCATTGGAGACTTTGGCAAGGCTGTTTCTATGGAATATACAGGGCAAAAACCAGACTGGAGTGGATCAAGAATGGCTTTAGTTGAAACAAAGTCAAGACAGTGGCAGCGAACAGCACAATTAAGAAGACTGGAAGCAAAAGGGAGGAGGGAGATGGGGGTGACACTTGGCAGGGTAGGTAGGGTTCAATGAGGGTATTTTGAGGAGAGGTGCGATCACAGCATGTTTGAGGTCAGCAGGAACAGTAGCAGTGGAAAGTGATAGATTGAGGATATGACAGATGAAAGATAAGATTGCAGTGGAGATAGAGATGAGGAAATGGGTGGAAAGGGGCTCCGTGGAACAAGTAGCGAGTTTGGAGGAGGAAAAAAGAAGGGCAGTTTCCTTCACTGTAATTTCAGAGGAGGAGAGAGTGGCGGAGGCCAAGGAAAGTATAATGGAAAAAAGTTGGGGAGAGGAAGATACAGGTGACCAGGTTAAGAACTCAAGACTAATTTTGTGAATCTTGCCAAGGAAGTAGCCAGCCATAGTCTGGGCAGAGAATGAAACAGGGCAGAGAAGCTAAGGGATGTTGAAGAGGAAACTGAGTGTGACAAAGAGATGGCAAGAGTTGGATGCAAGAGAGTTTGTTAGATGAATGCAGTAGTCTTGCTTGGCAAATGCAAGCGCAGACTAGAAAGAGACCAGCAGAATATGAAATGTAGGAAGTCTGCACTAGCATGGGATTTTAGCCAGAGACATTGTGCAGAACAGGTACTGAAACATGGGAAGCAAATTCTAATGGTGAGCAGAGGCTTGGGTTTGGTGCATCTCACAGAACAGGAAAGAGGAGTGGCAAGATTATCTAAAGCAGAGGAGAATATAGTGTTGTAAGAAGAAACTGCTTTGTCAACTGATTCAGACAATGTAGTAGAGGAAAGGAGAGGTGAAACAGTAGTGGAGAGGATACAAGGGTCAACAGCTTGGAGATTCCTGAAAGTATTAGTTGTGATTGGACGAGGCTATGGGTGAGGGTGGTTTAGTGTAAAGGTTATCAGATGATGGTCTGGAATAGGAAGATCTGAGATGGAGAAGTCAGAGAGTCAGCAGTGGGAAATTAAGGTAGTGGCCAAGCTTATGAGAAGGGGTCGTAGAACAGAGGTTGAGATCAAATGAAGTGGTTAAGGAAAGGTGTTTTGAGGCATAAGAGTCAAAAAGGTCATCAATCTGGAGGTTAGGTTAAAGTCACCAATAATAAGGGAAGGGGAATGAAAGTCAATAAGAAAGGAGGAGGGAGGATTTATCAGGGGATTGATAAACAACAGCTACCAGAGAGGTAGGGGGTGAAGAGGCAGATGGATTGAGCCTCAAAGAAAATAAAAGAGTAGGATTGAGGTGTAAGAAAAGGTTGAAACTGACAGGAGGGGGAGAGTAGTAGTACATCACCAACACCGTGGCCTACTGTGCAAGGTATGTGGGAGAAAAGACATGACAGAGAGCAGCAACTGAAGCAGAGTCCTCAGGGAAAAGCCTAAATCAAGGCAAGGAAGTGAAGCTTATGAGAACTAAAGAAGTCTTGTACATAGGCAAGCTTCTTGGAAATAGAATGGGCATTCCACAGGGAGCATAAGAAAAGAAGAGAAGAGGGAAGGGGGATAGTGATGATTGGAGGGGGTAATGGTTTGATATGCACTGATAAGGTGAAGGTTGCCTTGAAGGGCTAGGATTGGGATTGATATTCCCAGCTGAGAGTAGGAGGAGGAGCAGGAGAATCTGTAGAAGAGAGATAGAGGTGTGACAACAGCGACAAGGATGAGATGCTGTCAGGGAGAATGGAGATGAATAGAGAAGAGGAAGAAAACTTTGATGTTCAAAAGCAGTGCACTGTGCAGATGACAGAATGGCAGGTGAAATAAAGAATATAGGGAAGGTGGACTTGGTATTACTAGTGGTTTCAGTAGTAAATGGGAATAAGATTGGGGAAGATTAACATCAGGAAGAGAAAATGTTGCAGAGCCATAGAAAATATAGGCCTGAAATCTTCCACTACTTGGCCAGGAGGTAGGATGACTTCCAGCATCAGCCACCAAAATAGCTGGGAAAAGCATTCAAATGATCTACAACCTCCCTAGAACTTGGCCTGCTGCTTGGGGGCCATGAGGTGTGAGCAGCTAAGTCTCAAGGTGAGTTGTGGTGACTTCCGGAGTCGACCACCGAGGCAGCTGTTTTACAGATTGGCGGTAAATTAAATAAATAAATAAATAAATATGCAGATGGGCTGTAACCTCCTTAGTACCAGTAGTAGTAGTAGTAGTAGTAGTAGTAGTAGTAGTAGTAGTAGTAAAAGACAGCTGTCCAATACATTAGTTTTCATGGTCTGTATTATCGGGTAATGACTGGAAGAGAATGTAGACTGGAGGATAAAGTATTTCTCATCTTGCTTGTTTTCTATGTGAAATGGAACAGCAGAAGCATCAAGAGCATAAAGATGATCACAAGCATAAAGATGATCACAAGCATAAAGACGATCAAGAGCATAAAGATGATCACGAGCATAAAGACAAACAAGAGCATAAAGACAAACAAGAGCATAAAGATGATCATGAGCATAAAGACAAGCACAAGCATAAAGACGAGCATGAGCACAAAGACAATCACAAGCGTCTTCATGGAAAAAATGGACATAAAGAAGATCATCATGAACATGGTCAGGAACACCCTCAATCACCTCCAGCCCATGAAATAGATACAACCAGGAAATGTACACTACAGAGCACTGAGAAAACCCAAAATGCATCCACCGACCCAGTTAAATGTATTGGGACAGCCACTTCCGTACCTTGTCCCCCAGTTAAACATGTTGGGCCACCCGTTATAAACATACTATCCTTCCATGAGGACCCACCAATTCTCCCTTTCCCAGCAACACATTCTGAATCTGACCAGTGCCCGGGAGAAAACATGCAAGATCTGCATTAATTCAACAGAGTAAGCCTTTGCAGCTCGGTTCATAATTATGTGAGAAGATCTGTAAAAGAAAATGCAATAAAATAATTTAAAATAATTATTTGGTAAAATGATATATGATTTGTAAGATTAAAATTGACTTGTAGACTAATGATATTATACTTTAAAAATGTAAACACGTTGTTTCATGGCAGTAAGGTTCGCATGTTTCCTGTTATTTCGAAGATAACCCAGGAAAGACGGAAAGGTTTTTTTAAGTATGAGGCAGAATGTGATATCTTTGGGTGCTACCTTCATGCTTAGATATCCTTGTAAGTGTATCATAAAAAAAGAAGCGGATACTTTTTTTTTTTTCCCCAGAGCAATTAAAGCTTTATATAGATTCCCAAAGCCCTCCAGGGAATACCGTAATTTCAGGGGAATAAAGCAGATTATCTGCTCTCCTTATTTCAGGTTAATGCCTTATTATTAATTAATAATGTTTCCTATACTCTCCTCGAAAGTTGTCTCCTAACTTCATACTAATTGAGAATTGGGTTACTACATTAGGAATATTAACTGATACCTATTTGGTTAAAATGTATGACATTTTGTTCCTTACTAATGTATTGTAACAAGTTTCCTGTATACTTTATGATACAAATTGTATTAGAAAAGTGATAAATAAAGAATTTAAAAAACAAAATTGACATAATGGGACCTGTTTGGTAGAAACTTGGGCCTGGCTTCAAATCCATGGGGATACAACAGACTCTTTGGCAGGGGAGGATGTCCCAGCCATCATTCAACAGTGACCCCTCCTGGCTGGCTATGCCTGCATTGTGCCAACTTCCAGAAGGGAACTGCAGTCAGTGTTTCTCAGCCAGAGGCCTGTTGTTTAGGTGGTTAGACTAGATAGGAGAGGCATGAAAATGGGTGGGAGGTGGTGAAGAAGCAGGGTAAAAATGGCCAATAACTGTGCATGAAGGTTCATGGTGCCAGCCCCAGAAAAGGCCAATTCCAAATGGGCCAAAATCAAAAGGAGCATAATAAAGATGCTGAGCCAAAACAATCCACAAACAAGTGAGCAGAAATGATAAAGAACTGGACTGCATTATGAAACAACTGTGTTGTATTATATTTTTTCGCATAGCAAGCTGCAGTATATTCTACAAAAGCTTCAGGGTACTGCTGAGATAGGATTCTTGCTAGGGTGGCCAACAATCCCTTTCTGCAAGCAACATCTTGCATTTTGAGTTTCAAAAACCTGTAAATCCATTTGCAGTTAGCATGGAAAATCTGTCTTATTTTTCAGTCATAATATTAGCAAAATCTGGTTCCTGCTAGAAGAGAAAAAAATTGAGGGACTTGGAGTCCCTAACATTGAGTGGTATTATGCTGCTGCCCTGCTTCGTCAAGCAATTGATTGGCATAAAACCAGCTCACCAAAACTATGGGTTATGCTTGAGCAAACATGAGCAGCACCTATGCCTCTGGATGCCTATCTATGGCAGCCCACTAAATCATGGCGCATGAGCTTAAAACTAATCCCCACAACATGTTTGACTTTAAATGTGTGGAAGCGATGGAGCTCTAAATTGGATGGGTCCCGAGATTATTTTCCATCATCACACCTATTCCACAATACATTTTTTATACCATGCATACCGCTTTCAGCTTTCAAAATTTGGAAGGTGAAGGGTATACACAGAATGGGACAGATCTGGGGGGAAGACAGTGGGCTTTCATTTGAGCAGATATGTTCAAGATATGAGATTCCCTCTACTGGGTTTCTTGCATTCCAACAATTATCATCCTTCCTCTTTTATGTAAAAGCCCACTCCCAATTAAAGCTGGGAAAGTCCCTATTAAGCATATACTATCATGGGAGCCTGATCTGGAGATAAACTACTCTGTAGAGGAATGGGATGAAATTATATTGCATGCTCGTAAGGTATCCATCTCAACCTTATTAATAGAAAATTATTATAAGATGATATTCCGCTGGTATTACATGCCTGACCAGCTTCACAAAATGTACCCCAATACAAGTGACCTTTGCTGGAGGGGGTGTGGTACCATTGGGACATTTATGCATATTTGGTGGGAGTGTGACACAATCCAAGAGACATGGAAATGAATTGAGACTTTCATTGCTGCTTTATTGCACACCCATTTTGTATTACAAGCAAGTACAGCCTTGTTACACACATACCTGTTCCAGCACAGTCTCTAGAGCAGAACATTTTGACCCAGCAAATTTGTGTTGTTGCTAGACTCGCGATTGCTACCTGTTGGAGACGTCAATCAGCACCGATAGCCAGTAAAATTCTCACCTGACTGGACAGAGTTTGCACACTGAATAAACTTTCAGCAGTTAAATGGAACAAGCTGCAGAAGAATCATTCCATCTGGACTCCCTACCTTCTTGGGAAACCCAATGTCTCCCTATAACTATTTCTAGTTTGATACCGTCTAAATTGTTATGATAAGAAACACTGACTCTCGGCTTTAGCTGTCTTCCCAAGCTTCTTGCTGTAGCTTTCCCGGTAGTGTTGGCGAATATGTGAGAATCTATCTGGCTATATCTGGGGTGGAAGGGGGGAACCTTAATGTACATGTTAAAATGGCCTGGTTTCGTAATGCTGGATTGTTTTTGTGATTTACTGTATTGATATTTTGAAACCAATAAAGAGATAATACAAAAAAAACAAAAGAAGAGAAAAAATTGTGCTCCTTCTAAAAGGAATGCACTTTAGTATTATTTCCTTTCTCCAGCAGCTGGAATTGTGTGCTGCTGACTGTGGAAGATCAGAGATTAAGTTCTGGGCTCTGCCGAATGTAGGGTTGCCAACTTTTCCATAGACCAGGACTGGACACTTGAGGACCGGGGGGGGGGAGTCAGATGGGGGAATGGTACCCCCTCATTTGCATAAATTTTAGATCCTGCCAATGAACTGCCTAAACAGTGTATCTATGTATCTGCAGAACCACTGAGAGCGAAGGGCTATGCTGTCCAATCACAGATTGGGGGAAAGGAGGCAGGGATACAGCACAACTCTCTTACGATAGGCTCCGACCTGCCTTTCTCTTCCTCTAAGTGGCTATGGGAAAATGGAGGATCCACCTGCAAAACCAGACATTTAGCGTCCGGTCGGTACTTCTGACTGGACACTGTACAGGATGCCTGAAAAGCTGGCTGTCCGATCCAAAACTGTACAGTTGGCAACTCTAGGTGCATGGCCAGAGCTATGCAGCCGAGATGGCACTCAGAGCTGCAGCACAGCTAGCAGGGCAGTATGCATTGTGCTCAATCAAAAGGTAGCAAGATGGCTGGAGCTTCCTGGTATTAGGAATTTCCACAGGACTTGCCTATAGACACAAGAGGGAAACTTGTTAGCCAATCAGCAAGGGGGTTTTTTTTGTATTTTAATTTCATTTTTAGTTTCTGATTGGTAGCTGTTCTACTTTAGTTCAAGTTTTACTGTACTAGCTTTTCTAATTGGCTAAGGTAAAATCTGCATTGGTTTTTTTTATACAAGTGAGCTGCTGTGTGTTTGGCTGAGTTTTTGGGTTTATAACTAAATAAGGGTCAGCAGCCAAGAGACTCGATTGAATGACATCTGATTAATCGGTCAGGGATGCTGAGCTGCAGTCCTTGGGTGCCTCAGGCTCATGACAAACAGGCAAATCATCCTTATTCTTAGATCATACATATGCAAATTTAGAGGCATGAATATTTATAGTGGACATTCTGAAAATCTTACTGGCTTGTGGCACTCAAAGACCAGAGTTTGCTGTCCTGGTTTTTGTTTACACCACATTGATGTACTGAATATATAACAAACTTCAATAGAAATGCTACATATACGTGAATTAGCAGCAACAGTTTTACAAAGGAAAGATTTAAAAAGAGAAACCTCTGCTTGAATTGAACAGATTTAAGCATACAGACCTTTGGAACAAGTATCAGTTCAGTGTGTGTTTGCAAAAGAGCTTTGCATATAAATGTGCTCTACTGCTCACCAGGTGTAGCTGCTTCCTGCCCAGCTAGAGCCTCCAGAGGGGGAATGGGCAGGCACAAACAAATAGCACAGTAATGTTAAAACAGACAGAAACTGAACTGGAAACTCCAATAAGCTATACTCTGTATATTATAAATGGAAAACAGAAACATCACCGATCCTCATAAATCAAACAATAAAATCAAGAAATATAAATCAATCATAATAAGCCATGCTAATAAAAAGAATATTGCCAAAAAGATGACAAATAGAATAGCATCAAATAATTAAGAACCCATACAAAAAGTTTTAAAATTTTCCAAATGGCAATAAAATATTTCAAAATAGCAGACACATCAAACACCTAATTAAAACAAGATGGGAAAAATACCTCACTTCCCATACCTGAAAACTTTTGATTTCCAGTCACCTTGAGCTTATCATGGAATGGATTAGTGGGGATGGCAAACATTTTTCAGCTCCTCCCTCCCCCTCCAGGCAGACTCCCATTTTCATCCACCCATCCCAGACAGACTCCCATTCACACCCAACTACAGCAGCACCTCAGGCAAGCTCCCATTCACAACCAATCACCTACCCACCCACCCATCCATCCCAGGCAGGCTATCATTTACACCCAGCCTCCCCTCCCCCATTCCAGGCAGGCTCCATTCACAAGCACTCATTCCAGGCAAGCTTTCATTCATATCCACACACATCTCCCCATCCCCCCAGGCAGGTTCCTATTCACACACACACACACACACACACACACACACACCCATGCCCCCCAAGCAGGTTCCCATTCATAGACACAGTCACCCAATACCGCAACCCCCCCCCCCCCCTGCAGGTTCCCATTTACGTACAAACACACCCAACTCCCCCCCCCCCCCAGCAGATTCCCATTCACACACAAACACACCCAAACCCCCCCCCCCCCAGGCAGGTTCCCATTTACGTACAAACACACCCAACTCCCCCCCCCCCCCAGCAGATTCCCATTCACACCCAAACACACCCAAACCCCCCCCCCCCAGGCAGGTTCCCATTCACACACAAACACATTCTGCCCCCTCCCTCGGCAGGTTCCCATTCCCATTCTCATACAATTACACACCCATCTCCCTACCAGGCAGGCTTCATTCATACACAGCCTCTGTGCAGGCAGGGTCCACAGGTCTCTCTTGCCGCTGCTGCCACCTGATGCCTCGTTCCTTTGGAGAGAGCAGGATTCGTCGCTTCGCAGAGCTGTAGGCATCCTTCCCGTGGCTCCTCCACATGTACAGGCTGACCTGCAGTACTTGTGCTAACACTTCCTGTATGCTCATCTCGTGCATCACAAGATGACGATACAGGAAGTAGTAGCACCGTGAGTATTGAGTACCATGGGGCCAGCCAGCACAAGAGGAGGAATCGCAGAATGAGCTCCCCGTTTTCTTCTGCTGCTGCCGACAGTGACCGCACAGGCCTCTGTATTCTTTCGTTGCCAGTGGGATGGGATCCACTGGCCGTTACATAGGCCTTTCGCTGATCCCTCTCCTGAGCCCCCTTCCATTGCAGCCGCCGCCCTACCGAGTGTGCTGCCCCATGCACTTGCATGGTTTGCACACCCGGTCACGCCGGGCCTGCTTCCACACCCTGGGTTGGCCGGGGCTGGGGATGCTGAAAAATTAGCAGTGTTTGCAGCCCCTGTTGGGGAGAGGAGAGAGTTGGGGTCATCAATAAGGGAGACACCCGGTGGTTGGATTTAGACCTCATGATGCAGGGTGTCGGAAGGAGCCCTGATGCTCAGGTCCTGGACTTGGGACCATTGCTTCAGTGACCAGACTAGGAACAGTACAAGGCTGGGTCTATTAACATAATGGAAATCCCCCAGGGTCATTGAGAATGAAGGCTCATGAGAGCAGAATCCTAGCTCTGAGAAAGGAGAAATGACCAGGCAAAAGCAAAAGAAAAAGCTGCACATCAGCAAGTTTGAAGTATTTTACATTACAATTCACTTCAATAACTTTTGCAAAGGCATTACCCTTATACTGACTCAATTAATTTTACACTTTACATTCACAATTGATTGTATAAATAATACTTGACAATATTATCAAAGAAAAATGGTATAAACGTTTAAAAAAGTAATAGTATTAACAAGTCAACACAGATTTACCCAAGGGAAGTCTTGCCTAACAAATCTGCTTCATTTTTTTTGAAGGGGTTAATAAACATGTGGATAAAGGTGAACCGGTAGATATAGTGTACTTGGATTTTCAGAAGGCGTTTGACAAAGTCCCTCATGAGAGGCTTCTAAGAAAAGTAAAAAGTCATGGAATAGGAGGCAATGTCCTTTAGTGGATTACAAACTGGTTAAAAGACAGGAAACAGAGAGTAGGACTAAATGGTCAATTTTCTCAGTGGAAAAGGGTAAGCAGTGGAGCGCAACAATTGTCTTATCAATGTCTTACATTTGTCTTGTCAATGTCTTACATTTAACTTGCCAATGCTTATGCTTTATCCTATTTTCTTCTGTTGGATCCTTCTTCCTATGAAGATCTTTTGGCTAGAATAGCCTCTTTCACCTCACCTTTTAACCAGAACTTTTGGCCAGCTTGGGGGGCCTCCTGACCCCCACAAGACTTGCCAAAAGTCCACCTTTTAACCATGCCGGTAATTGTTATGCCTTCTTTCCACCTGTTTTAATGTGTGGAATACATCTAGATTGTGCTTCTAGGATAGTATTTTTTTAACAATGTCCACTAGAGATGTGAATCGTGTGCCAGATCGTCTTAACGATCAGATTCGGCTGGGGGGGTGGGGGAATTTGATCGTTAAGATATGTAAATTGGAATCGTGTTGTGATCGTGTTGTGCCCTATCCTGGTTACCGGGGGTGTTGTGATCTTCCTGCACAACACCCCCAGTATCAGGGATAGGGCACTGAGTGCAGGAAGATCACAACACCCCCGGTATCAGGGATAGGGCACTGCATGCAGGTAGATCACAACACTCCCGGTATCAGGGTTAGGGCACCGTGTGCAGGAAGATCACAACACTCCCAGTATCAGGGATATGGCACTGAGTGCAGGAAGATCACAACACCCCCCCCCCCCCGTATCAGGGATAGGGCACTGCGTGCAGGAAGATCACAACATTCCCGGTATCAGGGATAGGGCACAATTTCTAGTCACATTGACTGATCACATTACTTTTTTTGTCAAGCTACTAACCGTTTCCATTTCCCATCCCCCATATATTGTCAGTGGGAACCTTGGTAACATGAATAAATAAGAGGGCAGCCAATAGGAATACAAATTCATTCCTAAACTGACCTTAACTGACCTGAAATGTGTCAAATTGTATCATTTCCTGTTAGCGCGCACTAACTCCCGTTAGTGCACACTAATCAGAAAAAACGATTTTTTTACTAAAAAATAGTGCCAAACACAATTTTCTTCTGCCAGATGATTTTGATTGTTAAGACGATCGGGCACACGATTCACATCCCTACTGGACATCCTAGTCAATGCAGAACACTGGCTAAGCTGCAGAAGTATTATTGGTGGCCCACCATGAAGGAAGACTCCATTGCATACGTAGCTTCCTGCCCAAACTGTGCCAGACAGAAACCTATGCCCGGACGTCCTTGGAGTTTGCTGCAACCCTTGCAGTACCAGACGAGCCTTTGGACCCATGTTGCTATAGATTTTGTGGTAGACCTTCTACTTTCTGGAGGTAACAATACCATCTGGGTTACAGTGGATCGATTCTCGAAGATGGCTCACTTCGTGGCTCTCCCTGGCTTGCCTTCAGCCATGGAACTCACTAAACTATTCATCAGTTACATCTTTCGCCTACACAGCATGCCTAAACACATTGTTTCTGACAGAGGAGCTCAATTTACAGCCAAGTTCTGGAAAGCTTTGTGTAAGAAGTTTGACATCACACTTGACTTCACCTCTGCATACCGTCCTCAGTCAAATGGCCATACTGAGAGAATGAATAGAACTCTCAAGCAGTTCCTTCACGCCTATGTGTTGCGTTTGTGCCTGTTCTCGCCACCCTCTCTACCTTTGTGGCAACTCCGTTCAGTCTGACGGACAGATGCTGCCGCAGCTTTTCTTCGCTGCTTCTTCCCGGAATCCCCGGGCTGGCTTGACGCTGCAGATCTGCCATGTTCCTGATGATGTAAGGGTGCGTGCGCGCTCCAGAGTTTGTACCGGCAAGGGCGCGAACCTCGGGGGCGTCCCCCCCATAGTGATGTCATCCGTTTCCAGCTTAAAAGGTCTTTACTTGCAACTACGAATCGAGTTAGCAAGGGTCGGGAAACCTTTCTGCTGCTCTGTCTCCACAAACTTACCTAGGAGCTCCTCGGGGGCCCCACTCTCTCTTCTTGATTTCAGATTGCCAAGACGGGATCTGGTACTCGCTCCTCGAGGGCCTACGTCCCAGAATGCTCAGAAGACTCCTTACTGCCTGAAAGCGATCACAGACGTGAACACTGTGAGTTCTATTACAGATAAGAACCGGTACTCGCTCCACGAGGGCCTATGTTCCTAATCACTGAAGACTCTCTTCTGTCTAAGACGTTATCGCAGGTACGGAGATCGTGAGTTATTATTGCAGATTGCAGATAGGAACCGGTACTCGCTCCACGAGAGCCCATGTTCCTAAAACCCTTCTCGGACTCTCTTCTATCTCAGAAACTATTGCATACCTATACCTGGTGCATTACTATTTCATATTGCAGATAGGAACCGGTACTCACTCCACGAGGGCCCATGTTCCTAAAACCTTCACAGACTCTCTTCTATCTCAGAAGCTATCGCATATCTATTAGAGATGTGAATCGTGTAATCGATCGGCTGGGAGGGGGAGGGAATCGGATCGTCGCAGTTTGGGTTTTTAAAATATCGTGTAAATCGTGTAAATCGAAAACCGGCACACTAAAACATCCCTAAAACCCACCCCGACCCTTATGCATCTTTATTAATTAAAGCATGATTTCTGATGTGGATATTTTTAATGATCTGACAAGGCAGTCAATGACCTGTTGTGTAGTATAGAAGACACTGATAATGCACCACTCTCTAATCATTTACCTTTTATTTGATCAAGATCAGTTGTGACAGCCAAATTATGCAAGCACAGTCTGTCCTATGCCCATCTGGTAAATATTTGATCCCACAGGCTAGTTCTTAAGTAGTGTAAGTTTACTTACCAAAATATTCACCAGATCCACAGAGAAAAGCAAACTCCATTCTTACAGTCTAACCAAAAATGAAGCCATTTATGTCCCTGCTGTTTTTAATAATCTTATCGTCTTCCAGCAGCCTAAGCCCTAAATCCATACTACCTGCAGACTGCAATGCTACATTTTCTCCAGCAGTTAAGGCTCTGGACTGGATCAATAAAGTTCAAGAAGATGAATATATTTTAAGTCTGTTCCGTATCTCTGATGCACATGAGCAGCCTGTGGTAAGTAAATGTTGCTTTTTTTGATTGGTCTGCAGTATTTTTGCTTGGAAAATTTGATGATTTTTCATGGGGGGGGGGGGCCATCCCCATGATAGTGGGGCCCCCTCCTCCGATAAAACATTGCAGCCCAATGGCGCATTCTTTGGTCTCACGGCCAAATCCTGTGGGGCAAAAAAAAGTGTCTAGCAGCCCTTTAACACAATAGCAGCCCCAACCTGAAAGGAGTGTTTGTTGTTTTAGAATCCATTAACCAATGCTGTTGTATGTGATATTTTTGGTGTTTGTTTCTTGATACTATTTTATGTATGCTCTATTGTAAATCTCCTAGGCCACAATTTTGTTGTGTTAAGCGATTAATACATTTTAATAAATGAAATGAAATGAAATGACTGCCAATGTCTTAAAGGGCTGCTGGCAGGGGGTTAGTACTGATCCCCCAACTCATCCTGAGGCCATCATTCGAGGCAACCCCGATTCCCCCAAAATTCATGTCCTGCTCTCAGCCCTTCCCCCACCTGTCCAAGTAAAATTTGAGTTCCACTCCCAGTCCCCCATCCCCATGCCCAGTCCTTCACTATAGTATCCTGTCCCTGGCCCCCAAAAGCTAAAAACAAAAAATTAGGGTCCTGGTCCACTTCTTGTACCACCCTCCCAATTCCAAATTAGGATCTTGAACCCCTTCCCGTACCAACCCACCACCCCCGAGAGCTCAAAAACATTCAATTAGGGTCCAGGCCCCCATCTTCGGCACCCCCTACATCTCCTGGAACCTTAAATCCAAGTCAGGGCTTCTGCAGTGGGGTCGGGGCGCACCTTTGCACTCGGCCTGATCGATGCCATTTTCTAATATGGCGCTGACCTGACCTTGACCCAGCCGTATGACTGGGGCAAGGTCCGGTTGATGCCATATGACTGTGGGGGGGGGCTGAGGCCATCACTGCATGGGCTCATTGTTTTCTTTTTACACTTTGTGGGAGTCGGGGCCACTCAAGTGGTACTCCAGGTTGAGATGGGGGTCAGTGCTGACTGCCACTCAACGTCCCCATTTGGTGGCACATTTTTAAAAATTTTCCTGGTTCTTTAAAGGCTGTAAAAAGGCTGTAGGTATTTTAAGGTGACTAACCACCTTCTCAGTCAGCCGTGATAAAATATTTGCCTAGGATTGCCTATGCAAGACCATGTTTGCATGCATTTGCATTATTCATGCATGCAAATTGCATGCAAAGGTCATTGTAATAGGAGGGAACCTGGGCAGGGAGATGCAAAATATTGTGTATATCATGCAATATTTCCCCAATAGTGCTCTGTTGTGCAATATTCGCTGCTTAATGCATGTTAGAACACCACCGTGGCTTGATATATCACTCTATTAGATTGTGAGCTCTCTAGGGATAGGGAAATAGCTACAGTACCTGAATGTAATCCACTGAAGTGCTGAGAAGTGGACTACAAGTAAATAAAGAAAAGAAAAGAAAATGTAAAATAGTAAATGACAGCAGATAAAGACCAAAGTGGCCAATCCAGTCTGTTCAGTAGTGAACTGTCCACTCTGGGTAGATGCAAACATCCATGCCCCCTTCCATGTGTCTTTTAGGGCTATAACTGCCACTCTGTACAGGTTACCTTTCTCTTGCTACAAAGGATGCTCTGTGTTTATCCCACACTTTTTAAAATTCCATTATTAATTTTGTCTCCATGACCTCCTCTGGGAAGGCGTTCTTGGCATCCACCAAATTCTCCATGAAAAAAAAAAATATTTCCTACCGTTGCTTTTGTGTCTACCCCCTTGGAGCTTCACACCATGGTCCCTAGTTCTCTAACTTCCATTTCTTATTTGGGGATGGAGGTGTGGGAGGAGTCAAAACATTACCATTTTTGCCTCTTTCCTTTCTAAAAATTCTCTTCCTCTGATTCACTTCTTATAGGACATTAACTAACGTCTTTCAAATATTACCATGCATGTGACATATCCAGTACTTGGTCTTACTAGGGGAATGCAGAAGCCTTCGATACCCATCAAGGGATACATGCAGAAAGGGAAGACTCACTCTGAGCCATCCTTGTGTTTTTTTCTATACTGCTCCATTTCATGTTTGATTATGAGCGTTTTAACCATATATTGGAACTGGCATTTTGCAGTGTGCTCGCTTGTGCTGTGTTTTGTTTGAAGTCAAGATCTTCTCATGTAGCATTTTTTTATTCTTCTTTGAATTACTAATAATGCTGATAGCATTATTTGTAAAGTCAGGCTAAAAATCCAAGTTACTATTATTACATTATTAGCCAGCCTCTGCTAATACTGTAGATTGTAAAAGTGCTACATTGATGTTTATATTTCATTTCATTTCATTATATATTTGCCAATAAAAATGATCCAAAGTGTTTAAACTGTCACCTGCTTCCCTGACTCATTCTTGCTGCACATTTTTCCATTGTTTTTCAGACAAATGGCACTATCTATTACTTGACAATGGATGTCATAGAAACCAAGTGCCCAGTGATGACCAAGAAGCACTGGCTGGACTGTCAAATCAAACCCTTCTTAGAAATGGCAAGTAAAGTAACCTTAAACAGAAGCATCAGGGCCGAGTCACTGGGTCCTATTACTGCTTTGGGTGGCCAGATAGCAAAACAAAGACAAAACACATTTATTAATAGACTCCATGGACTATAGGAATGTGTAAACTTTTATGAACACTTTTTTGTACACTGCACAACATGATTTCCATGTTGCCAATTTGGTAGACAGCTGATTTGAAAGATTTTGCCCAAGGATGTAGATCACTAAACTGTAGCTCTAGCTCCAACCTTCTAAAAAGGGAATAACCTTTAAAATACAATTCAGTGTTTCTGTGTTTTTGGTGCTGGCCATTGTATGACCCCCAACAAGGGTTTTACAGAGAATGAGCACTCTGGTGATAGAATTTATCTCCTTCTGGGGTACCATCTGTTCGAATCTGCTCAGGGAAAAACGTTTATTGAAACAGAAATGACCCAGAACTCTTCTGAGGCAGCATGAAAGTATCCTTTACTTGGAAAACTAAGATAAAAAAACAATAAACATCATTTGTACAATTACATGGTTCTGTTGATGTGGCCAGTGCAATAGGCAGGGAGGAAAATGG
The DNA here is from genome assembly GCF_901001135.1 of Rhinatrema bivittatum. Lineage (NCBI taxonomy): Eukaryota > Metazoa > Chordata > Amphibia > Gymnophiona > Rhinatrematidae > Rhinatrema > Rhinatrema bivittatum. The sequence goes on from NC_042623.1 coordinate 235,362,121, forward strand.
AGACTTATTTCACTAGTATAGGTTACATCCTATTTAGATCCCTTGCAAGTCCACCCCTTCCCATACAGGGTGAGGTGACACAGCCAGGAAATACTAGTCTGGCATGGCCAAATTTACAATTTAGGTGCCCATAGACACTGGGGTAGGGGTCCCCCAGAAATCATTACAGGATACTGATTGAGGGAGTTTAGTCCTTCCTCCTCCCAGAAATCATTGCGGTGGAGGGGGGGAGAATTTTATTTATTTATTTATTTATTTATTTATGGTTTTTATATACCGATCTTCTTACATTATATGCAAATCAAATCGGTTTACAGAGAACAGTTGAAAAACTTGCTTGGGGGCAATTACATATAACAAAGAACTTTTTAAATAACAGTTAAACATAAGAAAAATATATATGACAAAAAACAATGTCTTATATGTCTAAAAGTCTTAATGTTTTAAATAGGGCTTTTTAAATAGCAGTTAAATAGAAGAAATGAATGACCAAAAAAAACAATGTCTGGAATACATGGTATTAGGAAATATTCCTATTCCTAATTGTACAGATGCCTTACAAGAGGTTGGTAACCTCTTGTAAGGCATCTTGTAACTAACTTCCACGTGAGTGAATCAAAACGAACAATTGATAATGTACAGGGAGGATAGGAAAGGGTAGGGTAGGGGTGAGAGGGGATCAGGATGGGTGGGTGAAATTGCATTTATAAGGGGGGGGAATGAAGTTTAATGGGGCGTGTAGAGTGAAGCAGATGCAAAAAGAATCCCCCTTTCCCCCCAAGAAATCAGAGGTGCAGGGCCTCTGCTCAGGTCCTACTCTTTCTCCTTGTTGTTCTGTTGCATGTCTCCCCTCGCTTCCAGGCCTGCAACCCTTTCTTCCCCATTCAGGTCCTGTCCGCGCTGCAACAAGAACCTCCCCTCAACAAATGCGGAGCCTTTGCACTGGTGCATGCACGCTTTCAGCAAGCCCTGCAGCACTTCACCCCTTGCTTCCTGTTACCAGAGCAACCTGCTTCTCTCCTCACTCTCCTCACTCTCCTCACTCTCCTTATCCCCTGCACCTCATGACTCCCCTTCTCTCTCGCTCTCGCTCTCCCTCACAATCTCACGGTTCCAGCTCTTCCCCTTCCCCTCATAGCTTAGGCCCCCCTTCCTCCCACACCAAGGCTAGAATGCTATAAATGTCTTTATTATATATATATATATACATTTTAATTGTACCATTTTGCCAGCAGGATTGTTTACAGTTAGCTGGTAGGCAGATAGTGTTAAGGTGGAACATGTCCTGCTGCACACCAGGTTAATTTTCCACCCTTGGAAACATTGCTAGTTCCATAATGTCATGCATAGGTTCATAGTCAGTTTGGTACTTCATTTGCTTCTATGGGTAATTGTTTGCATTTTATGATTTAATATGCATTCATTTACATACCACTTTGAATCCTGTTTGAGATTTTTTTGAGATTTCTGAAGATCTAAGATTTGAATAAATATGTAACACCCCCTTGACCGCTTACCTTGACCACTTACCTTGGTACGCTAACCTAGGTCCGGGATCGACCTGACAGAAGCCCCCCCCCCCCCCCCCCCAGGGCAGACTCCATTAGTCCTCTCGATCTTGGCACCTGGTACCCTCCTCTAGTAAGAAGGTGTTAGTGGTTGGGATTTCCCTCTCTTCACCCCAGGAAAACAAATGGGACTGTGAACAAGGTTGGCACTATATACAAATATATACAGGTTTATTAGAATATATAACTATATACATTTCTACATGACTATGTACATTGCGATATGATGGCAAACAGCACACTTATCTACTCATGGTTAATAGTCTCAGGCCATGCACCTATACACATTTCTACAAAGTAGCAAGAGCATCCCATATTTGGAAATATGGGGTTCTTGGCTGCCATAGTATATCACCATATAGAATAGAAGGGACCTCTTGAATTCCCGCTAAATCAAGTGTTATTATTATCCTCCCCCTTTTTGCCATGTGAAAAGATGCAATTGGGCTGGTAGGCAGTGTTGGCCTTGGGTTCCGTTATATCTAAACTGCTTCTATCTCCTTGGTGCCACATCTGGTCCACTAAAAGGTCTGTGCCAATGCTGGAGTCCATGCCCTCTTGGGGACCTGACTCTGCCTCCTGGTCTGTCACTGAGGTCTACACCCTTCTGGGACACCTAACTCCACCTCCTGGTATGCTGTTGGGATCCACACCCTCCTGGGGGGCTGCTTGATCTGCCACTGGGGTCCATACCCTCCTGGGGGACCATTCGATTTTGCTGCTGAGGTCCCTTTCCTCCTGGGAGACTGCTCAATCTGCTGCTGGAGTCCACATCCTCCTGGGGGACCACGCAATCTGGCGCTGGAGCCACACCCTCCTGGAGGACGTTTCGATCTGCTGCTGGGGTACTCTTTTTCAAGGGGCCCAAACTGTAGGGGATAAACCTCTCAATGGGTGTAACTGAAATGGAAGCAGGCTGCTTAAGTGCAGGTATCAAGGAGAAGAAAAACTAGAGACTCTGGATGAGTGTTCCAACTCAAACTTTACTGCAGATCTTCCAAGATAATTAAATGGTACCATACACACTTGATTCTGGTTATATCTGTGTCCTAAAGTGATTCTTCCAGTGGTAACCTGGAATGTTCTCATCTTCCTAGACATGGAATGATAAGCATCCCAGGTGGGCAGGGGTCTTCTAGATGGGTTGAAAATTTTATTTGAGGGCAGAGACTCTGGTGTATTGGTGTTTTAGGGTCTAGTGTAATATTTGATTTTTCATATGTAGGGTTGTTATTGTTTGAGTGCTGTCAGTTAGTGATGTTCTGATATGGTAAATTATCTATATTGTAATTGTATTTTGTTTATTCATGGCTTTCTGAGGTCCAAGCCCACACACAACACATATTACAACAGGCCTAATACCATATGATTGCTTTTTTTTTTTTTTTTACTGTTTTGCGGGGTTTTCTGAATAACCCCATCCATTACTGTATGTGGGAATTTCTGGACTCAAAGATACAATAGTTTGCACAAAAATTATGTAATTTCAGAGCGAGTACTCTTCTTTCCCTTGTATTATTCTTGACAATAAAAGTAATAGTTAGGATTTTTTTTTTGTTCAGCCGTGTATTGTACTGAGCACATGTAAGCATTGTCCATCAGGTGTGTCACAATGGGAAAAAGGTTGAAAACCACGGCCTTAGACTGCCAGCTCAAAATGCCACACTGAACTCTTGCTCTATCTGCCTTTGAGCAGAAAGCTACCTCAGAGGGGGTGCCATGGCAAGTGATACACCCTTCTCCTAACTCCTCTACCCCATGTTATAAAATAGGGCTATCTAGTGGAGATCCCAGTGGGGGTCTCTATGCATAGAACATACAAAGTCACACTAAGAATGGAAGAAACTGAACATGTGGACAGAAAAAGAAGTCAACATGGACTCTACTCTGTCTTTGAAGTCTCATATTGCTACAGTGGTGAAAGGGGCCAACATTGTTACTAATGTTGAGGAGATTCTGTTCTTTCTTAAATGAATCTGATCTAAGGACTGTGGTACATTTGTTGGCGCTAACATCCTTAGATTATTGTAATGCTCTTTATCTTGGTTTCCCCCAGAAAGCCATTAAAGCCTTGCAATCTGTTCAGAACACAGCAGCCAGAATCATAGCTGGGATTCCAATTTATGAGCATATCCCCCCTTTTTTGAAGAAATTTCATTGGTCACCTATTAAATGAAGGGATTGTTTTAAAGGGATGAATGGCCTAGTGCCTGCAAGCTTTAATGCTGCAAGTTTTACTATCCAGTTAGGTCTTTTAGATCTGCAAGTCAGATCATATTGGATGTTCCATCTTTTAAATTGATCAGATTGGATGCGTCTCGTGAAAGTTTTAATGTGTGCAAGGTGCCGAACTTTGGAACGTCCTTCCTAACAAGTTAAAAGAGCAGTCTATTCATTTGAAATTTAGGAAAATGTTTTCCTTGGCCTTTTCTGAATGAGGTGTGTTACCCCAAGAAGAAAATACTAAAATAGTATTGCTCTACCTTAATTAAGGTGATTGATGGTTAAAAAAAATGTTAAAGGTACAGTTTAGGACAGTGGATAATTTAATTCAATTTTAAAGCAAATTACAATAGAAAATGAATGCAGTGAGTCTAATGAGAATGGTGGGATAATGGGTAAATGTTCACAAGATGGCAGGTGTTTCCTGTTGTTTTAATGTTTTGATGTGTTTGTGTGATTTGTCTAGTTTTGTTTTTAGGTTTTATAATTTGTATAATTGATGTTATAAATGTTTTATTGTTCACTGCTTAGAAATTATGATTTGCAGTATACAAATTTTAAATAACTTACAGGTCGATCCAGTAAAGTGTGCTTCGTCGGAGCGCACTGTCACCCTGCTCTGGACGCGTGTTTTCCCTTACCCCTTATTCAGTAAGGGGAGGAAAACACGCGGCCCACCCGCAGCACCTAATAGCGCCCTCAACATGCAAATGCATGTTGATGGCCCTATTAGGTATTCCCGAGCGATCCAGTAAGTAAAATGTGCAGCCAAGCCGCACATTTTACTCTAAGAAATTAGCGCCGCCCAAAGGTCGGCGCTAATTTCTTCCGGCGCCAGGGAAGTGCACAGAAAAGCAGTAAAAACTGCTTTTCTGTGCACCCTCCGACTTAATATCATGGCGATATTAAGTCGGAGGTCCCCAAAAGTAAAAAAAGTAAAAAAAAAAAAAAAAAAAAATTTTTGAATTCGGCCCGCGGCTGTCGGGCCGAAAACCGGACGCTCAATTTTGCCGGCGTCCGGTTTCCAAGCCCGTGGCTGTCAGCGGGCTCGAGAACCGACGCCGGCAAAATTGAGCGTCGGCTGTCAAACCCGCTGACAGCCGCCGCTCCAGGCCAAAAGGAGGCGCTAAGGACGCGCTAGTGTCCCTAGCGCCTCCTTTTCCTCGTTTGCACCGCGTCGCCTAATTTAAATACTGGATCGCTCGCACCGGCGAGGGGCCGGTGCGCGCGCCGGGAGAGCGGGCGTTAGTCCGCTCTCCCACGGACTTTACTGGATCGGGCTGTAAATAAATAAAGTCATCATTATGTCAACTTGACTGACTTGCCTTTTCTTTTTAATCTAATGAAGCCAGACATCCTACATCGTACTAGATTCTCAAATCTGTACAGAACGGACCTTTTTACTCAAACCTGTTGTTATTTTCCCTAGATGTATGGACAGTGCAAAGCAGTAATATATATAAACAACGAATGGTCAATAGTCCAGCTGCACAGCTATAACTGCACAATAAGTCCAGGTACATTACATTATTGTATTTTTATTCCCTTGTATCAGAAATTGATATATTTGACCATAACAAAACTTGTCTCATTTTTGTTTTTTGTTTATCGGCTCGGGCACAGCCGATTTAAAAAAAAAAAAAAAAAAAACCCCGATTGGGCGGGACAAAAAAAAACCCACGATGTGAATCGGAACCGGAATCAGAACCGATTCCAGTTCCGATTCACATCTCTAACAGCCACTGCTATTACTAGCAATGGTAGCATGGAATAGACTTAGTTTTTGGGTACTTGCCAGGTTCTTATGGCATGGATTGGCCACATTTGGAAACAGGATGCTGGGCTTGATGGACCCTTGGTCTGACCCTATATGGCAGTTTCTTATGTTCTTTAAAGTTTAGGCACCAATTCAGCATAGTCAACCAAGGAGGAGAGTATGATTCTTTTTACAAAAAGTTTTTTTATTTTGTAATAACTGTGCCTAGAAATAATTTAGCCTGGCAGTTGTGTAATATTTTCTGAATCCTACCAATGAACCCTGTTTCTTCACAGAATCCAGAACTGGATTAAAATACAGCCACAATGCAGCTCCCAAATATCCAAGCAAACTTATTTGTTTCCTGGAATTGCACATAGCCCAATATTCTTGTTAAATAATTGCATTATATAAACTGATTATACTCTATTATTGTATGTTCTAGCTGTATATCATAATATTTGCACCCACAGAGGAGCATGTCAACATTTCTGACTTTTCATGGACTAGATTGCAAAGCGGCTTTAAAGTTTCACTAGTTTCCAAGCCTGACCTGGGGATCCCACAACCAGCTGAGTTTTCAGGCTATTCAGAATGAATATGCATGAGATGCACTTGCATCTGCTGGGTCTCCAATGCAGACAGATTTATATCTTGCATATTCATTGTGGACATCCTGAAAACCTGACTGGTTGTGGGCTCCCCAGGTTGTGTTTGGGAAACCCTGCACAAGACTTATCTGTAGCGCTCGGGGGTGGACCCTTGGCCTGGTGCAGGGAGGAACAGCTCCCTGGTCGGACCCAGAGAGCACCTGCCACCAGGAGGTGGAGCACAAGAGTACAATGAGGCTAACTGGAGCTTTACCACTGGAAGCCCGAGGTCCCCCTGGGTTGAGCCCGCAGGGACCCGGGTCGCTTGGTCTTAGGTGGGCCTCATAGGTTCTTCTGGAGAGAAAGTTCAGGGGTGTGCCCACCAAGAGTAAGGGAGCATAGTCGATGTCTGGACAGGAGGCCTGAGGAGCCACGGAGGGCCAGAAGAGTGTCGATGATGACAGGACTAGGAGCAGGGTCAGAACCAAGGAGGCGTGGTCAAGGATAGCCGGGGTGAAGTACCAGAGGTCAGTCAGCGGATGATCAGCCAAAGTTAGGGTCAGGTTCCAGAAGGTCAGTCCGAGAGTAGTCGTAGAGCAGGCAGAGGTCAAGATCCAGGTGGTGAGCAGGAAGGTCAGAGGTAGTCAGAGGTGAGTACCGGAGAGTCAGTCCAAAAGGACTGACTCTCCGGTACTCACCTCCGGAGAGTCAGTCCAAAAGGACTGACTCTCCGGAGGTCACACGCAGGAACAGGAGGACTCTGGAACAGGAGGATGCTGGAACAGGAGGACACTGGAATAAGAGTGGAATAGGCGATGAGACAAAGGCAAACTAGTACACCACAGTGTTGACCCGATTGCCAAGGCAGGGAACTGGGGAATGAGCCCTGCCTTATATACAAGGCTCATGTGAAGTCATCAGTGAGCGACTCAGCCAAGATTCCCATCGGCCGCACTCACGTACCTAGGGGCGGGGCCGAGTAGACGCTGGATGCGGAGCCCCGGCGGGAGCTCTGCTGAGAGGCCTGTGAGGACGCCGGAGTCAGCATGCGCCGGAAGGGGTGACGGGACGGCTGGCACCGGCTGCGGCAGTGAGTCCTTGGCTCTTGGGTGGCTGAGAGAGGTGAGCAGGCCCGGCCACGGAGCATACGCCGCCTGGAAGCGCAACAGTACCCCCCCCCCCTTCTAGGCCTCCCCCTTACCAGCCTAGGCTTCTCAGGATGGTCCTGGAGGAAGTTCAGAAGAAGCTGCTTGTCTAAGATGTGGTGAGAAGGCTCCCATGAGTTTTCTTCAGGGCCGAAGCCCTCCCATGACAGGAGATACTCCCAATGTCCATGTCTTCTTCGAACATCGAGGACCCCTCGTACTTGCAATGTCTCCTCCAGCTCTGCGGAGACTTGTGAAGGAGGAGGAGCCTTGCAAGAGGGCCAGGAGAGCACAAGAGACTTGAGGAGGGATACATGGAATGTATTTTGGATGCTCATGGTGCGAGGAAGTTGGAGTTGGTATGAGACAGCTCCCACTCTTTGGAGCACCGGGAATGGCCCGATGTATTTAGGCACCAGCCGATGTGAAGACAGTCGAAGACGAATGTGCTTGGCACTGAGCCAAACCTTCTGGCCAGGATGGAAGAGTGGAGCAGGACGTCTATGGGCATCAGAGGTACACTTGGCGCATTCGGCTGCCTGGTCAAGGCATTCTTTCACCTGGTTCCACACTAGGCATATGCTATGAGCTGTGGATTGAGCAGCTGGCGAAGGAACTGTCAAGGCCACGGGCAGCGGTAACCAAAGTTGTTGTCCAAACACGATAGCGAAGGGAGAAACATCAGTGGCAGTGGCTACATTGGTGTTATGTGATAGTTCTGCCCACGGCAGCAGGTCAGCCCAATTGTCCTGCTGGTCATTGACATAGGAACGGAGAAAGGCTTTCCATTGGCCTGGAGATGGTAGGCCGATGTGAAGTTTAACGTGACATTGAACTTTTTACACAGTGAGCGCCAGTACTTAAAAGCAAACTATGGTCCTCGATCGGATATGATCTCTTTAGGAAGACCATGGAGTCGGAAAACATATTTCAAGAAGAGTTTCGCTAACTCCGGGGCCGGTGGAAGCCCTTGAAGAGGGATAAAGTGACCCATTTTCGAGAAGCGGCCAATGATGACCCAAATCATGGTGTAATTCTGTGAGGGGGGAAGATCCGTGATGAAGTCTGTCGAGATGCTCGACCATGGTTCAGTAGGAGCTGGAAGCGGTTGGAGAAGACCCCATGGACACCCAGTAGGGGGTTTCTGCTGGGCGCAGATTGGACAGGAGTCCACGTAGTTGTGGGAGTCTTGGACCATGCTAGGCCACCAATAATGTCATCGCAACATTTCAAAGGTCCTGGCATGACCCAGGTGTCCCGCCAGCTTGGAGTCATGGGCCCACTTCAGCACCCACTCGCGTAGTCGGCGAGGAACTACAGTTTTCCCAACAGGAACCATGGTGGTTACTGCAAGGGCTATACAAGCAGGATCGATTATGTGTCAAGGAGCATCAGGGACATCTTCTGTCTCGAAAGATCTGGAGAGTGCATCTGTGCAGAGGTTCTTCGAGGCCGGGTGATATCGCAACTCAAAGTTGAAACATTCAAAGAACAGTGCCCATTGGGCTTGCCTTGGGTTTAAGAGCTGTGCCTCTTTCAAGTGTTCGAGGTTCTTATGGTCTGTGAAAATGGTGAATCGGTGCTGTACCCCTTCTAACCAGGGGCGCCATTCTTGGAGTGCCAACTTGACTGCTAGGAGCTCGCGATTCCCAACAGTGTAATGTTGCTCCATAGGTAATAACTTGTGCGAGTAGAAGGAGCATGGAATCAGAGTACCTTTGGGTGAATACTGGCTCAGGACTGCCCCTGCTCCTATTGTGGAAGCGTCCACTTCTACCAAGAATGGAAGTCTGGGATCCAGGTGTTGCGGGCAAGGACCATAGCAGAATGCTTCCTTAAGTGCTTGAAAGGCGTCTTGCGCTTTAGGAGTCCAAATTTGGGTGTTAACCCCTTTCTTGGTCATGGCGGTGAGCAGAGCAGCTAGCATGGAATAGTTGGAAATAAAACTTCTGTAGTAATTTGTGAAGCCCAGGAAGCATTGCAACACATGGAGACCAAATGGTAGAGGCCAGTCTTGGATGCCGTGAAGTTTTTCAGGATCCATAGAGAATCCTCGGTCGGATATAATGTACCCTAAGAAGGGCAGACGGTTCTGTTCAAAGATGCACTTCTCTAGCTTGGTGTAGAGTTGATTCAGTCTTAGATGTAGAAGCAAAGTCTTGACATGTTCACGATGGGATTAAAGGTCTTTAGAAAAGATCAAGATGTTGTCCAAGTATACGATGACGGAGGAGTAGAGGAGGTCTCGGAGGATCTCATTCATGAGACGTTGAAAGACTGCAGGAGCATTACATAGACCGAAGGGCATCACAATGTACTCATAGTGACCATCCCTAGTGTTGAATGCAGTCTTCCAGATATCTTCTGGTTGGATACGTACAAGATTGTACGCCCCTCGGAGATCTAACTTTGTGAAGACTCGAGCTCCTTGGAGGCGATCCAATAATTCACTGATAAGGGGCAATGGATATCAATCTTTCCTTGTAATGGCGTTGAGCCCTCTGTAGTCTATACAAGGGTGGGGTCTGCCATCTTTCTTTTTCACGAAGAAAAAGCCTGCTCCTGCGGGGGAGTCGGAAGGTCAAATAAACCCCTTTTCTAAATTTTCTTTAATATACTCAGACATGGCAAGGGACTTAGGATGAGACAAGGGGTAAGCCCTGCCTTTGGGAGGTGTCATGCCTGGCAGGAGCTCAATGGAGCAATTTAATTGCTGAGTGGGGGGAGTCTATTGGCTCCTTGCTTCGAAAAGACATCTTCGAAGTCGGCATACTGGGAGGATAACCCGACAAGGGTAGTAGACGTAAGAACAGTCACCACAAGGGTTATCTGTCATAGACAAGTCTTCTGGCACTGGGAACCCCATTGCAACAATTGCAAAGAGTGCCAATCAAACTGGGGCCCATGAACCTGGAGCCAGGGTAATCCTAGGACTATCGGATGACTGGAATCCTTCAGTACATAGAAGGACATCTCTTCTTCATGGAGGGTGCCCACCATGAGGTGGACAGCCACGGTTCAGTGGGTAATGAGCCCAGGCAAGTGTTCCCCTTGAATGAATGTTATGCGAAGGGACACTTCAAGTGGTAGCAGTGGAATGTTCAGAAGCTTGACAATGTCGTCCATGATGAAGCTGCCACTAGCTCTCAAGTCTACAAGAGCAGTGGTGGCAAAGGAGTGAGACACAATGTCTATAGAGACCAGAAGCAGAAGTTGGGGGCCGGAGACAATAGCGCCCAAGCTTGGGGCCCCCGCTGGGCTTAAGCATTGAAGTTTTCTGGACGGACCGGACAAAACTGTCGAACTTGACCAGACATGCCACAGTAAAGATAGAGACCCTCCTTCTGTCGGCGGAGGCATTCAGTTGAAGATATTTTCCCACAGTTGACCTGCATATGTTCATCCACAGAGGTGGAGGTGCCGACATGGTGTCAGCCTGCAGGGGGTGAGGAATAGGAGGTCGAGAGGCCTTTACTTCTAGGCGCCGTAACCGGAGTCGGTGATCAATCTTCCCTGCGAGGACGATTAAGGGGTGGATTTTCAGAGCCCTGCTCGCCTAAATCCGCCCAAAACCGGGCGGATTTAGGTGAGCAGGGCCCTGCGCGCCGGTGAGCCTATTTTACATAGGCCTACCGGCGCGCGCAGAGCCCCGGGACTCGCGTAAGTCCCGGGGTTCTCCGAGGGGGGCGTGTCGGGGGCGTGTGGGGGGCGGGCCCGGTCGTCGCGGCGTTTAGGGGGCGTGTCGGCAGCATTTTGGGGGTGGTACGGGGGCGTGGCTACGGCCCGGGGCGGTCCGGGGGCGTGGCCACGCCCTCCGTACCCGCCCCCAGGTCGCGTCCCGGCGCGCAACAGGCCCGCTGGCGCGCGGGGATTTACTTCTCCCTCTGGGAGGCATAAATCCCCGGAGAAAGGTAAGGGGGGAGGTGTAGACAGGGCTGGGCGCCTGATGCCCGGCCCTGTCTACACCCCCTGATGCGCATCCCCTGATGCGCCAGCAAAAGTACGCCTATTCGCGTTTTTTGAAAATCTACCCCTAAGTCCTCTAGAGATGTGGGAGTCTCACAGACAGCAAATTCATCCTTGAGTGCACTGGAGAGACCTTCTAGGAAGATGGCTTGAAGACAATCCCCTTGCCAACCTAGCTCGGTAGCCAGGGTCCTGAATTCCACCACGTACTCGGCAAGAGTCCTAGATCCTTGACGTAGGTGGAGGAGGTCATGACTGGCTACAGCCTGACGGCTGGGTCACCAAAGGTCTGCTTGAAGACAATGACAAACTTGGACAACTGGGAGAGCATGGGGTTAAAACGTTCTCACAATGGAGAAGCCCATATGAGAGCCTTGCCTTCAAGGCAGGAGAAGATGAAGGTCACCTTCTTATTCTCCTTGCGAAACAGAGAGGGTTGCAGTGCAAATTTCATGAAGTACTGGTTGAGGAAGCCTCGACAGAGGCGTGGGTCCCCATTGTATCGGGGAGGAGCAGGAAGGTCCAGTGATGCTCTAGGTAACAGAGAGGCCGACGGCCCTACGGGATTGGCCAGAGCCATGTCTTGCAACTGGGAGTGGAGTTCTTCAACCGAAGAAGCCAGAAATTCCAATGCACGTTGATGCTCTTGGACAGTTGCGGCCAGCCTTGGTAGGCCTCGGGAGGTGGGAGACTCCGCTGAGTCTATGGCCTTGGCAACCTGTTGCACTTGGGGGTGGACCCTTGGCCTGGTGCAGGGAGGAACAGCTCCCTGGTCAGACCCAGGGAGCACCTGCCACCAGGAGGAGGAGCACAAGAGTACAATGAGGCTAACTGGAGCTTCAACACTGGAAGCCCAGGTCCCCCGGGTGGAGCCCGTAGAGACCCAGGCCGCTTGGTCTTAGGTGGGCCTCATAGGTTCTTCCAGAGAGAAAGTTCAGGGGTGTGCCCATCAAGAGTAAGGGAGCGTGGTCAATGTCTGGACAGGAGGCCTGAGGAGCCACGGAGGGCCAGAAAAGTGTCGAGGATGACAGTGCTAGGAGCAGGGCCAGAACCAAGGCGGCATGGTCAAGGATATCCGGGGTCAAGTACCAGAGGTCAGTTCACGGATGGTCAGCCAAAGCGAGGGTCAGGTTCCAGAAGGTCAGTCCAAGAGTAGTTGTGGAGCAGGCAGAGGTCAAGATCCAGGTGGTGAGCAGGAAGGTCAGAGGCAGGCAAAGGTCAGTACAGGAAAGTCAGTCCAATAGGTACTACTTGAGGACACACGGAGGTCAGACACAGGAACAGGAGGACGCTGGAACAGGAGGATGCTGGAACAAGAATGGAACAAGACTGGAACAGGCGATGAGACAAAGGCAAACTAGTACACCACAGTGTCGACCCGATTGCCAAGGCAGGGAACTGGGGAATGAGCCCTGCCTTATATACAAGGCTCATGTGATGTCATCAGTGAGCGATTCAGCTGGGATTCCCGTGCTTGGCCCTTTAAATAGTGAGAGGTCGGCCGCGTGCGTGGCTAGGGGCGGGGCCGAGGAGACGCTGGACGTGGAACCCCAGCGGGAGCTCCGCTGAGAGGCCTGTGGGGACAGCCGGCAGCGGCAGCGGCAGTGGCAGTGAGTCCTTGGCTCGAGGATAGCTGACAGAGGTGAGCAGACCCGGCCGCGGAGCGTACGCGGCCGGGAAGCGCAACATTATCTCAAGGTTGTGCAGCTTGTTGTACTTGGATCTCTCTCCTGTATTTTCTTTTATAGTGTTTATAATTTTTTTTTAGCAAATCTGAACACCACCATATTATTTTTGAACAGGTTTGTATGCACAAACCATTTCTTCTGTGCATAAAATATCATTTATGTGTAGAAAGCATTTTTGTGTGTATAAATCATACTTTATGCACAGAATAAAAATAGTTTTGCACATAAACCATGTTTCTGCACATAAAATATGAGTTATGCACATAAATCTTGCTCTGTTGTGCACTAAGCCTCTGCACATATTTTCTGGCTTGTGTGCATTTTTTAACTCCCAGTGCATTAGCATACTGTTAACTTACTTGCGTTAGGTGTCTAAAAAATTGGTTTGTGTGTTTAGAAATGGTGTGCTAAATTTCAGCCCACAGTTTTAACCCTCAGCTTTTTGTATCACCCTAGCCAATAATACTGAAAGTCAGCATTATCCAGCTAACTTAGGCCTAGATTTACTAAGCCATGATAAGGCGATATTCTGAGTTAAACAACACGAAGTTACATGTTAAATGCTGTTTATCGTGTGATATACCTGAAGATTTCCTCCCCCTATGGAAATAAGCTGCTTTGCATGCATAAAATTGCTTAATGCATGCAAAGCAGCTTATGCATAGACAATCCTATGTTACCTAATAAAACAGCTGACTTAGGAGAGGTCAGCCCCATTATTTAAGCGCATTTGAGGAAGGTGTAGATATTTTCTGATGGAGCATTGGGCGCTAATGTGGGTCCCCGGTGGTCCTGCAGGAAAATGAAAGGGCCAAGTTTGACCAAAAAGCCCCCCTGCTTTTAGTTAAAACCAAACTTGGGGTCAAATGAAACCTCCGCCGCCTTCCAAGGTGGCTCTGGCCCCCCTAAAATAAAAATTAAATAATTAGAGAAACCATATGGCAATGGCCTGCTCCCTACCCCTTCCCTAATGCCAGAAAAGCGTCCCCACATGGTCGACTCCTCCCTCCCTACCATGCACCCCCCCCTTCCAAACACAAAAATATCCCTGGTGTCCAGTGTACCCCCCCCCCCCCCCCTCCAAACTCCCTTCCAACCCTCAATCAAAAAAAGTACCTTGGTATTCTGGGAGGCCCTGGGGGCTCTGGGTCCCCACTGAATACCAATGGCTTTTTTTGAGAGGTACTGGGGGGGTTGAGGGTCCGCCTGCCCTCCCAGACCACCAGATTAGAGGTGGGGGGATGGGGGGATATTAGACGTCAGGGATAGTTTTGTATTTGGAAAGGGGGGTGCATGGTAGGGAGAGGTGGTTTTCAAGGATGTGGGGGAACCTTTGTGGCATTTTATGGAAGGGGATGGGGAAAGGGAGAGGGCCCTTGCCACCTGTTTTCCCTATCTTGGTTTTTTATTTAGGGGGCCAGAACTGCATCAGAAGGCAGAGGGCTGGGTAGGCGGGACTCGTAATTGGCCCCAGGTGATATTTCTAAACTTTGGGATGGGGAGGGAGGATTTTTGGGATCTCGGACTCCAGCCCCAACCGAGGTGGGCTGCCATCACATGGGAAGGCCCTGTACCACGATATGATCTTGTTATTTGCTCATTTGTACCGCAATGAAAGATAATGCCATGATACGGCAGGATAGTTTATTGCTGGAGGGGCCAAATATCAAAGGAGGACATCTTCACGATATTTGGCTCTTAATTAGATAATGCTGCTCTGCTCAGGAACACCTCTGGACTGCTCCTAACAGAGCAGGCTAATATTTCAGCCAATTAAAAATGTATCTGGCTATGTCAGGGGTGGTCAGATTGGCAGCATTTTCAAATTCTGGCATTTATCCAGCTAAGTGCAAATACAGCCAGACAAATGCTTTAAAAATTGACCTCCTCGCTCTTTTCACGGTGTGTGCATACCTATACAGTGTATATGAGATAACATGGTAACAAATTAACACCAAAGTCAATATTCAAAGTCTATGTGTGATTAGCTTTTTGAGTTAAGGGCACAAAAGCTAAGTTTTGAAATTTTATCCCCACCCACTGCATACATTTTGTGCACACAAAAAGATGGAAAGTTTCAAAAAAACGCGCAGGTGCACGGGTGCACATGTTCGTAAACCCATGCCCAGGAACGCAGCTGTTTTATAACTTGCCCACATATATATATGCACGCATGTTATAAAATAGCCTGACCGCGTGCCCATTGCACCAAATTTTAAGTGGGCATGCGCAAGTGCACTCAAATGCCACTTCTACTGCATAAATTGAAGGATTTTATAAGGGCATGTGCCGACACTATTTCCAGTTTTACCAGTTTGTCCTGAGTTTGTCCAGTTAAGAGAGAGGTCTTCCAAACCCTCCTGGTTTAATTGCCTTCACTACCCCCCCCCCCCCCCCCCCCCCGTTAACCCTGACCCCTAAAACCCCGCTGATCTGCCTATTTTTCTTTATTTTATAACTTACATGGCATCCACAGCAGAAGTAAAGTTACGCGGTAGGGGGCACACCGGATCGCATATTTACACGCACACCTCAGCTTCATGCTCGAAACGCCCCCAGCCCATGCCCCGCCCCTTTTTAAAAAACTTCCGAGGTGTGCGCATGTGGCATTTATGCGCAGATCTGGGCAGCTTTTAAAATCCGCTTGGCGTGCAGAAGCCCGACATTTTTGTCCCTCCCCTAATTAATGAGCATGTCGGGCTTTTAAAATTTACCTTAAGTTGTAAGGAGCATCAATGGAGGCATTCTGAAGACAAGGCTAAAAGTTACGCACACAGGTCTGGTCAGAAAACAGCTGTCATAACTATACCTGGATAAAGTTACACCCTAACAGTTGACTTTTCAAAGGAGTTACACATGTAAATGTAATGTAACATACTATCATAGCAGTTTTCAAAAGCCATTTATCCACATTAAGTGCACTTAATGTGGGTAAAACCTGTTTGCAATTCAATGGTAATTTTCAAAAGCTACTTAATGCAGGTAAGGTGCATTTTTGCCACTTGCCAGCTTAGTGAATATTGGCCTCATTATAGATGAAGAGAGAAAATGGCCAACCATCTCAACAATTCCATTCCACACTAAGGAAGTCTCTCTACTGCCATCTTTAGAACATGATTGCTTATAAGATATTACTTCTTATCAAGGACAGTTTGTGTCAAGTAAGCACACAAAATCCCTTATCTGCTTCAAGCTCAGCTCCTCTCCCTTTCCAAGTATAACCACAAAGCTTTGTAATAATCTAAATAACGACCAGGCTGTTATTTGAACACCTGCCAGTTAGACCCAGTTACATGAGCACTTGTGTTAATAAATAACGGATAACTATTAATTTTACAGTGCCATCATTAACCTCTACTATAGTCAAGGATGTTGACAATAATCCATTCTACAGAGAGAAAGCCGAAGAAGCTCTCAAAATATACAACGGAGAAAATAACTTTACAAATTACTTCAAAGTTAAGAAGGTTGGAAGAGTATCAAAGGAGGTAAATTCAAAAAAGTCCAAAAGACGTGAAATACTAAAAGCGTTCTACATGCGCTTGCTATAAAAGCGAGTACTGGGGGATTATTGTGTTATGTTTGGTTTCACCACTTTAGTAATTAACAGCTCGATACAGTAAAGTGGGGCCGCGGTTACCCTGCTCTTAACCTGCTTTCTACTCACTTTCCGGCCGCATTAGCCCTTCCTGCGATACACTATCCCCTTTAACCCATTCTTACCGCCTCTTTAAATCCCCGGGTAACCCCTTCTGCCCGCGGCATGTATATCAGATGTAAACGATCAAATTAGCTATTCCCTCCCACACAATAACGCGCGCCCCGACTATGGCTATTTTACCCTGCCGTTTTGCCGCGCGTTTAACCTGCTAACTTACCGCCTACCCTTACCTCTGCATTAGAGGCAGGGGTAATGGTAGACAGCAAACTTTCCCCCAAAAGAAACCAAAAATCCCCTCCTCCCGAAGCGGCTTGACATGTGCCAACTTACCTTTTGTTGCTTTTCAGCCCCTTCCCTTCTCTGCCGCCCTCCGGAGGGGGCAGCCGGCGGCGAAAACAACTCGCAGCGGTCCCCCCTGCGCAGGTCCCGGTTCTCCTGGCTCGGCAACAGCTAGGGCTCCATCGGCCCGTCGATTTGGGCGCTCCAGCCTAACCTCTGCACAGCTCCCAGACTTTGCCAAAAGATGGCACCCAACTTGCCTCCCCTCCCCTTACAGCGTCCATAAAATTTATCTAGCACGAGTCTTGAAACCCACCTTACTAGCCCTCCCCCCCCTACACAGCACCTAGAAATCTGCCCAGTGTACCCCAGTCTAACAATTCTCACTGTCCCCATTATCCAAAGTACGCTGAACACTACCATCACCTGCGATTCAACCTCCATCATCCAAACGTACTTCAGACCCGCAGTTCATTTCCTCCCCTACACATACCCTCCAAACGCACATAGACGGGCGTGCTTTCATTGGCCGGAGCGCCCGTCAATTTGGGCGCACCAGCCAATGAAAGCGCATAGACGGGCGCGCGTGACGTCACAGCGTGCGTCACGCGCGCCCGTCTATGCGCTTTCATTGGCCGGAGCGCCCGTCAATTTGGGCGTTTGGAGGGTATGTGTAGGGGAGGAAATGAACTGCGGGTCTGAAGTACGTTGGATGATGGAGGTTGAATCGCAGGTGATGGTAGTGTTCAGCGCACTTTGGATAATGGGGACAGTGAGAATTGTTAGATTGGGGTACACTGGGCAGATTTCTAGGTGCTGTGTAGGGGGGGAGGGCTAGTAAGGTGGGTTTCCAGACTCGAGCTAGATAAATTTTATGGACGCTGTAAGGGGAGGGGAGGCAAGTTGGGTGCCATCTTTTGGCAAAGTCTGGGAGCTGTGCAGAGGTTAGGCTGGAGCGCCCAAATCAACGGGCCGATGGAGCCCTAGCTGTTGCCGAGCCAGGAGAACCGGGACCTGCGTGGGGGGGACCGCTGCGAGCCGCTTTCGCCGCCGGCTGCCCCCTCCGGAGGGCGGCAGAGAAGGGAAGGGGCTGAAAAGCAACAAAAGGTAAGTTGGCACATGTCGAGCCGCTTCGGGAGGAGGGGATTTTCGGTTTCTTTTGGGGGAAAGTTTGCCGTCTACCATTACCCCTGCCTCTAACACAGGGGTAAGGGTAGGCGGTAAGTTAGCAGGTTAAATGCGAGGCAAAATGGCAGGGTAAAATAGCGATAGTCGGGGCGCGCGTTACTGTATGGGAGGGAATAGCTAATTTGATCGTTTACATCTGATATACATGCCGCGTGCGGAAGGGGTTACCCGGGGATTTAAAGAGGCGGTAAGAATGGGTTAAAGGGGATAGTGTATCGCAGGAAGGGCTAACGTGGCCGGAAAGTGAGTAGAAAGCAGGTTAGGAGCAGGGTAACCGCGGCCCCACTTTACTGTATCGAGCTGATAGACAGATATTTTCTGGTGCACTCTCCTCCCCCCCCCCCCAAACAAACAGCAGATACAAAGTGCAAGAATACTTTCTCTTTGACAGGTAGTATACAAGCTACAAAAAATAGCCGTATGCCTTGCACCCAGGCAGCTCCCTCACAAAAGGCGAACCGGGCTCGTCCCAAGCGCCGTGAGTACGGGTCCTCTCGTCGGCCAACCCCCTCCCTTACCGCCTCCGGCTCCCCCCGATTGCCTCGCTCCTCCCGTACCTCTCCGACTCGGGTGAGAGCGGCCCTGAAGCCGAAGCGGGCCCATCTGCCAACCCCCTCTCTCGCCCCCCCTCCCCCGAACGACTGACTCCGCTCCCTGCCCGAGCCGGGTCTGCCCATACATTTACTTTTTTGGACCGCCCTCTTCGCGACCCCCTTAGCCCTCTCGCTAGGCCGGCCTTGCCTGCCCCTGCAGCCTCTTTTCCCTCCATCGCTGCCACCCGTTTCCTAGACGCACGTGGCGCCTCCTCCTCCCACCCCCTTCCCCCTCGCCTAGGCCTATGGCAAGCGCTGGCACACGTGGCCGCCGTCCAAGCAGCCCCCACGCCGTCCGCGGCAGCTGCACTTCCACCTCCCCTAGGGCCTCCTCGCGGCGCTGTCCGGCACTTTCCGCGGGAGGCGCAGCTGGCAGGAATCAGGGCGGTCGGGTGCCTAAAGCCAGGGCCGGAAGGGCCCGCACTGCTCGTGCTGCCTTCGCCCGGAGCAATATTATTACGCCCAGCCCCGCGGGTCCTCCTTCCTCGGTACCCTTGACCCCCAGTGCCCCCCACGAGGCGGCTGTGGTAGCGGCCTTTCTGGAGCGCATGGCGAAGGCTGGCTACGGCTTCTTCCCGGTGGCCGAGGCCCCGACCCGTGTGGCCGCGGACCAGCCATGTGACAACTTGGGTTTCGGGGCCTGGCAGCACGGCCCAGCCCCCCTTCCTTCGGGTGGGCTAGTATTTCCACACAGTGGGCATCAGGACTCCCGCGAAGCAATACCTCTGGCGGGTAGCCGGAGGGCCCCCCCCCCCCCCCCGTGTTGCGGAGGGATTGCGAGGAGCACCTGGAGAGGACGAAGAGCGCCCGGGGCCGTCTTGGCAGGAGGCCTGGAGAGACCGTGATGCGGCAGGCTTCCAGGCCCCAGAAGCGGAGTCTGGTCCGATCTCGGAGGTGATCCTGGTGCCAGTGTTCGTGGGGTGATACCCGGCCCCCGGGACAGTGATGTCGTCAGGACCGCAGAAGGGGCAGGTAAGTCTATTATCGACCCTGGTGCTTTGGGGACTAAAGTTAGGGCCAAGAGATCCAGGGTGCGGTCCAGTTCCTCGTCTACCACCTCGGATACTGGCTCCAGTGAGAGTACAGAGCGCTCGCGTTTAGTTGCCAACGAGGGCCCGAAATGTGATGTGGGACATCCCGCCTTGGCGTCATTAACAGAACTATGGGAGGAGGTGCCCCGGCGGTTGGTTAAATGCATCCGGAAACGAAAATTTGTTAATATTTTCCGGCTATTGGAGGGTCGCCGGGGAGGGAAGAAGGGCTCCAAGAAAGCCAAGAAGCGTAATCGACGGCGCGGTACCGGGCCTCGCATTGCCAAGAACATTGTCAATTGGGTGCGTGGGTTCTTACGGCTGGCTAGTGTCGTTAGCCATTTCGATGCTTCCCAGTATGGCTCATTATTATCCTATGCGGATAGTATTTTAGGGGCCTTCAAGGACTACGATGGTTGGGCATGGCTCAACTACGATGAGAAATTTCGTGATAAAATGGCGGGTAATAGGTTCATGTCCTGGGGGTCTCAGGACATTCACTTGTGGCTCACGCAAATGACCAATAAAGGGGTTGTATCCAACCGGGGTGGACTGCGAGCGGGAGGCGTGGGGGGAGGCCCATCGCATATAGATTCCGCCGGTGTAGCTGTGGTTCAGTCCTTTCGTTCCGGATCCGGGAGCAAAGGTGAATCAGGAGTTAAACTTGGGGGGGGGGGCGGTTCCGACGTTTGCTGGAGATTTAATAAGCTTACGTGCCTGTTCCCTGAATGTAAATTCAGGCATGCGTGCACCACGTGTGGAGGAGCTCATTCCGCCCTTCGATGCCCTCAAGGACATAGTGCTGGGGCCGGTAAAGGAACCAAATGATTGGTCCATTTACTGCAAAGCCGATTCCCCGATAATCTTGGACGAGTTGGATGCGACTTTACGGCTTTACCCGGATAGACGGGCTGCTAATCTTTTAGCCAATGGTTTTCGTTATGGTTTTCTCATTCCTTATGCGGGTCCGGGTTTTGGGGGGCGGGCAAGGAATTCTCGATCGGCCTCCCGGTTGGCGTCCGTGGTCCGTGACAATCTGGCAGATGAGCTCGCCTTGGGTAGAATAGTTGGCCCTTTTTTGCATCAGCCGTTTCAGGTTATGCACCTTTCGCCGCTGGCAGTTATACCAAAAAAGGTTCCGGGCAAATTCCGACTCATACTCAATCTGTCCTCCCCGGACGGTTCTTCCGTTAATGATTTTATTCCCTCGGAGGCTTGTGCCGTCACCTACGCTTCCTTCGATGATGCCGTTGCGTTGGTCCGCGCTGCAGGTCCGGGTGCTCTTTTAGCCAAAGCGGACATTGAATCCGCTTTTCGCTTGCTCCCTATTCGTCCGTGTTGTTTTCCGCTGCTTGGCTTTTATTTCAAAGGTCACTATTTTTTAGATCGCTGCTTGCCCATGGGTTGCGCAGTTTCCTGTGCGTTGTTTGAGGCTTTTAGTACATTCGTTCATTGGGCTACGAACATGCATAACGCTTGCGAGGCGTCTGTGCATTATTTGGATGACTTTCTGTTTGTAGGGCCGGGAAATGACACTACGTGCCGACGACAATTGGATGGTTTCCTTTGCACAGCCGAGCGTCTCGGAGTCCCCATAGCTCCAGACAAGACGGAAGGTCCGGTTACCAAGTTAACCTTTCTTGGCATAGAGTTGGATTCCGTGAGCATGTCTTGCCGACTGCCGGTCGATAAGCTTCTTCAGCTCCAGGGTTTGATTGCGCTCGTCAGAGGGGCGGCGAAAGTCACGTTGCGGCAGATGCAAGCCTTAATTGGCTCCCTTAATTTTGCGTGCAGGGTCATTCCGATTGGTCGGGCTTTTATTCGCCGCCTTTTGGCGCGGACGGCGGGGGTCAAGGCAGCCCATCATTTTATTCGGGTTACCAAGGCAGTTCGGGATGAGTTGGATATATGGGCTGAGTTTCTGGTATCTTTTAATGGGGTTCGCATTATGCAGGAGCCGGAGGTGTCGAATGTCGACCTTGAACTGTACTCGGATGCGGCGGGGGCGGCGGGGTTTGGCTTGTATTTTCAAGGAAAATGGTGTGCCGAGCGTTGGCCGGCTAGTTGGGTGGCAGCCAGTACGGTCAAGAATATTACGTTCCTGGAACTCTTCCCCATTCTGGTGGCACTGACCCTGTGGGGTGAGGACTTAGCTAACAGACGAGTGGTTTGGTGGTGCGACAATTTGGGAGTTGTTCAGGTGGTTAACAAGCTGGTGGCGAAGTGCCCGCAGGTGTCCGTTTTGGTCAGGGAATTAGTCATGTTATGTCTCCGCTGGAATGTGACCGTTAAAGCGCGCCATGTGCCTGGCACTCTGAACATTATTGTTGACGCTCTCTCTCGTTTTAAGTGGGACGTCTTCAGAGCTGCGGCTCCACACGCCTGCCAGAAGGGGGACAGGGTGCCCGTTGGCCTCTGGAAGCTCGGCACCCCCTGCCGTGGGACCTGATTCAGCATTCTGTGGCGCCGGCTACCTGGAAATCATACCTCTCCGGCAGACGATATGTGGCTGGTTTTCTGTACTCTTATGGGTGGCAAGGGGGGGACGTGAGAGAGGACGATCTCGTTCGGTTTATCCTGTGGGCGAAACGGTCGGGGTTTTCGGTCGCCTCAGTTCGGAGTCAGTTGGCGGGCTTCGCCTTTTTCCAGCAATTGGCCGGGTTTGGCAGCCCGTTCCGTAGTTTTTTGGTGCGGAAGCTGTTGGCGGGCTGGCGCCGTGGCACGGGTCGCCTGCCGGACCGGCGGCGGCCCATCCGGTTTCCCAATCTGGTTCGGATTTCCGCGGGCCTGCGGGGTATCTGCAGCTCGGCTTTCGAGTTGGCCTTGTTCCGCGTGGCCTTCGCGTGGGCCTTCTTTGGTGCATTTCTCCTTGGGGAGCTCGCAGCACAGTCTAATCGGGGTGGGGATGTCGGGGGTCTCTTAGCTGGGGATGTCTGCGTATACGAGCATAATGTGACGCTGCGCCTTCGTCGATCTAAAACGGATCAGAGGGGCGCAGGGGCATGGATATCGTTACGGCGTGCTCCGCACGTCCTGGCGTGTCCGGTTACGACGGCACTACGGTACGTGGCTTTGCGGCCTTGCTCCGGACGGCATTTCCTAGTGCATGAGGACGGGGCCCCGTTGACACGGTTTCAGTTTACGACCATGCTGCGGAAAGTCGTGGCGTTGTTGGGGTGGAATGTGGGACAGTATACTCCGCATTCTTTCCGTATCGGTGCTGCCATGGTAGCGGCTGAATCAGGGTGGGCCGCGGATTGCATTCGGGCGTTGGGCAGATGGAAGTCGAACGTTTATCGCCGCTATGTACGGTGGTAAGGGGGTTCCACGGCAGTGAGGGGTTACCTGGCGGGAGGGTTCCGGGGGTCGGCGGGCACGAGCGGTAATGGATGTGTTTTATCTTTCAGATCTGCCCGGACTTGAGTCGCCCGGAGATTGTGCTTGGATCGTGGGCCACTCTTTTGTTCATCGGGCTCAACGTCGTGCTCGGAAGCGACCGTACGGAGAGAATCTGAACGTGCCTGCACCCGAGGGCGTCGTGCGCTGGATGGGAAAAGGGGGAATGCGATGGGGAAGCTTATGCGACTTCTTGCAAGGCAAGGTTGAGGCCTTTGGCATCCCCAGATTCATTGTCATCCATTTGGGCGGGAATGACATTGGTCACCTCACCTGTCGGGAGTTCATTAAAATTATCCGTAAAGACCTCGCGTTTCTACTGAATTGCTTACCCACTACGAAATTGGGGTGGTCGGACATCATCATTCGACTTCGTCACCAGGGGGAGCCCATGTGGCGCCATGGCGTCAAAAAATGGGGGGAGCCCATGTGGCGCCATGGCGTCAAAAAATTGAATCGCCAAATTGGCAAATGGTTAGTGCGGGAAGGGGGATTTTGGATTCGGCATGACTGGTCATGGGAGGTCTTGAGTGGGTACTTCTTGGGTGATGGGGTTCACCTTTCCGACATTGGCATGGATCTATTCAATAATGCCTTGGAAGAAGGTCTTAAGTTGCAGCTGCAAGTTTGGCCGCAGAGGGGGAACAAGGCCATTTAATTTGCCTTGTTGGTGGCGGAAACCCGAGCCCTATTTGGTTGTGTGTTATGTGGAATTGGGAAGGGCACGTTGGAAGGGGGGGTAATGCTCGTGCAGCTTGGGGCTGCTGCACGGGAAGGCCTAAAGAGCAAGGGGGGGGCCGATGCTCAGGCCGCAAGCCTACCCTCGCTGATGATGCGGCGGGGTAGGCGAAGGGGGGGGAGCTCCTAGCTGCTTACCATTGGGCCGCAATGGTAAGTGAAGAATTGACATGCGGCAGAGGAGGCGGAGGCGGGGGAGTTATTTTGAACAATGTTAAGTGTGGCTCGGGTTAGGTTTAATAAACTGCGGCCTTATTTTGTTATCCAATCAGTTGTAGTGTCTAATTTGTAAAAGTTATAGAGGGCAATGTTGAGTGAGTGCCTGAACGACTGGTCCTGAGTACCTGCGTTATTGCCCTTAAAGATTTAATCGTAACAGAGAAAGATTATGAGGTCGCTGTGTGTTCATGTCCCACTAATAGCTTTTCTGTTTGATGTCCTATCGACACAAAGTTTGAAGGGGAGAAAAGGAAATGAGGATTCTGAAAGGGGTGGGGGTTTCTTTTTTAATACCTGAACACATAAGAGTGCAGACATTTGCCCATACGTCCTGGAAAGCAGGCTGGATTAGTTCTATGTGGAGCATCTCATTTTCTCCTCGGGTTCGGAGATGTGCTTTTTTTTTCCTGCCCCCCTCCATTTTTCTCACTCTTACCTCATCCTGATGGTCTCTCAAGGTCTGGTGCAGGGTAAATGCTGGGGAAAACGTTTTCTTTGTGTCCAATCCTGACTGTTTCTCAGCAAAGGGTTGCCAAAGGTCCGTGGACTCGAGTTTCCTGTGCTAGTCAATAAAAAGCTTTGACTACTGCTAGGATTAGATTAGACTGTAATAGCAAAAGCAAAATTGTAACATTTTACAGGTCAGCAAACAAGTAGTAGATGAGATAATTTTATTGAACTAACTTAATACATTGTGATCAGCTTTTAAAACGTATCCTTTTTTTCATCAGGCCAGTTGATTCCACATATCCCAGTGAACTAACATGGCAACCACAATTCTTTGCTTAACATTTTATGGAAATTAAAGAAATGAAAATGCACAATTGGCTTTGAATCTTATTATAGACAATAAGATTCTAGGGATGTGAATCGTGTGCCATATCGTCTTAACGATAGAAATCGTCTGGCAGGAGAAGAAAATCGTCTTAGGCACGATTTTTTAGTTAAAAAATCGTTAAAAATCGTTTTTTCCGATTAGTGCGCACTAACGGGAGTTAGTGCGCACTAACAGAAAATGATACAATTTGACACTTTTCAGGTCAGTTAAGGTCAGTTTAGGAATGAATATGTATTCCTATTGGCTGCCCTCTTATTTATTCATGTTACCAAGGTTCCCACTGACAATATATGGGGGATGGGAAATGGAAACAGTTGGTAGCTTGACAAAAAAAGTAATGTGATCAGTCAATGTGACTAGAACTTGTGCCCTAACCCTGATACCAGGGGTGTTGTGATCTTCCTGCACACAGTGCCCTAACCCTGGCACCAGGGGTGTTGTGATCTTCATGTACACAGTGCCCTATCCCTATTAATACCAGGAGTGTTGTGATCTTCCTGCACACAGTGCCCTAACCCTGACACCAGGGGTGTTGTGATCTTCCTGCACACAGTGCCCTATCCCTATTAATACCAGGAGTGTTGTGATCTTCCTGCACACAGTGCCCTAACCCTGACACCAGGGGTGTTGTGATCTTCATGTACACAGTGCCCTATCCCTATTAATACCAGGAGTGTTGTGATCTTCCTGCACACAGTGCCCTGTCCCTAATACCAGGTGTGTTGTGATCTTCCTGCACACAGTGTCCTATTCCTGATACCAGGGGTGTTGTGATCTTCTTGCACACAGTGCCCTATTCCTGATACCGGGGGTGTTGTGATTTTCTTGCACACATCCCGGTATCAGGGATAGGGCACTGCATGCAGGAAGATCACAACACTCCTGGTATCAGGAATAGGGCACTGTGTGCAGGAAGATCACAACACCCCTGGTATTAATAGGGATAGGGCACTGTGTGCAGGAAGATCACAACACTCCTGGTATTAATAGGGATAGGGCACTGCATGCAGGAAGATTACAACACCCCTGGTATCAGGGATAGGGCACTGTGTGCAGGAAGATCACAATACCCCGGAGGAGTGAGGGTCAGGCAGCTCCCCCCTGTCTGTGAAGCCAGCCTCTCACTAGTAATTCAGGGAGGGAGCTGTCTCAGACTTCACCATCCTCCCCCCCCCTCACCCACACACCATTCACTGGCTGGGACATGGGGGAAGTCAGGAGTGAGGGTCAGGCAGCTCCCCCCTGTCTGTGAAGCCAGCCTCTCACTAGTAATGCAGGCAGGATAGGGCACTGCATGCAGGAAGATCACAACACCCCTGGTGTCAGGGTTAGGACACTGTGTGCAGGAAGATCACAGCACCCCTGGTATCAGGGTTAGGGCACTGTGTGCAGGAAGATCACAACACCCCTGGTGTCAGGGTTAGGACACTGTGTGCAGGAAGATCACAGCACCCCTGGTATCAGGGTTAGGGCACTGTGTGCAGGAAGATCACAACACCCCTGGTGTCAGGGTTAGGACACTGTGTGCAGGAAGATCACAACACCCCTGGTGCCAGGGTTAGGGCACTGAGTGCAGGAAGATCACAACACCCCTGGTATCAGGAATAGGGCACAAGTTCTAGTCATATTGACTGATCACATTACTTTTTTTTCAACTACCAACAGTTTCCATTTCCCATCCCCCCAACCATCACCTCAGTTGGAACCTTGGTAACATCAATAGATAAGAGGGCAGCCAGCCAATAGGAATACATATTCATTCCTAACTGACCTTTACTGACCTGGAAAGTGTCAATAATTTGTATCATTTTCTGTTAGTGTTCCTGAGTTTCCATTTCCATTTCCCATCCCCCCAACCATCACCTCAGTTGGAACCTTGGTAACATCAATAGATAAGAGGGCAGCCAGCCAATAGGAATACATATTCATTCCTAACTGACCTTTACTGACCTGTAAAGTGTCAATTTGTATCATTTTCTGTTAGTGCGCACTAACGGGAGTTAGTGCGCTAACTCCCGTTAGTGTGCACTAACACGATTTAACGATTTTTAATGATAAATCGTTAGAATTTCTATTGTATTGTGTTCTATAACGATTTAAGACGATATTAAAATTATCGGACGATAATTTTAATCGTTGAAAAACGATTCACATCCCTATAAGATTCCCTTATACTTTTTCCTTGTTGGAAGCATAGTTCCCTCTAAGCTGAATGTGTGAGTGATTGCTCATACATTTTCAGAACCTCACTCAGATGCTTTACTCACATTTTTCTCTGTGCTATTTACAGAAATGTAATGCTAATACTGGTACTCAAACATTATTGATTTAAAAAACTGTTGCTCACATAAAAATAAATTTACACACACTTACCAGGTCATTTATCAAATAGCATTTGAGGAGGAGTGGGCTCACTGTTGATGTGTTCTCAAATGCTGGTTTTATTAGTTTTGAACATCCCACAGCACCAGGAGAGAGAGAGAGAGAGAGAGAGAGACTAGCCATAATGGGTAACATCAAGCTAGGTTGAGAGAACATTGCACAAATCTCATCTTTGAGTGAGTTTCCTCACTCCGAAGGTCATCAAATCTTCACAAGAGGGCACTGTTCTGTTTGTACGTTTCACTCTGAATGTCAGTGGCCCCTAATCCCTACACTAATACCTAAACCTCACCTCGGGTTACTAGGTGGGCCTCCCATAGAGATAAAAATACCTATCTAGTGTGAGGGCCTTATGGCTAGGCTCTCTCTCTCTCTCTCCCCCCTCCTAAAACTTTGATTATTTTGTCATCTAGATTCTTCTCTTTATGGTAGAAGGGTTCTTTGTGTATCTGTTCTTAGAAGAAAGCTTTACCATACCTGTACTGTATAGTATTTCAACTGGCTATCAGTAACACCTTTCACACTTCCCATGAACCCCGAGGATTCAGCCTTCTTACAGAGCCAGTTCCTTCAATGTATCTGATTGGGCCATACTGGCTATGATGTCACATTGCATGTGAGTTAATGATATGGCAAAACCAAGTATTTTAGGGGACTTGTGATCAGGTCCCTGAAAGAGTTTTCCTAAAATGATGACTCAATGGTAGAATTTTGATTGGTGGTAGGCAAGTATGACTACTTGCTGTGTGTGTGTACTTTAGAAATATAAGTGTATTATTATTCTTTTCAAAAAATTGTAAATGAAATGAAATGCAGAGTAAACACATTTTAGTAAACTTTGTGGAATATTTGCTATTGTCCATCTAGGACATTTCCACAGAATAGAAAGCACACAATTGTTGGTTTGAGGCATAATGGACAACAGGAAGGAGCAGAGGAAACAGCAAGACCATGGAACTTTTTTCACTTTCCAGTTATTTCCCCAGTGGAGCCTTGGTTTGATTCTAAATTCTGACCTGTTACTGATGCTGTTGGTAGGATATGTTATTTCAATAGATTAATCTGTAGTTTTGGAAAACCGCTTATATTCTGCACCAATGCTATCATTTTTTTTTTCCAGTGGTTCTCCGGGCCATTGTATTTTGTGGAATTCACCATAAGAGAGACCAACTGTTCCAAATCAATACCAGATGTAAATGTTTCCAAATGTCATTTTCTGGAGAATGAGCCAGCTGTAAGTAGCTTTTTTAAAAATAGCTCATTCTGTAGCCTATAATTAAGAACATTTTTTCCTCACTCTGATTTCCCTTCTATTAGTGTTTAATACTTGTAGGGACGGTGGGAAATGTTTTAACAGTCTTTGACATTGAAGTACAATTTTTTAGTTCAGTACAAGTAAGCTCTCGTGTTTGCACACAAGGAGTATATTTTCAAAGATGTAAGGGCATTTCATATGGATAAAAGTGGAGTTAACTCCTCTAAATCAGCCAGATTCCAGGTGAGCCAATTTTTAGCTGCTTGAAAGCACACATGAGCTCTCAAAATGTTCATACTTTTGGCCAGACAGAAAAGGGATGTGTTCAGAAACTACACATGTATGCTGAATTTCCAACAAATCTACATGTTGTAGGCAGGCTGCTAACAGAGCTAACATGCACCATCATCCTGAAAGGTGTATGCATACATGCATAACAACTCAATATTGTTGCACTGTGGATGGGAGAGAGCACCAGGGGGCACTCTCCAGCATGGGACAAGAAATGTGTACCCTTGCGGTGAGACATTCCTGACCCTCGACCGAACCTGCATGCTTCCTTGAGACCACCAACGCAATGGTGGTCTCTGAATGGTCCTCTGACCATTCCAAGTCCTTTCGGACTGCCGCTAGGGAACGGCAGGAAGTAGGAGGTCGGACAGGCAACTCGGCTTGAAGATAGCCGAAGGCTCAGACATTGAGGACGCCAAAGGCTCAGATGTTGAGGATGCTGAAGGCTCAGACGTTGAGGATGCCGAAGCTCAGACGTTGAAGGTGCAGAAACTCAGACGTTGAAGGTGCCGAAACTCAGAAGTTGAGGATGACGAAGCTCAAACGTGGAGGACGGCAAAGCTCAAATATGGAGGATGACGAAGTTCAGAAGTGGAGGACGACACAGCTCAGACGTGAAGGATGACAAAACTCAAACATGGAGGACGATGAAGGCTCAAACGTTGAGGACGACGAAGACTCAGATGTTGAGGATGACAATCCGAGATGGAACTCGGATAGGACAAGTTGACTCCTCAGCGGCGTCTGATGGAATAACCCACCAGCGCCCTACACACCCCAGTGGGGATGGTCATGGACCACTGGACCACTACGCACCCTACTCAGCCCAGCCGGGCTAGTCGCAGACCATGAGGGACGGGTCAGAATGGAGCTGAAGACATCTGGAACAACTTGGAGACAGGAATATCATGGAAGCAGAAGACATCAGGAGAACATCAGGATACAGAAGACATCAGGGCTGGAACGAACATCAGGATAGAGGAGACATCAGGACTGGACATCTGGAACAAAGACGAAGACGAGAGACCAAGGAATGAAGAACATCTGGACGAAGACCTGGGATCCCACATGGAACAGAGTGCCTAGGAGGAGAACAGAAGTGTAGTCCTAGGGAGAACTTAATCCTTGCAAAGGCAAAGTTGGAATGACTGAAGAACCCTTATAAAGGGTGAAGCAGGAAATACCCAAGGAGGAACTCATAGGAGGAGCCAGAGGGACCACTCCCCGCTGGCCCTTTAACTCCAGGGAGGAGGCGCGGCCCCACACCTAAGGAAAGCAGGCAGGGGACTGCAGGATCACGGACAGCAGCCCTGATGAGGAAGGAGGAGCCGGAGCTGGGCCGTGCAGGCCCCGACACAGAGGCAGCAGTGTCCTGCCGCTAAAGCTGGAGCAGGGACGGCTCCAGCTGCCAGGCGAGTCCGGGGATGAAGGCCCTTTCTCAATGGAGGTCCCAGGTAAGGTCGGTGGCTTCCGGGCCACATAGAGACATTGTTGGTGGCCTCCTGGCCGCATGAAGTTAGTAGTGCAGCTCCAGCCGCAAGATACAAGTGCTGGTGGCCGGAAACAGGGAATTAGCGTGGCTCCTGCCGCACGGTGGCAATGCCTTCAGCCTCCAAGCTGCTAGGAAAGGAGAAGCACTGCTCCTGCCGCGTGGGAAACTTTGGCAGTCACCAGACCACAAGAGGCTGCAGTAGCCTGGCTCCTGCTGCAAAAAGGCAGGCCTCCAGGCCTGCTAGAAGGCAGCCTCTGGGCCGCAAAGGAAGGACCGGCGTGGCTTCATGCTGCGAGGAAGAGCCCCGGGCGGATCCTGCCGCGCCGGCACAATGGTGACCTCCTGCCGCTTTAGGGAACCTCGGCACGGCTCCTGCCGTGCTGGAAGGATAACATCGGGCTCAGGCGAAGGTAAGAGACCTCCCGTGGTTACGGCCACGGGAGGGATCGCAACAAATATTCAAACACAATGTAGGTCAGCACCTTGTGTTTGATAATCGTTTCGTTTTTTGACAGTTTAAAAGTATACATGTATCTTTGCAATTAGAAACCCTACTGAAAATGTACCAGATAATGTCTAAAACACTTGTGCATGTCTTAGCAAAGAACTGCTGTTCTAGAAACAGAGAAAAAGACCAGCGTATCCAGTATGCCTATCCATTCCAACTAGACAATCCCTACCACGTATGCAGAAATACCCTATGTTTATCCCATTCTTTATGTATATTTATTTATAGACATTTGATATTCTGCCTCTTCTCAACATTGGTCTCTACTAGGATTACAATAAAATTTAAATGAACAGATGCATTGACTAGCTTACAAACAATGAGAAAGTGCAATTAGAATAGCAATGGGATCTGTTGAAGGAAACTGATCTGTGAAAACTAAGTTTAACAGCCAGTTTAGTCCCTGTTGTGTGTACCAGTCCTTTGACGGGAGTTCTGCACTGGAAGAAATGGGTCTTTGAAGAAGGCCTGGATGAAAAGCGATTCCTTTGCTTTTTTTTCTGAACTTAATGTAACATGGTTTCAAGCGCAGGATTAGTAGTAGTTTGCTCCAAATTTTTGGAGCGTAGCAGCTGAAAGCACAGAGTCTCATGCAGGACAATCTGGCAATGGTCAGTGGAGGAGATAAAAGAAGAGTCATTTGGGAGGATCAGAATTCCCTAGAGGGCATGTAAGGATAGAGAAGTTGGGAGAGGTAATCAGGGGCCTGTCCATTCAAGCATTTAAAAATAATGCAAGAGAGTTTAGAATTTTATCCTGCTTTTCTTTGGGAGCCAGTGAAGTTGATGTAGAATAGACTTGATATGATCAGTTGCTTTTGCACCTATCTAAATTCTCATGGCAGTACTTTGAAGGAGCTGGAGAAGTTTCACGCTGTATTGTGAGATGCCATAGCATAGGGAATTGCAGTGATTAGCACATGGATTATGATAGCAAGATTGTGTCTATCAAGGAAATTACGGAGTTGGTGGTTTTGATGAGGATACATGAATGAGGCCCTTTTCACTTTAGAGATTTGAGGTTCCATTCTGAGCTTTGGTCTAGTTGGACTCCTAGGCTACAAACTGAGCCCTTAGAATACAAGGTGCTATTAGCTAACAAGGGAAAGGATTATAGGTGGGTGATCTTGGCAACTGAGCCAGAGGAGGTCCGATTTGGATGGATTTAGTCTGAATATGTGTTTATTAAGCCATCGAGCTACTGCTGTAAAGCAGTTGAGATTGATAATGAAGTTTTATCTGATCCTATTTTGATGCATAAGAACATGCCATACTGGGTCAGACCAAGGGTCCCTCAAGCCCAGCATCACCCACAAATAGATAGCACTCGATGCCAAAGGATTGGATGAGGTCACAGAGAGGACGCATTTTAATGTTGATAAGATCAGGGCATGAACTGAGCCCTGGGACTCTACACAAGTAAGCTCTCTAGGGCTGGCCTATGTAACTGAATGCACTCCATTGGCAAGTAATGATTCAAACCATTTCAGAGACCATGCCATCAATGCCAATATCTTTTAGACATTGAATCAGGAGTTGGTGATTAACTGTATCAAAAATGGCTGAGACATCAAGGAGGATAATCAGGAAGTAATCACCTTGGACCACATGAAGGTAGATGATGTTTGTGATAGCCACCAGCATCGATTCTGTTCCATGGCCTTTTCTGAAATCTGTTTGGTATTGGTGAAGGATATTGTACTGATCTAGGAAGTCCAAGAGTTGGAGGTAGACTATTTTTTGCTTGGATAAGAAGGGGAGGCTGGAGACTGGATGATAGTTGTCAATTATTTTAGGATCAATGCCATATTTCTGTAGGATGGGTCTGATAACAGACTTTGGCTTCAGAGTTGAATTGGGACTCGAGATGCCTGAAGACCCTTTTCTTTGACGGCCTGAACTCCTGACTGAAAGATGAATTAGCGGCTCGTGAAATGCCTGAGACCTTGGAGGACCTGATGAAATTTGCCACAAGAATTGACCAATGACTTAGGGATAAGGTTCAAGAGATTAAAGGTTCCAAGAGGCCTAGCCAGGGAAAAATCCAAGTCTACTTAAGCCTATTCAGTCTAAAGCGGTTGCTGGCGAAGAAGAACCTATGCAACTGGGCCGTAGTTACCTGACTTCTAAGAAGAGAAGAACGCGGAGAAGATTAGGCTTCTGCATGTATTGTGGTCAAGCAGGCCATGCAGTACAAACATGCCCTATCTATCTGGGAAACGGGCATACCTAAGTCCTGTGGGAGGACTCTTCTTAGGTCTAACTTCTCCTTCTCCTCCAATCTCTCTGCCAGTCTCCTTGATAAACGGACCACTTGAATTCTAGACTCTTGCGGTCCGGAACCCCCGCTGAACGACCTCCTGCAGTCGATCTCCTGCCGGCGCCATTTTCCATACGAAAACGATTTGCGGCGAGAAATCGCTCCCGGAACCCCGCTGGACTCCCAGGAAACTTTTGGCAAGCTTGGGGGGGCCTCCTGACCCCCCCAAGACTTGCCAAAAGTCCAGCGGGGGTCCGGAACGACCTCCTCCATCGAATCGTTTTTGTCTATGGCCGCCGCCATTTTGCGGTGGCCATTTTGAAAAATGGCGCCGGCTGAAGACAACACGATTCTATTGAGGGGGCTGTTCCAGACCGTCGCCGTTCTGGACCACCGCCGGATCCCCAGGTAATTTAAAGCATTGGGGGGGGGGTTCGGGAGGGTGGGGGATTTAATTTAAAGGGTCAGGGTGGGTTTTAGGGGGTTTTAGTGTACCGGTTTTCCTGCCCTCCCCCTTCCCCCGATTTACGATTTTTTAACGATAAATCGGGGGAATTGGTATTGTATCGTGGCCCTAACGATTTTTTGATGATTTAAAATATATCGGACGATATTTTAAATCGTCAAAAAACGATTCACATCCCTAGTGGTCACTGCTATAGATATACAGGCGGGGTCAATAATGTAGCTAGGATTTTCTGGTAAGTCTTCGGGTTCGAAGGAATGGAACAGCGCGTCAGCTCGCTGATTTTTGGAACTGGGGCGGAAACAGAGATTAAAATCAAATCTCTTGAAGAATAGGGCCCAGCGGGCCTGCTGGGGATTTAGTAGCTGGGCCTCCTTGAGCTGTTCTAAGTTCTTGTGATTCGTGAATATAGTGAATTTATACTGCGCCCCTTCCAACCAGGGGCGCCATTCTTGAAAGGCTAACTTCACTGCCAATAGTTCACGATCGCCCACTATGTATCGTTGTTCTGTGGGCGTGAACTTGTGCGAATAGAAGGAGCACAGAATTAATTTGCCTGTGGACAAGTGCTGGCTCAAGACAGCCCCTGCTCCTATAGCTGAGGTATCTACTTCCACTATAAATGGACGCTTGCGATCTGGGTGGTGGAGACATGGACTAGAGCTAAAGGCATCCTTAAGTCTCTGGAAGGCCGCAATGGCTTTCGGTGTCCAGCTCAGGTATTAGCCCCCTTCTTCGTCATCGATGTAAGTGGGGTGACCATAGAAGAGTAGTTAGCAATGAAGCTTCGATAATAGTGAAGCCCAGGAACCATTGTAAGGCTCGAAGCCCCACTGGCTGAGGCCAGTCTCGGATTCCTTGGACCTTCTTGGGGTCCATGGAAAAACCACGGTCAGTGAAGTGTCTTTGAATGAACTCAACCAGGTAGTTGAGTACATTCAAAGACACTTCAGCTTTGTGTAGAGGTGATTCTTTCGTAATCGCTGGAGTACAGTACAAACATGTGTCTGATGACTTTCAATGTCCTTGGAAACTATCAAAATATCGTCAAGGTAGATGACAACAAACTTGTACAGGAGGTCCCTGAAGATCTCATTCATGAGACAGTGGAAGATGGCTGGGACGTTGCATAGCCCAAAGGGCATGACCACATAGTCATAATGACCATCCCTCGTATTAAACGCTGTCTTCCAATGTCTTCAGGTTGAATGCGTACTAAATTATACGCACCTCTCAAATCCAATTTAGTAAACACTTTAGTGCCTTTGAGGCAATCAAATAACTCACTTATGAGAGGGAATGGGTAACGGTCTTTATGCATTATAGTGTTTAAACCCCGATAGTCAAAGTAAGGGCGGAGCCCGCCATCTTTTTTCTTCACAAAGATTTACCCGCTCCTGCGGGTAAATCAGATGGTCAGATAAAACCCTTTCCCAAGTTTTCTTTTATATGCTCTGACATGGCCTGCGTCTCAGGCTGTGACAAGGGATAGGTTCTGCCTTTGGGAGGCATCGTACCCGGCAGTAACTCAATAGGACAGTTAAACTTGCGTAACGGAGGCAGGGTATCTGCTTTTTGCTTGGAGAACACATCACTGAATTCCGCATACTGCGGCGGAAGACCAGGAAGTGTAGTGGATTTCAAAACTGGAATCACGAGAGACACCGGCTGGAGACAAGTGGCTTGGCATTTCAGACCCCACCTTACCAACTGCAGGGACTGCCAGTCGAACTGGGGTTCGTGCATCTGGAGCCAAGGCAACCCCAGGATTACTGGGTGTGTTAAGCATTTTAATACGTAGAAGGCAATTTCTTCCTTGTGGCGTGTGCCTACTGATAGGTGAAATGCCACGGTCCAATGGGTAATTAGACTGGGGAGATGCTCTCCTTGGATGGAGGCTATCCAGAGGCTCACTTCCAATGGTTGAAGAGGTATTCCCAAAATCTTGACGATATCGTCCATAATGAAACTGGCACTCGCTCCGGTATCAATGAGGGCAATGGTAGCGAATGTGTGGGTCTTGATACCCAAGGATACTGGAAGCAAGAGTTGAGGGCCAGAAACAGTTGCGCCCAAGCTCAGGACCCCCGCCAGGCTTAGGCGTTGAAGTTTTCCGGATGAACCGGGCAGCACTGCAGACGATGTCCAGAAGTGCTACAGTAAAGGCAGAGCCCTTCTTTTCTCCGACGGAGATGTTCAGTGGGAGACAACCATTCCCGATTAACCTCCATGGGTTCTACCGTGGAGACGACTGAAGGTGTGACGTTCTTTGTAGAAGTGCAGGGTACACTGGTAGGTCGAGCTGTAGAAGGGCGCGGAGCCTTTACTTCTAGTTTTTGCCGGAAATGATGATTGATCCTTCCGGCAAGCGAGATCAAGTCCTCTAGAGATATGGGAGTCTCACGGACCAAGAGCTCATCCTTGAGAGCAGACAAGAGTCCATTCAAGAAGATGGCTTGTAGGCAATTCTCTTGCCAAGCTCTGTGGCTAAAGTTCGGAACTCCACTGTATATTCTGAGAGGGTCCTTGCCCCTTGACGAAGGTGGAGTAGACTGTGGCCGGCGATAGCCGTTGACCAGGATCTCCAAAGGTCTGTTTGAAGAGAGTAAGAAACTCAGACATCTTGGACCAGAGTGTTCCCATAAGAAAGAGGCCCATGCCAGGGCCTTCCCTTCCAACCAGGACAGAATGAAGGTGACCTTCATCATCTCCTTCAAAAACAAGAAAGGCTGGAGAGCAAATTGCATAAAACATTAAGAAAACCACGACTGGAGCGTGGGTCTCCATTATATCTAGGAGGTGCAGGAAGTGCCAGAGTTGCTCAAGGAAGCATAGTGGCCGGGAGGCCCACAGGGTTGGCCATAGCAGTCTCTTGAAGCTGGGAGCGTAATTCCTCTACGGAGGAAGCCAGAGACTCTAATGCTTGTGGTGTTGCTTTACAGTACCTGCCAATCCTGGTAGGGCCCTGGAGGTGGGCGACTCCACCGAGTCCATGGCCTTTGCAACCTGTTGCGCTCGGGGGTGGACCCCTGGCCTGTAGCAGTGCAGAGACCAACCACAGGGTGTGGAGCATGAGAGGAGACAGAGGCAATGTTGATCTTCACCACTGGAAGCCTGCGGTCCCCCCGGGAGGAGCCCGTAGGGAACCGGGCTGCTGGGGCTTATATGGGCCTCGCAGGGTCTCCTGGGAGTGTCAGAGTCCGGCATGCCCACAGAGGCAGGAGGAGCGCTATCGGGTTCGAGGCTAGGAACAGGTTGGAGATAGACGAACCAAAAGAGCATTGGTGATGACAAAGTTAGGGACAGAGCCAGAATCATGCAAGGTCAGACGGGCAAGGTCAAAGTCCAGGAATCAGTCCGAGGAGTGATCAACGAAGAAAGGGTCAAGATCCAGAGGTCAGGCAAGGTCAAGAACAGGCTGAGGTAGTAGGCAGGCAGCAGGCAGGTAGACGAGTCAGGAACAAGCTGGGGTATTTGGCAAGCGGCAGGCAGGCAGACGAGTCAGGAACAAGCTGGGGTCTTCGGCAGGTGGCAGACAGGCAGACGAGTCAGAAAGAAGCTGGGGTCTTTGGCAGGCGGCAGACAGGCAGACGAATCAGGAACAAGCTGGGGTCTTTGGCAGGCGGCAAGCAGGCAGACGAGTCAGGAACAAGCTGAGGTCTTTGGCAGGCAGCAGGCAGGCAGACGAGTCAGGAACAAGCTGGGGACTTTACCAGAAGGCAGTCCGAGGTAAGACCGGGAAGACGAACAACGAAGACAGGAACAAGCAGGCAAGGAAGCAGGTACAAGCAGGAATGGAACTGGAACAGAAGGATTCTGGAACGAGACTAGGAACAAGCAAGCAGGAAAATGAGCAAGGGCAATCTCAGGAACAAACCGAGCCGATTGCCAAGGCAAGGAAGTGAGGCCAGGAACTTCCTTTTAACATCCCTTCAATCAGGGTATTGTAAATCTGATCCTGAGGAAGGAGGAATTAGCAATCTATTACAAATCTGCTCCTGAAAAGGAGGAGTTAGCAATCTGATATGAATCCACTCCTCAAGAGGGGAGGAGTTAGCAACCTGTTATGAATCTCCGTGAGGAGTTAGCAATCTGTTACGGTCTGCTCCTGAGGGAGAAGTTAGCAATCTGATATGGAACTGCTCCTGTAGAGGGAGTAGTTAGCAATCTGTTAAGGTTAGAGTGCGAAGTTAGCAATTTGTAGATACTCCTGTTGGAGGAAGGAGTAGCAATCTGTTACCAACGGAGTGCTTGGAGAGGGCATTCAGCTGTACAGGAATGTAGATAGGTGGATCCTTGGGCCGATGGCAGATGACAGCTCCCCCAGGAGGATATCCTGAGAGGGACCACCCGCTAGGCTTGGGTATGGAGACAGACACAAATAGTTCTTTTATTAGACAGGTTAGTAGAACCACCAGAGGTGGCAGTAGTGAGCTGATATGCCCGACAGGGCTGAAGACCCTCAGGTACTGGAACAGCGATCCCAGGGTTGCTGAGCTGTAGAGAAACTATAGATAATGAGTAGACAGGGTATGACGTGTTCATTAGGGATGTGAATCGTGTCCTCGATCGTCTTAACGATCGATTTCGGCTGGGAGGGGGAGGGAATCGTATTGTTGCCGTTTGGGGGGGTAAAATATCGTGAAAAATCGTGAAAAACGTTAAAAAATCGAAAAATCGAAAAATCGAAAAACCGGCACATTAAAACCCCCTAAAACCCACCCCGACCCTTTAAATTAAATCCCCCACCCTCCCGAACCCCCCCCCAAATAACTTAAATAACCTGCGGGTCCAGCGGCGGTCCGGAACGGCAGCGGTCTGGAACGGGCTCCTGCTCCTGCATCTTGTCGTCTTCGGCCGGCGCCATTTTCCAAAATGGCGCCGAAAAATGGCGGCGGCCATAGACGAAAAAGATTGGACGGCAGGAGGTCCTTCCGGACCCCCGCTGGACTTTTGGCAAGTCTCGTGGGGGTCAGGAGGCCCCCCACAAGCTGGCCAAAAGTTCCTGGAGGTCCAGCGGGGGTCAGGGAGCGATTTCCCGCCGCGAATCGTTTTCGTACGGAAAATGGCGCCGGCAGGAGATCGACTGCAGGAGGTCGTTCAGCGAGGCGCCGGAACCCTCGCTGAACGACCTCCTGCAGTCGATCTCCTGCCGGCGCCATTTTCCGTACGAAAACGATTCGCGGCGGGAAATCGCTCCCTGACCCCCGCTGGACCTCCAGGAACTTTTGGCCAGCTTGTGGGGGGCCTCCTGACCCCCACGAGACTTGCCAAAAGTCCAGCGGGGGTCCGGAAGGACCTCCTGCCGTCCAATCTTTTTCGTCTATGGCCGCCGCCATTTTTCGGCGCCATTTTGGAAAATGGCGCCGGCCGAAGACGACAAGATGCAGGAGCAGGAGCCTGTTCCGGACCGCTGCCGTTCCGGACCGCCGCTGGACCCGCAGGTTATTTAAGTTATTTGGGGGGGGGTTCGGGAGGGTGGGGGATTTAATTTAAAGGGTCGGGGGTGGGTTTTAGGGGGTTTTAGTGTGCCGGCTCACGATTCTAACGATTTATAACGATAAATCGTTAGAATCTGTATTGTATTGTGTTCCATAACGGTTTAAGACGATATTAAAATTATCGGACGATAATTTTAATCGTCCTAAAACGATTCACATCCCTAGTGTTCATAGCCAGAACTAGATGACAAAATTCACATACGATCTTAAGAAGCTCAGTAGCTGGAAACGGTTAGGCTCTTGAGGAGCGAGTACCTGGTTCCAGGGAAAGCTCTGAGAGCGTGATGGTAATTCACAAATGTCTTTATCTGCGATAGCTTCCAGGCAGTAAAGAATCTTCAGAGTGTCCAGGAACATGGGCCCTCGAGGAGCGAGTACCAGTTCCTATCTGCAATCTGAAATAAAGAAAAGAGAGCGAGGCCCCTGAGGAGCGGGTACTCCTGGTAAGTCCGAGGAGGCAGAATAGCGTAGATAGAACGAATCCTTATCCGTATGCTTATCCTTGCTAACTCGATCCGTTAGCAAATACTAAGACCTTTTATATTGGAAGCGGATGACGTAATCTCGGGGGACACCCCCGAGGTTCGTGCCCTTGCTGGTACATCAATGAGAACGCGCGCGCCCCCTACGTCATCAGGAACATGGCGGATCCGCAGCGTCGAGCTGGTCCGGGGACGCCGGAAGGAGAAGCAAGAAGACGCCACGGCAGCTAACCGTCCATCAGACCCGGAGGGAGTTGCCACAGAGGTAAAGAGGGCAGAGTGAGGGTGTCGAGCAGCGACAGACACAACAGTACCCCCCTTCAAAGGGCGATCTCCTCTTCGGGTACCAGGCTTAGGTTTCAAAGGATGCGTGAGGTGAAACTGATGAAGCATCTCTTTATCCAAGATATTGGTCTGAGGCTCCCAAGTGATCAAATCGGGGCCAAAGCCTTCCCAAATCAGAAGGTATTCAAAAGTCTTGTCTCTGTTGCGAACATCCAGAATCTCTTTGATCTTGATCTCTACTTCATCTTCTGCAATGGTGACAGATGGATCTTGAGATTTGGAAGAATCTTGCAGAGTGTTATTGATGATATCAGCAGCAATGGGTGGAGCTGCTATGGACGTCAATGAGGAATTCAGTGGAAGTGGTGATGTTGAAGAATGTCCAAAATCCACTTCTAAAGATGACTCTCCAGTAGATGATGTTGGATGAGAGATGGTAGTATTTAGCCGCAATAGCAAACTGCTATAGACGCCACTGAGACCTCAACGGAAGTGGCGATGTTGGGGTACGTCCAACCCCACTTCTAAAGGTAACTCTTCAGTAACGAAATGAGGTGTTGAATTCCGCAGCAATAGCTCAGCTGCCATGACGTCACTGAACCTTCAGTGGAAGTGGCAATGTTGGAGAACGTCCAAACCCCCACTTCTAAGGGTACCTTCTTTAGTAAGTAATGGAATGAGGTGTTGAATTCCGCAGCAAGTCCATCCCCACTTCTAAAGGTATCTCTTCAGTAACGGAATGAGGTGTTGAATTCCGCAGCAATAGTTCAGCTGCTATGACGTCACTGACCCTTCAGCGAAAGTGGCAATGTTGGTGTATGTCCAACCCCACTTCTAAGGGTGACCTCTTCAGTAATGTAACTGGATGAGTAGTGAAATTCAGCAGCAATAGCTTAGCTGCTATGGGCATCAGTGAAACTTCAACAGAAGTGGCAAAGTTGGGGTACGTCCATAACCCACTTCTGGATAACTCTTCCGTAGAATTGCTGGAAGAGAGATGGTGGGCAGCACCAGCAAATCAAACAGGATGGTAGCTAGAGATATCTTCTTCGGATCTAATAGTGCTGTAGAACTTCAGGCACGACTTCCGAGTGAAAAAATCGTAGCAGATATTTTATTTATTTATTTAACAGTTTTATATACCGAAGTTCTAGTAACAAAGTTACTAATCAATTCGGTTTACATTGTAACAATAAAATTGACAGAATATAGAATAATGTCTTACAGAGAACAGGGAAGATTTAACTTGGAAATAAATAAAATAACTTAATGAGAGCAATAAATAACTTCAACGGAGCAAGGAGAGTACAATTTAAATACAATATAATATAGGAGAATATATATTCGGAATTGACTGAGTCGGGCCTGAGGTCGATTATTGAAAAGATATCTCTAAGTTATAGTCCGTGAAGACGGTAAAGATGTTGAGTGCCATCTAGCCATGGCGAACATAGCAACCGCTATGAATTATAGTCCGTGAAGACAGTAAAGATGTAGAGCACCATCTAGCCATGGCGAACATAGCAACCGCTATGAATATCAGCAGCCATAAGTAGTACTGCTGTGGATGTCATTAAGATCCTCAGGAGACGTGGCGATGTAAAGGAACGTCCAAGGCCCACTTCAAATTGTGATGCAGTAAAGGATCTTCTTGTTTGATGAAAGGACTCCTCAGGTCTTCCACAAGACATCTGAGAATAAGGTTGCCTCCTGCCCCTGAGTCCACCAGGGCAGGGGTCCGAACCGCAGCTGGTTCTGAGGTCACAGAGACTGAATGAGAGAGCAGAGGAGATAACACAGTATGGCCCAAGAGCAGTCCTCCCGTGGGACTTAGGCTGTCCGTTTCCCGGATGAATGGGGCATGTAGAGACATCATGGCCGGGCTGACCACAGTACATGCACAGGCCGCGTTTCTTTCGAAGTTTTTTCTCTTTTGCGGTCAAGTGACCATGACCAAGTTGGATAGGTTCTTCTTTATCAACAGCAGGAATTGCTGGACCCATCCGAGGTGCAGGGGTACTAGCCTGTTTCAACCCAGTTAACACCTTAGGCCAAAGTTCCTTCACCTTGTCTCGGAGCCGACAATCAATCCAAGTAGCCAAGGCTATCAATTCTTCCAGCGAGTCAGGTGTCTGGCGAGCAGCCAGCTCATCTTTCAAGCGGGTATCCAGGCCTCTGCAGAAGAGGGTCTTGAGACATCTGGGGTCCCAGCGAAAGTCTGCTGCAAGAGTCTTGAATTCTATGGCAAATTCAGCCAATGATCTGTTGCCTTGCTTCAAGTCCACTAAAGCAAATCCGGCAACAGACATACAAGCAGGGTCATCAAAAATGGATTTAAACAAGTCCATAAATCCTAAGTCCTGCAAAATAGGGTCCTTGTGTTCCCACAAGGTAGATGCCCACGACAAGGCTCTCCCATCCAAGTATGACAGGATGTAGGTGGTCTTAGACAGGTCCGTGGGAAACAATGAAGGCTGTAAAGTGAAATGCATGCTGCACTGGTTCAAAAAGCCCCGTGTCTTCTGGAGTTCTCTGGAGAAGCGAATCGGAGTCGCCAGTGGAACAGCAGTTTTTAAAGTTACCTCCTGTAATTGACCTTCTTGGGTAGAAGCTGTGCCTTGTATCTTCTGTGTGTGAAGCTAATGGAATGCAGCAGTAAGTTTCTCCAAGGTTTCTTGCTGTTCTGAGATGCGTTGAGCCAGGCCCGGTATAGCTTGCAAGGCGGAGAGGTGTGCCGGGTTCATGGGGTTACTGACATCCCATACCTTTAGCTGGATTCCTTGAAGTACTGCTTCTCCAATTTAAACCGGATCCACTGGAGTTAATGGCTTCCCATACCTTTTAAGCCGGATCCACTGGAGTTAGCAAACTATTGTAAATATGATCCTGAGGAAGGAGGAGTTAGCAATCTATTACAAATCAGCTCCTGAAGAAGGAGGAGTTAGCAATCTGACATGAATCCACTCCTCAAGAGGGGAGGAGTTGGCAACCTGTTATGAAACTCCGTGAGGAGTTAGCAATCTGTTTCGGTTTGCTCCTGAGGAAGGAGCTAGCAATCTGATATGGAACTGCTCCTGTAGAGGGAGTAGTTAGCAATCTGTTAGGGTTAGACTGCGAAGTTAGCAATTTGTTATAATACTGGTTGCTGGATACTCCTGTTGGAGGAAGGAGTAGCAATCTGTTACCAACATAGTGCTTGGAGAGGGCACTCAGCTGTAGAGGAATGTAGATAGGTGGATCCTTGGGCCGATGGCAGATGACAGCGCCCCCAGGAGGATATCCTGAGAGGGACTACCCGCTAGGCTTGGGTATGGAGACAGACACAAATAGTTCTTTTATTAGAAAGGTTAGTAGAACCACCAGAGGTGGCAGTATTGAGCTGATATGCCCGACAGGGCTGAAGTCCCTCAGGTACTAGAACAGCGATCCCAGAGTTGCTGAACTGTAGAGAAACTATGGATAGTGAGTAGACAGGGTATGAGGTGTTCATAGCCAGAACTAGATGACAAAACTCACATACGGTCTTAAGAAGCTCAGTAGCTGGAAACGGTTAGGCCTTCGAGGAGCAAGTACCTGGTTCCAGGGAAAGCTCTGAGAGCGTGATGGTAACTCACAAATGTCTGTATCTGCGATAGCTTCCAGGCAGTAAAGAATCTTCAGAGTGTCCAGGAACATGGGCTCTCGAGGAGCGAGTACCGGTTCCTATCTGCAATCTGAAATAAAGAAAAGAGAGCGAGGCCCCCAAGGAGCGGGTACCCCTGGTAAATCCGAGGAGGCAGAGTAAAGTAGATAGAACGAATCCTTATTCGTATGCTTATCCTTGCTAACTCGATCCGTTAGCAAATACTGAGACCTTTTATATTGGAAGTGGATGACATCATCTTGGGGGACGTCCCCAAGGTTCGCACCCTTGCTGGTACATCAGTGGGAACGCGCACGCACCCTACGTCATCAGGAACATGGCAGATCCACAGTGTCGAGCCGGTCCGGGGACGCCGAAGGGAGAAGCAAGAAGACGC
This sequence comes from Rhinatrema bivittatum, assembly GCF_901001135.1. Lineage (NCBI taxonomy): Eukaryota > Metazoa > Chordata > Amphibia > Gymnophiona > Rhinatrematidae > Rhinatrema > Rhinatrema bivittatum. Next base: position 235,405,940 of record NC_042623.1, read on the forward strand.
CGCAGCAGCTAACCATACCATCCATCAGACCTGGAGGGAGTCGCCACAGAGATCAAGAGGGCGGAGTGAGGGTGTCGAGCAGCAACGGACGCAACACAGGGTGCGCCACGGAACTAGGACCAACCCTCAAACCCATATCAGGGCGGCTGGTCCGCGCGCACGTAGGGGCGTGGCTGGCTGTTGAGACACTGAGGCCCAGCGTGAGGCCTGGCGTACGAGTGAAGGCCCAGCGACCACCGCTGTGGGACGCCGGGGCCTAGCCGGGCTTGCGAGAGCCGCGAGGGAGACAGGACCGGAATCAGCTGGGTGAACTCGAAGGTGAGCGGTCCCGGGGACGGTATGACCGCAGGTATGGCGCTTAACACAGAACATATAGAAAGGCATGGTTTAATGGAACAAAGTCAGTATGGGTTTACCCAAGGCAAGTCTTGCCTCACAAATCTGCTTCACTTTTTTGAAGGAGTTAATAAACATGTAGATAAAGGTGAACCGGTAGATTAGTGTATTTGGATTTTCAGAAGACATTTGACAAAGTTCATGAGAAGCTTCTAGGAAAAGTAAAAAGTCATGGGATAGGTGGCGATGTCCTTTCGTGGATTACAAACTGGTTAAAAGACAGGAAACAGAGAGTAGGAATAAATGGACAGTTTTCTCAGTGGAAGAGAGTGGGCAGTGGACCGGTGCTTTTCAATATATTTATAAATGATCTGGAAAGGAATAAGACATAGAAACATAGAAATGACGGCAGAAGAAGACCAATCGGCCCATCCAGTCTGCCCAGCAAGCTTCACACTTCTTTTTTCTCATACTTATCTGTTTCTCTTGGCTCTTAGTAACCTATGGTTCTATTTCCCTTTCACCCCCACCATTAATGTAGAGAGCAGTGATGGAGCTGCATCCAAGTGAAATATCAAGCTTGATTAGTTAGGGGTAGTAACTGCCGCAATAAGCAAGCTACACCCATACTTATTTGTTTACCCAGACTATGTTATTCAGCCCTTATTGGTTGTTTTTCTTCTCCCCTGCCGTTGAAGCAGAGAGCTATGCTGGATATGCGTGAAGTATTAGTTTTACTTCTCCCCTGCCGTTGAAGCAGAGCGCTATGCTGGATATGCGTAAAGTATTAGTTTTACTTCTCCCCTGCCGTTGAAGCAGAGAGCTATGCTGGATATGCGTGAAGTATGTTTTTCTTCTCCCCTGCTGTTGAAGCAGAGAGCTATGCTGTATATGCATTGAAAGTGAAGTATGCATTGAAAGCCACATTAACTATCAACAAATATTGAATAAGCCTAATAATTGGTAATACCTATAGCCTTTGAACTCTCCGTTAATTTTACATACTCTTACCCTCCCCTGGGTTTTGTTTTTTTTTTTAATTTGGAGATGGCAGCCCTCCATCCTTCCGCTCCGTGAAGGTGGAACACCAACCACTGGCCACTGCGAGTGAGGTTATCAAATTTGCAGATGATACAAAATTATTCAGAGTAGTTAAATCACAAGCGGATTGTGATAAATTGCAGGAGGACCTTGTGAGACTGGAAAATTAGGCATCCAAATGGCAGATGAAATTTAATGTGGATAAGTGCAAGGTGATGCATATAGGGAAAAATAACCCATGCTATAGTTACACAATGTTAGGTTCCATATTAGGAGCTACCACCCAGGAAAGAGATCTAGTGGATAATACTTTGAAACTGTCGGCTCAGTGTGCTACAGCAGTCAAAAAAGCAAACAGAATGTTAGGAATTATTAGGAAGGGAATGGTGAATAAAACGGAAAATGTCATAATGCCTTTGTGTATCGCTCCATGATGAGAACGCACCTTGAATACTGTGTACAATTCTGGTCGCTGCATCTCAGAAAAAATATAGTTGCGATGGAGAAGGTACAGAAAGGCGACCAAAATGATAAAGGGGATAGAACAGCTCCCCTTTGAGGAAAGACTAAAGAGGTTAGGACTGCTCAGCCTTGACAAGAGACGGCTGAGGGGGGATATGATTGAGGTGTTTAAAATCATGAGAGGTCTAGAACAGGTAAATGTGAATCGGTTATTCACTCTTTCGGATAATAGAAGGACTAGGGGCACTCCATGAAGTTAGCATGTAGCACATTTAAAACTAATCGGAGAAAGTTCTTTTTCACTCAATGCACAATTAAATTCTGGAATTTGTTGCCAGAGGATGTAGTTAGTGCAGTTAGTATAGCTGGGTTTTAAAAAAGGTTTGGATAAGTTCTTGGAGGAGAAATCCATTAACTACTATTAATCAGGTTGACCTAGAAAATAGCCACTGATATTACTAGCATCAGTAGCATGGGATAGACTTAGTTTTTGGATTCTTGCCAGGTACTTATAGCCTGGATTGGCCATAGTTGGAAAAAGGATGCTGGGCTTGAACTCTTGGTCTGACTCAGTATGGCATGTTCTTATGTTCTTCCCTGCACGCCTTTAAATTGTCTAAGCGCACTGTAGTTTCACCGACTGTGGATACAACCTGAGTTACCCGATCCACAACCGACTCCAATTTGGCATCCAGGCTGGAGTGGATATTTTTGGCAAGTTGATTAATCGCCGACTTAACCGCCTCTGCGATATCCGCTGCAGAGGCCCGTCCACCATGTGTGTCCTCATCAGTAGCCAGCTCCTTGCTGCAGGCCACACGCTCCGCCATTGATTTCCTACATGTACACTTGGCTCATATTGTTTGTTCACCCCAGATCTGAGGCAGGGACTTTTTAGCAATCTTATCTGTCATAGCAATTGAACTTAGCTCAAAAAAACAAGGAGGAAAAGTTGCTCAGAGTGTCATTGGACCGGGAGTGGGAGAGACCTGCGACCGCTTAGTTCAGCTGCATCATATGACCTCCCCAGTTTTGTCAGTTTTTGTATGCTAAAGATGTAGTAAATAAAGAGTTAAAAACAGTTATATAGCACAACTCTAGGCAACACTGGTATCAAAAGTAACAGCTTTTTATTTGTAAAACAGAATACCATTTTATTTCTGTTTGCATGACACTTTCCTTTAGAACTTTACCATTGAATATAATTTACAAAAGCTTACTTGATGCATATATACATTTCTCTTCCCTGAGTCAGCAAACCAGAAAGAATATGAGGTTGCTAACACTGACTTGATCTTACAGCTGTAGAAGTGGACCTTGGTAGGTTATTCTTCCTTCTGTGAGGGCAACGCTCCCTCTAGTTGTGGACCTCTACCTTTCTATGGGGCCAACGTAATAAGGTGCGCTGAAGCTGCCGCTGGTTTGGGCTTGCTTCTACGTGGCGTTTTGTATGTGCGTTTTCCCGTGCAAAGCCCTATACGGGTATGTAATAAGGTCTTTTGTGCATGGGAAAAAAGCACGTACAAACGCGCTTACAGCCCTGCGTTTTTTTCTGCGCGAGTGCATGCTAATTGCATGCAAAAGAGGTGATTATCTATTTATAGGTAATGCAGGGAGCCAGGCTAGCAGGGAGATTGGGTTAGTGCAGGTTTTTTAATGTGGGTTTTTAGGGCCTGGGTCAGGGCAGGAGGTAAGTGAAAGCGCTGATGTGGAGACCAGTTTTTTTATGCTTCTGCGGGTCTGCCAAGTGGCGTATGGAATGGGTAGAGAGAAGGCAGCTTCTCAAAGAGGCAGAATTGGCAATCTGCATTTCACTCTCTCACTGGCAGTCAGAGTCCAAACATGAAGGGGTTAGATATTGCTCTACTCACCCTTCTTGAACGAGTAGATGTGACTCAGTTATTTACACTTTCGAATAATAGAAGGACTAGGGGGCATTCCATGAAGTTAGCAAGTAGCACATTTAAGACTAATCGGAGAAAATTCTTTTTCACTCAATGCACAATAAAGCTCTGGAATTTGTTGCCAGAGGATGTGGTTAATGCAGTTAGTGTAGCTGGGTTCAAAAAAGGTTTGGATAAGTTTTTGGAAGAGAAGTCCATTAACTGCTATTAATCAAGTTTACTTAGGGAATAGCCACTGCTATTAATTGCATGGGATCTTCTTGGTGTTTGGGTAATTGCCAGGTTCTTGTGGCCTGGTTTGGCCTCTGTTGGAAACAGGATGCGGGGCTTGATGGACCCTTGGTCTGACCCCAGCATGGCAATTTCTTATGTTCTTATGTTCTTATGTTCACATCAACTTCTGGACCACTAGTTTATTCTTTTTTTTTTTTTTAAAGAACAACTTTCACCCCAAGAATCAATCTCAAGCGTTCACGTGCCAATGAATGTCCGCGTGGGTTTCTGCGGGGATGTCTACGTGATAGGGTCATTAGTGCACATTACTGCACACATTATGGCACATATGTTTGCTATGTGTGGATTTTATGCGTGTATCTAATTAGCATATGCGGCCATTATTACATCCTGCACTGCCATTGTTTTTTGCCGCACGTGACCAAAAAATACGCACAGAAAAATCAACATGGATTTCAGCTCGGGTCTTACTACATCAGCCCCTATGAAAGCAAATAACCGCAGTCCACACTCTTCATGATGTTCAAACTGTCCTGCTGTACTCACATACAACACTCATAAAGACCACTGCCCATAGCTAGCAGAAAGGTTAAATAATATTGACTTATTAGCACGTGGAACTTTTGAACTATTTTGTGACACCCTGCAGGTGATATTTAACCTTAACTTCTCTGGAGCTTCATTGTTTTGCTCATCTATGAGTTGTCCACTGCACATTACTGCATTGAAAAACCCACAGTACTCTCTTCCTGGACACTTCTTGAGGATCAAGCCCAGGGGTGATGTGAAAACCTCTCTGGAGGTTAAACTCACCCTACAGGAGGCTGGATTCATCATGACAGGAGAACTGTTGCACGGATACATCTGTTTCTCCTCTCTATAAAGATCTCTCTCTATGGTGGCACTGCCACCTATTGGGATGTGCCTAATACATACCTGACTAAATCATTGTTGCCTTCTGCACAGGGGTCACTGGAACAGACAACTTTAATCTGTATCACTTATCAAAACACAACACACACTCGTGAACATGTTTCCCCCTGTTTTTGCTAAACTTCACTGGCTCCCAGTCCAATGGTGTATGAAATATATAAAATTGCAGTCATGGTGCACAATCTCCTCCATCTGCAGTCCTTTCCTTGGTCTACTGCCTTTTTACAGATTTATACTCCAGCCAGAAATCTCAAATCTGTGCTCTATTAATTGAAGCATGCTGGAATACCATCACATAAAGTAACTTGCCTGCAAAAAACATGAGAGAGGTCCTTCTCAACTGCAGCCCCTGATTTCTGGAACTCACTTCCGATAGAGCTAAGATTAGAAATTGACACCAAGAAATTCAAGGCTGAGTAAAAACCCATCTTTTTAGGTTGGCATTTTTGTAAACCATCAGATTCTTAGACAGTGTTTTATTAATTTTCATTTGGGTTTTTATTAGGCTTTCAGTGCTTGTTTGGTTTTCATGACTATTTAAAATTTTTATGAGTCTAATGCAGAGTTGTGCTGTCTGTCCCCTTTTTGATTCATTTTATGTAATTTTGTTGTGTATGTAATCTTGTAAACCGCCCAGAGCCCTGTGCACCAAGTGATTTATAAATTGCGGCAAGCAATGTTTTGCTTAAGCCACTGCCAGATGCTTCGATTAGGTCTGGCATCATCCGAGATAATTTGTAAGGATAGGATAAGCCACAACTTGCAGGACAAGATGTACATTTTGGGTGCTGATTTAGCCACAGATGCAGAATGGGGAAAAACTCTTCCGAAAATAAATCCTTATTGCACATCGATCTTGTAGCTAATTCCCTCTGGGAACAGAGAAAATACCTACAGTACCTGCATGCAATGCGCCTTGTGCGACTGGTGAAAAAGCGTGAGCCAAATATGTAAAAATATAATAAATAAATCAATAACCTACCCAGGTAGTTCCCTCTTTGAAAGCTGCCTGCAATGTTCAGGCAGGCAAAGTGACTGCGTACATTTTCACCTGTTTCCGATAATGGTTGACCGGGGGGAGGGTTAAACAGCACGTGTAGCTTTGAAAATCAAATCTTCGTACACCGCTTTCCTCCCCTAACCTAAGAACATGCCTGGTAATACCTCATTTTTTGGTCCAACTGAAAGTACATATGTTGCGAGCCCAGGCATTCCTTGGACCGCTATGAGAGGAACAGTTTTTAGAAAGAGAAGTTGACCTTGGTAAATGCCTTTGAAAGTTGTCCTCTCTCTCTGTCTATGAGAAATGTTTTTCTTACCCCTAGGTCCCTGAGCATTCTTCATGCTCTTGTAGGAGAGGCAATTATTCTTTTCTTCATTAGAAGCACTGAAACCCTACTAGCAAGATTATTACATTGGGTTTGGACTAATCCAGGCCCGACAATACTGTCTTTGCTTAGAGGGCATTAAATTCAATGTAAGATGCATTTGTTTTTAGAAGCTTATTATTGGAAAATACTTTTAAAACTAAAAATAAGGTTTTAAATTGGTAACTTTCCTCCTCAGAAAATAGAATGCTTTCAGTCAACTGCTATTTCCTTTATTTCTGAAACAAATCTAATTACCCTAGCTTTACCTCTCTTCCTTTTGAGCACTGATGTTTCACTTTCTATATTAAAAATCCTCCATTATAACTCATGCAGTGCCTTTACAATTCACTCCATTAACTAGCATATCAGTGTACACCCGTGGGAAATCCAAGGAGATGTATACGTTTAGTGTCTTTAACCTATTGGCTGTAAGACAAGAAAATGATCAAATGAAATCAGTAGTCGACTGGCAATAACTTTTCTTTCTTCTGTACCAGATTGGATATTGCAGAAGCAAGATATTTGTACATGGTCCAAACTCAGAGTCTGCTACGGTGTCCTGTGAAGTCTATGACCTTGAGGTATACAACTAACATCTGTTACAGCATTGACAGTTTTATTCTTCAGTACTCTACAAATAAGAAACTGGGGGGGGGGGGAGGGGGGGGGGAACCCCTAAAACTCTAACCTCCTAACAAAAGCATTGTAATCACTTTCCAATTTGTGCAGTGTCAGAACTTAGGCTTTATAGTTTGAAAGATGTGCATATGAAGACCATATCTGGGATCCTACCTGAAAGTTCTTAAGCTTTTCTTTACTATAGACACAGAATGGGAGAAAAGCCTTCATGAACCAGGTCTTTGGCATCAACAATGTTCTTCCTTAAAAAAAGAATTGTTGTCTACTTGTGCCTTAATCATGGGCGCTGTGGAAGGTAGTAGAAACATAACCAGGCAATCAAACTAAAAGTCCTTTTCAATTTTCAAGATTTTCTATAACTCTTGAATAAATAATCCAGTTGATGTGTAGGATGCCATTTAGTTTAATAATATTGCCAGCTATGAACCATATACCCTTTCAAAAGAGTTTATCTCATTCTTCATAGCTTTTGAAATCAGGGCTCACTATATATCACTTTGGTGTCAAGCCTTTACATAGCTGAGCAGTTTTCTCTTACCATACTGGTTGATTTTAAAAGCCCTATGCACGCTAAAGCCGGGAGATAAGCGTGTGACTCGGCGGTGTGGATTTTTAAAAATGCGCGGGTACGCGCAAATCTCCTGGCACACATAAGGAAAATTTTCCGAAAAGGGGGTGGGGCATGGGCAGACCATGGGCGGGCCGGGAGTGCACCATGAAGTCAGCGCGTAAATAGTTAAGTGCACAAATGCACACTGGGGTGCCCTACCGCGTAACTGTTGCGGTCCCGGTCGCTAGGCTAGCGACCGGGTCCTTAACTTTTCGCCGGCTCCCCCATGCCCACCGCGTCCCGCAGCTTCCAGGGCCGACCCGACCGCGTGGCAGCGGCTCTCCCCACGTGGAGACGCCGCTGAGGCCTGTGCCTGACTCCTCCCCCCGCTGGGGAACGCGCGCGCGCGAAGAGAGACTGCCTTTGTAGGTCCAGCACCCGGAAGTGCTGAACCGCCCTGTTTTTGATGTCAGACGCCGGCTGGCTATTTAAACCGGTGTCTGCCTCCCTTGCTTTGCCTTTGCAACGAGGTCGCTCCTTTGAGTGCTTAGTTGCTTCCTGCTTGATCCAGCCGTGCCTCGCTTCCAGCTCTGGTTCCTGCTTGTTCCAGCCGTGCCTTGCTTCCAGCTCTGGTTCCTGCTTGTCCCAACCGTGCCTTGACTCCAGCTCCGGTTCCAGGTTTTCCTTGTCTTCAGCCAGCCACGACCTTCGGACTTCCTCACGATTCTCCTTGTCTTCAGCCAGCCACGACCTTCGGACTTCCTCACGATTCTCCTTGTCTTCAGCCAGCCACGACCCTCGGACTTCTTCTCGATTCTCCTGTCCCAGCGACTCGGACCCCTACGGGCTTCTCCTGGGGGGATCTCGGGTTTCCAGGGCGAAGACTTCACCAATTCGCTCCAGCTAGGGTCCACCTCCTGGCTCATTAACAACTATTGGACTTTGTCTCTAATCAGCCGGCCCAAGGGTCCACTATTGACTCCATAACAGTTTGCAAAGGCCATGGACTCGGCGGACTCCTCTCCCATGCAGGCCATTCCCAGTATGGCCCAAAGAATCCAGCAACAACAGCAATGCCTGGAGGTCTTGGCAGCTACGGTGGATCGTCTAGCCAGCCGGTTGGACGCTAATCCTCCAGAGGTGGTACAACCCCCACCTCCGCCTGTGCCTCCGACTCCCGTGCAGACTCAACTTCCGGCGCCCACACGATACTCCGGGGATGCCAAATCGTGTAGGGCGTTTCTGAATCAATGCTTCATCCGCTTCACCTTGTTACCGGGGCAGTTCCCTTCTGATGCCGTCAAGGTGGCATATATTTTGTCACTGCTCGATGGGAAGGCCATGCTTTGGGCCTCACCCATGTGGGAGAATCAAGACGCCATGCTTCACAATTTGCAGGATTTTGTGACTCATTTTAAACAAACTTTTGATGAACCAGCTCGTATGACTACCGCTACCACTGAGATCCTGCAGCTAAGACAAGGGTCCCATTCTCTGGCGGATTACGCCATTGAATTCCGCACTCTGGCTATGGAACTCGGCTGGCAGGATGACTGCTTGCGAGGTATTTTCCTGGAAGGACTCGCAGGGCGTATCAAAGACGAATTGATGGCCCGGGATGTTCCACCCACCCTGAATGGGGTAATAGATCTGGCAGGGAAGATTGACCGACGTCTGCAACAGCGGGCCAAGGAGGGCCGAGTCCTTCGCCGGCCAGTTTCGCTGGCACCCTCCTTCTCCCAATCTCTGACTGCACCTCACAAGACACAATCCGCTACCAGCAACTCCTCGGAAGAACCCATGCAACTTGGGCGGGCGCTTCTGACCGAGGAAGAGAAGAGATGACGCCGCACCCAAGGGCTCTGCCTGTATTGCGGTACCAAGGGTCATTTCTTGGGTCAATGTCCAGCGAGACCAGGAAATGGTCAAGTCTAGGGAGAGATGAGTAGATTTCCCTAGGCTGTATTAATGCTGCTCCTCAATGTACGGTCCCTATAACAGAGTATCCCGGAGGCTCCTTCCGGACTCTAGCATTTATTGATTCTGGAGCCGGTGGGAATTTTATCCTGGAGGAACTAGTACGCCAACTGGGACTACCTACAAAGCGCCGGATACCTCCATTACGAGTTACCTCCATCCGGGGAACCCCCCTACCTGTTACATTTCTGAAACCACGATGCCTCTCACCTTACGAACTGGCACGCTCCACACTGAGACAATCTCTTTTTTGCTACTCGAGAAATCAGTACATCCTGTGGTCTTGGGACTCCCCTGGTTGCAGCAACACGCTCCTGTGATCCATTGGGACTCACGCCAAATTGCTCAGTGGAGTTCTTATTGTTTCCGGAACTGTCTGGACCTCCTTCCAAGGCCCGAAGTACTACTCTCTCACTCAGCTCTGGAACTTCCTCTGCCTTACCTAGAATTCTCTGACGTGTTCTCTAAGCAAAAGGCAGAACTCCTCCCGTGCCACCGGCCTTTTGACTGTGCCATTGATCTACTGCCGGGCTCCATTCCCCCGCGGGGTAGGGTCTACCCTCTTTCGCTGCCAGAAACCCGCGCAATGTCGGACTACATAAAAGAAAACCTTGCTAAGGGCTTCATTTGCCCTTCACACTCCCCTGCAGGAGCAGGCTTCTTTTTCGTAGCCAAAAAAGATGGCTCCCTCAGGCCATGCATAGACTATCGAGGGCTGAACTCCATCACTAAGAAGGATCGCTATCCCCTGCCTCTAATCCCGGAGTTGCTCGATAGACTTCAGGGGGCCAAGGTCTTTACAAAGCTGGATTTGCGTGGGTCATACAACCTGGTTCGTATTCGTCCGGGAGATGAGTGGAAGACAGCATTCAACACTCGTGACGGACATTACGAGTATTTGGTAATGCCTTTCGGCTTATGTAATGCGCTGTCTTTCAGAATCTTATGAATGAGGTACTCCGGGAGATGCTTCATTCTTTTGTCATAGTATACCTCGACAATGTCTTGATCTATTCCCAAGATCTCTCTACTCATCGCCAACACGTCAAACGGGTGCTACAAGCCCTTAGAGACAATCATTTATACGCCAAGTTTGAGAAATGCCAGTTTGAATGTGAGACGCTCCCGTTCTTAGGATACATTGTTTCCTCATCCGGTTTTCAGATGGACCCAGAAAAAGTTGCAGCCATTATCAATTGGCCTCGTCCCTCTGGCCTGAAAGCCCTACAGCTTTTCCTTGGTTTTGCCAACTTTTACAGGCATTTTATACCTCATTACTCCCAGAAGGTAGCTCCTCTCACCGCGCTTACTCGAAAAGGAGTCAACGCTCACGATTGGCCTACCACCGCCTCCGATGCCTATGAAGAGTTAAAACAAGCATTCCTAACAGCGTCTTGCTTACGTCACCCGGATCCACAATGCCCCTTCATCCTGGAGGTCGATGCTTCGAACCTGGCTGTCGGCGCTGTCCTCAGTCAACACGATGCTTCCGGCAAGTTAATGCCATGTTCCTACTTTTCAAAGAAATTTTCACTCGCCGAATGTAATTACGGCATCGGAGACAAAGAACTTTTAGCCATCAAGTTAGCCTTCGAAGAGTGGAGGCAATGGCTGGAGGGGGCTAACCATCCAGTGACTGTATACACTGACCATAAAAATTTATTGTACTTAGCTCAAGCTCAGCGACTGAACCCACGGCAAGCGAGATGGTCACTCTTCTTCAGTTGCTTCAATTTTGTCCTCAAATATCGACCTGCAGAAAGGAATGTTTGAGCCGATGCCCTGTCTCGTACCACCTAGCTGGAGGAAGAGGAGGACTCTCCGCAACCCATCCTGGACCCTGCATGTGTTCAACTAACTACCACCTCAATTGATGCTATGAGTAAAACTCCGGTTCCAAAAAGACTTTGGAGGAAAGTTTTGTCGTGGGGACACGACTCTTTGACCAGGGGGCACGCCGGTAGACAAAGAACATTGGATCTCATAAATCATTTTTATTGGTGGCCCGGACTTCGACGTGACGTTTCGCTCTATGTTAACTCCTGCCCCACCTGCGCCCTGCAAAAACCACTAAATGGTCCTCAGAGAGGTTTACTGCAACCGTTACCGGTGCCTACGGAACCCTGGACACATATAGCCACGGATTTTGTGGTAGAACTTCCACCTTCTCAAGGCAAGACGGTGGTTTGGGTCACGGTGGACCGGTTCTCTAAAATGGCTCACTTCGTGCCCCTGCCCAAACTACCCTCCGCGACTGAATTGGCTTCTCTGTTCACACACCATGTGTTTCGCATCCATGGTCTGCCCCAAGACATTGTGTCCGACAGGGGTCCCCAATTCACAGCCAGATATTGGAGGGCCTTATGCAAAAAATTTAAGATCCAGTTGAGTTTCTCTACCGCTTTTCACCCGCAGAGTAACGGGCAAACTGAACGCATGAATCATTCGTTAAAGTTGTTCTTACGAGCATCTATCAACCACAGACAAGATAATTGGGTGGAACTTCTCCCTTGGGCAGAGTTTGCCTATAATAATCAAATACATGCGGCGACAGGGAAGTCGCCCTTCCAAGTTGTATATGGTAAACAGCTTAAGCCACCATTACCCCTGCCTGTACCCACATCTTCACCTGCCGCTCAGTTAACCGCTGACCAACTGAGTAAACTTTGGACCTCCACTCAACACCGGCTTCAGAAAGTCGCACGCACTGCTAAGCGCTACTATGATCAACACCGGAAACCTGCATTCTCTTTTCTCCCAGGTGATCGAGTGTGGCTTAGTACAAAAAACATTCATTTGAGGCAACCTTCCAAGAAACTGTCACCCAAGTTCTGTGGTCCTTTCCGCGTAGCAGAAAGGGTAGGTCTGGTCTCCTATCGCCTTCGACTTCCCACCACACTACGCATCCATGATGTCTTCCACGTCTCCCTCTTAAAACCAGTGATTCTTTCCAGATTTCACCCCAGGCCACTAGAAGATGCTTCCACCACCGCAGATGAGGATCCAACATTTCAGGTACGAGAGGTCCTTGATGCTCGATTTGCCAACAGGCGTTGGGAATACTTGCTGGCCTGGGAGGGTTGTGGGAACGAAGACAATACCTGGGAGCCTGTCCGCAATATTTTGGACAAGACCCTCCTACAGCAGTTCCATCTGGACCATCCTGACAGACCAAGTCCCTTGAAGAGGGGGCGTAAAAGGGGGGGTACTGTTGCGGTCCCGGTCGCTAGGCTAGCAACCGGGTCCTTACCTTTTCGCTGGCTCCCCCATGCCCGCCGTGTCCTGCTGCTTCCAGGGCCGACCCGACCGCGTGGCAGCGGCTCTCCCCACGTGGAGACGCCGCTGAGGCCTATGCCTGACTCCTCCCCCCGCTGGGGAACGTGCGCGCGTGCGCGAAGAGACTGCCTTTGTAGGTCCAGCACCCGGAAGTGCTGAACCGCCCTGTTTTTGATGTCAGACGCCGGCTGGCTATTTAAACCGGTGTCTGCCTCCCTTGCTTTGCCTTTGCAATGAGGTCACTCCTTTGAGTGCTTAGTTGCTTCCTGCTTGATCCAGCCGTGCCTCGCTTCCAGCTCTGGTTCCTGCTTGTTCCAGCCGTGCCTTGCTTCCAGCTCTGGTTCCTGCTTGTTCCAGCCGTGCCTTGCGTCCAGCTCTGGTTCCTGCTTGTTCCAGCCATGCCTTGCTTCCAGCTCTGGTTCCAGCTTGTTCCAGCCGTGCTTTGCTTCCAGCTCTGGTTCCTGCTTGTCCCAACCGTGCCTTGACTCCAGCTCCGGTTCCAGGTTCTCCTTGTCTTCAGCCAGCCACGACCTTCGGACTTCCTCACGATTCTCCTTGTCTTCAGCCAGCCACGACCTTCGGACTTCCTCACGATTCTCCTTGTCTTCAGCCAGCCACGACCTTCGGACTTCCTCACGATTCTCCTTGTCTTCAGCCAGCCACGACCCTCGGACTTCTTCTCGATTCTCCTAAGTCCCAGCGACTCGGACCCCTACAGGCTTCTCCTGGGGGGGTCTCGGGTTTCCAGGGCAAAGACTTCACCAATCCGCTCCAGCTAGGGTCCGCCTCCCGGCTCATTAACAACTATTGGACTTTGTCTCTAATCAGCCGGCCCAAGGGTCCACTATTGACTCTCTCCATAACAGTAACTTTATTTCTGCTATGGATGGCGTGTAAGTCGTGTAACAAAAAAAATTAGGCTAATCAGCAGGGTTTTAAATCTCGGGGCTAATAGGGTAAAAGGGAGGCAAGTTAGCTAGGGGGTTTAGGAAGTTCTCTCCTTTACTGGGGTGAACTGGGATCGAACATGGAAAAAGACTTATTGCATGGCTACACATACCTACTAAAATTTCCCCACTTATGAACTCAAAATGGCATTCGTGTGTACATGCGCACATCAATATCTTTATTTATTTATTTGTTTGTTTTTATGTACCCATGTTCAATCTGGCATATCACACCAGTTTACAGTGTAACAGAGGTTCAATAAGAATTAGGCTTCTTATTTTACATTGTAACTTCGTATCATCTGTAACAATATAATTTAGAAGGAAACATGGACAGCGATATAGCTTATAAGGAGACAGGATCAACATTGTTTTAACTGTATAACACTTATTGAGTAACACAGAGTAGAACAATTTAACTGTATAACACAGAATAACACACAGTAGAACATGTCATTAAGCATCTGGAATTTGAGGGGGAAGGAGGTGCTGAAAGTATAATTGAGGGAAGTAAGAAGGGAGATAGGAGGACCAGATGGGGGAGGACGATTCTTCTTAGTGCTATTGGAAGGTGGGCATTAGGTAGCTGTTGGCAATGCTTTTTTAAAGAGCCATGTTTTGAAGGGGTTTTTTTTGAAGGATTGTGTCATGGGATCCAGTCTGAGTTGAGGTGGTAAGCTGTTCCAGAGCGAGGGTCCTGCTACCGTTAGGGCGTGATCCCGTGTTGTGGTCAGGTGTGCATTTTTGGTGAAGCTATTGGAATGAGCCCGATGTTAGTGGAGCGGAGGTTTCTTTGGGGGATGTGAAAATGGAGGATCGAGCTCAGCCAGTTAAACTTATCATTGTATAGAGCTTTGTGGATGAGAGTTAGGACTTTATATTGTATTCTGTGTGGGATGGGTAGCCAGTGTAGATTTTGAGTATCGGTGAGATATGATCGAATCTTTTGGTGTTTGTGAGTGATCTTGCTGCTGCATTCTGTAGCAATTGCAGCGGTCTAAGGGACTTGGACAGGAGGCCCAGGAAGAGAGCATTGCAATAGTCGAGTTTGGAAAATATAGTGCTTGGAGGACTGTTCGGTAGTCATGGGTGTAGAGAAGCGGTGCACCGATTTTATAACATACATGCGGATAGCCGATTTTATAACATGCTATTATTTTAATGCATTGATATGGAAGTGAGACTTAGCGTATGTCATCACTGACACTGCTATTGCTTGCCCCATGTTACATAAATATCAAAGGAGGGAAGTAGCTTACTGGATTGCTTTCTATACTACATATGATTGTAATCCAAGCAATTTTCTGAAGAATTAAATGAGAAGTAGGTTTGGGCATCATCAGTATTTAGGAAAATTGACTCTCCATATTATTTAAAAGTACCACCTAGTGATGGCACAGTGGTGTATAGTGCAGTATTACAGGACTCTGCATCCTTGGGGAATTATGTAAAGACACTCAACTTTCATGCTATCTCATTTTGAAATAGTGCTTAAAAGTAATTTTTTGTATTTTTCTGCAGGAAGAACATTCTGAGGATCCTGATGTAGATCCAAAAGATTGTCCAGGAGATGGGCATAGGCATAGGCATGGACATGGGCATGGGCATGGGCATAAGCACAAGCATAGGCATGGACATACACACAAACATGGACACAGCCATAGAAAAGGTCACAAACATCATCATCATCCTCATTCCAATGCTCACTCTGAGCACCATCATGAGCACGAACATGGGCACAGCCATAGAAAAGGTCACAGACATCATCATCATCCTCATTCCAATGGGCATAACAACACTCACCCTGAGCACCAACGTGAATGTAGACCTCCTCATAGAGGTCTTCCACCTGGTCATTGGCAAAGACACCACCATCATAATGGTCACAACAAAACAATGCATAAAAGGCCAGTTTCCCATGGTAGTTCCTCAGAAGAACATTTTCCAAATAAAGTCCCTTGTTTTCCCCAAAAACCCTTTGGGGCAGTGCAGTATGCTTTTTGGGAAAATGGGACTCGTGTTTTTCCTGTTCCAATTATTCCTGACCAGCCGGAGCTGCTTAACCCATTGAATACATCTAGTGGATTAATTGAGCTCCCTGGACCTGGTGAAGCTGGAGCAAGGCTTCCTCCATGTAAGGTTCCACCAGTTCAGTCTTTCCCAGTGACACATTCAGATTCTGAGTCCTGCCCAGGGCAACCCAGAGAACATATGCCAGATGTTTTGCACTTATTTTCTGTGAATACTGATGCTTTATCAGGAACACATTAAATTCTGAAATTAAATGGTCTAAGCATGGATATTAAATTCCTGGTTTGAATATGTTTTTGTTATAACTTACTCAAGAATCTGAGTAGTATTTCAGTTTTCAAATAAACACACTGTACACAAATAAAAAATGTTTATTTCATTTTTGCCAGTGTCCTATAATGTTAAAGTGTTCAGTGAGTGAAAGACTGAGCTTTCTTATGAAAGGGCACAATTGACTGTGAAGCAGCCATGCTGCCATCTCTTCTATTGCTATCCTATTGTCAAGGATCATGGGGAAAATTAAAGGCACTATAGTCAAAGCTTCAACTTTATAATACAATGTATAACAAAGAAAAATGCACGATAGCATAGAGGATAAATAAAAGTAACAATATTTATTATTGATAATGAGTTATGGAGGTACAGAGTGCAACACAAAAGAATTTATACCTGTGGTCCTTGAGGATCCCCGGCCAGTCTGGTTTTCAGGAAATCCACCATGAAAATATGTCGGAGGTACATTTGCAGAATAAAGGAGGTAGTACATGCAAATGCAACTCTGGCATATTCATGGTGGATATCCTGAAAACCAGACTGGCCAAGGGAGAGTCCCTGAGGATTGGGTTGAGAACCATCAACCAGGCCCCAATTCCTCTGCCCCAGTGAGGTTACATCCTAAGCTTGAGCACTGGAAGTTCATGTGCTCAAAGTTGCCCAGGGAAAGCTGGAGAAAGGAATAGAAGTGGGGGTCTCCATGATTTATCATATCCCCCCTCAGACGACTGAGGGGGGATATGATAGAGGTGTTTAAAATCATGAGAGGTCTAGAACGGGTAGATGTGAATCGGTTATTTACTCTTTCGGATAGTAGAAAGACTAGGGGGCACTCCATGAAGTTAGCATGGGGCACATTTAAAACTAATCGGAGAAAGTTCTTTTTTACTCAACGCACAATTAAACTCTGGAATTTGTTGCCAGAGAATGTGGTTAGTGCAGTTAGTATAGCTGTGTTTAAAAAAGGATTGGATAAGTTCTTGGAGGAGAAGTCCATTACCTGCTATTAAGTTCACTTAGAGAATAGCCACTGCCATTAGCAATGGTTACATGGAATAGACTTAGTTTTTGGGTACTTGCCAGGTTCTTATGGCCTGGATTGGCCACTGTTGGAAATAGGATGCTGGGCTTGATGGACCCTTGGTCTGACCCAGTATGGCATTTTCTTATGTTCTTATGTTCTTATAAATACAATAATATATTGTTCAATCTGGCTCACATTGTAAACATTTAACAAAATCACACGTTATCATCTGCATATGAAGGACCTGAAGTGAAGGTGTTACCAATAAACACTAGTCAAAGTAATTGTTGCGCTCGGGGGAGGACCCTTGTCCTGTGGTAGTATAGGGACTGTCCACAGGGGGCGGAGCACAGAAGGAGACAGAGGCAGTGTAGAGCTTCACCACTGGAAGCCCGAGGTCCCCCGGGAGGAGCCCGTAGGGACCCTGGCCACTAGGACATAGGTGGGCCTCGCAGGGTCTCCTGGGAGAGTGTAAGTCCAGCGTGCCACAGATGCTAGAGGAGCACTATTGGGTTTGAAGCTGGAAACAGGTTGGAGGAGAGCGAACCAGAATAGAGATGGCGATGATAAGGCTAGGGACAAGGCCAGAATCAAGCAAGGTCAGGCAAGCAAGGTCAGAAGTCAGTCCAAGGAATGGTCAACGAAGCAAGGGTCAAGATCCAGAGGTCAGGCAAGGTCGAAGAGCAAGCTGAGGTCTTTGGCAGGTGGCAGGCAGGCAGGCAGTTCAGGAACAAGCTGAGGTCTTGGGCAGGTGGCAGGCAGGCAGGCATGTCAGGAACAAGCTGAGGTCTTTACCAGAAGGACAGTCTGAGGTAAGACCTGGGAGACGAATAACGAACACTGGAACAAGCAGGGCTAGGAAGCAGGAACAAGCAGGAACGGAACTGGAACAGAAGGATCCTGGAACAAGACTAGGAGCAAGCAAGCAGGAACACAAGCAAGGGCAATCTCAGGAACAAACTAACCCGATTGCCAAGGCAAGGAAGTGAAGCCAGGAACCTTCTTTTATTTATTTTTATTTATTTATTTAAGGTTTTTATATACCGGCAATCATGAGCACATATCTTGCTGGTTTACATGAAACGGGAGTGCATTAGATACATCAACTAGAACTGTGGTGATCGAAGGAGCAGTTACAAATAACAGGGGTAGCAGAACTTGGATAAGAAGGAAGAGATAGGAAAGAATAAACGGTTAAACGGTATATAAATAAATTAAATGCTATGTATAGATGGCATGATTAATGGCTGAATATTTTGAAGTCCTTGGTTTGAGTCCGTGACTTGTGACATTAGATTGTGTCTGAGTTCAATCAGGGTGCGCCGCAGAACTAGGCTCCGCCCTGGAACCTACATCAGGGCAGCTGGTACACGCACGCGTAAGGGCTTGGCTAGTTGCTGCGACGCCGAGGCCCGGCCTGAAGCCTAGCGTGCAGTCGAAGGCACGACGACTGCCGCCGTGGGATGCAGGGACCTAGCTGGACTTGCAAGGGCCGTGAGGAAGACAGGACCAGGACCCACTGTAGAACCCCAAAGGTGAGCGGTCCCGTGCACGGGACGACCGTGGGTGGGGCGCGTAACAATACCCCCCCTTCTAGGCCTCCCTCTAAGCGGCTGGGGTTTCTCAGGATTCTGTCTATGGAAGGTCTTCAAGAGATCCTTGTCAAGGATATTCTGAGAGGGTTCCCATGAGTTCTCCTTGGCCCCATAGCCCTCCCAAGCTAGGTGATACTCCCATTTGCCTCGACGTCATCAGAAATTAAGGACTTCTCTTACCTGCAGAGAAGTATCAGGTTCTGCCAAGACGCAGGGAGCTGAAGGGTCTTTACGAGAGGGCCAAGACAAGACAAGAGGCTTCAACAAAGATACATGGAATGTGTTGTGGATGCCCAAGGACCGGGGTAGCTGGAACTGATAGGAAACAGCTCCCAGTCTTCTGAGTACTAGAAAAGGACCAATATACTTCAGGGTCAGCCGATGAGACGGAAGTCGGAGACGGATGTGTCGGGCACTCAGCCAGACCTTCTGGCCAGGTCGAAAGAGAGGAGCAGGTTGTCGATGGAGATCCGAGGTGCGTTTAGCGCGCTCAGCAGCCTGCAAGAGGCATTCTCTTACTCGAGAACACACTTGGCGGATGGTTTGAGCCATGGATTGTGCTGCAGGAGATGGAACGATCACAGGAACAGGAAGAGGCAGATGGGGCTGCCTTCCGAAGACCACTGAAAAAGGAGACACGTTGGTGGCTGCTGCGAGATGAGTATTATGTGACAGCTGGGCCCAAGGGAGAAGGTCTGACCAATCATTCTGTTGGTCATTGATGTATGAACATATGAACGTAGGAACGTTTTCAAGGTCCGATTAGTTCTCTCGGCCTGCCCATTGGCCTGAGGGTGATAGGCTGAGGTATAAGTCAAGGAAATACTGAATTTCTGACATAGGGAGCGCCAGTACTTGGCGGCAAACTGTGGTCCCCGATTGGAGTCAATCTCCTTGGGGAGTCCGTGAAGTCGAAAGATGCTTCTCAAGAAGAATTTTGCTAATTCCGGAGTTGACGGAAGACCCGGCAACGGGATGAAGTGCCCCATTTTCGAGAAGTGGTCGATTACATCCCAAATCACCATGTTACCTTGCGATGGGGGAAGATCCATGATGAAATCTGTTGAAATACTGGACCAAGGTTCAGTAGGCACTGGGAGTGGCTGTAGTAAGCCCCAAGGCTTTCCTGTTGGCAGCTTTTGTTATGCACAAGTGGGACAGGAGTCCACCTAACTCCGAGAGTCCTGTACCATGATGGGCCACCAATAGTGTCAGCGCAGCATCTCCAGCATTCTGGCATGGCCAGGGTGACCTGCCAGCTTTGAATCATGGGCCCACCTTAAGACCAGCTCTTGTAGTCGGTGAGGGACGACAGTCTTCCCGACTGGAACAGTAGTGGTTGCTGCTATTGATATACAGGTAGGATCGATGATATAACTAGGAACGTCCAGAAGATCCTCGGACTCAAAAGATCGAGACAGTACATCAGCTCGCTGATTCTTGGAACCAGGATGGAAACAGAGATTAAAGTCAAATCTCTCAAAAAACAAGGTCCAGTGGGCCTGACGGGGATTTAGAAGCTGAGCCTCTTTGAGGTGCTCTAAGTTCTTGTGATCCGTGAATATAGTGAATTTGTACTGTGCCCCCTCCAACCAGGGGCACCATTCCTGAAGAGCTAACTTCACCGCTAGTAGTTCACGATTGCCAGCTGTGTAGCGTTGTTCAGTGGGGGTGAACTTGTGTGAATAGAAGGAACAAGGAATTAACTTGCCCGTGGGCGAGTATTGACTTAGGACAGCCCTGGCTCCGATTGCTGAGGCATCTACCTCCATTACAAACGGACGTTTGGGATTCGGGTGATGGAGACACGGACCAGAGCTGAAGGTATCCTTGAGCCTCTGGAAGGCTACGATGGCTCTAGGTGTCCAGACTCAGGTATTGGCCCCCTTCTTAGTCATCACTGTAAGTGGGGCGACCAAGGAGGAATAGTTGGCAATGAAGCTTCGATAATAGTTAGTGAAGCCTAGGAACCATTGCAAGGCTCGAAGCCCGACTGACTGGGACCAGTCACGGATTCCTTGGACTTTCTCCGGGTCCATGGAAAAGCCACGGTCAGATATTATATATCCTAGGAAAGGTAGATGAGTGCGTTCAAACAAACATTTCTCTAATTTAGTGTACAGGTGATTTTCTCTTAATCGTTGGAGGACAATACGAACATGCTCGTGGTGGCTTTCGATGTCCTTGGAGAATATCAGAATGTCGTCAAGGTAGATGACAACAAACTTGTACAGGAGGTCCCTAAAGATCTCATTCATGAGATGCTGAAAGATGGCTGGGGCGTTACATACCCGAAGGGCATGACTACATATTCATAATGGCCATCCCTAGTATTAAATGCTGTCTTCCAGATGTCATCAGGTTGGATACGTACTAAATTGTACGCACCTCTCAAATCCAACTTGGAAAATACTCTGGCGCCTTCAAGGTGGTCAAATAATTCACTGATAAGGGGTAGTGGGTAATGGTCCATGCGTGTTATAGCGTTGACACCCCAATAGTCAATGCAAGGACGAAGTCCACCATCTTTTTTCTTCACAAACAAAAACCCCGCTCCTGCGGGCGAATCACATGGTCTAATAAACCTCTTCTCCAAGTTTTCTTTTATGTACTCCGACATAGCCTGAGTCTCAGCCTGTGACAAGGGATAGGTTCTGCCTTTGGGAGGCATCGTGCCCGGCAGACGTTCAATGGGACAGTTGGACTTATGTAACGGAGGCAAAGTGTCTGCTTTCTGTTTTAAGAATACATCACTGAATTCCACAAACTGTGGGGGCAGACCAGGAAGCGTTGTAGACTTCAAAACTGGCATCACGGGAGACACTGGCCAGAGACAAGTAGCTTGGCATTTTGGATCCCACTGTACCAGCTGCAGGGATTGCCAATCGAACTGGGGCTCGTGAGTCTGGAGCCAAGGCAACCTCAGAATTACTGGATGCGTTGAGCGTTTCAACACGTAGAAGGATGTTTCTTCTTTAAGGAGGGTACCCACTGAAAGGTGAATAGCCACAGTCCGATGGATAATTAGACCGGGAAGATGTTCTCCTTGAATGGAGGCAATACTAAGACTTACCTCCAACAGTTGAAGGGGTATTCCCAGGAGTTTGACAATATCGTCCATAATGAAACTGCCACTCGCTCCAGTATCAATGAGAGCAGTGGTGGTGAACGTGTGAGCCTTGATGCCCAGGGATACTGGAAGCAAAAGCTGAGGGCCAGAAACAATTGCGCCCAAGCTCGGGACCCCCGCTGGGCTCAGGCGTTGCAGTTTCCCGGACAGACCGGGCAGAACTGAAGACGATGTCCAGAGGTGCCACAGTAACGGCAAAGCCCTTCTTTTCTACGGCGGAGATGTTCTGTGGAAGACAACGTCCCGGTTCACCTCCATAGGTTCCACCGTGGAGGAAGGTGGTGGTGCTACGTTCCTTGCAGGAGTGCAGGGTGCACATGCAGGGCATACTGGAGAAGAGCGTGGAGTCTTTACTTCTAGGCATCTTTGCCGGAGACGATGATCGATCCTTCCGGCAAGGGAGATCAGGTCCTCTAGAGACATGGGAGTCTAACGGACGGAGAGCTCATCCTTTAGAACAGATGAGTGTCCATCTAGGAAGATGGCTTGCAGGCAATTCTCTTGGCACCCAAGTTCTGTGGCTAAGGTTCGGAACTCCACTGTGCATTCAGAGAGGGTCCTTGACCCTTGACGTATATTATGACTGGCGATAGCCATCCGACCAGGATCTCTAAAGGTCTGCTTGAAGAGAGCAATGAAGTCAGACATCTTGGAAAGGATGGGATCAGAACATTCCCATAAGGGAGAGGCCCATGCCAGAGCCTTCCCTTCCAACTGGGACAGGATGAAGGTGACCTTAGTGATCTCCTTCAAAAACAAGGAGAGTTGGAGAGCAAATTGCATAAAGCACTAAGGAAGCCACAGCAGGAGTGTGGATCCCCATTGTATCTAAGAGGTGCAGGAAGTGCCAGAGTTGCTCAAGGAAGCATAGTGGCCGGGAGGCCCACAGGATTGACCATAGCAGTCTCTAGTAGCTGGGAGCGTAGCTCCTCTACTGAAGAAGCCAGCATCTCAAGCACTTGGTGATGTTGCTGTACTGTAGCAGCAAGTCCTAGTAGGGCCCTGGAGGCGGGACACTCCGCCGAGTCCATGGCCTTGGCAACCTGTTGCACTCGGGTGTGGACCCTTATCCTGTGGTAGTACAGGGACTGTCCACAGGGGGCAGAGCACGGAAGGAGACAGAGGCAGTGTAGAGCTGCACCACTGGAAGCACGAGGTCCCCCCGGGAGGAGCCCGTAGGGACTCGAGCCACTTGGACTTAGGTGGGCCTCGCAGAGTCTCCTGGGAGAGTGCAAGTCCGGCGTGCCCACAGATGCTAGAGGAGTGCTATCGGGTTCGAAGCTGGAAACAGGTTGGAGGACAGCAAACCAGAATAGAGATGGTGATGACAAGACAAGGGACAGCGCCAGAATCAAGCAAGGTCAGGCAAGCAAGGTCAGAGTCCAGAAGTCAGTCCGAGGAATGGTCAATGAAGCAAGGGTCAAGATCCAGAGGTCAGGCAAGGTCGAAGAGCAAGCTGAGGTCTTTGGCAGGTGGCAGTCAAGCAGGCAGGTCAAGAACAAGCTGAGGTCTTGGGCAGGCGGCAGGCAGGCAGGTCAGGAACAAGCTGAGGTCTTGGGCAGGCGGCAGGCAGGCAGGCAGGTCAGGAACAAGCTGAAGTCTTTACCAGAAGGACAGTCCGAGATAAGACCGGGGAGACGAACAACGAACACTGGAACAAGCAGGGCTAGGAAGCAGGAACAAGCAGGAACGGTACTGGAACAGAAGGATCCTGGAACAAGACTAGGAACAAGCAAGCAGGAACACAAGCAAGGGCAATCTCAGGAACAAACCGACCCGATTGTCAAGGCAAGGAAGTGAGGCCAGGAATTTCCTTTTAACATGAGTTCAATCAGGGTGCGCCACGGAACTAGGCCCCGCCCTGGAACTTACATCAGTGGCTGGTCTGCGCGCGTATTCACGCGCGCAGGGGCGTGGTTAGTTGCTGTGACGCTGAAGCGTGGCATGAGGCCTGGCGTGCAGCCGAAGGCCTGGCGACCGCTGCCTTGGGACGCCGGGACCTAGCTGGACTTGCAAGGGCTTGTGGAAACCTGAAGGTGAACGGTCCCGTGCTCAGGACGACCGCGGGTGGGGTGCATAACAGCAATATTTTCAAATTGGTAGAGCATTTTCTTGAAGATTAAAGGGCAACCAGTCATAGCTTAATCAGTTTGGGAGTCATATATTCATATTTCCTACAACCTAGAATTAAACATACTGCAGAGTTCTGAATTTTTGGGAGCCCAACGCAAATAATATTGCAATAATCCAAGGTGGATAGCATAAGAGCTTGAATCACTTCTTAAATTCTCAGCAGAGAAAATATATTTAAGCCTACTGACTCACCACAATTTAATCACTGCCTTCATCTAACCCTTAAAAGTAAGAGAAGAGTTAAAGACTACACCTAAAGTTTTTTTTATTTAAGATACTTTTACCAATATACAAAGAATTAACTATGCATGGAAATACATGGATAATAATATAAAATAATAATAAAGAAAAAGTAACAAATATAAGTAATAGTAGAAGATGATCGGAAGGCTCATCTGCATACTGCTCCCAGAATCCCCCAGGTGAGGAGTCCAGAGGTCACCGCAAGCGATCCAGAGATTGAATTCCACAGCCCCAGCTTCCAGAGGCCCCATACCCTTTACAGTAGAAGAGGACTGGAAGGCTCATCTGCATACTGCTCCCAGAATCCCCCGGGAGAGGAGTCCAGAGGTCACCGCAAGTGAACCAGGGATTGAATTCCACAGCCCCAGCTTCCAAAGACCCTGCACCTTTTGCAGTAGAAGAGAACCAGAAGCGAATCTTAGACCCTTCAATAATTTGAGTGAAGATCAATTTAATGGTGGTTAAAAAGGATTGATAATTATAGCTTTGGAAAATTTTTGTACTTATAAAAGTTTGTAGAAAGGTGATATAGTGGGATATATTCTTTAGAGTTTGTGTGTGTCTGAGGTAATAAGCAAGCCAGTGATAGTTAATTCTAGTGTCTGTCTTTCCCACCCACTAGACCCTTGTTTAATCATCCCCTTGTAGGACACTAGCTGATTAATTGGTAAATTCACTTGTAAATATAAAGTACTCTAATTCCAACTCCCTTAGTATCCTAAACTTAACTAGTATATTAATTGGTAAATACACCTGTAAATTTAAAGTACTCTAATTCCAACTCCTTTAATATCCTAAACGTAACTAGGAACTCAATAAAATTAAGATTAAGGCAGCAGTCCAGCAGCAAGAGGGGGCTTTCCAGTCTTTTGCATTGAGTGTCACATGTATGATTTTTTACCCACCGGTGAGAGATTGTGGGGTAGATTTTTAAAAACGGCGCGTTCGCGTACTTTTGTTCGCGCTCCAGGCGCAAACAAAAGTACGCTGGATTTTAGTAGATACTCGCGTAGCCACGCGTATCTTCTAAAATCCAGGATCGGCGCGCAAGGCTGCCGATTTTGGGCAGCCGGCACGCGCCGAGCCGCGCAGCCTGCCTCCGTTCCCTCCGAGGCCGCTCCGAAATCGGAGCGGCCTCGGAGGGAACTCTCTTTCGCCCTCCCCTCACCTTCCCCTCCCTTCCTCTATCTAACCCACCCCCCCGGCCCTATCTAAACCACCCCCTACCTTTGTCCCGGAGGGAGACGTAAATCCACGCGCACCAACGGGCCGCTGGCGCGCCGAGACGCAACCGGGGGCGGTTCTGGAGGGCGTGGCCACGCCCCCAGACCGCCTTGGGCTGAAACCACGCCCCCCGGGCCCGCCCTCGAAACGCCGCGTCCCACCCCCAAAACGCTGCATCGATCGGCCACGCCCCCGACACGCCCCCGACAAAAAACCCCAGGACTTACGCGAGTCCCGGGGCTCTGCGCGCACCGGCAGGCCTATGGAAAATAGGCGCGCCGGCGCGCAAGGCCCTGCTCGCGTAAATCTGGGCGGATTTACGCGAGCAGGGCTTTTAAAATCCGCCGCTGTATGTGTGCACTTGGTGCAAAGAGCTCCTGGCTCTCAGGGAGCGAGTTCGATCTCTGGAGGCTAGAGTAGCAGACTTGGTGGAGCTGAAGCAGACAGAGAGGTACATTGATGAGACCTTCAGGGACATAGCAGCCAAGTCCCAACTTCAGACTGGCAACCCTGGTGCTGTCTTGGAGGAAGAATGTCTCATGATCGGAGAGCTTCAACCTGGTGCAGCAGGAAAGGATCCTGTAGCAAGGACCTGCTCTCCAGGTGGTGCATTGTCCTCTCGCACCGAGGATGTGTCTCCCAGGGCTACTGCCCAGGAGGAAAGGGTTAGATCAGCTGTCATAGTTGGTGATTCAATTATTAGAAATGTAGACAGCTGGGTGACTGGTGGGCATGAGGATCGCTTGGTAACATGCCTACCTGGTGCGAAGGAGCCGGACCTCATGCGTCACCTAGATTGAATTTTAGACAGTGCTGGGGAGGAGCCGACTGTTGTGGTACATGCGGGCACCAACGACATAGGAAAATGTGGGAGGGAGGCTCTGGAAGCCAAATTTAGGCTCTTAGGTAGAAAACTGAAATCCAGAACCTCCAGAGTAGCATTCTCTGAAATGATCCCTGTTCCACGTGCAGGTCCCCAGAGGCAGGCAGAACTCCAGAATCTCAGTGCATGGATGAGACAATGGTGCAAAAAAGAGGGATTCAGTTTTGTAAGGAACTGGGGAGCCTTTTGGGGAAGGGGGAGTCTTTTCCAAAGGGATGGGCTCCAACTTAACCAGGGTGGAACCAGGCTGCTGGCACTAACCTTTAAAAATGAGATAGAGCAGCCTTTAAACTAGAACAAAGGGGAAAGCTGACAGTCACTCGGCAGTGCATGGTTTGGAGGGAGGTATCTTCAAAGAATACTAATGACGTACAGTGAAATGCTAAGAGAAATTAGGAAAGCTAACCAAATTGTTTGTGCAGTAATAATGGGAGATTTCAATTACCCCAGTATTGACTGGGTAAATGTAACATCAGGACATGCTAGAGAGATAAAGTTCCTGGATGGAATAAATGACAGTTTTATGGAACAATTGGTTCAGGAACCAATGAGAGAGGGAACAATTTTAGAACTAATTCTCAGTGGAGCACAGGATTTGGTGAGAGAGGTAATGGTGATGGGGCCGCAAATTTGAATTAATGACTGGAAGGGGGACAGTAAGCAAATCCATGGATCTAGTAATCTTTCAAAAGGGAAACTTTGAGAAAATGAGAAAAATAGAAACAAACTGAAAGGAGCAGCTACAAAGGTAAAAAGTGTGCAAGAGGCGTAGACATTGTTAAAAAATATCATCATAAAGGTAGAGTCCAGATGTATTCCACATATTAAGAAAGGTGGAAGGAAGGCAAAATGATTACCAGCATGGTTAAAAGGTAAGGTAAAAGAGGCCATTTTAGCCTAAAGATCTTCATTCAAAAATTGGAAGAAGGATCCAACAAAAGAAAATAGGATAAAGCATAAGCATTGGCAAGTTAAATATAAGACATTGATAAGACAGGCTAAGAGAGAATTTGAAAAGAAGTTGGCCGTAGAGGCAAAAACTCACAGTAAAAATGTTTTAAAATATATCCAAAGCGGAAAGCCTGTGAGGGAGTCAGTTGGACCGTTAGATGATCAAAGGGTTAAAGGGGCACTTAGAAAAGATAAGGCCATCATGGAAAGATTACATAATTTCTTTGCTTCAATGTTTACTGAAGAGGATGTTGAGGAGATACTCATTCTGGAGAAAGTTTTCATGGGTAATGATTCAGATGGACCGAACCAAATCACAGTGAACCTAGAAGATGTGGTAGGCCTGATTGACAAACTAAAGAGTAGTAAATCACCTGGACCAGATGGTATACACCCCAGGGTTCTGAAGGAACTAAAAAATGAAATTTCAGATCTATTAGTAAAAATTTGTAACCTACCATTAAAATCATCCATTGTACCTGAAGACTGGAGGATAGCTAATGTAACCCTAATATTTAAAAAGGGCTCCAGGGGCGATCTGGGAAACTACAGCAAGGTTAGCCTGACTTCAGTGCCAGGAAAAATAGTGGAAAGTGTTCTAAATATCAAAATCACAGAACATACAGAAAGACATGTTTTAATGGAACAAATTCAGTATGGGTTTATCCAAGGCAAGTCTTGCCTCACAAATCTGCTTCACTTTTTTGAAGGGGTTAATAAACATGTAGATAAAGGTGAACAGGTAGATGTAGTGTATTTGGATGTTCAGAAGGCATTTGACAAAGTTCCTCATGAGAGGCCTCTAAGAAAAGTAAAAAGTCATGGGATAGATGGTGACGTCCTTTCATGGATTACAAACTGGTTAAAAGACAGGAAACAGAGAATAGGATTAAATGGAGGGGGGTGGGCAGTGGAGTGCCTCAGGGATCTGTACTGGGATCCGTGCTTTTCAATATAGTTACCACCCAGGAAAGAGATCTAGGCGTCATAGTGGATAATGCAGTGAAATCGTTGGCTCAGTGTACTGCGACAGTCAAAAAAGAAAACAGAATGGGGCAGATGCAAAAAAGGTGTGCTGAAAGCGGATGCTGAGTGTTCAACGCCTGCTTTTCTAATGCGCCCCCAGGCACCTCTCCTAGGGGTGCGATGCAGTATTTAAATTAGGGCTCGTGATGTCAAGGAGGTACTAGGGGCAATTGCGTGCCCCTAGCGCCTCCTTGAAAGCATGTGCCAGAGAGAGGTCCGCTGTCCACGGCTGTCTGCTGGTTAAGAAAACCAACGCTGAATTTATCAGCATCTGTTTTCCTAACCGACGCACATCCACGAGTTAGGAAGTGGACACTGATGAATTCAGCATCTATTTTCCAAACGTGATTGTTGGCACCCGTGTCTGACCAATCACCTTTCAGAAGGCTGTCCTGAAAGGGGATTGGTCTTTTCACTGACATTTGTCAGTGAAAAAGAACAATGGGCAATAAGTGAAGGAGTAAATCAATTAATATTAAGTGCCCGACACTTTAATATTGATTTATTCACTCCTTATGGTGTCGGCAGTCAAGTTCAGAAAATGGACGCTGAATTTATTAGGGTCCGTTTTCCTAACCAATGGATGTGCACCACTTAGGAAAACCGATGTCGAATTTATAGATGTTGGGGATCAAACAGCTCCCCTATGAGAAAACACTAAAGAGGTTAAGGCTGTCAGCTTGGAAAAGAGACGGCTGAGGGGGGATATGATAGAGGTGTTTAAAATCATGAGAAGTCTTGAACGGGTAAATGTGAATCGGTTATTTATTCTTTTGGATAAAAGAAGGACTAGGGGGCACTTTCCAAGCTGAAAAGTCCTAACCTCTTTAGTCTTTCCTCATAGGGGAGCTGTTCCATTCCCCTTATCATTTTGGTAGCCCTTCTCTGTACCTTCTCCATTGCAATTATATCTTTTTTGAGATGCGACGACCAGAATTGTACACAGTATTCAAGGTGCGGTCTCACCATGGAGCGATACAGGGGCATTATGATATTTTCCGTTTTATTCACCATTCCCTTTCAAATAATTCCCAACATTCTGTTTGCTTTTTTGACTGCCGCAGCACACTGAATCGATGATTTCAATGTGTTATCCACTATGATGCCTAGATCTCTTTCTTGGGTTGTAGCACCTAATATGGAACCCAACATTGTGTAACTATATTTAAAACTTATCAGAAAAAATTCTTTTTCCCTAAATGCACAATTAAACTCTGGAATTTGTTGACAGAGAACGTGCTTAGTGCAGTTAGTGTAGATGGTTTTAAAAAAGATTTGGATAAGTTCTTGGAGGAGAAGCCTATTACCTGCTATTAATCAAGTTGACTTAGAAAATAGCCACTGCTATTACTAGCATCAGTAGCATGGGATAGACTTAGTTTTTTTGGTTACTTGCCAGGTACTTGTAGCCTGGATTGGCCATTGTTGGAAACAGGATACTGGGCTTGATGGGCCCTTGGTCTGACCCAGAATGGCAATTTGTTATGTTCTTATGTAGATTTTTACAATGTACTCTCGCCCTAGCAACTAAGTAGAGAGTGCATCAAGCTAGGGCGAGAATACATTGTACAAATCTCATCTTTGTTTCCCTTTCCTCACTCCAAATCACATCAAAGTTTCACTGATGTGTACTATGCTGTTCGTACCTCTGACTGTGCATGTGAAACTGCCCTCAAAACCCTAGACCACCACCAAAACCTCACCTCGATTTACTAGTTGACCGTCCTCCAGTGGTATAAATAGTTGACTAATACATATGCTATCCAAGAGCTTCTCTCTCTCTTTCTCTCACTCTCTCCCTCTCCCCACAATATTAAACACTTCTCTCCTTTGACTGCATTTTCAAAATTTGTATACACATCTCACAATGCATTAGTTATTGCTGGCATTACTGCCCTAACGCGATTTGATAAAGGACTCTGTGAATTTGGAAATTGTACTCCTAGCAGAAAATGAGTGTGCAAATAACTGAAGTGAGAAAATCAACCAGCTTCTCAAGCATTGCATTTGCTCCCTTCTGATAAGAAAGTCCATTATTTATTATAAGCATGCAGGGAACAGTAGAGAGTAATAATGAAATTAGGTTAAAACAGGCAAGATTTCAGTATTTCACCTGCTGATAGTGACAAGCTAAGCCATTAAGTAGCATATGAAACCATCTCATGGAAAGGCATCTTTTTACAATGTGGTGAAAGCCAGAATAAGAAAGCACCACCTTTCCACCTGAATTCCCCAACCACAGGGAGACATGTGGAGTGGCCCAATGTCACATCTGAGAGTCAGTGACAGAGGGGAAATCTCAAACTCAGGCCTGTCCTAAATCCTAGCCCAACGCTCCCAACAGTCAAAAATGAATGAATCATAATCATGAACAGCATTGTGAGGGAAGAACTAATCTAGTTAAATAGGTCTCCTGTACTCTGTGCTTGGACATGAGAATAAGAGACACAAACATCAGAAATCAGGAGCAAAACAAAGGTTTCAGAAAATGCCCTGTGTTCTATTGCCCTCCACCCTTTAGTTTTTCCATGTTCTGCTTGTTTAGGGAGGCAGTTATCAATGTGCAAATGTTTGCTGGTTCTTGTTTTCTCCACATCCAGATGGA
Source organism: Rhinatrema bivittatum (assembly GCF_901001135.1). Lineage (NCBI taxonomy): Eukaryota > Metazoa > Chordata > Amphibia > Gymnophiona > Rhinatrematidae > Rhinatrema > Rhinatrema bivittatum. The sequence continues at coordinate 235,436,727 of NC_042623.1, forward strand.
TGACCTTCACATTCACATGGTGTCGTCAAAAAAAGTCCATTTGTATAAACTTACTGGACTATTTGCACTTGCTGCAACAGGATAAACAGCCTGACCTGGCTCACCCACCTCTCCAGGGCATCGCTTTGTTTACTCTGCTGCAATTTGTAAAACAGGAAAGTTTTATTAAGCCACTGTCGCCACCTGCCTCTTTCACTTGTGTTGGGGTACCCCCCACCACCATTTTGTGGGACTTAAACCTAATTATGAAGCTTTTAGCTGTGCTGCTGCTTTGCTCCCAGCTTTTCTCCAGTAGAGCGGACCCACTTCTAACTGAAGATGCCAGCTGCAGTGACCCCATCATATTTCATGCAGTGAACATGGCGCTGAGAAGCTACAATGCAGAGAAGAAGAACAGCAACCAGTTTGCTCTGTATCAGATTACAGATGCTAAGGTAAGTGAGTAAAATGGAGGCATAGCTTGAAAGTCGGAATGACTTAGGGCAGAGATTCCCAAAACCGGGGTCCGGACCCCAATAAGTCTTGAAGGACTTGCAGGCAGGTTAAGAGTAACTCTCTACTGTGCTCAGTCAACCATGTAAATTAAAAAGCAAAAGAAGGACAGTGAGACAGGAACGGGTACCTTATTGCAGAAACTCAGTGTCACATTCACAGCCATAAAGAGTGGAAAAATATTACAGCCTGGTTTGGATTTTGAAGGTATTTTAATTTGAGGTGGATCCTGGGAATTTGTTGTCACTCAAAAAGTGGGTCCTGATTTCTAGGAAGTTCCCTATAGACACAAAACTAGGGTGAAAATTTTACAGAGAAAGAACACGATATGGGTCTTGTTACAGGTTCTAACTGGTTGGGAGAAAATGTTGATAGGTGATTACGGGTTCAATGCCACATTGTGACAGCATACTTAGTATATGTCTGTCCACTACAGATTACATTGTTATGTTCGTGGATCTTGTAAAGCACAAATCTCTGATAATGGAAAGTCCACATACATGAGTGGTATCATAACTATTGCTTCTTTAATATAATTGTTTAGTATTCCCAGCTTTCTTACTAAAGTTTTCACCTAATGGTCATTTTGGGGTTTATTACCTTGATCAGTAGCATAGTTTGGGTTTGGGGGATTTCTTTTCATGCCCAGAACTGTCAATTGGTGATCACAGGGCCAATGCATAACTGATACTAGGTCAACTTGGAAAACCAACCACCTGAGGAATGAATATCAGCACCATGAATTTTTTTTTCCACATTTTCTGTAGGAATTCATTGCTTTTCTGCTTTTTCAGCAGATGTGAGGTTTTCAAGGAGCTACTGAAAGATTTTGGGGCTACTTCTAATAAATATATTTGCAACATTAAGCATCTTTCAAATAATTTAAAACATTAGTGGTGTTACCTACCCTACTTTAGGGTTCTCTGATGGATATAATATTTTTAATTTAAGATATTTTGTACTGTTTGAAGCTGTTTTTAGGCTGCAATATTGCAGAAACTTATTTCAGAAGAAAAATTAGACTTCTATCCCAGACAGCAAATATCCAAGAGCTACAGGATAGCTGCATCTGACAGCAGCTGCCATTCTTCCTGTGATGGGAACATGTGAACCTTTCCCAGCTCTAATTTGCACCTTAAATGCTCCTTGACCGACATTTTTAAATTCATGATGATATTATTTGCATTTATTTTGAATGCATTGACTGTAGCATCATCACTGAGGTCTAGAAACAGCAGGTCCATTTAATACTAATTCTTTTAGTAAATTACTCAAATACAACCATGCCTTTAGTATAAATATTTCTGTTAAAAACATATACATTCTTTTCAATGAACAGTTTTAAACATAAAAATATATCAATTCAAGATCTATGGAAAACACTTCAGATTATGAATTTGTATCTCTAAATATAATTATATAGAGAGGTAATGTACTAACTCACAGACGTTCCTGTGAATTTGTTCATACACAAGTTTTCTACTCAAATATATGAGCTGGGTAGAAACTTGTTTGTGAACCTGAGCTCCCGGAATGGCCAAAAACAGATAACTAAATCTTACTGAGGTGGCGCTATCGCTTTGTTGTGGCAGAAACCAACCTGTAAATGCATCTTCGCACACCAGTTTTTATTGAATTCCGAGTCATCGAGCCGCTTTGCGTGATATTGTATCACAAGAGCTCATTGACTCAGAATTTTAGTAAACTGTTGCATTTAGCAAATTACCCATGAAAGTTTACTGTGTGCCAGGGGGCCATTTTACGATTTATTTTGAAACCAGCCCTACGTGTGTTAAAACATGCTTTAAAAAAAACCTGAAATGCTGGTGGCTTTCTGCCTTTCAGGTCATTTTGCGTGCTTTAACGTGTGTAGGCCCCCAACTGGAAAACAAATCGCAGCTTAGTATATCATCCTCTTTGAACCTCAAGGAGGGCAAGATCAGAGTTTGTTTTTTGAAAAATTATAAACAAAGTAAAACAAAACCCTTAACATGTGTGTGACTGTATAGGACGTCCAGCTCAGCTGCTGAAAACCAGGGATGGGAAGGTTCCATTCCTCTCATGCGCTTATCTACAGCTGCAAGGGGAATATTCTTGAATTTCATGGTCTCAGTTGGAAAGTAAAGTACAGCTTTCTCAAAATATCTTCCATTAGCTTCCAAAACCATAGCTAAAGATTTGATCATTTTATGTCTAGGACGGTGAGTTACATTCTTTCTCTGAACAATGTTCAAATTCTCTATTCACCTGATCTATGAATTTGGAGATACCATTGCGTTGCTGTATATAAGGAGCTGATTATTTTAGTATCAGCTGTTACCTAGTGCTATCTACTTTAACATTTGTTTGACATCAGAATGGCAGAAAAATCGTCCTGTATTACTTGTAACCATGCTTCTCAATTGTGGGGGCCACTGAAAATGTATTTCTTTCGTTTCCTTTCAAATGCATGTAGGGCTTTCCACTAAAATGTTTTGTATTTACATGGCAGCTTTGTGAGTACTCTGCACCCAATATTTATACATAATTCTGCATAAATATCCTGACACTTACACAACACTACCCATATTGATCCCAAAGAAAGTCGGCTAGTCTACAATGGGAAAATTATCCATTAGTGACCTTGCACACCAGCTTTCACACCGCTACACAAAACACTTAAAATCTGTATTAAAGGAATTGAATTCCAGAAAGCTCTGTCTGTGTGCTCAAGATACAAATAGAGGAGATAGTATTATTAATTTGCAGTTAATCAAGAAATAAAAATAATAATGCTAATTCAAATAAATTTGACATAAAAATGCCAGTTTTTTTACCTCAGCTGATGATGTGCAGCTTTTTTAATTCACTATCCTCCCCTTTTTCCACAGGCTACAGTTGGCAATGATACATACTTTGTGAGCTACAAGGTATTTGAAACCTCATGTGAAGCCCAGAGTAACAAATCGTGGCAAGAATGTGATTATAAACCAGAGTCTGAGGCTGTAAGTTTTGACTTCTCTAAAAGCACCTTTTTATCAACAGCACCCATTAAGAAACTTGGTCACAGATGTGATACAAAATCATGAAAGCACTTGAATGGATAAATGTGAATTGGTTATTCACTCTTTCTGATAATAGAAGGACTGGGGACACTCCATGAATTATCAAGTAGCACATTTAAAACAAATCTGAGAAAATTATTTTTCACTCAATGCACAATTAAGCTCTGGAATTCATTGCCAGAAGATGTGGTGAAGGCAGTTAGTGTAGCTGGGTTTAAAAAAGGTTTGGAAAAGTTCCTTGAGGAGAAGTCCATAAACTGTTATGAATTAATATGGACAGCCACTGCTTGTTGCCGGCTTTAGTAGCCTGGGATTTATTTTTTGTTTGGGTACTTGCTAGGTACTTGTGACTTGGATGGGCCACTGTTGGAAACAGGATACGAGGCTTGATGGACCCTTGGTCTAACCCAGTATGGCATATCTTATGTTCTTGTGCTTTTTATTAGCATGTGACATAACAGTGCTGACCTAGTAGCAGCTCTGACATGCAAGAGACTTGAGTTTGATCCTTGGTTGCGGATCCTGCTCCTTAGGCAGATGACTTCAGTTTTCTGCTTATCCTCACTTCTTCTCTCTTATCTCCCCCCCCCCCCCCCCCCCTTCTCGTGAGCTCCATTTATCAGGCAAACTGCTCTGTGTCCTTCTCTTCCACTGCTGATGTCAGACTTTGCACGTAATACTTTGCTGTACTATATACCTGGAAAAGCCTTCCCAAGCTGATGCATCACGTCTCCTCTCTGGCTATATTCTAGTCCTGCCTAAAGCCTCACCTTTTGAACATTGCTTTTCAATCTTAATCCCTGGTTTTTTCCTAAACTTGGCCGTCTCAGTTTTAACTGTGATCATTATAATAAATACATTTCAAGAAATCCCTTATTTGCTTTGTCTGCGTGTCTTGATTCAATTCTAAGCTCCATGGATCAGAGATAATGCTGTGTACATCTAGTGGTGCTACAGAAATGATAAGTAATGGCAATAGAATAGAGGGTAGGAGCACTGGAGAGGTAGTCATTCCAGCTCTTGGGAGGGAAAGAGCCTTGGCCATCACACAACAGTGGCATCTACTGGCCAAGTTCAGGGTACGGCACACTGAGTCCCAGAGGGAATCATTTTAACACAACAGATGTAGCAAATGATGTCACAGCCAGTGCACGTGGACCACGGAGTGATGTACAAAACACAGACATCTGCTTTCATTTTTATTATTCATAAAATGGAGAAAGAAAAAAATTTAGAAATTTTGACACATTGGTGCCAAAATGGAGAGGCAGAAGCGTTGTGATATGAAACCTACAGAAGAATAAACACGTAGAGCGGAATGCTCAAACTGCCCACATGGCAGTATAATCTATGTGTATCTTACCTAGTATTTTCACATGTAAATTTCTTTAAAAATCCTCGGGTAATTGGCCAAGCATGTGCACACATTCACTGGCATAAAGTCACATGTCCTTTTCAGAGGGCACAACATATACACACACACTTCCGTGCACATTTTTTAAAAAATCAGAGAGTGCATGCATATGTGCTGGCTCCACTCCCGACTCTGCCCCTTCTCCTCATCACGCATGGAACTAAGTTATGGGTGCACTTTTAGAACTGCCAGGGCTTTGAAAATTACCCACATAAAGTATAGAACATCCTTTCTGTTGTGACCTGTGTGTGTAGGAAACCTGTGTAAAATGTAAAAGGCACTTTTTTCCAGCACAGATGAATAAATGAGATATTTGAACAGAACCAAGCAAAACCCTGAGATTAACTTGTGCTATAAATGGAATGACTGGGGTGCATAGCACTATCCAGAACACCAAACCAGCATGTCGGCAATGTCATGCACAGTTTCTACAGAAAAGAATGGCTGTATCTTACAATTGACTACAGTCAACGACAAATGTTTGCTATGGAAATCTATTTAGGACACATTTGACTAGGAGAATATCTGACTTTATAAATAGTGTAAAAAAAACCCTCAGATTTGATACCTTCCAGATGGTTTATCATTTTGAAGGTTATAAAGTGCCCTGATACTGCTTCTGTAGCAAAATGTTGGCCATGTCTGCTTTTGTTCCAGCGCGTTTCTTTGTTACTCTCCAGTTCCTGCAGTTTGTTTATTTATTTATTTATTTATTTATTTATTTATTTATTTATTTATTTTTATATACCGAAAGTTCCTGTATAAAATACATATCACTCCGGTTCACAGGTAACTGAAATAACTACCGCCGAGTGGCGGTTTACAAGGAACATATCAAACGAATTTATATGGAATTACATGAAACATATTAAACGATTTATATGGAGTTACGTGAAACATAACAAACGATTGATCTATAATAGGTAGATAACAAACTAAGTTCAACTTTGAATACATAAATTAAATTAAGCAAATAATAAATAAGGCAGATAAACATTACATTGATGCTATAGGACAGGAGGGTAGATTATTTCTTGATCTTAGCTCTCTGGAAATGCTTGTAGGAAGAGCCAAGTCTTGAGTTTCACTTTAAAAGTGGTATGGCATGGCTCAAGGCGGAGGTCTGGTGGTAGCGAGTTCCAGAGTGACGGGCCCGCTGTGGATAGGGCGTGTTTTCTCAGGGAGGATTTTGCGGGTTGGGTGGTCAATCTGTTTTGGTATGCTCTTCTCGTCGGCTTTTTAGACGTGTGTAGTTGGAGCTGGAAGGTTAAGTTAAGTGGGGAGATGTTATGTAGGGCCTTATGAATCATCATGCTGCTTTTGAATTGAATCCTGTATTTAATGGGAAGCCAATGGAGGTGCTGTAGGATCGGGGTAATGTGGTCTTTTTTTTTGGTGTTGGTGAGAATTCTTGCTGTGGCATTCAGGACCATCTGGAGTTTAGACATAATGCAGAGGTAAAGTGATTTGTTTAAAAACTTTTTTTTTGTTTACTTGAAGTCTGTTTTGAACATTCACCTGAAGATTTATATAGCATATTTAAGGAGATTTTTTGACCAGTGATTGAGAGCTTGGTAAATGTTTACACTTTGTGCTCTTTCCTGAAGTTATTTTTTTCTCTTTCTTTGGGTGATCTGTATATATTTTAAATAAGAATTTTGTCTGAATTAATGTATAATATTACCAAGACATTCTTTCCTTTTAATCCCTCGTATGAGCTCCTCTAAACGTGTGATTTCTTTCTCGTGGAATATTTAACTTCCAGCTTTGGTGATGCATTATAATTGCCAAGGACACTTTTTATTATTTCTTCCATAAGCCAAAGTAGAAAAAACCCAACAAGGCTTGATTCAGTAACAATACATTCCAGGTGCACATTTTTAATGTTTACCTCTCCACTTAATGGGGATAAAATACTGCTCTCCATCGGTAGAATTTCCATCTCCGGAACAGGTTGAGAACTTATCACTGGGATTGTTTACACCAGTTCATTTCCATTGTGAATCTCCAGGCTAGCTCTCAGTTACACATAAGGCCTCACTCTTATTACCCCAGGAACATGTGGCATGCAAGTTTGGGAAAGAGCCACCCGGAGATGGGGTGGGGGGGGATGGAGGGATGATGCTGGAAAGAAACCACAGTAGATCAGGGCTTCCCACAACCAGTCAATCAGGATATCCACAATATATCTCATGCATATTCATGGTGGCTATCCTGAAAACATGACTACCTGTAGGGCAGGTCAGGATAGGTTTGGGAAGTCCCGCATTAGATGATCTTTGGGATTCTTTTATGGGGAGTACAACTTGTATCTAGATTGCCTATCATGTAATATATATCTTTCTCTTACAATTAAAATTACATTTCCAGGCTAGCACAGCCCAATAGCTCACGGAAGTGCTCTGCATTGTTTTGTGGAGGACTTGACTCAGGTTTTCCATTCTCCAAGCCAGCCAGAACTATGGCTGCTGAGGGAGCAACATTCAGAGATCCTGGAAGGAGGAAGCTCCAGTCATTGCACAACAGTGACACCTAGTGGCCGAACAGGGCCCACATGCCAGAATACAGAGAAAGCCCTTTTGCATCGTCCCCTGTCTGAGGATTGTCGTTGCAATGACCAGGTCAAATGAATTGAAAGAGGAATATAAAATAGGGCAGGGAAAAAAAATTTGAGTTGTTGCAAATTAAGTTGTTGCCCAATGGAAGATGGTTCCAAATGAGCTGGAAGCTCAAATGGATCAAGAGGTAACTTTCAGATCCAGAAAAAAAAAAATTAAAGGTCTGTCCGTGCCTCCTACCTTGCACGTTGCCTGGTTTTAGGACACAGCATGTATTTCATTAACTCAAAATTTCACATACAACCCATTCAGTTTCTTTTTGTTATTAAATAGGGGATTGGGTTTGACAGAAATGCATACAGAAGGCATATATCGTTGGTAACTATGAAATGGCTATCTTCAATGCCTTAATTAGTGATTGACACAATAAATACAATAAACATAAGATGTTTTGCTTTGTCTTTCTAGCAAAGAGGCCAGTGTACAGCCCAGGTTTACATCAATAAACCTGAGAAAATTGACAATATTCTCCATCAGGACTGCAATATTATCCCAGGTACTGTATGCAAGAATGTAACGAGGAAAACCCACACAGCAAATAATTACAAAACATTACAGCTATAAGAATCAAGGAGCATTTTTTTTAACGTTTCTATTTCTTTTCTGTTTCACCATTAATAGTATTATAATAGCAACAATTTTCATATCAATAGTATCTCAATACAATCTACATGAAAGGCTTGCAGTGTATTGTATCACCTGGAGTAAATAAATAATTTTCAAAGGAAGTGGGGATAAGGAACTTTGTTAATACTGCTAGATTTGGAAAACTGGCACTTGCTCAGAGTCACTAGACAGAGAATCAGTAGCAGATGGGAGACTTACACTGACATCTTCATTACTAGTGCTCCGTAGCAAGGATTATAGGCAGCAACGGTAGAAAAAACTAAAAAGAATTTATCAAGAGTCACCGGCTCTTATCCCAATATATGATTAATGCTCTATTCCCAGCTCACTACCAAATAAAGCCAAAGACTTGTTTTCACATCTTGTTAAACCATTTTGTCCACTAGGATCAGAAAACTCAGAATTGGGAACACTGACACCGTTTCAGTATTGTTTTTGTTTTTCTTTCAGCTGAAAGCCCTGTGGTCATCGCACACACACCGTGTCTCGGATGTCCACAGAGCATTCCAGTCAACAGTTCAGACCTTCTGGTGCCTTTGAGATCTGCCGTTCAGAAATTCAATAATGAGAGCGAACACCCCTTTCTTTTTGAGTTTGGAGAGATAAACAATGCTACCAGGCAGGTTTGTATTTCACACTTAATTTAGCCTTGCAGCTCCAGGGGGAGAGCGGGGGTAAGACCACCAGCATGTGAATACATTGCACTGCATTGCCGTAAAAGTTACCCCCAAAGGTAGCCAAATCGGGAGAACAACTTATTTACAACTTATTTACAAATACTTTTCTCTGAGTCTCAGAGTCAAAATATAGCAGGAAACAGAAGGGTCCAGAAGCAATAAAAAGCTGAATTAACTTTCCACTGAGTTTTAGTTTAACTGACGATGTCACACCACATGTTGAGAAGAAGAAATTTTGTTTTCCAGTGGTGGGCTTTGTGTCTTCAATCATGGTTTATTTTCTTAAATAAAAAACGAACTGGTCAGTTAACCCTGTTCTGCCTCTGCCTTTAAGGAGGCCGAAATTCAGCTCCAGTTAGCTGTTTACATTCTGACTTAGCCGGCTACATGGTGCTGTACTAACATTCGGTCACGAACACCGGCTGAAGAGCCCATGGAATTGGGCTGTGGGAGACTTTCCATGCAAGAGCGCTGGCGGCGAATAAAGGAGGGACTCTGTTTTAACTGCGGCATGGCGAGCCATCAAATAGCCACATGCCCGGCGCGACCGGGAAACTCCTGGGCCCTAAGACCTGAAGGAGGTCTCATCCTGGGCCTAACCTCACCTGCACCTCCACTAACCCTACCAGTGGCGCTAACGTCTGCGGCCGGTGAATTCCACATGTTAGCTCTGGTAGACTCTGGCGCCGGCGGCAATTTCATTATGAAGAGCCTGGTGGAGCACTTGAAGATTCCACAGGTCCGTGTTCCAGCTCCATTGGTCATCTCCTCGATCCAAGGTAATCCCCTCCCGGGACATGTGACACACATCACGGAACCCGTCCAGTTGAGGGTTGGACTCCTCCACCGTGAGCGGATGCCCTTCCATATCTTGGAGCATTCCATACACCCTGTCGTCTTGGGCCTCCCCTGGCTCCAGGAACACGGTCCCCAGTTCGTGTTCCTGGAAAACCTTGCAGCTATCCCACTGGGGGCCAAATTGTCACGGCAATTGCCTCCAATCGGTGATTCCAGTCTCATGCTCCACCGCCCTCACCAGCCTTCAGGGCCTGCCGGCCTCCTATGCTTCGTACGTGGATGTCTTCTCCAAGCAAAAGGCCGAGATAACTTCCGCCTCATCGGCCATTTGATTGTGCCATCAACCTCCTCCCTGGCACTGAGCCTCCTGGGGACGCACCTATGCCATTTCGCCTGCGGAGACGCAAGCCATGACTCAATATATCAAAGAGAATCTGGAAAGGGGCTTCATTCATAAGTCAACGTCCCCAGGGGGGCTGGGTTCTTCTTCGTTGGGAAGAAGGACGGAACCCTTCGCCCTTGCATCGACTACCGGGGCCTGAATGCAATAACGGTCAAGGACCGGTACCCCTTGCCCCTCATCTCCGAGCTCTTCGATCATCTGCTAGGTGCAAGGGTCTTCATCAAGTTGGATCTCTGAGGGGCCTATAATCTGATTCGCATCAAGGAGGGTGACGCATAGAAGATGGCCTTCAACACCCGAGACGGCCACTATGAGTATCTAGTGATGCCGTTCAGGCTCTGTAATGCCCCAGCGATGTTTCAGAACACCATGAACGAGATATTCCGCAACCTCTTGTATCGGTGTGTGGTCGTGTACCTGGATGACATTTTGATTTTCTCAGATTCCCTGACCATGCACCATCAGCACGTCGTCTAGGTACTACAACGTTTAAGGGAAAACAGACTATGCGAAACTCAAAAAGTGCCTTTTTGAGCGGGAGTCCCTGCCCTTCCTGGGGTATATTGTCTCCAGTGAGGGATTCCATATGGACCCCCAGAAGCTAAAAGCCATTTGGGAATGGCCACAACCGTCCGGACTGAAGGCACTCCAAAGGTTTTTGGGTTTCGCCAATTATTACCGATCCTTTATTCCCCACTATGCGTCCATTGTTGACCCAATGACAGTCTTGACCCGGAAAGGTGCGGACCCCAAAAATTGGCCTCTGGGAGTGAAGGCCACCTTCCTCAGACTCAAAGAGGCATTCCTGCAACAGCCGTGCCTTCGCCATCCGGATCCGCAACGGCCGTTCGTCATTGAAGTGGACGCATCCTCAGAAGGCATAGGGGCCGTTCTGAGCCAGACTTCGAAACACCACAAGCTACATCCGTGTGCTTTCCTCTCTCGCCAGTTCTCTCCAGCAGAGCGGAACTACGCCATTGGCGAAAAGGAGCTCCTAGCCATTAAAGTGGCCCTAGAAGAATGGCGTCCGTGGCTAGAAGGGGCACAACACCAGTTTATGGTCTACACGGACCATAAAAATCTTGAGTACCTGCATCGAGAACAGCGACTCACTCCTCGACAGGCACGTTGGGCGTTATTCTTCACCCGCTTCAACTTTGTCCTATGCTATAGACCAGCCGGGAAGAATCTTAAGGCCGACGCCTTGTCCCGTGTCTTCGAGACTACAGAAACATCAGAGGATCCCCAGTTCATCTTCGAGCCATCACGTGTCCTGCTGACGCCACCACGGCCATCCCTCCTGGGAAAACTCTGGTTCTGCTGCACCTGTGAAAACAAGTCCTGGCGTGGGCTCATGACTCCCATTGCTCCGGTCATCCGGGACAATATCGGACATTACAAAAACCCTTCGCCGATACTACTGGTGGCCTAAGGTCAACAAGGATGTCCGATCTTATGTAGAGTCCTGCCAGTCATGTGCCCGTCATTAGAGGATTCCAGGTTCGACACCAGGTTTGCTTCAGCCACTACCCGCTCCCTCAGAACCATGGACCCATCTTGCGACGGACTTCGTGGTCGATCTGCCGTCATCCAGTGGGAACACTGTCATATGGGTGGTCATTGATCGGTTTAGCAAAATGGCACACTTCATGCCCCTTCCAGGGTTGCCGTCCGCACCACAGTTGGCCCAGCTGTTCGTCCAGCACATTTTTAGACTGTATGGTTTACCCAGAAGCATCCTCTCGGACCGAGGCCCACAATTCACTGCCAGATTCTGGAGAGCCCTCTGCCAGAAGTTCGACGTCACCCTGGACTACACTTCTGCTTATCACCCTCAGACTGCTTATCACCCTCAGCCGCCCGACGCCTCCTTGCGGCGTCAGGCGGCTTCCCCCGCGGGCTGGGAATCCAAGATGGCCGTCACCATCTTAGGCGCGAGGCCGCGCCTCCTTTCTGAATTTAAAGGGACCTCGTCCCTTTAAGTGCCTGCACTGTTTCCAATGAGCCAGAGCAGAGGAAGTATTTAAGGAGACTTCCTTTGCTCATTCCTTGACTTGGCAACAGCTTCCAGCATTGTTCGAGTCTGCTTGCTTCGGTGAGTCTTCTTTTGCTTTGGATCCTTGCTTCCTGGTTCCTGTCTCATCTCATTGATTCCTTGGTTCCTGACTTCGGATTGGCAAGCGGTGATTCCTGGTGTATGACTTCGGACTGGCAAGCGGCGATCCCTTGGTGTGTGATCTCGGACTGGTAAGCGACGACCCTCTGGCACTTGACCTTGGACTTCTTCTGGACCATCGTGTCCAAGGGCCCACCTAAGTCCCAGCGGCCCGGGTGCCTACGGGCTTCTCCTGTGGGGACCGCGGGCTTCCAGAGGCGAAGATCCAGTTGGCTTCTCCGATGTCTTGACTCTTCGTCTTCACCACAGTTGCCTCAGTCTCCAGTGCCGAGGGTCAGCCGGTCACATCTTCTGTCTTGCTTCGCCACCCGACGGGAGACCCTAAGGATCCTCCTAAGGTATACCATCCTCCCGTCGGCCCAAGGGTTCACTAGCCTGAGCATAACAACAGAGATCCGTGGGTGTAACATCTTAACAATTCTAGTCTGAAGAAGGAGTAAACTTATATAAATCAGCAATAGGAGCAAACAAGATAAAAATGCAGAATAGGTCTAAACTTGGAATAAATCAACAATAGTTAAGAATATGAGGTAAAACTAGGCAAGAATATAAAGTAAGAATACGAAACATCTCAGGAAAACAATAAGTGTTGCAGCATGTTCAGACATTCATATAAGGTGCCAAGTAATATATGCAATCGGTTTAGAACTTCAGGGAGTCCTAATGAAAATTATATGAATTTTATCTTTTTTTTTTAGGTGGTGGCTGGATGGATATATGTAATTGATTATTTAGTCAAGGAAACAAATTGCTCCAAGAATGACTTTCTGGAATTAAATCCATTCTGCAAGCACCAGGAGAATGGTGTAAGTGATATTTGTGAAGAAATGACTTAGACTGGTTATAATGTTGTTTTTATCATTGCTGTTAGCTGTAATTTGAAGCATGGCCTGTGTCACAGAGACTACGTGCCCACATATTTAACACACCAGTGTAGCAAAAGAGCCTGATTAAAATGGGAGCAGAGGAGGTTCACCAACCCAAAGATAAACACCGTCCATGGCAGGGGTAACCACATTGAGTCAAAACAATCACTTTGCCCCATTAGTTCTCTGACAAGTCACTTTTTCAAGCCAACTGTATCCTATGGGCCATATTTAAGGCATGGGCAGCAAGGACTGAATGAAATTCAACTCTCTTCCTCTAGGATTTATTCCTGTATGTCAGGGGTTGCCAACTCCGGTCCTTGAGAGACACAGACAGGTCTGGTTTTCAGGAAATCCTCAATGAATATGCATGAGATAGATTTCCATACAATGGAGAAAATGCATGCAAATCTATCTCTTGTATATTCATTGTGGATATCCTGAAAACCTGACCTGTTTGTGACTCTTGAGAACTAAAGTTGGTCACGCCTGCTCTATGATTTTTCACACTTCTGAATTTCACAGATCAGAGACCTCCATTACAGTGCTTCCCAAACTTGTCCTGGGGATCCCACAGCCAGTCGGGTTTTCAGGATATCCACAATAGTATGCATGAGATAAAATTGCATATACTGAGTTTCCATGATATGTAAATTTATCTCGTGCATATTCATTGTAGATATCCTGAAAACCGACTAGCTGTGCGCTCCCCAGCATAGGTTTGGAAAGTCCTGCTCTGTTAACAAACAGTGATAATAAGTTTCTTGATTGCATGGAGGCTATGATTTCTGCATATATTTTCTCCATAACCCTGCAGATGAAATTAGATTACAATAGCAATACCAGCATACAAAACCCCCCAGATATTTCAGTCAGCAAATAAAAGTAAACACAATCCTTAAAATCCCCCTTTATCATTCTTTTTTTTTTTTTTAAATCATTTTTACTTATGCAGCATACTCAATTATATTCCAAGAACAGAACTTGAATAAGAAATGAAGCATGCATAATCAGAAAGGAAATAAAAATCTAAACATAAAGCTTCCTTATAGCCCTCAAAACATATGGAGTGAGGGGACTACAAAAAGCATTGTGCATTCGTTTGAAACAAAATGGAAAATTTTAACAAAATTTCCCATTTTGTTTCAATGTTTTTAAAATGAAACAAAAGAAAAATGAACGAAATTTCATATATTTTCATTTCTTTTGTTATGCTGCCACAGAAAAAACGAACCACTCCCGGTCTCTCCGAATTCTTTTCTCACTTTGAGGTTCTTCATAGGGCAGGAATAAACTTGGCTGAGGCCAGCACTATTTTTTAATTTCATCTGTACATAACTATGCTGGCCTAGGCCTAGCCAATGCCATTTTGTAAGGCAAGATTAAAAATGGTGCTGGCACCATTTTGCATGGAATAAATTAAAAATGCCGCTAGCCTTTGTCCACTGGCACCATTTTTTTTATCGTAGTACTGGCAGGGCAAGAGCAACCAGGGATTTAGGGCGGAGGATTCAGATATTGCTCCTGCTTCCATGGTAAAAGGATTCAGGGGTTGAGGGGAATCATGAGGAAGGACTGGGAGACGCTTTTTTGGGACATTTTGGGGCTGACATTTTGTTTTATTCTGCTTTTTTGTAGAACTTTTACATTTTAAATAAACAAAAAGACACACAAAACAACAAACATTCAGTGATAGCCATATAAATCAAGCTGGGTAAATCTGGTCAGAGAATATCTTTCCTAAAGTTATCTGGATAACTTTATACGGATAACTCTAACCAGATATATTCATCAGAGGGATAGCCATGTTAATCTTGTGTAGCAAAAATGACAGGAGTTAGGAGGCACTTTGTAGACTAATTTATTGAGGCATGAACTTTCTATGACAGAGTCCACTTCATCTGACGAAGAGGACTGTCCTTGAAAGCTCATGCTTCAATAAATTGGTTAATCTATAAGGTGCCACCCACCTCCCGTCATTTTCAGGTATATTCGGCAGAACATTAAACTGGATTATTTCTGCTGAATATCTAGTTAAAGTCATCCAGATAGCTTTACCCAGATAACCTTCTCATTCATCGCTTCGATGAATTCTGACCTCACTACTTTTAGCACTGAACAACACTATCTGTATGGAAGTTGAGGAATACAATATTTTTAAATAAATAAGATATTTATAGGTCTAACTAGTTCATTTATTCTGCAGTTGCAGCGTATTTGAAAATGCTACAAAAGTTATAAATGCACACAATTCTAGACGCAGCTATTGTAGGAAGCTACCAGCTGTACCCAGGGCAGATTTCCCAATAGGCAGATTAAGTAACTTCATAGCGGTGATCAACATGGGGGTGGGGGACCCACAAGAGGTATGCTTCAGTGGCTGCTCCTGTGTAACTGTGTCATTATTTAGGGCCGGCTGACATGTCATCACATGGGTGGTGTTGGGGACTCCCTCAGAGTTGGCTGTGACTTCAGAAGGGGACTTCCCCTGGTAGGCTGCAAATTCAGAAAGGGGCAGTTGGCTGTCCAAATGCCTATGAGTGGCCAGGAGATTAAAGCCACTTCTGGCTGTGCCTCATAGTCTTGAAAATAGCTGGCTCCTTAACTGTAGAATGAGGCATGGTTCTCTACTCCCCAAGTGAAGAGAGTTAAATGAAGAGTGTACTCTCTCAAGTGTGTTTTGTCAATAGGTTCCCAATTGTGCCATGCATTTGCTCAGGGGGTGGACAACTCCAGACCTTAAGAGCCACCGACAGGTCTGGTTTTCAGGATATTAATAATGAATATGCATGAGATAGATTTACATACAGTGGAGGCAGCACGTGCAAATCTACCTCATGCATATTCATTGTGGATATCCTCCAAACCAGACCTGTTTGGGGCTCTACAGGACTGTAGCTGGCCACTGCTACATTTGCTCAGTAGCTTTTCAGGTATTCCCCAGACACTACTATATTTACCAGTATCCTAAATCATGCGGGAATTGTTTAGTAGGAGGGACAAATAGTGAGATAGAACATTTGCAATCATGTCTTTAACAACTGATACCTCGGAGGGGAGGGGAAGTGACATCATGGGCTAAGATGGATGCCTGACCCATAAGCTCTGCATAAACATTAAAATAAGCAGTTTGCAGGAAAGTTGAGAGCCCATACCCCTGGGAAATCAGTGCCTAAATAGCTGAGCTAATATGTCAAGAAGAAAGAAAGCAGCTGAAATAAAAAGTTACTTTGCAGCAACTGCGACCTCGAGAGTGGCCTGGGTAATGAATCCCTCCCTCTTGCTCGTCGGAGGAGAGTGAACATGCATGCACAGAAAGCATGGAAGGGGAGAGTTCTGCACGCGAAGAGATGACAGCCTGGTTCAAAGAACTTAAGAGAGATGTTGCATCAATTAAGAATGAGATGCTGGAGGCTATAAGCGAATTAAGGGGAGAAGTGAATGAAACTGACTCTCGCATGGACGAGGCAGAGCAGCACATGGAGGATCAGGCTGCCAGAGTCCAAGAGCTGCAAAAGGAAACAAGTGCACTGAGAGAAGTGAAAGAGGAGGTTTGTGACAAGGTGGTGTTACTTGCGCCAACCGCGGCAGACCCGCATCCTAGCCCCCTCACCTCTTTCAAGCTAATCCTGGTCCCGGTCCCATGTCTCTAGTGGCAGTAGACCGCTGGCTCCGTCCTCGGGCTGCTCCTGGTGCCACCAGCTTAGCTACAGACTCTGCAACCTCTGGACCCTTCTCAGCTCCTGGTGCTCCGAGTCGGGCCTCTCCGTGTGGCCGGCGGAGAGACGCTGCTCCTCGGTGATGCGCCTCTCCCTAGGCGCGAGCGCACATCACTGAGTCTTAAGTAAGGCCCGCGGCGGGAAGAGAACCGTGGCCCCTGATGATATTAAAGGAGCACCGGTACTTAAGCCTGGGCTCCGCTCCCTAGCTATGCCTTTGCAACAGGTCTCCTCGCTTATCGAGCACTCGTTGCCTCCTCGTGTTCCTGGTTCCCAACTCTCCTGACTCCATTCCTGTTTCCTTGTTCCTGTGTTCCTGATCTTCAACCTTCCTTCGGATTGACTTCATGGTTTGACTCTGCATTGCCTACTTCGTTGCCTTTCTCCAGCCCCGAACCTCTGCATTACCTGACTACTTCGTTGCCTCTCTCCAGCCCCAGACCTCTGCATTGCCTGACTACTTCATTGCTTCTTTCCAGCCCTGGACATCTGCATTGCCTGACTACTCTATTGCTTCTCTCCAGCCCTGGACCTCTGCATTGCCTGACTACTCTGTTGCTACTCTCCAGCCCTGATCACTGCATTGTTCGACTAAGCCTTGACTCTCTCCTCGTCCAGACCTCAGCCTGCTTGCCACTACTCTCTGTTTGCCGCCAGCCCTGAACCTAGCCTGCTCTACGATGCTCCTTCAGTCTACATCCTGGAATTGGCCAATTCAGGTTTTGGCCTGCTCTTGCTCGGGCATCCCCTGTCTGATTTTGATCCTATTGGTGCCCGGGTTCCCAGGACTCTGCCTCATCCAGTATAGACTGTTACTCCTCCCTGTTGCTGCCTCCAGGCTGAATTCGATCATCCATCAATGACTACATACAGAGGCCACCTAAGTCCAGCCAGCCCTGGCACCCAAAAGCTCAATCCGCGGGGAACGAGGGCTGGTATTGGTGAAGCGCCAGCCGGCCTCTGTCCTTCAGCCCTCTCTGCCTGTCAATGGTGGGGACCCGTAGGACCCTTCCTACAGGTAGCACCAATCCCACCTTGGCCCAAGGGTCAACCTCCGGCGCAACAGATTGCAAAGGCCATGGACTTGGTGGAGCCACGTGCCCTCCAGGCCATTCCTGGCCTGGCTTCAAAGGTACAAGACCAGCAGCAGTTTCTGAAGGCTCTGTCCGCCTCACTAGAGCATCTGCACTTACGACTAGATGCCA
Source organism: Rhinatrema bivittatum (assembly GCF_901001135.1). Taxonomy (NCBI): domain Eukaryota; kingdom Metazoa; phylum Chordata; class Amphibia; order Gymnophiona; family Rhinatrematidae; genus Rhinatrema; species Rhinatrema bivittatum. The sequence goes on from NC_042623.1 coordinate 235,454,766, forward strand.
TGTCTATTACTCCAGTTCCAGTGAAGGCTTCCTCTTCATCACAACCGTCCACTTCCACTCCCAGAGCTTTATTAGCCCTGCCAGCAGCGCCTCATTTCAACGGAGTCTCTAAATTGTGTAGAGAGTTTATTAACCAATGCTACATGCAGTTCGCTCCTCAGCCCTTCATCTTTCAAGATGATCTGACAAAAGTCACCTTCATTTTGTCTCGCCTAGAAGGGAAGGCGCTGGCGTGGGCTTCTCCCTTATGGGAGCAATCGGCTTCCCTCCTACAGGAATTGTCTCGGCTCGTGACTGTATTCCGGCGAACCTTTGATGACCCTGGGCGGCATGCTGTGGCAAGCACCAATTTGCTACATCTGTGTCAAGGACAAAGAAGCATCTTCGATTATACCATCAAATTCTGGACCTTAGCGTCTTTACTCGCTTGGCAAGAGGACTGCCTGCAAGCGATTTATTTGGATGGACTCTCCTTGCAGCTGAAGGATGAATTGGCCGCTTGGGAGCTCCCTTCCTCTCTCGAGGATCTTATTGATCTAGCAGGCCGAATTGATCATCGTCTCCAAGAGCATCACCAGGAGAACCGGATTCCCAGTAAACTCTCTCGGGTTCGCTCCCATTCGCCACCTAATACCAACCCTACCACTGGTTGGACTTCTGTGGTGGCCAAGATGAATGAATCTATGCATTGGATCATGGGTGGCTGTCCCCGGAAGAGCGCCTCCGGAGGAGACAAACAGGCCTGTGTCTGTACTGCAGAGCACCCAGTCATCATCTACAGACTTGCCCCGTCCGTCCGGGAAACTTCCTGGCCTAAGTTCAGTGGGGATCCTGAACTTGGGTGCAACATCTCTGGCCCCCCAATTATCTGTACCTGTTACCTTAATCTGGGACTCTCGATCATTTCCTGTTCTTGTTCTGGTGGATACCGGAGCAAGAGGTAATTTTATCCTCAAGGACCCTAGTTCAACTTTTAGGAATCAAAACCCGACCTCTCAAGACTTCCTTGTGCATTGCTTCAATTTATGGAGAACCATTACCCGGCTGAATCTCCTATTCTACCGAGCCAGTTCAACTTTGTACTGGTGCTCTTCACTCCGAAGAAATCAAACTTTTAGTACTGGAGAAATCCATCCACCTGGTAGTTCTGGGACTACCTTGGCTACAATGTCACCCCCCCCCCCCCCCCACACACACACACCCACACACACACACAATTTGACTGGGGTTCACTTCAGTTGATGGAATGGGGCTCCACCTGCCATCAGACTTGTCTACGTAAAGTTACATCACCACCTGTGGTTTCCCTGGTGACTATTTCTTCAGGTATACCTGCCCCCAATGCAGATTTTGAGGACGTATTCTCAAAGCAAAAGGCGGACCTCCTACCACCTCTTCAGAGGTTTGATTTTCCTATCGACCTTCTACCTGGAACCATGCCTCCCCGAGGGCGTATTTATCCTCTGTCTCTTTCCGAGACCAAGGCCATGACAGAATACATCCAGGAGAACCTTGCGAAGGGGTGCATTCACCCCTCTACCTCTCTCCATGGTGCAGGGTTCTTCTTCGTTATGAAGAAAGACGGATCCTTAAGACAGTGTATCAATTACCACAGTCTAAATGCAATTACTCGCAAGGACAAATATCTGCTGCCCTTGATTTCAGAATTATTCGATCGACTACATGGGATTTCAATCTTCACCAAGTTGGACTTACGCGGAGCCTATAACTTGGTGCATCTGCCCTGACGATATTTAGAAGACCACTTTCAACATCAGAGACGGGCACTACAAATATTTAGTGATGCCTCTTGGCCTTTGTAACGCACCCGCAGTATTCGAGCGTATGATTAATGAAATCTTCAGAGATCTCCTATACGTCAAAGTTGTAGTATACCTGGATGACATTCTTGTCTTTTCCAAAGACCTGCCCACGCACTGCACCGACATCCGAACCGTACTTCAGCACCTCCATGAGAACCATCTGTTCGCAAAACTAGATAAGTGCCTGTTTGAAAAATTCAGCCTACACATTTTGGGGTATATAATCTCCCAGCAAGGATTTTCAATGGATCCCGTGAAACTCAAAGGAATCCAGGACTGGCCTCAACCCATGGGCCTGAAGGCCCTTCAACGATTCTTAGGATTCACGAATTACTACCGTCACTTTATACCATGTTACTCCACTCTGGCAGCTCCTCTTACAGTGCTAATCTGTAAGATCCAAGATACACGAAACTGGACCCCAGAAGCTATTTCAGCCTTTCATCACCTCAAAACGTCTTTTCTAACTGGGTCTTGTCTCTACCACCCAGACTCTAACCGCCCCTTCCTGGTTGAGGTAGATGCCTCCGCTATTGGGGCTGGGGCGATCCTAAGCCAATGCTCCACCTCTGGATCTGTGGTCCCGTGTTCCTTCTACTCATGCAAATTCTGCTCAGTGGAACAAAATTACAGCATTGGAGACCGCGAGCTCCTCGCCATCAAGCTGGCGCTAGAGGAATGGCGCCCTTGGCTAGAGGGCGCTCAACACAAGTTCACCGTATTCACAGATCACAAAAATCTAGAACACTTGAGCCAAGCCCAATGCCTCAATGCCCATCAAACCTGATGGGCTCTATTCTTCTCCAGATTTAACTTCGAGCTTCGCTATCACTCAGCTGAGAAGAATCTCCAGGCAGATGCCCTAACACATTCTTTTGAACCAGAAGATATTCCGGAAGAACCCGGTCATGTTATTGACCCAACCTGCATTGTCCTATCAGCTACTCACCCAGTTCCTACTGGGAAGACTGTTGTGCCCCGTCGACTCCGCGAAAGAATCCTCCGGTGGGCACATGACTCTAAGTTCTCTGGCCATCCAGGGTGAGCGCAAACCTTAGCACTGCTCCAGCAGTTCTTCTGGCCCACTATGGTCTCTGATGCTAAAGTGTACATCAATTCCTACAGCACTTGCGCTCAACAAAAACCCCCGGTTGGATGACCCTGGGGTTTACTCCAACCACTTCCAGCTCCCGAAGAACCATGGACACATCTCTCCACGGATTTCATCATGAATCTGCCACCATCTAAAGGCCACATGGTCATATGGGTTACTATTGATAGATTTTCCAAAATGGCCCATTTTGTTCCACTACCGGTCCTACCATCTGCTCCTGAACTGGCACGCCTGTTTTTTTGACATATCTTCCAACTACATGGTTTACCCAAGGACATTGTCTCTGACAGGGCCTACAATTTGTTGCCTGATACTGGAGCACCCTTTGTAGCAAGTTTGGCATAAGCATCAGCTTAACAATAGCATATAAATTCCTCAAACCAATGGACAAGCTGAGCATACGAATCGCTCTTTGAAATCATTCCTCTGCGCATATATATATGACCATCAAGAAAATTGGTCCGAACTTCTTCCTTGGTTGGAGTTTTCCCACAACTCTCATGTCACTGCTGCCACAAGTATGTTGCCTTTTTCTATCGTCTATGGGAAGCAACCACAACCACCGCTGCCCATAACATTATCAGTGCCTTCTCCTGCTGCGCAAGCCACTGCCGATGCCCTCAAGGCACTTTGGAACCAGACAAATCTTCGCTTACGCCAAGCCGCTTCCCGGGCCAAGAGTTCTGCTGACAGCCATCAACGCTCGGCCCTGATCACTGCATTGTTTGACTAAGCCTTGACTCTCTCCTCATCCAGACTTTAGCCTGCTTGCCACTACTCTCTGTTTGCCGCCAGCCCTGAACCCAGCCTGCTCTACGATGCTCCTTCAGTCTACATCCTGGACTTGGCCAATTCAGGCTTCGGCCTGCTCTTGCTCGGGCACCCCCTGACTGACTTTGTTCCTGTTAGCGCCTGGGTTCCCAGGCTCTGCCTCATTCAGTGTAGACTGTTACTCCTCCCTGTTGCTGCCTCCGGGCTGACTTCGATCATCCCATCGACAACTACAGACAGAGGCTACCTAAGTCCAGACAGCCCCAGCACCCAAAGGCTCAATCTGCAGGGAACGAGGGCTGGTATTGGTGAAGCGCCATCCGGCCTCTGTCCTTCAGCCCTCTCTGCCTGCCAATGGAGGGGACCCATAGGACCCTATCCCACCTTAGCCCAAGGGTCCACTTCCGGCGCAACAGGTAGCCAAATTAGAGGAACAAGTGTGCAGAAATAACATGGATATTAGAGAGGTCCCTTAAACGCAGAACTATGATAATGTTGCTGAGGTGATACAGCAGATTTACAAGGCCTTGCTGACCAGCGAAGGAGGTATGGAGGAGGAGGAACCTGCAACACATATTGAAAGGGCTCACCAGTTTGGGAGGGCCCAGGTGACAGATTCTCCCCGTGGATATAATCGTATGCTTCAGGGAATTGCTGAAAGATGATAGAGTTTTATCACATAAAGGTTTGATCCAGTGGTATTGGCATCAAGTGCGGAGGAGGGGGGAAGCACTGTGGGGTGCGTATATATTTCGGAAAATGTTAAAAGCTGTTATATGCGACACTTATAAAGTTGTGGAAGGTAGATATTTGATTCTTAATATTTCTCTGGGTGGCGCTAGGACTATTGTTGTAAATCTGTGTGCTCCGAATATTGAGCAAGGACAGTTCTATGAGAAGCTGGCTGAGCAAATTTCATTAAATGCTAAAGCCCCTTTAATTGTAGGGGGGGATTTCAATCTCACAATAAGACCAAATTTGGATACTTCGTCATCTCTGGGGGTAACAATGAAGAAACAGAAAAGCAAATTGCTGCATACAATAAAGCAACTGAATCTCATAGTTATATGGTGGGTACAGAATGCCAGTTCAAGAGATTATATTCTACTCACATCCACATGGGACATATTCCCAGACTGATTATTTTTTTGTTGAGAACACCTTGATGGGAGAGGTCCGGGGAGTAGGGATTGAGTATTGTCCTTAGTCGGATCATGTCCTGGGGTGGTTAAAAATGGGAGACGTCCCTTCAGGATAGGAAAACTCCATGGAAACTCAATGATGCTTTGTTAAGGGATGGAAAATCACAAAGAAGGTGGAGGAGGCATTATGAGAATATTAAGAACTTAATCAAAATAGGGAAGTATACTCTAGCATGCTCTGGGATGGATTTAAGGCTGTACTTCGAGGCAAGTTGATATCTTGGTCTACCTGGGAAAAGAAGGAACGGAGAAGATGTGTTGAGATACTGCTTGACCAAATTAGGCAATCAGTGGCATAACATAAGAAAATGGGATCACAAAAAGTTTGGCAGCAATTAGATAAAGCAAAGAGGGAATTGAAAGATTGCCAAGTTGATTTCATTTCTCATAAACTTATGTTAGTGAAACAAGATCAATAAGCCATAAGGCTTCAAAATTGTTGCACAATCACAAATTATACACATTCAGGATGGAGAGAGAAAGCTGGTATATACCCCAGGGGAGATAATGGAGAGATTTTGGCAATATTATCAGGAGTTTTATTTGGCTGATACTGACATAAGAGAGGAGGCTATTGTAGGATAACTGTCAGAAATACAGCTTCTATCCTGGATCCTGCTCAACAGCAGAGGATGGAAAGGGAAATTTCTACTTTAGAAATTTTGCAAGCTATTAAATCACTGAAAATTGATAAGGCTCTGGGATTGAATGACTTTACAGCCAGTTTCTATAGGAAGTTTGGGAATATTTTGGCAGATCCATTAAAGGAAAGGCTCATTATTGAGCAGTGATGAGATTGCTCCATCTATGAAAGAGGTGTGTTGCACTCCTGCTCGTGGGCCCAGCTGCTGTTCCCTCACATTTACCTTTGTGGCCTAGGCCGCCGCCATCGCTGCTGATGCCGTCTTCTCGGCCCAGGCCGCCTTTGTTCCCTCACAGCCTGGAAGCCGTCCTGAAGCCTCGTTCCCGCGGTGCGGAGCTGCGGCACCATTCCTATCTCCATGGCTGGGGCCGCTGACGTCATCCTCCTCGACTCGGCCAGGAGGTTGCATCCCTGGTGTCCTCTTCATGGCTGGAGCTGCCCTCTGTCCTCTGAGCGCAGCTCGGAGGCCTCCTCCCACATCGAGGTTTGCCCTGAGGCCCGGCTTCCTTCTGCTCCAGCTCCTGCATCTTCAGCATCAGGGACGTCACTGTCCAGGGTCCTGCCCAGTTTCCCCTAGGGGCAGGCCCACGTTTTCCTGCCTGATTTAAAGGGCACACGGCCGGATCTACCCCGGGCCCCTCCTGCAAGCTCCTTGCTAACTCGTAGTTGGTATAGTGAAGGGAGTTTAAATATCCGGAGACAGTGACGTCATGCGGAGGGGACGCCCCCGAGGTTCCCACCATGATGCACGTAAAAGGAGGGTTAGCGAGCACGCACGTGCCCTAGGTAATCCCAGGAGGAAAATGGCGAATGCAATCGCCCATGCCGGTCCAGGGACGCCGGAGAGGTCAGCGTGTGGAAGCGGAGGCAGCCATCTTACCCAGTGGAGCTGAATTAGGCAGGAGAAAGGTGAGCAACAGAGGGTGCAGCCATCTGCGACTGACGGGCACAACAGTATCCCCCTTCCAGGGGGTTTTGTTTTCCGAAGATGGGTCTGATGGAAACGTCGGATCATGTCTTTGTGAAGGATATTGACAGCGGGCTCTCAGGAGTTCTCCTCTAGTCTGTATCCTTTCCAGGAGATAAGATACTTCCAATGTTTACCTCTTCTGCGAACATCCAGGATGTCATCAACTGTATACGCGATATCCTCCTCAGCATCAAGCGACGCTGATTATGGAGTTTTGTTGGAAAACTCAGAAAGGATGAGCGGTTTCAGCAGTGCCACATGTGTATCTTCATGGATGGAGGTAATTTTAAACTGTATGTCAATGTTCCCAGATGTCGGAGAATGGAGAATGGTCCGATGTATCATGGTGCGAAGCGTGTGGAGGGTAACTTGAGGCGAAGGAATTTCTTACTGAGCCATACCTTGTCTCCTGGCTAGAATTGAGTTGCCTTTCTGTAATGAGCATCGTAAGTCTTCTTGGCTCTTTGTCCTGCATTTGTCTCCAAAGTTGTTGCAACTCTATTGCATGGTTTGGGCTGCTGGAGAAGCTACAGACAGTGGCAGAGGTAATGGAGGTAATGATTGGCGACCATACACAATTTGAAATGGGGTAGACCCCGTAGCAGAAGCAGGATACAAGTTTAGGGCGAACTCAACCTAGGGAAGTAAATCTGCCCAGTCGCTTTGTCTTGAATTCACATATGAGCGTAAGAATTGTTTAAGCGTCCGATTCATTCTCTCCAACTGTCCATTGGATTGCGGGTGATAGGCCGAAGTTAGATCCAACAAAATGTCAAATTTTGGTCAAAGCGCTCTCCAGAACTTGGCAGTGAACTGTACTCCTCTATCCAATAGGATATGTTTGGGCATGCCATGGAGACGGAAGATGTGTTTCACGAATAATTTAGCCAGTTCAGCAGCGGATGGTAATTCCGGGAGTGCCACAAAGTGTGCCATTTTCGAGAAGCAGTCAACGGTCACCCATATTTATTTATTTATTTATTTAAGAGTTTTTATATACCGTCATTAAGTTATTCACCATCATAACGGTTTACAATAGGGCACCAGTAAAAAATATATTGGTCGTACATTACATAGGTGGTGCCAGTAGTATTCGGTAACAATAAGGCGTTTATTAGGGGGTTTAAGTGTTTCATAGCAGTATGTCCTGAAGGTTGCCTACAGTTAAAAAAAATGTTGAAATAATTCAGTAAGGATTTATAAAATTAGGCATTTAGTGCTTTATTCCGCATAACTTTTACTTCAAATCCCGCATCAGTTTTCTTTCTTGAAGGCTTGTATGTAAAGCCAGGTTTTGAGCTGTGTTTTGAAAAGTTTATGATTGCTCTGGGGTCTAAGGTCAAGGGGCATGGAGTTCCATAATATGGGACCGGCTAGAGACAGAGCTCGCTCCCTTACTTGGGTCAGTCTTGCGGTTTTCACAGAAGGGATGGGAAGGAGTGCTCTGTTTGCTGACCTTAGATTTCTGTGTGGGACATGTACTCTAAGTGCTGTGTTCAGCCATTCTGCTTTATTGTCATGGATAAGTTTGTGTATTAGGCATAGTACTTTGAACTGTATTCTTTGTTCTATGGGAAGCCAATGTAGGGTGGCGAGTGTATCTGTTATGTGATCTCTTTTTTTTTTCCAGTGAGAATTCTTGCAGCAGCATTTTGTAAAATCTGTAGAGGTCTTACTGTAGTGTTAGGTAGGCCTAGTAGTAAGGCATTACAATAGTCTGTGCTGGCGAAAATCAGCGATTGAAGCACAGTCCGGAAATGTGGTAATGATAGTAATAGTTTGAGTTTTCTTAGTATCATTAGTTTAGCATATCCTTCCTTAACCTTTATTGATACGTGTTGTTTGAGGCTTAGTTCATTGTCAATTATTACTCCGAGATTGCGAACTTTATTTGCTAAGTCAATTTGTTGGTTGTTATTGAGAAATATTGGGGTTTGTGTGATGTTCATGCTTTTCCTTTCTAAGTGTATAAATTCGGTTTTATCAATGTTGATTATTAGCTCCATTTGGTTTAGAAGTTGTTTTATTATTTCAAGGTACATTATGGCTAAGCCTATTGTTTTTTCCATAGTTTCATCAATTGGTAAGATTAACTGGATGTCGTCAGCGTAGATGTAGTGTATGATTCCAAGTCCAGCGAGGAGATGGCATAGTGGCAGAAGATATATGTTAAACAGCGTGGCAGATAGTGCTGATCCTTGTGGGACTCCAGTTTTCAGGGTAATCTTGTCGGATAGTCGTGTTGTTCCCTCCAGAGGGTGGCAAATCGCCCATGAAGTTAGTTGCAATGTGTGTCCATGGTTCCTCAGGTACTGGCAGTGAATGGAGGAGGCCCCAGGGGCATTCGGCAGGAGGTTTCTGTCTTGCGCAGGTAGCACAGGAAGCTACATATGCTTGGGCATCTTCCTTCATAGTAGGCCACCAATAAAAGTGTTGGAGATGGCTAATGTGCGGCTTTGTCCGGGGTGGCCGGCCAGACGGGAGTCATGTGCCCATCTTATAGTTTTTTCCTCATACCCCGAACCACCACCGTTTTACCAGCGCGGACCACATGAGTGGCTACCAGAACCACTTTCTCTGGACTGATGATGTGGCGAGGTTCGTCGGGCACATCCTCAGGAGAAAAGGAGTGTGAAAGAGCATCTGTCTGGACATTCTTCTCTGCAGGGCGGTATTTGAGAAGAAAGTCAAATCGGTTGAAAAATAATGACCACCTGGCCTGCCGGTGATTAAGACATTGTGCATGTCATAGATATTCCAGGTTTTTATGATCTGTATACACCATTATTTTGAACTGCGCACCTTCCAACCATGGATGCCACTCCTCGAAGGCTAGCTTTATAGCTAACAATTCTTTATCTCCAATTCCATAATTCCTCTCAGCTGGAGAGAAGAGCTGAGAGAAGAATGAGCAGGGATGGAGAACATTGACATCACTGTATTGACTCAGCTCTGCTCCCACACCGACGTTGGAGGTGTCGACTTTGACGATGAATGGGCGACGAGGATCGGGATGGCGAAGACAAGCTTTCTTTTGGAAGGCCTCTTTGAGAGTTTGAAAGGCCGCTACAGCCTCTGGAAACCATTGAGATGGATTGGCCCCTTTTCTAGTCATGGCAATGAGTGGTGCCATTAAGGTGGAGTAATGTTTGATGAATGTACGGTAGTAGTACATGAAACCAAGAAAGCAGCGTAGTGCTTTTAACCCTGTAGGTTGAGGCCACTCTTGGATGCTTTTCATCTTTTGGGGATCCATCTGAAAGCCATCTTTGGAGACAATATAGCCAAGAAAAAGCACAGATTCCTGATGAAAAGCATTCTTCTCGAGCTTCACGTAGAGGTGTTGTCTCATAGTCTTTGAAGTACCTTTACCATATCTGCTTGGTGCATCTGTAGGTCTTGAGAGAAGATCAGGATGTCATCTAAATATACCACCATGCACTGGTACAGTAAATCTCGTAGAATGTCATTCATCATATTTTGAAACACCGCTGGTGCTTTGCACAAGCCGAAGGGCATGACTAAGTACTCAAAGTGTCCATCACAGGTGTTAAAGGCTGTTTCCACTCATCCCCATGACGGATTCGGACCAGGTTGTAGGCCCCTTTTAGATCCAGCTTGGTAAAGATCTTGGCCCCCTGGAGTCTGTCAAACAACTCGGTTATCAGCGGTAAAGGGTAGCAATCCTTGATGGTGATTTCGTTGAGACCTCTGTAATCAATACAAGGGCGAAGGGAACCATCCTTCTTTCCAACAAAAAAAATCCAGCACCTGCCGGGGACTTGGAAGGTCTGATGAACCCTTTTTGTAGGTTTTCTTGGATATGGGCCAACATGGCCTCAGTCTCTGATAACGAAAGGGGGTATACCCTTCCCTTGTGAGGTTCTGAGTTGAGCTTTAGATTAATCGCACAATCAAAGGTTCTATGTGGAGGTAAAACATCTGCTGCTTGTTTGGAAAAGACGTCCTGGAATGACACGTATTGCGGTGGTAGGCCAGGTAGCGATGGAATGGTAGGCATACATGGCAAAGGTGTAACTCTTGATAGACATCGGTTATGATAGCCAGATCCCCACTGCGAAAGCTCCAGTATAGCCCAGTTAAACTGGGGCACGTGTTCTTGTAGCAGGCCAGGCCGAGTACAATGTGGTGAATGGCTTTTCTAAGGACTAGGAAGGAGATGGTCTCAGTGTATAAGGCCCCAGTGCGAAGGCATATGGGCTGCATAATAAGGGAGATTTCTCCTGGTAGAGGTTCACCATGTATTGAAGACAGCAGTAATGGAGTAGCCGTAGGCTTAGTGGGAATTCGCAGGTGCTCTACTAATCTTTTTAGAATAAAATTCCCTCCGGCACCAGAATCTACTAGTGTGAGCGTCTGAAACTCAAGGCTCCTGGAGATGAGAGAGACAGGGAGAGATAATGGAGGAGAAGGTGTAGTCAGACCTAGGAAGAGTCCTCCAGCGGATCCTAGGTCTGCATGTTTCCCGGACAGATAGGACAAATCTGGACAGCGTGGCCGGATTGGCCGCAATACATGCAGAGGCCCATGTGTTTGCGATAGCATCTCTCCTTAGTGGTTAAGTGACTGCGGCCTAGCTGCATAGGTTCGTCCTCTTCACTGAGTGCAGAAGGTTGGGTAGAAGCTCTATGCATGGCTTTAGGATGGGTACCTCCCGAGGCATGCTTCTTGGGGCTCTTTGCTTCCTGGGTCCAATCACGTATCCAGCTATCAACTCTCCCAGCTAAATCAATGAGAGATTCCAGGGTGTCTGGCAAATCACAAGCCACTAGTTCATCCTTTATACGGGAGTTGAGGCCCTCTAAGAATATAGCACGTAGGCATCCCAAGTCCCAGTGGAGTTCAGGTGATAGTGTTTTAAATTCAATAACATAGTCCAGTAAAGGCTTTCTCGTTGAAGGTGCAGAAAAGTAGACCCCGCTAAGGTCTGACGAGTTGGGTCATCAAACACAGACTTGAAAAGGGTTAGGTCACTTAGAACAGGATTGTTGTGTTCCCAGAAAGGTGAAGCCCAGGCCAGAGCTCTTCCATCGAGTAGCGATAGGATATATGTAGTCTTGGAAACAGCATTGGGAAATACATTTAGTTGCAATGAGAAGTGCATACAGCACTGATTAAGAAAGCCCCTACACATCAGGGCATCACTAGAAAAGCATGTAGGAGCTGGTAGAGGCACAGTGGTTCGAACTGCAACCACTTGAGGAGAGGTGTCTTTATTTGAAGCCGTAGGTGTGCTCAAACGGGCATTCAACTGGTTGAAGGCGACGGCTAGTGTCTAATGTGATTTTTGTTGCTTGGTGATCTGTTGGACCAGGCCAGGAATGGCCTGTCAGGCTGAGAGCTGAGCCGGATCCATGGGGTTAGCAATCTGTTGGGCCCCTGGTTGCAGCAAGAGATGGCTCCTCCCACAATGCTCTGCCCTGTGGGGACTTGTAGTGATAGGCTGGCTCTAGTAGTAATGGACACAGAGGGGCGGATTTTAAAAGGAGCGCGAATAGCCTACTTTTGTTTGCGCTCCAGGCACAAACAAAAGTACGCTGGATTTTAGTAGATACGCGCGGAGCCGCGCGTATCTGCTAAAAACCTGGATCGGCGCGCGCAAGGCTATGGATTTTGTATAGCCGGCGCACGCCGAGCCGCGCAGCCTACCCCCGTTCCCTCCAAGGCCGCTCCGAAATCGGAGCGGCCTCGGAGGGAACTTTCCTTTGCCCTCCCCTCACCTTCCCCTCCCTTCCCCTACCTAACCCACCCGCCCAGCCCTGTCTAAACCCCCCCCTTACCTTTGTTGGGGGATTTACGCCTCCCAGAGGGAGGCGTAAATCCCCGCGCGCCAGCGGGCCTCTTGCGCGCCGGGCCGCGACCTGGGGGCGGGTACGGAGGGCGCGGCCATGCCCCTGGACCGCCCCGGGCCGTAGCCACGCCCCCGTACCGCCCCCAAAACAATGCCGACACGCCCCCGAAACGCCGCGACGACCGGGCCCGCCCCCCGACACGCCCCCGACACGCCCCCCTCGGAGAACCCCGGGACTTACGCGAGTCCCGGGGCTCTGCGCGCGCCGGTAGGCCTATGCAAAATAGGCTTCCCGGCGCGCAGGGCCCTGCTCGCCTAAATCTGCCCGGTTTTGGGCGGATTTAGGCGAGCAGGGCTCTGAAAATCCGCCCCAGAGGAAATAGAGTCTTTATTATATAGCAACAATGAAAGTAACCCGAGGAGGAAGCAGTGATCCTTAGCCAGAAGAGGAGGGTCTCAGATAGTGTAGTTCAGACTGTACATAGTAGCATAGGAAATGCAGTGGTGGAATCTCACCAGGTCCTGAGAAGGCGATGGGTCCGATAGTGGTCCGCAGAGCGGGGTAGGCTGAGAACCCAGTCACAGATAGAATGCCTGAGAGGGTAGATCCGGTAGTGGTCTGCGATGCGGGGTAGGCCGAGAATCTACTCCATGGGTGGCGAGACAGAGGCAGAGACAGACTAAAGAACAGAAGTACTCAAGAGGCTTGAGGCTGTTGTAGAAAGGAACCCCCGTGGAGCGGAGGTCCGGGACTAGACAAGGCCCCTGAGGAGTGGGTATCTTAGGCGTCTTTGCTGGAAACAAGTTAACCCCGAAGGGTAGAAAGGAGCGAGGCAAGGCACCCGAGGAGCGGGTACCTAAGTCGTCCTGGAGCAAGAAGTCAGAGTGGCGAGCATCTGAGAACAAGATGAAATCAGCAGGAAAGGAATCCTTGCTAACTCGTAGCTGGTATAGCGAAGGGAGTTTAAATATCCGGAGACAGTGACATCATGTGGAGGAGAAGCCCCTGAGGTTCCCGCCATGACGCAAGTAAAAAGAGGGTCAGCGGGCACGTGCGCATGCCCTAGGTAATTCCAGGAGGAAAATGGCGAACGCAATCGCCCATGCTGGTCCGGGGACGCCGGAGAGGTCGGTGTGTGGAAGCGGAGGCAGCCATCTTACCCACTGGAGTTGAATTAGGCAGGAGAAAGGTGAGCAACAGAGGGTGCAGTCGTCTGCGACCGACGGGCGCAACACTCCTTAGCTGTGAGACTTCCTGAGCTTGCCTCGCTCCCCTCGTGGTCCACAACCAGCCATGTAGGGCGCATTGGGGACAGTGTGGTCCACAACCAGACTTGGGCTGTGTAAGGCGCCTGAGGGGCATTGCTCACCTTTGTCTGAGTCTACGTTCCAAGTCTCCACATCTGGTGATCTAGGTGATCACGCAACTTAAGAATTTCTGACCTAGTACTGTATTGTATTTTTCCTGTAAAAGAAGGATCAGTTCATATACGCAATGAGATGCTGGTGATCAGTTTGTCAGAGAAATGGCATCCAGCATCTCCCAAGAATACTTATCTGGCTCAATAAAAAATTATGCTTTCTACAAAATCTAAGTGTTCTTGTACCCATGGAGAAGCATCTTAAGCGTGTTTGGTGCATTACAGTGGGAAAAAGATCTGCATGAGGAATTAGAAAAGGAAGTTTGGAAAGATATATGTGCATTGGTGGTTAAGTCGCCCCCTCTATACATTTGATGGAAAATACATTGAAGGTATACTATAGATGGTATCTCATTCCTCACAAATTACATAAAAAGTACCATGGGACATATATGGTAGGGGTGTGGAGGGATTGTTTCATTTTGGAAGGCGGTTTAAAAGTATATACAATGATTGACAGGGCAGAGTTTAAGGTAGGATCCTCTGCTGTACCTTTTTAATGTAGCTATTGAAGAAGCCCCACCTGATGTGAATAAATTGATCCCCCAAGTTCTTAATGCTACCAGATATACTATTGCGGCTAACTGGAATAAACTGCTTGCTCCAACATTGGCACAAGTGTATAAACGATTGGAGGAGTTCCACAGGATGGAGAATCTCACTGCAATTAGGAAAAACAAGCTGAACATTTTTACAGCCATTTAGAAATCATTTGAGGACTGGCAGATCTAAACAAGGAGCTGGGATTGGGATTGGATAAGGATGGGAAGAGAAGGGAGGGGAAAACTGAGGAAGGAGAAATTTGCTGTGTAATAAGTAATCCTGTGGATTTTGCAGGAAATTCATGATCTGTTTTGCTTTGTTGGTGGCATGTACGTTGCCATTGTTTATATTCCTCAATAAACTATTAATGGAAAAAAAATGATACCTCTCCAGCAGAGAAAATTTAAGTTTCATGTCTGCTGTCTGTCGGGTCTGGCTGGAGTCAAATACAAAGGTGGGGAAGGCAACTGTCACTAGAGTAACAGATTCACTATCCATAAGGAACAGTGATGAGGGCTTGCCAGAAAGAAGGTGTCCCTGACTGACAAGGGTTCCTGGTGCTCTTTGGCATGCCATATGGAATAGGCATTTAAAGAAGGAAAAATTTGAAATTATTTAAAATTCTGATACAAAGAAATTAATTTGAATCCTGCGCTTTAGGAACTAGTTTGCTCGGGTGAATGAAAAACAAGAACCAAAAGTCAGTTGGATTTATTTCAGTGCTTGGAAATGTTGCACATATGTTTTGGGGTTTTGTTTTGTTTTTTCATTTCTGCTGTATCTACACCCTCAGCACATGAGTGAAAGCTCGTGTCTTAAATACATATTTTTAAATAAATACATACATTTTCTTCTCCACGAGTTCTGACCCATGGCTTGCTAAGAGATGACTTTACCTCAGTCCCTAACTCCTTAGAGAAGAATGTGGCCTAAAATGTTACTACCTTCGGTAAGGCAAAGTCTAAGGAATACTCTCACGGGAAGACTGAAATCTATTCACATTTTGCCCAGGTGAAATAGCGATAATATAGATGGCAGTAGCATTTTATTAAAAAAAAGGGTAACATCAGGGCCACTTTCACTTCAGCTGCAATGTGGAAAAGCAAGCAATGGTGGTCGGTGTCCAGGCATAAAATCACCACTGGTAAGTGGAGATGCCCCTATCTGTGACCAGGGAAATCTGTGTCTTGTAGGGATGTGCACACTCATTTTTTTCATTTTTGGTTCATCCATTCATTTTTCAAGGGAAGAGAGGGTTTGCTTTGCATTTTCAGGTTCTTTAATTTTTTTGAGTTTATTCGTTTTCTGTAAATAATGTGAACTATTTGCCAAAAATGAAAACAGATAAAAATTGTGTGTCCCTTCATTTTCAGTTCATGTGAAATGAAACAAAAATGGGCTAGTTCATCCCATTTTACCCATTTGTTTGAAACAAATACACATCCCTATAGTCTTGTGCTGACCCGTCTTTTCTGAAATCTTCTCCCTTCCTATTACTCCTCTGTCTGAAATCAGACTTGAAGCTTGGAATATTCCCTAATCCTATTCAGAAAGAAATGATCATTCTTTCTTCTCATCTATTTTACAGGTCTTTGATATCTGTAAGGCAAAAGTGTTTATAAATATTTGGAATGCCATTATTGATGTTCAACAGACATGCATTATAACAGGTAAGGGGTAACAACATGTAACCCTCCCCTCCTTTGGGAAAGGGATCATACTAACATGCTCTGCTGAGCGCTGACCCGCTTGTAGCAGGAATGGGGATACAGGTTTGGAGAACAGGGGACAGGATTCAACCTGTAAGGCCACTAAGAGGTTTCCATTCACAGTCCACAAAAATAATCCAGTCCACACCAAAAGTGCTGAATTCCAAACAGAAGGAAAATTTCAGCTTGTAAAAAAAAAAAAAAAATCAAAGATAGGATACAGCCCTGGAGCAAAAAAAAAAAAAAAAAATCCAACAGTCCTTTAACACTCCCGAGAAAGGCCCCACAAGACCTCACCAAGTATAAGAAAAGAATCCTTTTCAGGTTTCCACTGTTACTCTCTAGTGACTTTTTGGCTGAAAGGTAGTCCAAGAGGAGGTTGATAGCTCCTGTTGCAACTAGAGAGGGATTTTTTGGAGTATTGTTTGGGGAAAGGGGGGATAGATTTGAAACACCCAATGATCTATTGTTATCAAAGATTATGCATTAATGAAATATTGGATTCTTCCCCCTACAGTTCTAACCAGGGATTCTGTTTGACAGTATAGTCAGAAATTTTGTTTAAATTGGGATTGAGAGATCTGCAAAGATTTGGTTTGTATTCTCTCTGACATGCTGCATAGACTGCTGTTTATGTTGCTGTTGAGGGGACAAGATAATTGAAAAGGATAAGGTTAATACTGAATCCTTGACTAGAAACATTGGGGTAGATTTTCCACATGGACGCACACACATCGCACCAGATTTTATAATCCGCGCACGTATGTGCCGGCGTCACGCGCAAGGGGGGGGGATTTTTGCAATTTCCGTGCAGTGACGCATCCCGGCCTTCCCTAGTTCCCTACCCCCCTACCTAACCTTCCTTCCCCTTCCCCTCTCCTCTCCACTCCCTAAACCCTACCTTTTTCTTTTTTTCTTCTTTATTTTGCAAATTACTTCCGCTCCTGAGCGGAAGTAAGATGTGCGTGCCAGCAGCCAGTCTCCTTCTTTAAATGCGGTGGAGCGCACTGTTAACCCGCATTTGGACACACGTTTTTGACGCGCTAGCTTTTCCCCTTATTCAGTAAGGGGTAATAGCACGCCGAAAACGCGCATCCAACCAAGCTGCGTGTCCAGCCAAGCTGCACATTTTACTTTCAGAAATTAGCGCCTACCCAAAGGTAGGCGTTAATTTCTCTCGGCACCGGGAAAGTGCACAGAAAAGCAGTAAAAACTGCTTTTCTGTACACCCTCCAACTTAATATCATGGCGATATTAAGACGGAGGTCCCAAAAGTTACAAACAGTTAAAAATTTTAAAAACAAAAATTTTAAATGGGCCCGAGGCTCACGGGTTGAAAACCGGATGCTCAATTTTGCCGGCGTCCGGTTTCCGAACCCGTGGCTGTCAGCGGGTTTGAGTATCGATGCCGGCAAAATTGAGCGTCGGCTGTCAAACTCGCTGACAGCCGCCGCTCCTGTCCAAAAAGAGGCGCTAGGGACGCGCTAGTGTCCCTAGCGCGTCCCTAGCACATCTTTTTACCACGGGCCCTAATTTAAATAAATTAATTTACTGAATCGCGCACACAGGGGAGTGGCCTGTGCTTGCACTGGGAGAGCACCGGGAGAGCTCTCCCGCGATTTTTACTGTATCGGCCTGTCAAATAGTTACTACTGATGTTCTGGAAGATGTCCCATAAGCCTCATGTATAGGGACCTTCATTTTCAGTTTTTATTTTTACAAATTTTCCCAGGCATTTATCTAGGTTTATTATGACAAGAACAAAAATAGGAGAAAATCAGTGGAAAAATGTAACTCATTATTTTTCTGAGTAAAAATAGATATATAAAAGCCTGGAAAATAAAAAGTCATTAAGCAGATTCTTCCACTCAGCAGCATCTCTATTTCTACCCCATCTCCTGTCTAGCATGTCCCTTTCTTTACTCACATCCCCAACCAGAATCTCCTTCTTCCCCTCATTTGCACAACATTCCTCCTTACTAGTTGTGGCTCCAGATATCTCCTTTCTCCTTTGGCAGCAGTTTACTGGGGTTATTTACTCTCTCAGATAATAGAAGGACCAGGGGGCACTCCATGAAGTTAGCAAGTAGCTCATTTAAAACAAATCGAAAAAAAAATCTTTTTCACTCAGCGCATAGTTAAGCTCTGGAATTCATTGCCAGAGGATGTGGTTATAACAGTTATTGTAACTGGGTTTAAAAAAGGTATGGATAAGTTCCTAGAGGAAAAATCCATAAACTGCTATTACGGTAATTAACAAGCAATAGTAGCTTGTGATCTATCTAATGTCTGGATACTTGCCAGGTACTTGTGACTTGGATTGGCCACTGTTGGAAACAGGATACTGAGCTTGATGGACCCTTGGCCTGACCCAGTATGGCATTTCTTATCTTCTTATTTATGTTCTTCTGCACTCTGCAGCACTGCACTTCTTTTTAGTGGAGCCAGGGAGCCTGCCAGGAAGTGTTTCTGGTGGGCAGGGTCCACTTCAAATACAGCATTGGCGGTACGAAGCAGTAGCTACTTTGGCTGTTTGGTGGAGGGGAAGTGGGACTTGAAACAGCACAAGAGCGGCACTGGAGGGCAAAGTGCTTTCGCTGGGGGGGGGGAGGGGGGCCAGACTTGAAACACTGCAGGTGTTTTGGCCTGTACTGGCTGGAGGCCTTGAGATGCTGTGGAGCTGCTCTTTAATCAACTTAAAATTAGGGTGAAAATTGGTTAAATCCAATTGTTACTTTTGGAAAAACCCGGGAATTTATGGGTGAAAATTTATTTAAAGTGAAAACTCATATATTGATCTGATTAGGTACTTACTACATTCTTCAGCTTCCTGGAGAGTTGGTTCAAAATGTTGTTTGAAATCTGATAGAAGATCTTGAGTTATATTTTGTAGTTTCTGTAGTAAGAATACATGTACTGTACCAAGTATAATTAATGTGCAGCATGGGATAAACACCGTGGATCCCTAAAGCTGGAGGTGGATTGAAGATTAGGGGATATGGGTGTTACGGCCGCTGGCCACAGCAGTCCGCGGCCAGTTTCCTGTCTGCGGCGTCGGACCACCCCCAGGGCTCCCACTGTCATGGCTGCCGGCCGCGGCGATCCGCAACCGGGGCCGACTGCTCACCCGCAGCGTCGGGGCACTTCAGGGGTTCTTGCGGGAGTGGACAGCCTCCTGCGGCACTCCCCTCGCGGCTGTTGCCACTGCTGAGGCCTGGACGCATGGCCTCTTCCAGCCGGGCTGACTCCTCCCCCTCCAAAGTGGCATAGAGCCGCACGCGCAGCTGAAGAGGAAATTTAAAGGAGCCATGACAGGAAGTTGTCATGGCTCCTCCTGGGGACTCCTCCTCGAGTTCCTGTATTTAAGGCAAGGTCTGCTCCTCAGACCTTGCCTTGGTATTGAGGCTCCTGGTTATCTGGATCCTGAGTCCGTGCTCTTGGTTCCCGCTCCTGATTTGGTTCCTGTTCTTCGACCTGCTCCTGCTCTCCCCCTTTGTTGGACTGACTCTTGGCATCTGATTTGGACCAGCTTCCGTTCTTCTCTTGGCTCGACCCTGGACCGGCTTCTGACCCTTCTCCTGGCCCGCTCTTGGACTGGCTTCGGATCACTCTCCTGATTTGCTCCTAGACTGGCTTTGGATCTTTCTCCTGACTTATCCCTGGACTGGTTCTCGACCCCTCTCCTGGATTCGACCATTAGACCGGCCCCTGACCATTCTTCAGCTTCGACTTCGGGACTGCCGTCTGGAAACCCACGACCTGCAGGAGGCGCCTGCAACCAGACCTATCTTCAGTCTTCAGTGAGTCTCCTAAGTCCCAGCGGCCCAGGTCCCTACGGGCTCCTCCTGGGGGGACCGCGAGCTTCCAGGGCGAAGTCTTCGTTCAGCTGCTGATCCACCAGGTCTTGCCCTCCGATGGTAGGAACCTAAGAGGGTTGGTTCTCTCTTTGGTAACTCTATCCTACCTCGGAACAAGGGTCCACCTTCTGATTCGTAACAATATGGGGATAACCTGCAAGGAGTGGCAGCTACTACCCCTAATAGAAGGCATGGGGATTACTACCCGTACCCTTAACCAATTAGCTTACATGATTAAGAACATAAGAAATTGCCATGCTGGATCAGACCAAGGGTCCATCATGTCAGCATGGAAGAGTAGCCTAGTGGTTAGAGCAGTGGGCTATAAAGCAGGAGACCAAGGTTTGAGTCGTGTTGTTGGTTCTTGTGACCTTGGGCAAGTCACTTTACCCTCCATTGCTTCAGGTAAAAACTTACATTATAAGCCCTCTGGGGATAGGGAAATACCTACAGTACCTGAATGTAATCCGCTGTGAAATCTAAATAAAAAAAAGCCCAGCATCCTGTTTCCAACAGAGGCCAAACCAGGCCACAAGAATCTAGCAAGGTTCAACAGGTGAGGGGGATTGGATTCAGACTACAGCCAGTGTTGGGCTATGACTTTTATGGTTCGGAGTACTGATACGCAGACATTAGTGATAAAGCACAGGCCTGCTTCTATGGCCAAGTCCAAAAGCAAAGCACATTCAAACAGCATTGTCTGATTTAATAAAAAGGCAGCTCACCCTCTAAAAATGTTGCTAACAGTAATTTTGTTATGGGTTTGACAGTTGCTTGTTTTTTGTTTGTTTTTTTTGCCAAAATACTTTTTATTTCGGAGATAGGCAACAAAACCAGTTTCAAATTGTTACGTAGCGGGATGTTTTAATGTGCCCTTGGGCCTTAGCCCGACCCCAGACGGATCCAGGACCGAACCGAGGGTTGACAACGTGTTCCAGCATGGCAGACAGTCTTACCCTCTGCCAGGCTGCAAGCTCCCAAGGCCAACAACATGATGTTGGAAGTTGAATGGTTCTCCGACCATTCTGAGCCCTTTCGGACCTGTCGCTTAGATCAGCATGGAGCAGCAGGCCTGGCCTGAGGACGAGGGCAGACGGGCCTTGACACGAAGACATGACACCAAGGTTATTGAAGACATGACACCAGGGCTGATGCGAAGACATCACGGACCAGGGTCGATGCGACGGCATCCCGGACCAGGGTCGATGCGACGACATCAGAGACATGACGAGGAACTTGATGAAGTCCAGACGAGAAGAGAAGCTGGGCAGGAGGACATTGGCACTGTCTCTCAGGGCGCCCTACTCAGCCCACCTTCACGGGCAGACCCAATGTGCTGGTCGTGAACCACCCTGTCCCACTGCGCACCCTACACAGCCCAAGGAGGCTGGTCATGGACCACGCGGAGAGCGGGACGAGCGCAGGGAAGAATCCAGTCAAGGTGGGACTCTGATGACGGAGCCAGATGTCATCCAAAGCACCACAAAGGCTGGCAGGACATGACGGCTCAGGAGCACAGGAACGAATTCCACCTGCAGGCCACTCCAAGCTCAGGAAAGACGTCATCCGAGAGACCAAGGCCTGACAGGACCAGAAGGCTCAGGAGCACTGAAGCGAACACCAAGAAGGGCAGGACACCAGGAGGCGAAACACCAGGAGACAAAACACCAGGACACCTGGACGAGGACCTCAGGCACGAAGACATGGCATGACGAGAAACAGACGAGACGAGGAACTCCATGGAGAAGATAGAAGACCTGATGGAACTCTGGCAGGCAGGAGCCTCCAGAGTGAAGTAACTCCGATGCAAGGCAAGGAACAATGGCAAGACCAGCCCTTTTACAGGGCTCAAGCAGGAAATCAGTCACTAGGTGGGGCCCAGGGCATATCCGGCCGTGGGCCCTTTAAATTCTGCAGAGAGGCGTGGCCGCGCGCCTAGAGGAAGGAAGCTGGTTGTGCAGGACCGTGGACAGCGGCCTGCACAGCGTCGACGTCGCGAAGAAGCAGGGCCGCCCCAATGAAGGCAGCGGCTCCAGCCGCTGCAGGAGGCCCCGGGGGTGGCTCCAGCTGCTAATCCAGGCCGGGGCTTGCGGCCTCTGGTTGCGAATATGTCGTGGACGTCGGGGGCTGCTCCGGCCGCGAAGAGAGACATGAAGCGTGGCGTCCGGGCCGCGAAAGGAAATCAAGTCCGTGGCTCCAACCGCGGTGAAGACAAAGCACAGGGGCGGCCTCCGGGCTGTAGAAGAAGGAATGTTCGTGGCTCCAGCCGCATGGAAGGCCCGACAAAGGTGGCATAATGTCGCGTCGGGAACGGAGCAAGACAGCAGAAATGAGGTGCAAGGTTCATAACACAAATGCTTCCACAAAAAGCCAGCAAAGCATAATATTACAGACCACATAAACAATAACATCAGTACATGAAATTACTTGATGCATCCCTCCTTTTCTATTATCTTCTGTGAACCCCCACCCTCCCCACTCCTCTTATTGAACATAGACAACAACCAAAACCAGCAGACACACTACCCATTCATCCCATTCACACCACCCAGCAAACATCCCCCACCCCTCCCACCCTCTCCATTAGCGCAGGAGGAATCAAATACACAAACGGTGCCAGAAGAACACACTATTATGTCCATGAAGGCGAATAGCCCAGTGCTGTCAGGTGACTCTGAATATCTGCTGTCAATAAGGTGAAGCAAATGGCCCATATATCGCAGTATTCCTTACCCATCTTTCAGCGCCCTTCTTTTAAGTCCATCCACTCCATCTGCATAGAGAAAGCTATCCGGTGGTACCAGGCTACTAGCTATGGAGGCTCAATCCAAGTATCCATAATTGTGCGACAAGTGAGTAAAATAACTATTCGTCCAAACCTGTCTTTTGAGAGGGAATACTTTTGTAGGGAGCCTTTTAATCTGGCCAGAAGTAGCGTACCAGGTGGTTGAAGCGGGGCCTCCGTACATCTTGAAATAAATTCCAACACTGCATCCCAGTACGCCTTCAAACTGGAGCACAGGAGCAATCGATGGGATAAAGTTCCCACGGTTTGATTACACATGATACAGAGCATAGAGGGCAGCCGGCCCATTTTGTAGCGCCGGACGTCATCGCAGATGGCATGATGTAGTATCTTAAACTGTAACTCCCTGAGGGTGTGATCAGGAATATGGGTGTATATGGACTTGAAACATGCAAGAACATAACCCGGCGTTACTACCTCAGTCCACGCTGAAGTCCAATAGGACGCTAGCTGGTCAATATGTGAAAATTGGCAAAGGCGTTTACTTAAGTCCCTCCACCCTTTAATTGAGTTGCGGGTTAGGTCCGCATCAAACACTTTTTGCGCAAACTTGGATTCCAGCCCATGATGTTCAGCCATCCAGGAGAAGGTCTGGAGGTAATGCCGGACTTGTAGGTAAGCAAAGAAATGTGTACGTGGAAATTGGTAAAGCCACATTAAGTTGTCAAAGGATTGGATATGTGGTTGCTTTTGATCATACAGATGATAAATGAAAGGTAATCCCTGTTGTCTCCAAGTAGCAAAAATTCCACTGCATGCCCGGCCAGGTAGGAAATCTTTGTTTCCCTGCAGCGGTAGCAGAGGACAGGGCAGCCCAGGCAGTTTTTCTTGAGAACAGAGCCAGGATCAGGCCTTACGACATGGATTGATAAAGTGTTTAGGAATATCCAAAGTCTGTAAAGTCTGCAGCGCGCCTGTATAAGAAACACAGGGGACCAAGGCCAGGGCCGACGGAACCACTAGGCAAGCTAGGCCTGTGCCTAGGGCACCGACAGTTAGGGGGCGCCGCCGCCGCTTCAGGCGGCAGAATTTTGAAAGGGCAAAAGGTGCCCCTTCAAAATTCTGCGCCCCCCCACCCCCTGTTGTGCCACCCTCCCGACACCCCCCTGATAGTCCAGTGGAGGGCCCGGGAGCGATCTGCCACTCCCAGGGCCTGGGCTGCCACTAACCAAAATGATGCCGGTGGCCTTTAGCCCCTACCATGTGACAGGGGCCAACCAATGGCACCGGTAGCCCCTGTCACATGGTAGGGGCTGAAGGACACCGGCGCCATTTTAGTTACTGGCAGCCGACGGCCCAGGAACGGCAGATTGCTCCCGGGCCCCCCGCTGGACCACCAGGTGATTTTTATGAGTTTTGTGGGGGCTTGGGAGGGTGGGGGACTGAGGGAGTGGCAGCATGTGGTCCTCACCACTAGACATGGGGCTGCAACCGGGGGCGGAGCTGGGGGCAGCACAACGGGGGGGGGGGGGGGGGGGGGCGCAAGGCTGAAGGTGCCTAGGGCACCCAATTCCCTTGCACCGGCCCTGACCAAGGCGCCATCATATAAAACAGTAGGCCTTCTTCGCAGTACGCATATTTACCAGTCAACCACTCCCCCACAAAGCATAGTTGACACACTACATTGTATATTCGAAAATCAGGAAGCCCCCAACCCTCCGGTCTCCCTAGTATTTTGAAGTATTTGATATTGGATGCGCGCCTGGTGCCCTACCCATAAAAAGTTTTGAAAAATTGAGCGCAACCATATCAGGTCTTTAATGGGCAGCCAACAGGGGAGCATGTGCACCTTATATAGCAACTTGGGGGCTATAACCATTTTTAACAGCACCCCCCCCGCCCAAAAAGAGACAAGGGGAGCGATTGCCAAGTCACCAACTGTGCCTTAATATCCGCCAAAGTTTGTCTGATATTGAGGGCATAAAGATCTTTCAGGACTCGGGTATCCAAATCCCCAAGTATTTTAATTTTCCTGGGGCCAATGTAAAAGGGAATTCTCCCTGCCAAGTAGCTGGCAATTGCGGGTCAAATGCCAAAGCCTCCGATTTAGAAAAATGAATGCGGAGCCCTGCAATTTCATGAAATTGCATAAAGGTGCCGATAATCACTGGGATACTATGACGCGGCCGCCCTACAAACAGTAACAGATCATCAGCAAATAGAACAAGCTTCAGCTGGCGACCGCCAATACTCAGCCCCCAAAAATCAGCATCAAGACGAAGCTTCATAGCTAAAGGTTCTAGGGCGAGAACGAAAAGGAGAGGGGATAGTGGGCAGCCCTGGTGAACCCCGCAATGCAGCGAGAAAGGAGCAGACAGAGACCCATTTATCAAAAGCCTTGCACTTGGGTTGCCATATAGAGCCTGTAACCAGGTAACAAAGTGCCCAGAAAACCCACAACCCTGTAGAACTCAGGACAGAGAATCAAAAGCTTTTTTTGCGTCCAAGTTGAGAATTAGGGCCTCTGTCTGCGGGTGATAACTCAGGCCTGCTATCAGCCGGCGTACATTTTTTACCCCCTGACGACCCCTGACAAAACCTATCTGATCAGGGTGTACCAATGAGGGTAATATTATACTTAGTTGAGCCGCCAAAACAGCCGACAGTATCTTTATATTTATGTATTTATTTATAGCTCTTATATACTGAAGTTCGTATGTACATCACATCGGTTTACAATTAACAGATAGCAAGGATGACCGGGAAAGAGTGTTACGATCCTGCCCGCGAGGAGCGCGAGCAGGCCCTTACCTTCACGCGGCTAGTCGAGCCGCCGACGCTGCTGCCGCTGCTGCGGTCCCCCCGTGGTGTCCGGGCTCCTCCCCGGCTGCCTTTTCCTCCGTGCAGCGGGGCCGACCCAACGCGAGCTCTCCCTCGCGGCCGGGAACCCCGCTGTCTGTCCGGGCTCTCCCCGATGTGCCTCTGCCTTCCCGGGGTCCTCAGCCGGCAGGGAGGGCGTCCCTGCCGGTGCCCGTGCTGCAGTCCGGGTCCTCGCCCGGCAGGGAGGCCGTCCCTGCCGGTGCCTGCAGCCTACTCAGCCTCTGCAGCCAGCCTTACCTTCTCTCCTGCTTCTGACTTCCCGGCTGGAAGCCGCTCCAGCAGCCTGCCACTTCTCCAGCTTCAGGGCAGGGCTGCCCCCATGCTTGCCTGGCTTCCATGGGTCCTCCACGTGGCTGAGGACACCACCAGCTTCCAGCACCAGCTCTCCAGCTTCCTTAGGCGCGGGCGCGCGCCTCTCGTCTATTCTTCAAGGGCCAGCCAGGTGTGGCCCCTGCTGGCTCCTCCCTGGGCGTTGTCCACCGCAGCTCTACAAAGGGATTCAACGTTCAGTCTGTCTTTGCCTTCGCAAGGAGTTGGTCACTCCTGAGATCCTCGTTCCAGGAGCTGCCTTGTATTCCAGCCTTCTGCAAGGTCCAGTGTTCCATGTTCTCTGTCGGAGTTCCTTGTCCAGTTGTTCCAGTCCTGATGTTTCCAGTTGTTCCAGTCCTGATGTTTGCTTGTTCCTGTTCCTGCCTTGAGGTCTGATTTCTAATCCGGTATCCATGGTCCAGCCCAGATAATACAAGCCTTGTACCTTGATCCTGAAACTCGCCTGAAAGCTAAGTATCTTGCTCTTGAATCTCTTGAAAGCTAGCACCTTGATCCTGTGTCCTCCAATGTCCTGGTACCTCGCGGCAAGCCACGCCGTGGTCCGTGACCAGCCCCCGGGGCGGGCTGATTAGGGCCATCTGTGATGCAAGCCATGTACCTCGTTTCTAACCCTCTGAGAAGTCCTTGTTCCTGACCCTGTTACCTGCCTTGGCTGCCGGTGTGCAGCAATCCTGCTTTGGCTGCCGGTGTGCGGCAATCCTGCTTTGGCTGCCGGTGTGCAGCAACCTGCTTCTTTCCTGTTGCCTTGATGTCGGTGCCTGATCCAGTTCCTAATCCAGTCCCAGATGTTCTGCCCTTTGTCTTCGTCTGGCTCCTGAGCCTTCTGGCCTGTTGGGCCCTGGAGTGGCCAACAGGTGGGATTCGTCCCTGTGCTTTGGAGCTTCCCTTCCTGCCAGCCGATGGGGCTTTGGATGTCAGTATCCCAGCATCGGAGTTCGTTTCGCCTGGATCTCTCCTGCATTCTCCTGTTCTCACCGTGGTCCGTGACCTGCCCTCCAAGGCAGTGTTGGGGACGCGTGGGTCAGGGTGGCCCTTGACTCAGTCCCAGGAGTGGTCTGAGCAGGGTGCCCTGAGGGTCTATGCCCATGTCTTCCTTCAGCCCTTGTTCCTGAGTCTACATCTGCACCTTCAGTACCTCGCTTCTGAATCTATCTCTGCATCTTCAGTACCTTGCTTCTGAGTCTACGTCAGCACGTCCTGTACCTTGCTTCTGAGTCTACGTCTGCACTCCCAGTACCCTGCTTCTGAGTCTACGTCTGCACTTCCAGTACCCTGCTTCTGAGTCTCGTCTGAATCTATGTTCCAGTCTTCGCTGTCCTGGCCTCCGTCCGGCCTGCCGCTTCGTGCCGTACCCTGCGGCAGGTCCGAAAGGGCTGGGAACGGTCGGAGGACTGTTCACAAGACCAACATTGCGTTGTTGGGTCTTCCGAAGCGTGCAGGTCCGGAGGAGGGCCTGTCGCCTGGTCATCACTCCAGTCTTGCTTCCGTCCAACCCACGCGTCCATGCCACGCCTCCCGCGGCCCTCTTCGGAATCCTCTGGGGTCGAGCCGCGGCCCAAGGACACACATCTCTCGGGAAGTGGGATCGCTCTCCGAGCGCTCCGCAACAAAGAGATGAGAAGTAAGTTACATAAAACAATATAATCAGGATGCATCCAACAATATAAAGAGGAGAGTTAAAGTCTTAGTGTTTAGAAAAGATAAGAGATAAAGGGGAGAAAAAAGATAGGGCAAGGAACCTGAAACAGTAAAACAGTAAATTACAAAATTAAAATTAACAGCAAGATATATATCTACATTGATGAGAGATATGGGACGGTATAAGCCTACCTCCTGAGGGTCTTTACTTTTTTTTGGAAGAAGAACTATGGTAGACCTATTCCCTAAGTGATTAATAATTTTCTCATCAAGGGAAGTATTAAAGTAGGACGCCAGTGTGGGCAGGATGGAGAATCTCAATATCCTATAGAATTCCGAGCTTATACCGTCAGGCCCTGCTGCCTTCCCAAGCTTTAAGCCCTGAATAATAGCATAGATTTCACTATCTTTTATAGGGGAGTTCAGGGCCTCTAAACGGTCTGCAGAAATTTTTGGCCAAGGGAGGCCCTGAAAAAACTGGGAAGCAGTTTCAGGGTTACTGGGATTACTACTATACAATGTTCGATAGTAATCAAGAAAACTCACAGCGATTTCATCCCAAGAGGACTGATACACTCCCCTTCAGCCCCTAATGCTCATAATAACAGATTTGGGATCACAGGTCCGCACCAAATTAGCCAAAAGTTTACTCGGTCGGTGACAATATTTATATAGTTTATACTTATAGTATCGTAACTGCCTTTTGATGTAATAACAAATTCAATGTCTCCCTAATTCGATTTACCTCACGTTTAGAGGAGTCTGACATGTCCTGGATGTGGCATGATTGGGCATCTCTTAACTCAGTAGTGAGGCGCAGTACCTCCGCATTATGCTGTCTATTGCGTTTAGCCACATACGCAATGATATCACCCCTTAGCACCACCTTCCCCGCTTCCCATAGGATCCGTGGGGTGGTATCGGATGTGGAGTGGAAACAGATGGAGTCATCCGAGTGTCCTTTCAAGTATGTTTGAAAGGTCTTATCAAGTATAAGGTCAGGTGGCATGCGCCACGAGGCTGCGGCCTTAGGACCTCTTCCTATTTCTAGTGTAATCGAAACTGGGGCACGGTCCGATACTGAAATGGTGCCAATAGTGGCTGTTTTAGCCTGGAGAAAAAGTGAGTCAGGGATTAAAAGATAATCTAAGCGTGAGTAGGAGCCGAGGGGGTTAGAGAAAAATGTATAATCCCTTTCTCCAGGATGTAAAGCGTGCCACACATCCAGAAGACGTAGCTCCTGACATATAAAGTTTACACCCCTCTGCTGATCCCTAGGCTCTACCATCTTAGGGGGGTGACAGTCCTCCTGTTTATTCATGACAGTGTTGAAATCCCCTCCCACTACTAACATGTAGTCAGTCAAATTGAGTAACCAACCCACCAGCGAGGTAAATAAACTATGCTGATAATCATTAGGGGCATATATATATTGCAGAATGCAAATTTTTGCTGGTGCAGCCGCCCTAAAGCAATAACGTAACGGCTTTCCACATCCTGCCAAAGCTTTCCAGCTGAAATGGCAACTGCTTGTGAAATAATATTGCCCCCCCACCCCCCACCTCCTAGTTGAATAAGAAGAGAAATAACATTGGCCCACCCATTCCCATTTTAGCTTTGCATGTTCTACAGTAGACAAGTGTGTTTCTTGGAGAAATACCACTTGGGAATGTAGCCACTGAAAAAGCGTAAGCAGTTTTTTCCTTTTAATTGGGGATGAGATGCCATTAGTATTGAGTGAGGTAATTTTTACAGTAGCCATGTCAGCCAAACAGCACATGGATAAGATTATCCCCAAAGTCCACCATCTCATAGTCCCCCAGCCTGGGCCATGAGAAACATTCAGTAAATCTCTTAGTACCTGCAGTAACACTGATAAACAGTGTGTCTTCAAATCTCGATGATCCCCCCCCCCCCGTCCCCCCTCTCCCTTCCCCTCAGCAGCCATCCACACCCCATGCTCACCCATACATACCACATATATACCATTAACCACTGAAACCACATACACCCACACTCCAAGAGGCTCAGAGAAACCCCACCACCACCTTAGAAAGGCGACGGTGCGGAGACTCCCCCCCCCCCCCCCCCCCCCCCCCAGTACCATCTATTAGGACCAATAAAATGAGTATATTTGTGTCAATCCTCTCTACATTACAAATAGGCAACCTGCTCAATGCCAAAGAAAATTTGAATTAAGCAAAGGGACTTGTGAGGCCATATAGAAGCGAATCTGCAGGTAATAACTTAACACATAGAGCAGAAACACTTTTAAACTTAAACTAGAAGTTATCACATGAAACCAAATCACTGTGTAACAGAATAATACAGTGACAACAAAACCTTTCCTGGGTAGTCCCCTTCAGCACCATTAAATATGGGAATAGTGCATAGAACTGTGGCTATCCCAGGCTATCTGTTGCAAACTCAAGAAAGCAGGGAAGCCATCAGGTGCTGTTTGCAGGCTCCAAAGAAGAGAGAAAGCCAGCTGCTTCCTCCTTGGTAGAAAAGAAGAATGTTTTATTATTGTGATGCACTCTCAGTTTAGCTGGGAACAGAAGTGCAAATGAGATACCACGTTTGTGAAGCTCTGTGCAGGCTGGTGACATGGCCTTTCGCTGGGCTGCAACCGCAGCAGAAAAATCATTAAACAACAGAATCTCCTTTCCCTGGTACTCCAGACCCAGCTGCTGCCTGTACACCTGCATAAGCTGCATTTTATGGGACCAGTTCAGGATCCGGACCATGACCGGTCTGGGACGACTATTAGCCTATTGCTGGAGGCCCACTCGGTGAGCCCTCTCACAACAAATTGAATTGGTTGGTGTTGCACCCGTCAGTCGCAGTCGGCTGCGCCCTCTGTTGCTCACCTCTCTTCTGCCTGATTCTGCTCCATGGGGTAAGATGGCTGCCTCCACTTCAGCATGCCGACATCTCCGGTGTCCCTGGACCGGCATGTGCGATTGCGTTTGCCATTTTCCTCCTGGGATCACCTAAGGCACGTGCGCGCGCGCACTGGCCCTCCTTTTACGTGCGTCATGGCAGGAACCTCGGGGGCGTCCCCTCTGCATGATGTCACTACCTACGGATATTTAAACTCCTTTCACAAACCCTTCTACGAGTTAGCAAGGATTCCCTTCCTGCTGATTTCGCCTCGCCACAGACGCTTGCTGCGCTGTATTCCTGCTTCAGATGACTTAGGAACCCACACCTCTGGCGCCTTGCCTCGCTCCGTACCTACCCTTCGGGGTTGACTTGCTTCCAGCTAGAACACCTGGAGGTACCGCACCTCAGGGGCCTTGTCTAGTCCCGGACCTCCGTTCCACAGAGGTTCCTCTCTACTACTGCCTTCAGCTCAGAGTGAGTACTCCTGCTCTCCAGCCTGTCTCTGTTCTGTCTCACCATCTAAAGTTGGATACACAGCGTACCCTGCTCTGCAGACCACTACCGGATCCTTCCTAAGCCTGGTGAGAAACCATCTCCCCGCTGCCTATGCTACAGTGGACTACATCATCTGGGACCCTCCTCCTCCATGCTGAGGCCCTTCACCCACTCCTCGGGTTCCATTCATCACTTGCAGCATAATAAAGACTTTCTATTTACTCTGTGTCTGTCTACTGAGAGCCAGCCTCTCGCAACAAGTCCCCACAGCGCTCTGCCCTGTGGGAGGAGCCATCTCTTTTTGCGACCAAGGGCCCACAATTCCCACCAAATTATAATAGATTGCTACCTTGTTTTTGCTCCCTGTTTAATGTAACTTTACCTTCTACTTAGTTGTTAATTGGTTTCCCCTGTTCTAATGTAAACCGGTACGATAAGACCTTGTCTTGAGTATCGGTATAGTAAAAAGAATTTAAATAAATAAATAAATAAATAAATAAATACCTCCATGGACCCGGCTCAGCTTTCAGCCCTACAGGCCATTCCTGGCCTGGCTCAGTGGATCACCGAGCAACAGAAGTCTCTGGAGACACTAGCCATCGCCTTCAATCAGCTGAACTCCAGACTGAGCACTACTGTTACTTCAGACAAAGACGCTTCCTCCCAAGTGGTTACTGTTCAAACCACTGTGACTCTACCAGCCCCTATACGCTTTTCTGGTGATGCCCTGATGTGCAGAGGCTTCCTTAATCAGTGCTGTATGCACTTTTCGTTACAACCGAATTACTTTCCTAATGCTGTTTCCAAGACTATATATATCCTATTGCTACTTGATGGAAGAGCCCTGGCCTGGGCTTCACACCTCTGGGAATGCAATGATGCAGTCCTGAGCGACCTAACTGGGTTCCTGACTCTCTTCAATTCTGTGTTTGACGACCCAGCCTGCCAGACTACAGCAGGATCTACTCTTCTACATCTTCAACAAGGTAGTAAACCTGTCCCGGACTACGTTATTGAATTTAAGACAGTCTTCAGAACTCCATTGGGACCTGGGATGCCTACGTGCAATATTCCTGGAGGGTCTCAACTCCCATATAAAGGATGAACTAGTGGCTCGCAATTTGCCAGATACCCTGGAATCTCTCATTGACCTAGCCAGGGAAGTCAATCACCAGATACGTGATTGGACCCAGGAGGCAAAGAGTCCCAAGAAGCACACCTCGGGAGGCATCCACCCTCGAACCATGCATTCGGCCTCTACCCAACCTTCTGCACCCAGTGAAGAGGATGAATCAATGCAGCTAGGCCGCAGCCAATTAACCGCTAAAGAGAGGTGCTATCATAAACGGATGGGCCTCTGCATGTACTGCGGTCAATCCGTCCATACTGTCCAAACCTGACCTATTTGTCCGGGAAACATACAGACCTAGGATCCACTGGAGGACTCTTCCTAGGTCTTACTACACTCTCTCCTCCACTATCTCTCCCTGTCTCTCTAATATCTGGGAGTCTCGAGTTCCAGACACTTGCACTCGTGGATTCGGGTGCTGGAGGGAATTTTATTCTGAAAAGATTAGTAGAGCACCTACAGATTCCCACTACACCCACGACTACTCCACTACTGCTGTCTTCAATACATGGTGAGCCTCTACCAGGAGAGGTCTCCCTTACTACACAGCCCATATGCTTACGAACTTAGACTATCTCCTTCCTGGTTCTCAATAAAGCCATTCATCCAGTTGTGCTCGGCTTATCCTGACTACAAGAACACACACCCCAGTTTAACTGGGCTACGTTGAAACTTTCCCAGTGGGGATCTGGATGTCATGATCATTGTCTATCGAGAGTTATACCTTTACCATGCATGCCTACCATTCTATCTCTACATTCCATCTCTACCGGGCCTACCGCCTCAGTACGCGTCCTTTCAGGACATCTTTTCCAAACAAGCAGCAGATGTACTACCACCACATAAAACCTTTGACTGTGCAATTAACCTGAAGCCTAACTCGAAGCCTCCCAAGGGAAGGGTATACCCCCTCTCCTTATCCAAGACAGAAGCCATGTTGGCCTATATCCAGGAAAACCTGCAGAAAGGTTTCATCAGACGTTCCAAATCCCCAGCTGGTGCAGGGTTTTGTTTTTTTTTTTTTGTTGGAAAGAAGGATGGATCCCTTTGCCCTTGTATTGATTACAGAGGTCTCAACGAGATCACCATAAAAGATCGCTATCCGCTGATCCGCTATCCGCTATCCGCTGATATCAGAACTATTCGACAGACTCCAGGGGGCCAAGATCTTTACCAAGCTGGATCTGAAAAGGGCCTTCAATTTGGTTTGAATCTATCACGGAGATGAGTGGAAAACAGCCTTTAACACCCATGACGGACACTTTGAGTACTTAGTCATACCCTTCGGCTTATGCAATGCACTAGCGATATTTCAAAATATGATGAATGAAATTCTGCAAGACCTGCTATATCAATGCATGGAGGTATATTTAGATGACATCTTAATCTTCTCTCAAGACCTCCAGATGCATCAAGCTGATGTGGTAAAGGTACTACGAAGACTACGAGACAACCTCCTCTCTGCAAAACTCGAGAAGTGCGCCTTTCATCAGGAATCCGTGCCTTTTCTTGGTTATATTGTTTCCAAAGAAGGATTCCAGATGGACCCTCAGAAGACTAAAAGCATCCAAGACTGTCCTCAACCTATGGGATTAAAAGTACTACGCCACTTTCTCGGCTTCACAAATTACTATCGTACGTTCATAAAAAATTACTCCACCTTAACTGCGCCACTCACTGCTATGACTAGGAAAGGAGCCAATCCATCTCAGTGGTCTCCAGAAGCGGTAGCAGCCTTTCAGACCCTCAAGGAGGCCTTCCTAAAACAACCTTGTCTTCGACCACCCCGATCCTCATCGCCCATTCATCATCGAAGTCGACGCCTCCAACGTCGGCGTGGGATCCATACTAAGCCAACACAGCGATACCAACACACTTCATCCCTGCACATTTTTCTCTCGACACTTTTCTCCGGCTGAGAGGAATTATGGAATTGGAGATAAAGAGCTGCTAGCTATTAAGCTAGCCTTTGAGGAGTGGCATCCATGGTTGGAAGGAGCTCAACACCAAATAATGGTGTATACAGACCACAAGAACCTGGAATATCTACGACATGCACAGCGACTTAACTATTGGCAGGCCAGATGGTCATTATTTTTCAACTGATTCAATTTTCTGCTCAAATACCGTCCTGCGGAGAAGAATGTCCGGGCAGATGCGCTTTCACACTCCTTTCTACCAGAGGATGTGCCCGATGAACCTCGCCACATTATCAACCCAGAGAAAGTGGTTCTGGCAGTCACTCATGCAGTCCCTGCTAGTAAAACTGTGGTTCCTCAGAATATGAGGAAGAAATTACTAAAGTGGGCACATGACTCTCATTTGGCCAGTCACCCCGGACAAGCCCGCACCCTAGCCATGCTGCAACACTTCTATTGGTGGCCCTCGAAGAAGGCAGATGTCCAAGTTTCCTGCGCTACCTGCGCGAGACAGAAACCTCCTGCTGGACGTCCTTGGGGCCTTCTTCAACCCTTGCCAATGCCTGAAGAACCATGGACACACATCGCAACCGACTTCATGGTGGATTTGCCACTCTCCAATGGGAACAACACAATATGGGTGACCATCGATCGCTTCTCAAAAATGGCACACTTCGTGACATTACCGGGGCTACCATCCGCCACTGAACTGGCCAAACTATTCGTGAGACACATCTTCCGTCTGATTGGCATGCCCAAACATATCCTAATGGATAGAGGTGTCCAATTCACTGCTAAATTCTGGAGAGCACTTTGCCGGAAATTTGATATCGCCTTGGATTTAACTTCAGCCTATCCACAATCCAATGGACAGACGGAGAGAATGAATCAGACACTCAAACAATTCATACGTTCGTATGTAAACTCATAAGAACATAAGAACATAAGAACATGCCATACTGGGTCAGACCAAGGGTCCATCAAGCCCAGCATCCTGTTTCCAACAGTGGCCAATCCAGGTCATAAGAACCTGGCAAGTACCCAAAAACTAAGTCTATTTCATGTTACCGTTGCTAGTAATAGCGGTGGTTATTATCTAAGTCAACTTAATTAATAGCAGGTAAATGACTTCTCCTCCAAGAACGTATCCAATCCTTTTTTAAACACAGCTATACTAACTGCACTAACTACATCCTCTGGCAACAAATTCCAGAGTATAATTGTGCGTTGGGTGAAAAAGAACTTTCTCCGATTAGTTTTAAATGTGCCACATGCTAACTTTATGGAGTGCCCCCTAGTCTTTCTATTATCCGAAAGAATAAAAATCCGATTCACATCTACCTGTTTTAGACCTCTCATGATTTTAATCACGTCTATCATATCCCCCCTCAGCCGTCTCTTCTCCAAGCTGAAAAGTCCTAACCTCTTTAGTCTTTCCTCATAGGGGAGCTGTTCCATTCCCTTTATCATTTTGGTCGCCCTTCTCTGAACCTTCTCCATCGCAATTATATCTTTTTTGGGTTGCGGCGACCAGAATTGTACACAGTATTCAAGGTGTGGTCTCACCATGGAGCGATACAGAGGCATTATGACATTTTCCGTTTTATTCACCATTCCCTTTCTAATAATTCCCAACATTCTGTTTGCTTTTTTTTTTTTTTACACATTTTTATTGATTTTATAGAAAATTCAAACGTAAACAACATTTTGCATATTTAAACTTCAAATAACATCAGTATTGCCATGTAGGTGGTACTTAGTAACAGAAACACACAAGGATTCCAACAAATGAGACTACTGAAAAGTAAATGAAATAACTAGGATGAATAGCGTCATTTGAAGCATTTGAGTCATTTGAATCATTTGAGTCATTTGAATCTTCTCTTTTCTCCCCCCCTGTCCCCCCCAACTGTATCTTCTTTTCGATCTACATCTACATCTGCATGTACATGTTCTCACTTTGCATCCCGTAAAGACAACACTTTAAATTTTGAAGCAACATATATTAATAGAGAATTAACTAAAATTAGATTGACTTAAGTTGACTCAAGTTAACCTAGTAAATGCCAAAAAGTATGATATAATAAAGTACGATGCTAGGGTATTTCAAAATCCCCAAAGAATATACACAGCCCACAGACTGAGATGGCTTGCTCATACTTAAACAATACCTTGTAACTAAGGGATGGCAGAGAGCAGATCAGGTACATAGGCTGAATAAATGCTGTGTATAGATTAGATAATTGCCATGAACATTTAGAAATTAAGTTGGGATATTCTTATGGAGGGGTATGAAGTCCCAAGCATTGTTCCTGATTCTCCGCAGGTTCCAGGCAACCAATATGTTGAACTACTCCAGTAGGTTGACTTTGAAGATAGGCAGACCATAGTTCCATTGTATTCTTTCGTTTCTGAGAACTCAAAGTTCTAGCGGTCATATGCTCAAACGTGGCTATCTGTAAAAGTTTCCTGTTCCAATGAGGAAGGCTTGGAGGTTCGGTAGATATCCAATTACTTACAATTATGTGTTTAGCAGTGATGCCCGTCTTATCTATGAATAGTTTTTGCGGGTGCGTTAAATTGAGGTAGGTGTAATTATTAAAACCAAACAACCATAACATAGGGTCAATCGGGAGGGTACAATTACACACCTGGGAGCAGTTACTTATAACATCCAGCCAAAACTTCTTGACCTTAATACATGTCCAAAAACAATGTAAATAATCCCCTTCTTCAATGTTACATTTCAGGCAAAGAGGAGATGTGGCAATCCCCATCTTAAAAGCCACAGTGCTAGTACAGTATAACTGCCAGATAAATTTGAATTGCAATTCCCTCATATTAGCATTTTCGGTTATTTTTCCACTTTTTAGTCAGTATTGCTTGATTTTTGTTGTTGTTAAGGAGATAGCTGGGTATTTAGACCACTTACTCAACACCTCCTCATACGCTGTGATGTTTAGATAAGAGTGCAAAAGTTTGGAAAAGACCGAACAGGAATATTTCACTGTCGGTCGAGAGCAAAACAGCACTTCCAGGAAGGGTTGATGACAAGAAGAAAGTGTATTCGGATGGGAGTGCAAAATATAGTGTCTAATTTGGAGGTATGTGTAAAAATCTTCCCTTGGAATGTGGTATTGGTCCTGTAACTCTTGAAAAAGGAACATCGTGTTTGATGTTCCGGAAAAGAGCTGTGACACCCTTACTAAACCTCTTTGGGCCCAGGCCTGAAATACTGATTGACCTCTACCTGGCAGGCATTGTGGATTACCACAGAGCTCTGTGAGGGTAGTTGAACTCTCTGGGATACCCAATTTGCCACATAGATAAGACCATGCCTGTCTGCTTGAGTTGAGGATTAAATATCCCTTACAGACCTGAGGGATTTGATGTGACTTTAATTGTAAAAGGGTCGGCAGTGAGTAATGGCTTAGCCAACTTCGGATGGATGCTGAAGGAGAGAAGTATTCTGTGCCTAATGTCCAATCTCTGATATGTCTCATCATGCAAACTAAGTTATAGTCACGAAAATTGAGACACGCTAGTCCTCCGTTAACTGGACGAAGCTGCAGGAACCTCAAAGCAAGCAGTGATTTTTCCCCATGTCATATGAATTTCCATAGATTTTTGTTTATTGAGCCCAAGTCCCGACCCTTTAACCAGATTGGGAGCATTTGGAGAAGGTATAACCACCTAGGGAGTTCTACCATCTTAAATAAATGTATCCTCCCTGTTAAGGAAAGAGGGAGAGAAAGCCAATTTGTGACTCGTTTTTCCATTTTTTGGAGCATTGGTTTTACATTTATGTCATAGATGGCAGTGATAGAACTAGGGATAGAAACTCCCAAGTATTTAATTTGCTTATTAGCCCATTTAAGGGGGAAAGCTGAAACCCAAGAGGTATGCAAGTCCCCATAAATTTCTAAGGCTTCCGATTTGTCCGCATTAATTTTTAGACCAGAAAAAGTACCATACCATTTCTGATAGTTCAGAACTTTGGGTAACGATTCTTGTGGATGTGTTAAGTAAATGAGAATGTCATCGGCAAAGGCTGCCACTTTGAACGTGGGGCCCACCTGTGTGAGACCTGTGATTGATGTATCATTAAAGATAATGCGTAGCAGAGGGTCTATTGCCATAATATATAATAGAGGGGATAGCGGACATCCTTGCCGGACCCCTCTTTGTGGTGTGAAGGCTTGAGAGGCATGTCCATTCGCTAGTATGTGGGAGGATGGTGAGTGATAAAGAAGGGAGATATATGTGATGAGATTACCTTGGAGACCATACCTCCCCAAAACTGAGAAGAGATATCCCCATGAAACCCGATCGAAAGCTTTCTCGGAGTCAAAGCTCACTGCCATGGATGGAATTTTGTACTTCTGACAGTAAGCGATGGCGGTAACCAATTTGGCTATGTGCGAACTAGCCAATCTCCCCTTAACAAACCCAACTTGATGTGGGGAAATCAAAGAGGGCAGTACTACACTAAGTCTTTTTGCTAGAATATTGGCAAGTAGTTTTAATAACGAAATTGGTCTGTAAGAAGCTGGTAAAGTATGATCCTTTCCTGGTTTGGGCAGTATAGTTATGTATGCCTGATTAAACAACGTTGGAAATTCCCATTTTACTAGTGCGCCTTGGTAAAATGAGCACAGCGCCTCAGTGGAGTTATCACCCAAAATCTTATAGTAATCATAGGTGAAACCATCTGGTCCCGGGGCTTTACCCGATTTACATGCTTTGATTGCTGTAAGAACTTCAGATTCTGTGATGGGTGAATTCAGGAAATTTAATTGTGATGGGGAAATTTGTGGAATGTCAAGATTATCAAAGAAGGAGGCTTCTTCGGTATTCCCCCCTATTCTATCTTCAGTATATAGGGTCTCATAAAATTGTTTTAACACTTCACAGATATCATTCCCTTTAACCGCCCAAGTCCCTTGTGGTGATTTCAGCTTTTCTATGTATGTTTTACTGTGTCTCAGTTTTAGTTTCGCCAATAGTTTCCCTGACTTATTTCCATATTTAAAGTAGGTATGCTCCTTGAACTGGTAGTCTTTCAGGGATTTTTGGTGTAAGTACGATTGTAGAGAACTGAGAACTACATAATATTGATTAAAATTGGCCGGTGTCGGGTGTCTGATCAAATCTTCTTTGGCCTTTTTAAAATCAGCATCTAACGAAATGATCTTTGCATGGAGAAGTTTATTTCTGCTCCTCACATAGGAAATAATTTCTCCCCTCATGACCGCTTTACCGGTTTCCCAAAATAAATTAGAGTCATTCTTGTGTTGTTCATTTAATTCTTGATATTGAGCCCACTTATTTTGTAAATATTGCTGAAAGGGAATGTCATTTTTCAAATAAGCAGGGAAACGCCACCAAGAATGTGGTGGCAGTTTATCCTCCCAGTTAAGATCTACCCATATTAGGGCGTGATCAGAGACCCCTGCTGATCCTATGGTTGCTGAGGCAATCAGATGGAAAAGTGATGTGGAGCCTAAGATATAATCAATCCTAGAGAGAGTGCCATGTGCTTTGGAGACATGCGTGTAATCGCGGGGATCACTATTGAGAACTCTCCAAAAATCCAAAAGTTGGAGGTCCTGGCATAACTGACTAATACTCGATTTGGGAGACTTCCGGGCAGTATTCCTTATGGGGGAAGAACGATCCACTAAAGAATCATGAACACAGTTGAAATCCCCCATGATGAATGCCCCCCCCCCCCCCCTTCCCATGAGCCAGTAACAGGTTAGCCAATGATGTAAAGAATTTAGGGTCTGGGGTATTTGGACCGTAAATATTACATATGGTAACCTCTTTCCCATTTAGCTTGCCTATAATGATGATGTATCTGCCTTCTGGATCAGATAATTCAGATATTAATTGAAAGGAAATGCTTTTATGTAAAAGGATAGCCACCCCTGCTTTCTTCCCCACAGCAGGTGAGAAGAAAGTGGCGCCCACCCAATCTTTCTGTAGTTTTGCACTTTCATGGGCAGTGAGATGGGTTTCCTGC
The DNA here is from genome assembly GCF_901001135.1 of Rhinatrema bivittatum. Classification (NCBI taxonomy): domain Eukaryota; kingdom Metazoa; phylum Chordata; class Amphibia; order Gymnophiona; family Rhinatrematidae; genus Rhinatrema; species Rhinatrema bivittatum. The sequence goes on from NC_042623.1 coordinate 235,494,679, forward strand.
AAGCAGGCATTGTGTACCTTAGACCTTTTAAGGAAAGTTAGCACTTTTGTACGCTTTATGGGGCTGCCTAGGCCATTCACATTCAGACTTGCTAATCGCAATGTCATTTAGAAAATTTTATGGTATTTAATATTTTGTTCCCTTGTACTAGGTATAAGGGCTTGCAGGCTCCCCAGCCTAAGCCTGCAAGTCTAACATCTGGGGCACTCACTAGCATGTTAATTACTCCTGAAGTAAAAATGTTGTCAGCTTGAGATACAACTACATAATTCAATGTGCAGCATAGTAGATAACAAAGAGAGAAATTTCCCACACCCGTTTTACACTTCTTCCCCCCCCCCCCCCCACCCCATAATCTAACTCAAGTAAAGTGTCTCCTAACTCAAGTAAAGTGTCTCCTACGGTTAGGAGATTGCCGGGGTACGTTTATAATGCGATGTGACCCCTCCCTCCCGAACCAGCAACAAGAACGAGTAACAGCATAATAATAAAAATACAAAACCCAATAACTTTTTAGAATGGCTAGTCAGAGAAAACGAAAATTTTTTCAAACTTGAAGTGGATCCTATTCTCCTGAATTTCCCCGCAGCAGGGTTTTCTGATTTTAGTGAATTTTAGGCCTTCCGCATTCAGTTAGGTAGATGGCGGTGTTATTTTGGAAATGAAAAGGCTCATGCGGGTGAACCACCCCCGTCTCGCCACCACCTGAATTAAGTGATAAGATGGCAGTAGAGTACCGACGACGGTAACAGAAGGTTTCAGTCTGCTTAGGGATAGGCAAAAGAGCTCAGCTCCAAACAATGATGTAAGGAGGAAAACTGGAGCGGTCCAAAATTCAGGAACTGTAGTGCGCTATTTGAGAGATTTATAGACTTCCTCTTGTATTAAAATAAAGGGTATGTTTATCCCATGGACTGCGGGAAGGCTCTCGTCAGCCCACTGTGTATTAATGTCTCTAAGTCGTACAAAGTCTGCCGTCTAGCCACACAGCTCGAAGCGCACATTAACGAACACAAAACGTGGGCAGCCTAAGTATCAATGGTGGATGTTCAGGCCTTGTTACCAGCAATGGTAAAAAGGGAACCAGAATATGAACTCAGTCTTTGGTCAGTTCTGATGCAAACAATTTGGCGGATTCCACTTCAGTGAACTGGGTTCCTTCCCTTCATATCTGATTTTCAAGACTGCGGGATAAGCCAACTGAAAGCGTATGTTGCTTTTATATAGTTCAGTGCATAGCGGGCTGAACAACTTTCTCTTCTGCACTAGTTGAGTGGAAAAGTCCTGGAAAATGCGTATCTCCGAATTTTGGTAGGATATCTTCTGTTTTTGCCGGTAGTGTTGCTTATGTGCCCAGCTCATAATTTTAGCAATTACTACACGGGGTCGGCGATCTCCATCTATTTTTCTCCCTAAACTGTGCGCTCGTTCAATATGCAAGGGTTCAGGCAAGTCATGCAAGTCCAGCGTGTCTCGAAGCCATGTTTCTAAAAATCTTTCTAAGTTCTGCTCTCCCGCATTCTCTGGAAAACCTGTGAGGCGAATATTGTTCCTTCTCGCCCTCTTCTCTAAATCATCAATCTTTTCTGATTGGGCCTCTGTTAATTTTTCCAAACTAGAAATTTTGTTAGTTAGCATAGCTCGTTCGTCTTCTAGTGCGGAAACGCGGTTTTCCACGAGGTCCAGCCTCGGGTGTAGCTCAGTGAGCGCTTCTTTAACTTCTTGAAATTGAGCTGATAACTTAGTGAATCTAGTGTCCAGCGCTAACACCACCGCATTAGTAACACTCACGGTTAGATCTTCTTTAGTGCTGGGAACTGGAGTTGAGGCCGGCGAAGCCGTAAGGCTGACAGGGTCCGCCATTTTGGGGCCAACACCGGTTGTTTTCTCCTTGTCTCGTTTTGCTCCCTTGACGGGCATTGTGTTCGCCAATTTCAGCATGAAATTGTCTATGGACATGGAAGATGAGGTTTCCGAAATTTTGAGAGGTTTTTAGCTTCTGGGCACGAGCGATTGTTGCCAATTCGGGAGAGCGGGACACAGAGCTTAAGCAGAAACGTCCGCTCAGCTGCACCGCATCACGTGATCCCCCTCTGTTTGCTTTTTTGACTGCCACAGCACACTGAACCGACGATTTCAATGTGTTATCCACTATGACACCTAGATCACTTTCTTGGGTAATAGCACCTAATATGGAACCTAACATTGTGTAACTATAGCATGGGTTATTTTTCCCTATGCATCACCTTGCACTTGTCCACATTAAATTTCATCTGCCATTTTGATGCCCAATTTTCCAGCCTCACAAGGTCTTCCTGCAATTTATTACAATCTGCTTGTGATTTAACTACTCTGAACAATTTTGTATCATCTGCAAATTTGATTACCTCACTTGTCATATTTCTTTCCAGATCATTTATAAATATATTGAAAAGTAAGGGTCCCAATACAGATCCCTGAGGCACTCCACTGCCCACACCCTTCCACTGAGAAAATTGTCCATTTAATCCTACTCTCTGTTTCCTGTCTTTTAGCCAGTTTGTAATCCACGAAAGGACATCACCACCTATCCCACGACTTTATTTTTCCTAGAAGCCTCTCACGAGGAACTTTGTCAAATGTCTTCTGAAAATCCAAATACACTACATCTACAGGTTCACCTTTATCCACATGTTTATTAACTCCTTCAAAAAAGTGAAGCAGATTTGTGAGGCAAGACTTGCCTTGGGTAAAGCCATGCTGACTTTGTTCCATTAAACCATGTCTTTCTATATGTTCTGTGATTTTGATGTTTCGAATACTTTCCACTATTTTTCCTGGCACTGAAGTCAGGCTAACCGCTCTGTAGTTTCCCGGATCGCCCCTGGAGCCCTTTTTAAATATGGGGGTTACATTAGCTATCCTCCAGTCTTTAGGTACAATGGATGATTTTAATGACAGGTTACAAATTTTTATTAATAGGTCTGAAATTTCATTTTTTAGATCCTTCAGAACTCTGGAGTGTTTACCATCCGGTCCAGGTGATTTACTACTCTTAAGTTTGTCAATCAGGTCTACCACATCTTCTAGGTTCACCGTGATTTGGTTCAGTCCATCTCAATCATTACCCATGAAAACCTTCTCCAGTACAGGTACCTCTCCAACATCCTCTTCAGTAAACACCGAAGAAAAGAAATCATTTAATCTTTCAACGATGGCCTTATCTTCTCTAAGTGCCCCTTTAACCCCTCGATCATCTAACAGTTCAACTGACTTCCTCACAGACTTTCTGCTTCGGATATATTTAAAAACGTTTTTACTGTGAGTTTTTGCCTCTCAGGCCAACTTCTTTTCAAATTCTCTCTTAGCCTGTCTTATCAATGTCTTACATTTAACTTGCCAATGTTTATACATTATCCTATTTTCTTCTGTTGGATCCTTCTTCCAATTTTTGAATGAAGATCTTTTGGCTAAAATAGCTTCTTTCACCTCCCCTTTTAACCATGCCGGTAATCGTTTTGCCTTCTTTCCACCTTTCTTAATGTGTAGAATACATCTGGATTGTGCTTCTAGGATGGTATTTTTAAGAATGACCACGCCTCTTGCACACTTTTTACTTTTGTAGCTGCTCCTTTCAGTTTTTTTCTATTTTTCTCATTTTATCAAAGTTTTCCTTTTGAAAGTTTAGCACGAGAGTCTTGGGTTTGCTTACTGTCCCCCTTCCAGTCATTAAATCAAATTTGATCATATTATGATCACTATTGCCAAGCGGCCCCACCACCGATACCTCTCTCACCAAATCCAGTTCTCCACTGAGAATTAGATCTAAAATTGCTCCCTCTCTCGTCAGTTCCTGAACCAATTGCTTCATAAAGCTATCATTTATTCCATCCAGGAACTTTATCCCTCTAGCTTGTCCCGATGATACATTTACCCCGTCAATATTGGGGTAATTGAAGTCTCCCATTATTACCGCACTACCAATTTGGTTAGCTTCCCTAATTTCTCTTAGCATTTCACTGTCACTCTCACCATCTTGACCAGGTGGAAGGTAGTATACTCCTATCACTATAGTCTTCCCTGACACACAAGGGATTTCTACCCATAAAGATTCAATTGTGCATTTAGTCTCGTACAGGATGTTTATCCTGTTGGACTCTATGCCATGCTGGACATAAAGCACCACACTGCCTCCTGGGTGCTCCTCTCTGTCATTGCGATATAGTTTGTACCCCCGGTATAGCACTGTCCCATTGGTTGACCTCCTTCCACCATGTCTCTGAGATGCCAATTAAGTCTATGTCATCATTCACTGTTAAACAAAGCGACTGGGCAGAATTACTTCCCTGGGCTGAGTTTGCCCTGAACTCTCATCCCGCGTCTGCCACTGGATCCACTCCATTTCAAATTGTATGGTTACCAGCCGTTACTTCCATTACCTCTGCCTCTCTCTGTAGCTTCTCCAATGGCCCAAATTACCGCAGTGGAGTTGCAACATCTGTGGAGACAAACAAAGACTTACTGCTCAAAGCCGGTCAGAGAGCCAAGAAAACCTATGACGCTCATCACAGAGAGGCGCCTCAATTTCAGCCCGGAGATAAAGTATGGCTAAGTATGAGATTCCTTCACCTCAAACTACCCTCTGCGCATTTTGCACCACGTTATGTCGGACCCTTCTCCATTCTCAGACATTTGGGACCATTGACATATAGTTTGAGATTACCACCGTCCATGAAGATTCATAATGCCTTCCATGTGGCACTCTTGAAGCTGCTAATCCTTTCCGAGTTCTCATCTAAAACCTGTGTACCTCTGTACCTCTGGATACTGAAGAGGATATCACTTATACTGTAGATGACATCCTGGATGTGCGCAAAAGAGGTAAACATTGGGATATCTAATCTCATGGGAAGGATATGGACCGGAGGAGAACTCCTGGAAGCCCGCTGAAAACATACTTGACAAAGACATGATTCGATGTTTCCATCAGACGCATCCTAGGAAACTGAAACTCCCTGGGAGGGGCCCTAAGATGGGGGGTACTGTTGCACCTGTCGGTCGCAGATGGCTGTGCCCTCTTTTGCTCACCTCTCTTCTGCCTGATTCTGCTCCATGGGGTAAGATGGCTGCCTCTGCTTCAGCACGCTGACCTCTCTGGCGTCCCCGGACTGGCATGGGTGATTGCGTTCGCCATTTTCCTCCTGGGATCACCTAGAGCACGCGCGTGCACACTGGCCCTCATTTTACGTGTGACATGGCGGGAACGTCAGGGACATCACTACCTACGGATATTTAAACTCCTTTCATGAACCCTTCTACGAGTTAGCAAGGATTCCCTTCCTGCTGAATTTGCCTCGTCACAGACGCTTGTTGCGCTGTATTCCTGCTTCGGACGACTTAGGTACCCACTCCTCTGGGGCCTTGCCTCGCTTCGTACCTACCCTTCGGAGTTGACTTGCTTCCAGCTAGGATGCTTGGAGTTACCCACTCCTCAGGGGCCTTGTCTCATCCCGGATCTCCATTCCACAAAGGTTCCTCTCTACTATTGCCTTCAGCTCAGAGTGAGTACTCCTGCTCTCCAGCCTGTCTCTGTTCTCTCTCACCATCTACAGTTGGATTCATGGCGTACCCCGCTCTGCGGACCATTACCAGATCCAGCTCTCTCTGGCCTACGATCTGTGAGGGATTCACGGCGTACCTCACTCTGCAAACACTACCGGATCCAGCTCTCTCTGGCCTACCATCTATGAGGGATTCACGGATATCCCACTCTGCGGACCACTACCAGATCCTTCCTAAGCCTGGTGAGAAACCACCTCCGCGCTGCCTACACTACAGAGTACAGACGGACTACATCATCTGGGACCCTTCTCCTCCGTGCTGAGGCCCTTCACCCGCTCCTCGGGTTCCATTCATCACTTGCAGCATAATAAAGACTTTCTATTTACTCTGTGTCTATCTACTCAGAGCCAGCCTCTCACAACAAGTCCACACAGGGCTCTGCCCTGTGGGAGGAGCCATTTCTTATTGCGACCAAGGGCCCACAATTCCCACCAAATTATAACAGCTGGCAGGGTTAACCCCAGAGTGCCAAGCAGCCAGTTTTCCACAAAATCATACAGCTCCTTCTCAGTCACTGATTCTGGCAACCCCACAATTTTAATGTTATTCCTCCGATTATGATTTTCTTGATCTTCTAGCTTGTCCACCAGGAAAGCCTGCTGATCCCTTAATTCTAACACTTGCCTGCTGGTAGTAGCTAGCTGGTCTTCTTGCTCAGACATGAGGAGCTCCACATAATCCAGCTGCTTTGCATGTCCCTCCATGGATGTTTTTACATCTTCCATTGCTGTCTGCAATTTAAGGAGCCTGCCATCAAGAGCCAAGGAGATCCTTTTAGAAATTTGTTGCAGCACCTCCGCTGAGATGGAAGCGAGCTGGCCCGCGTTGTCCGACCCGGTCGCCATATTGGATGCCCGGGTGCATCGTGGTTTGGTAGGCCTGGCACTTCTCTGGCGCATAGCACCGCTCCTGAGCCTAAACAATGGCCCAAAACGTGGAGTTCCAGGCACCCACGCCAAAAGCTATCAGGAACTATAAAAATATCCCAAAATCGCCCCGAGTAAGAGGAGGATTAATGCCGATGAAACGGAGGGGGGGGGGGGGCTGCAGAGCAGCAGAGTCAAGCTCCCAGTCCCGATGATGTCATCCCGGAAGTCCGACAGTTGCTTGTTTTTAACTGTTAATATTATTACACTTAACCTAAGAATTGGGGGTAACCCGCACAGAGTGGCAGTTAGTTACTATTCTTGAAACATGGGGGTAACGTGCATGAGGTGGCAGTTACCACCATAATAATCTTGTTGGGCAGGTTGGATAGACCAGATGGTCTTTTTCTGTCATCATTACTATGTTACTGTGTTACTTGGAACTTAACATAGCTGACTGGAAATCTTTCTCTGTTATCCAACAAGGCAAGATCCTTGCCAGGAGGAATATTAAAATGAGCTTTAGATCTTTTTGTCATCTTTAAAGCTGATTCCACCACCAATGACTATTTGGGGAAATCTGACTTTTTGATTGCTTGGACAAGACTGAATCTTATATTTGAAACCTAGTTTTCTTGAGACTGGTAGCATTGATAAAGGTGACTGTCCTATTCTGGTCTGGAATTCCTGTAGTATCCTATGTATTGGTACTGCTACAACCTGCTTTAGAGATTCAATACATTTTAGTAAGTTAAATATATCTTCTCTGGGTACATGGGAAAAGGAATCTCCTTTGCCATCTTTTGACCTAAGGAAGGTTATGTCATATCCTCAGAAGGGGATGTATTCATTGGAGAATGAGGAGATAGATCTGATGGTAGTCTAGTAGGGTCTTCATTATCAGATTGAAATAATGAAGACTTATAAAAAGGATTCAGACCCTTCTGGTGAATTAGACAGTACTATGGGAGTTTCCTCCAATGTTGTTCTCTCCCTAGAGGAGCATGAGTCATGGGACTTAGTTTGTGCCATGTCTTTTCTGAACTGATAGGAAAGTATAGTGGATTGACTTTCTGACTTAGACGTCATTGATTCTAAGATGGTAGACATCTGTTCTATTGGTAAAGGTGGTGGTATATCAGTAAAATAATTAGTTTTACAAATTCTATCTATATCTTTTTCACTATGGGATGGTTTTCAGCTACAGGAAACACCATAGAAGAAATATCTGATGCCAAATCAAAATGGCAATAATAATGGAGAGCTTATGTCCTATTTTGATCTCTTCCATATTGAGAATACAGCCTCAGTGCCAATAGTTTGCACTAAAGATGGCACCATGCCTTTGTTTGTGGATGGTGGCAATAATTTTTCTGCGCCTATGAGGGTTTCCGTAGACAGAAATTGTCTCTGCACTGATGTGCTGTCTGTCTACATGACGTGTATCTTCTTCGGTACTGAAGCACTCCATTTAGCACCATCATTCTTAGAGGATGCCTACAATGAAATTTGGCAGAGTCATGGTGCTGATCAAGAAAACAATGCGCCTTTCTTGCTTTAGGTGATGGCTTCAGTGCCAAAGCATGTTTCACCTTAACTGCTGAAGTGGAAGCTTGATGAGACCCTAGAAAGTAGGGATGTGAATCGTTTTTTGACGATTTAAAATATCGTCCGATATATTTTAAATCGTCCAAAATCGTTAGGGCCACGATACAATAACAATTCCCCCGATTTATCGTCAAAAAATCATAAATCGGGGGAGGGGAAGGGGGAGGGCGCGAAAACCGGCACACTAAAACACCCTAAAACCCACCCCCAACCCTTTAAATTAAATCCCCCACCCTCCAGACCCCCCCCCAATGCCTTAAATTACCTGGGGGTCCAGCGGGGGTCCGGAATGGCCTCCTGAAATCGAATCGTGTTGTCTTCAGCCGGCGCCATTTTGTGCCGCCATTTTGCAAAATGGTGGCGCAAAATGGCGCTGGCCATAGACCAACACGATTCGACTGCAGGAGGTCGTTCCGGACCCCCGCTGGACTTTTGGCAAGTCTTGTGGGGGTCAGGAGGCCCTCCCAAGCTGGCCAAAAGTCCCTGGGGGTCCAGCGGGGGTCCGGGAGCGATCTCCTGCCGCGAATCGTTTTTCCGTACGGAAAATGGCGCTGGCCATACGCGTATGGCCGGCGTTTGGCCGAATCATTTTTCCGTACGGAAAAACGATTTGCGGCAGGAGATTGCTCTCAGACCCCCGCTGGACCCCCAGGGACTTTTGGCCAGCTTGGGGGGGCCTCCTGACCCCCACAAGACTTGCCAAAAGTCCAGCGGGGGTCCGGAACGACCTCCTGCAGTCGAATCGTGTTGGTCTATGGCCGGCGCCATTTTGCGCCGCCATTTTGCAAAATGGCGGCACAAAATGGCGCCGGCTGAAGACAACACGATTCGATTTCAGGAGGCCGTTCCGGACCCCCGCTGGACCCCCAGGTAATTTAAGGCATTTGGGGGGGTTCGGGAGGGTGGGGGATTTAATTTAAAGGGTCGGGGTGGGTTTTAGGGTGTTTTAGTGTGCCGGCTCACGATTTTAACGATTTTCACGATACTTTAAACACCCAAACGGCAACAATACGATTCCCTCCCCCTCCCAGCCGAAATCGATCGTTAAGACGATCGAGAACACAATTCACATCTCTACTAGAAAGTATCTCAATGTATGGGTTCTTTATCTTCTAGCCCCTGGGGAGCACAGGCTGCACAGGAACATTGTTGAATGGCCCCCAAATACCGTACACGCTGGTCATGCTGGTCTGATGATGAGCAACAGGAAAGCTTCTTGAATACTGGTCTTCTGTCAGCTATTTTGAAGAAAACTGGGCTGAGGATCATTGTCATAGAGGATAGAAAAATGGGGGATACAAATAAATGCCTACTTGCTCTTTCCATGCTATATCTCTATGATACAGTGATGCCCACTGCTATTTGTAGCAGTATCAAAAAGCTTATTACACCCACAATTGACATTTATACCTAACACTAGATATGTTAATGCCTCATCATGGCAAAATCTCAAGTCAAATATTTTCTTTTGTACCTGGGTTCACGAGATGAGTTTGCAATTGTTTTTCTTTCAGGTGACCTGCTTTGCCCTGACTGCACTGTCCCAGTGGACACTGACAGCCAAGACCTTGAAGAGCCTATGAGATATGCAATTGAAAAGTTTAACTCGGAATTCAAGCACAACTACTATTACAATCTTGAATATCTACAAAAAGCCAAAACACAGGTTCATATCTCATTTTATATTCATGTTTTAATTAATGCAGTTTACAATAATTTTTCCCTTTCTTTTAGGAATATATTTATTACCGATGCACCTGATACTTTTGAACTCCACACCACATGATTAAAAAGCATCTGGGGCCAGACTGGTGGCTCTGTGAGGAGCACTGTATGCTGCCATGTAGAGGAACTGAGTTTGGTCTCGTACCGAGTCTTCCACTCCCTGGGCTCACTGAGGTCCATGATACTGCAGAGGCAGCGTTCACGGGTTCCCAGAGAGGGTAGGAGTTTCAGCTGATGAACAGCAGCAGCAACAATTCATGACTGGGGTTGCAGGGGATAGGAGCTCTGATTCACGTTCCCAGTTGTAAGACTATCATGATAATGGCTTGACTGGAGTTAGTGGGACAGAATATGAACAGAGGAGAAAGCTCTGGGAAGTTGCAAATAAAGCTTCAGGGTGCCAAACAGAGGCCAATTCTGATTGAACTAAAGGTAATTGCTGAATCAAAACTAGGAATAAAATATCCAAAGTATTATATGGTTAACCAGTAAAGTTTAATGCTTGTTGTGTGCCTAGCTCTAGTATTTTATAAGCCTCTTTATGCAGGACTTTTGCAATATACAAGAATGAGTGAGCCCAAAGCCATCATTTTACAAGAGAGATAGGAGGCTGTGTATAGGGACTTCAGTCATTAGAAAGCTCGATTCAGAGTTTTCCAGAGAATTAAATCTTGATATAAGCCATATCACTCATGGTTCACATCAGCCCTTTGGTGAATATTTCAAAAGGCAAAAAAAAAAAATCCATTTGTTCTCAAAAGTAGCAAGGGACAGAAATACTAAATGGATTCTCTCACAAAGAGGTCTATTTCAAGCTGATTTACACAAGTATAAAGTGTTTTATTCATGTAAATCAGCCATCTGAAAATTGGACTCCCTCATTGCGGCTAAAAGTCCGTGCATTGGGGTAATGATAACCCTGGAGCGCCTCTATTGATGCCCCTTTGCATCAATAGAGATGTCTGTATACACGGACCACAAAATGTATGCATGCTGCTGTTGCGGTCCTGGCCGCGAGCACCGCGGCTAGGTCCTTACTTCCTTGTTCCCAGACCTGCTCCCACCTCCGGAGCCCTGTCTTGCGGCCTGTTTGGCGGCGTCCCCGCTGCGGCTGCGCCGCCGCGAAGGTGCCTGAGGACGCCCTGCTCCTAGGTGCGCACGCGCGCCACTTGGGTGCCTTTCTAGCCCGTTTCCCGCCAGTGGTGACTCCGCCCAGTTCCTGACGTCAGACGCCGCGGCCTTGATAAGCCGGCCGCGGCCATCCAGTCCTCGCCTTGCAACGGGTTAGCTTCCCGGTTTCCTGTTGCGCTGTGCCCCGGAGTGACTCGCTTCGTTTCGTCGCTCCGTTCCTGCTACAGTACCTGCTTGGTTCCTGTCTGCTTGCTACGGTACCTGCTTGGTTCTAGTAACCGAGTCTTGCTACAGTTCCTGCCTGTTTCCAGTACCCGAGTCTTGCTACAGCTCCAGCCTGGTTCCAGTACCTGAGTCTCGCTACAGTTCCTGCCTGGTTCCAGAACCCGAACCCAGTTACAGTATTGTTACTGTCCTAGTCTGGTTCCAGTTACCTGTCCTGATCCACAACCCGCCTAAGTCCCAGCGGCCGGGCCCCTACAGGCTCCCCCGGGGGGGCTTTGGCTTCCAAGGGTGAAGCCACCTAAGTCCCAGTGGTTGGGCTCCTACGGGCTCCTCCCGGGAGAGTGCCAGCTTCCAGGGTGAAGAGCATCTACATCCTGCCTGAACATCTGCCTCCCAGCCTGCTATTCATTAGAGACATTGACCATCTATTCCCAGCCTCCAGCAGGTCGGCCCAAGGGTCCACTAAACTGAGACTCCCACAACAGATTGCAAGGCCATGGATTCGGCAGATGCACCCGCTCCCTCAGATCTGCCCGGTATGGCCCAGCAGATGCTACAGCACCAGAGCTGCATTGATACTTTGGCAGCCACGGTGGATTGGCTATCCTCGCGCCTGGAGTCCTTGCCTCCCGCTGGCAGGGCCCCCGAGGATCACGGCTCTTCGGTGACTCAGTTACCGGCACCCTCCCACTACGCGGCTTCCTGAACCAATGTTTTGTACGGTTCTCCTTGTTGCCTCAGCAGTTTCCCTCGGATGTGGTGAAAGTGGCATATATCCTGTCCTTGCTCGATGGGAAAGCCTTGATATGGGCTTCTCCCCTTTGGGAAAACACTGATTCTTCGCTAACGGATTTACAACTATTCATCACGAACTTTCGCCAGGACTTTGATGAGCCCGCCCGAGTAGCCACGGCTATGTCTGATCTGCTGCAACTTCGTCAGGGGGCTCGCTCCTTGGCAGATTACACAATGGAGTTTCGGACTTTAGCCCAGGAAGTAGGTTGGCAAGAAATTTTAGAACAGTATTACAGGCCCTGATATTTACAGGACTAGACTACTGCAACGCAATGTTACTGGGCTTGCCAAAAAGTACTTTACGACCTTTGCAGATTTTACAAAATACCGCCGCACGTATATTAACGAATACAAGAAAGAGGGACCATATCACTCCAATTTTGAAAGAATTACATTGGCTCCCGATTGAACAGAGGGTAATCTTTAAAACTTTATGTATTATCCACAAGATTCTGTATGGAGAAGGGACAGACTGGCTGATCGCAGCAATAAGATTACACATCCCACAACGTAATTTGAGATCATCAAACAAAGGTCTCCTCTTGATTCCGAATATTAAATCTGACCACTTATGCGAAGTCAGGGAGCGAGCGCTATCAATCGCGGGCCCCAAATACTGGAATGAAATGCCCACTAACCTGAGACTACAGCAAGACAAGAAGAAATTTAAGAAAGATCTGAAAACATGGTTATTCCAGCGACCATTTGATGTGGAATAAATAGCAGGGTTCCCACGAAAGCAAGTAGAATCTCTTGAAGGGCAGCACCTCTATTTTATTTTATTCTACTTTTAATTCTACTTTTAATCATCTTAACCATATCTGTAAGTTATAATTTTATACTCTCAGGTTTTATAATTCATATTTAGATGGCATTTTAGAAGTTTTAATTAATAATTTACTGTCTTTTAGCGAATTTTATATTTATGAGAAATTGTAATCTTTCCTTTCTCGCTATATTAATGTAATGTAGAAATTGTGAACCGTAGAGATGGACTTTGTCTAATCAACGGTATATAAAAACTGTTTAAATAAATAAATAAATAAAACAAGATGGTAGTCTTAAGGCCATCTTCCTGGAAGACCTCTCCAGATGCATTAAGGATGAGATTGCGGCTCGAGATCTGCCGGAGGACCTCAACGCCTTGATTGAGATGGCTGCTCGCATTGACCGCCGCCTACAGCAACGGGCCAAGGAGCAGTGCTCCTCTTGCCACAGTCCGGCTCGTGGGCCGAGACCTGCGCCCTCTCCTAAGAGTTCTCGTCCAGACGCTCCCACCTGCGAACCCATGCAGCTGGGACGGGCCCCGCTTTCTGCTGAAGAAAGACAACGTCGCCGTTCGTTGAAGTTGTGTTTATATTGTGGCCAGAAGGGCCACTTCTTGGCATGCTGCCAGGAGCATGTGGAAAACACCAAAGCCTAGGAGGTCGGGAGGAGCTTCTCCTAGGCTGTGCTACAGCTCCTCAATGTACAGTCCCTGTTACTCTGGAATACCCCGGAGGATCCTTTCAGACGATGGCGTTCCTGGATTCTGGGGCCGGAGGTAATTTCATCCTGCACGACCTAGTCTCCAAGTTGCGGATTCCTACGCATAGACGGGAGGTCCCGTTACGAATTACCTCTATCCAGGGGACACTCCTTCCTGGTCCCATCCAGATGTCCACGGCACCCATTACGGTCCGCACCGGGGCGATCCATTCGGAGGAGATAGCCTTCCTAGTGCTGGATAAGGCTGTCCACCCTGTGGTGCTTGGGTTGCCGTGGTTACAGAAACACTCGCCCACGATTCAGTTGGATATGCTACAGATTGTTAAATGGAGTCCCTTCTGCCTAGCTAATTGTATGAAAGTGCCTAAGACTCCCGCACTTCCGTTGATGCACTCTGCCGTGGGTCCCCCTGCACCTTATGAGAACTTGACGGATGTATTCTCCAAGACCAAGGCGGAGATCCTTCCGCAGCATCGTCCGTATGACTGTGCTATTGACTTGCTACCTGGTACTATGCCCCCTCGAGGAAGGGTTTATCCCTTATCTATACCTGAGACCCGGGCCATGTCCGAGTACATTGCAGAGAATTTGTCCAGGGGGTTTCTCTGCCCGTCCAAGTCACCTCCAGGGGCAGGCTTCTTTTTTGTCAGCAAGAAAGACGGCTCACTGAGGCTGTGTATAGACTATCGAGGCCTAAATTCGATTACCAAGTGAGACCGCTACCCACTCCCGTTAATCCCGGAGCTCCTTGATCAGCTTCAAGGAGCGAAGATTTTCACAAAGTTGGACTTACGGGGAGCATACAATTTGGTCAGAATCCATCCCGGAGATGAGTGTTAGAACGCATTTAATACCCGAGATAGGCATTACGAGTACCTCGTGATGCCTTTCGGCTTATGTAATGCCCCGGCGGTGTTCCAGCACCTGATGAATGAGGTGTTACGGAACCTTCTGAACACCTGCGTAATTGTTTACCTCGACGACATGTTAGTCTACTCCCAGGACCTACCGTCACACCGTCAGCATGTCCGTCAAGTGCTCCAGATACTTAGGGAGCATGGCCTGAACGCGAAACTGGAAAAGTGCAGTTTTGAGAAGTCCTCCCTGTCGTTCCTAGGCTACATAGTCTCTGCAGCAGGCTTTCAAATGGATCCTGAGAAAGTGGCGGCTATTAAGAATTGGCCCCGGCCGAGGGGTCTTTAAGCGTTGCAACGCTTCCTCGGCTTCTCCAATTTCTACCGTCACTTTATTCCCCATTACTCTCGTATTGTGGCTCCGTTAACTGCCCTCACCCGAAAGGGGGCTAACGCGGTGGATTGGCCAACTTCTGCCTGCCAAGCTTTTGAGGCCCTCAAAGGGGCCTTATTAGACACCTGCCTTCGTCATCCGGGTCCCAGCCGGCCCTTCGTGGTGGAGGTTGATGCCTCCAATGTGGCCATAGGGGCCGTACTGAGCCAGTACTCTGATTCTGGACAGCTGTTTCCCTGTTCATATTTCTCAAGGAAATTCTCCCCGGCAGAGAGCAACTACTGTTTTGGTGACAAAGAGTTGCTAGCCGTGAAACTTGCCCTGGAGGAATGGAAACAGTGGTTGGAGGGAGCCAACCATCCGATTACAATCTATACCGATCACAAAAACCTAGCATTCTTGAAGCAAGCCCAACGCCTGAATCCAAGACAAGCCCAGTGGTCGCTGTTTTTTGATCGGTTTGACTTTACCTTACGCTACCGACCCAGCTCTAAGAACGTTCGAGCTGACGCGCTTTCGCGCTCTTCTGAGGTCGAAGAGACTCCTGACACACCTCAGTATATCTTGGACCCTGTGAAAGTAAGTCTTGCTGCAACCTTGGTGTCCTCCCAAAGGAAGACCGTCGTTCTGCATCGCTCCCGGAGAGCAGTTCTCGCTTGGGCCCATGACTCCCTCACTGGGGGCCATGCTGGTTGGAAAGGGACTTTGGACTTAAACCGTTTCTACTGGTGGCCAACAGTGAGACAGGACGTCCGAGCTTTTGTGGGCTCATGCCCTACTTGTGCTGTTCAAAAGCCGCTCATCGGGAAGCACAGGGGCTTGTTGCAACCATTGCCTATCCCGGTGGAGCCTTGGACACACATCTCCACTGATTTCTTCGTGGATCTTCCTGCCTCTGAAGGTAATTCGGTCATCTGGGTAACCGTGGACCGATTTTCCAAGATGGCACACTTTGTTCCCTTGCCAAAATTACCTTCTGCCCCGGACCTGGCTAGCCTGTTCACTCACCATATCTTTAGACTTCACGGTCTCCCACAGGATATAGTCTCCGATCGAGGACTACAGTTTACAGCTCGCTATTGGAAAGCCCTATGCAAGCGCTTCAATGTGCAACTTAGTCTTTCGTCTGCGTTCCATCCTCAGAGTAATGGGCAAACGGAACAACCAATCGAACCCTGAAGACTTTTCTCCGTGCCTTTGTGAACGAACGACAAGATAATTGGGCCAAGTTACTCCTGTGGGCGGAGTTCTCGTATAATAATCACACGGATGCTGCTACTGGAAGTTCGCCGTTCCACGTTGTTTATGGGAAGCAACTTCGACCGCCCCTACCTTCACCTGAACCTAGTGCACTCCCGGCAGTGCAACTCTCAATCCGCCAGCTTCGGTCCTTGTGGATCTCTACCCAGGAAAAGATCCGTAAGGCCGCCCTGTCCGCCAAGGAGTGGGCGGATAGGCATCTTCAGCCAGCACCTATCTTCCTCCCAGAAGACCGTGTCTGGCTTAGCACCAGAAATCTACAGCTACGTATTCCGTCTCGAAGACTAGCTCCGAAATTCTGTGGGCCCTTTCGAGTCGCCGAACGAGTGGGAGCAGTCTCATACTGTCTACGCCTACCCTCCTCCATGCACATACATGATGTATTCATGTATGTGCATCCACTTAAAACTTCACTTAGTAAAAGAGCGCTTTCCACCGCCGGACCTAAACTCTGGAACTCTCTCCCTCCTGACCTGAGATTGGAACAATCGACACCCACCTTTAAAAAGAGACTCAAGACATGGTTGTTTAATCAAGCATTCTCCTAATCCCAATAACTATTCGGAACTTTTCAACAATCGACCTCAGGCCCGACACAGTCAATTCCGAAAATATATTCTCCTATTTTATATTGTATTTAAATTGTACTCTCCTTGCTCCGTTGAAGTTATTTATTGCTTTCATTAAGTTATTTTATTTATTTCCAAGTTCAATCTTCCCTGTTCTCTGTAAGACATTATTCTATATACTGTCAATTTTATTGTTATAATGTAAACCGAATTGATTAGTAACTTTGTTACTAGAACTTCGGTATATAAAACTGTTAAATAAATAAATAAATAAATAAATAAATAAATGTGTCATTACTGAAGCCTCTTGTGTTGTCCAGATACCACTCCCGGGCTCCTGAACCCTCGGACCCTTCAGTACCGGATGAGGTTACGTATCAAGTACATGAGGTTTTGGATGTCCGGTTCCACCAACGCCAATGGGAATACTTGCTTGCCTGGGAGGGTTGCGGACCCGAGGATAACTCTTGGGAACCGGCCCGTAATATCCTCGACAAGGACTTATTACGGTAGTTCCATCTGGAGCACCCAAGTAAACCTGGACCGGCTAAGAGGGGGCGTAAGAGGGGAGGTACTGTTGCAGTCCTGGCCGCGAGCACCGCGGCCAGGCCCTTACCTCCTTCTTCCCGGACCTGCTCCCGCCTCCGGAGCCCTGGCTTGCGGCCTGTTTGGCGGTGTCCCCGCTGGGGCTGCGCCGCCGCGAAGGTGCCTGAGGTTGCCCTGCTCCTAGGCGCGCGAGCGCGCCACTTGGGCACCTTTCTAGCCCATTTCCCGCCAGTGGTGACTCCGCCCAGTTCTTGACGTCAGACGTCGCAGCCTTGATAAGCCGGCCGCGGCCATCCAGTCCTTGCCTTGCAACGGGTTAGCTTCCTGGTTTCCTGTTGCGCTGTGCCCCGGAGTGACTCGCTTCATTTCGTCACTCCATTCCTGCTGCAGTACCAGCTTGGTTCCTGCCTGCCTGCTACAGTACCTGCTTGGTTCCTGTCTGCTTGCTATGGTACCTGCTTGGTTCCAGTACCCGAGTCTTGCTACAGTTCCTGCCTGGTTCCAGTACCTGAGTCCTGCTACAGTTCCTGCCTGGTTCCACTACCCGAGTCTTGCTACAGTTCCTGCCTGGTTCCAGTACCCGAGTCCTGCTACAGTTCCTGCCTGGTTCCAGTACCTGAGTCCTGCTATAGTTCCTGCCTGGTTCCAGAACCCGAACCCAGTTACAATATTGTTACTGTCCTAGTCTGGTTCCAGTTACCTGTCCTGATCCACAACCCGCCTAAGTCCCAGCGGCCGGGCCCCTACAGGCTCCTCCCGGGGGGGGGGCTTCGGCTTCCAAGGGTGAAGCCACCTAAGTCCCAGCGGTTGGGCTCCTACGGGCTCCTCCCGGGGGAGCACCAGCTTCCAGGGTGAAGAGCATCTACGTCCCGCCTGAACATCTGCCTCCTGGCCTGCTATTCATATCATTAGAGACATTGACCATCTATTCCCAGTCTCCAGCAGGTCAGCCCAAGGGTCCACTAAACTGAGACTCCCACAACATGCCGCAGAGAAAAAATATTCCAACTTTTCTAGTTATGCACACATAGGCTTTGAATATTGACCTCTATTTTTACACTTATCCTTAAATACATATGTTGAATAGCACTATGAACAGCATGCGCACAATATCAGCTTGAGTAATCAAACATCCTGTTTGTTTGCAACCGTGTCTTCTCACCTCTTGTGTTGCTCTGCTCCCCTCTCTGGGCCTGCTCGTTGCTAGCCTCTACCGCCGCACATCTCAATGTTCCTCGTGGCGGCCGGGACGCCACTGCCACCCACGCTGACCCCGGGCCTTCCTGGGTGCACGCACGTGCCACAGGCCCTCTTTTGAAGATGCTAAGGTGGGAACCTCAGGGGCATCCCTGACTGATGACATCACTGGGTCACGGTTCTTAAGCACTGCTTTCGCCCCTTTCTAGCCGACTTGGCAACGAGTTCCATCGCTACTCTACTTGCTCCAGTCTCCTCGGACCTGTGGTGACTATCTCGGACCCTCCTTGGACTCTGAATCCTGGCTCAGGTACCCGCTCCTCGGGGGCCTGCGTGCGCTCTCTCCTGAGACCTGGTCTCCTGGCTTCCCCCACTCTTCAGGCTAGCCCTGAGCCTTCCAGGAGTCTCTCCTGCCGGCTTCCCCGCTCCTCGGGGTTGTCCCTGGGAACACTCTCACCACTTGGGAGACCTATCTCCGTGCTTTCCCGCTCCTCGGGGCAGCGCCTACGTTCTACACCAGTGACTGTCTATGCCTCCCCACTCCTCGGGGCAGTGCCTACGTTCTACACCAGTGACTGTCTATGCCTCCCCACTCCTCGGGGCATGCCTACGTTTTACACCAGAGACTGTCTGAGCTTCCCTGCTCCTCAGGGCAGTGCCTACGTTCTACACCAGTGACTGTCTATGCCTCCCCACTCCTCGGGGCATGCCTACGTTTTACACCAGAGACTGTCTGAGCTTCCCTGCTCCTCGGGGCATGCCTATGTTCTACACCAGAGACTGTGCTACCCCACTCCTCGGGGCAGTGCCTGCATTCTACACCAGTGATTGCCGGTGCTTCCATGCTCCTCGGAGCTGTGCCTTCATCTACTTCAGTGATGGTACCCATACCTTCCCCGCTTCTCGGGGTTGCTTATGTCATCACCTGGAGACCCGACTTGGGCTACCCCGCTCCATGGGTTAGCCTACGTCATCACATCAGTACCTTTCTCGCTATGTAGCTCCACCCCTCGGGGTTGCCTCAGCAGTATACTTCCTGCACTTCTTGCCTCGCGCTCCCGCACCTCGGGCCTGCCTAGCGCCACCTGCTCGGAGGTCTCAGCCAGGTACTGCTCTCCAGTCCAACCTGTGTACTGTGGGGTTCATCAGTGCTGTGTCTCTCACCTCGCTCCTCGGGACCTCCCCACAGACTCTTTCCCAGACCTCCTGCTGCACCTGACTTCGCCTCTCGATGGTGTGGACCTGTGGGGCTCCTCCCCTCAAGTGGTAACAACTCTCACCTCGGGCCAATGGTCCACGAAATCCACAAACCATAACACATCCACTTCAATATTATTCTAGTGTCCGGAGATTTATGATATATTGGAGGAATATGGAAGTGAACGTTTGGTTACAGGGAGTTTTATGATATATTGGAGGAATATGGAAGTGAACGTTTGGTTACAGGGAGTTTTATGATTCATCGGAGGAATACTGAACATTGAAGTATACACCTGGTTACGATGGAATAATATTGAAGTGGATATTTGGCTACATTGGAGGAATACAACTACAGCATGGCAGTATTTTAATGGCATTTGCCAATGGAAGGTGACTGAGATCATTTTGGAAAGCATATTGTGAGCCACAGCTTTGGGAAAGAGATTTGAATAACATTGGAATGTTTGAAATATTGAACATTTAGACATAGTGGTCCATAGCCATGATTTCAATCATTGGAGCATGGAAAATTGTTCTCACTGGTGTTTATAATACAAGTCTCAGTTAGTGGACAGTCCTCCTGGTCTTGAAAATATGATTGTTACACTCCATAAGTTACCGTATCAGCCAGTTCGGAACTATTCAATAACTGCCAAAGTCTAGCTAATGATAATAATACCAGAGATCTCCTGTAATCATTGCACACATGCTGTGATTAGTAACATTTAGGAAGATTATTATATTTAATTATTAGAAGAAATATAATTTATTGAATGAATGAGGTGTATGTGTGTTATGGATGTTAGGGAATTTGTATGTTTTTATGTATTGGGATAGTGTGAAAAATGTTATGGTCTCAATTGAACTTTGCTATAACATTTTTAACAAAATCATTTTTGAAATGTGATACATGATGTGATATTATGAATATATTAGATATTAAATTTTGTATTTAAATTCATAGATTGCGTTTATTGAAACTGTTCGTTTCACATAGTAGTGTGGTGTTTCGACTCTATATTGAACATATTGTGTCCGTCGGTCGCAGACGGCTGCGCCCTCTCTGCCTTACCTCTTTTCTCTCTCTTCCTACTCCTCTGGGAAAGATGGCTGCCTCCGCTTCTGTTTGCTGTTCTCTCCGGCGTCCCCAGACCGGCATGGGCGATTGCGTTCGCCATGTTCCTGAGGGCTCCTAGGGCACGCGCTCGCTGCCTCTCCTTTTGAATACGTCATGGCGGGAACCTCGGGGGCATCCCCACTGCATGACATCACTACCTCCGAGTACTTAACCAACGAGTTCCAACTATGCTACGAGTTAGCAAGGATTCCGGTCCAGCTAATTTCGACCTTCCGTGAGACACTTCTCGGCGTACCTACTCTCGCTTCAGGATGCTCTGGATACCCGCTCCTCAGGGGCCTTCCGCTCCTGCCTACCCTCCATGGTTACCTTGCTCTAAGAAGATTCCTGGAACACCCGCCCTTCGGGGATTCTACTCTCTTCTGCTTCTTCCCAGGTACCTGCTCAGAAGGACACCTAGGTAATTGCTCCTCGAGGGCCTTTCTGCTCCTGCCAATGCCCGGTACCAATGCCTGAACTCCAGCTTGGTGCTGGCCTACCTCACTACCTTCTTCTTGTGGAAGCTATACCCTCGACAGGATATCGGCCTAATGAGTACCTCTGCCTTGGTCTCTCTGCTTGTGTCACCACCACAGATTCTCGGCGTACTCCGTTTGTGGACCACTACCGGATCTGTCACCTCATCTTCTCATCAGAAAGGGTTCTCGGCATACTCCGCTCTGCAGACCACTACTGGACCCTCCATCATCAGCATCGGGTGAGATCTACCCTGCATCTTAGCAGTGCAAACTGAACCTACATCTTCAGAGACTACTCCACTTACCATCCTACTGCTGTACAATAAAGCTTCCTTTCCTTGTGTTCGCTTTACTCCAGAGTCTAGCCTATTGCTGTGGTTCCCCATGGGGCCCCTCCCTGTGGGAGGAGTCATCACCACAGCAACCAGGGGTCCACAACAGATTGCTAATTCCATGGACCCGGCTCAGCTCCCAGCGGATCACTGAGCAACAGAAGTCTTTGGAAAATCTGGCCGCCACGTCAATCAGTTGGATGCCCGACTGAATAATCCGACAGTTCCAGATAAAGAATCTTCATCTCCCATGGTTACTGTCAAGACTATAATGTCTCTCTCTACTCCTACACGCTTCTCTGGGGATGCACAGATGTATAGGGTTTTATTAATCAATGTAGTATGCATTTCTCCTTGCAACCCAACTTCTTCCCTACTGCTATTGCTAAGACTACCTACATCCTATCGTTACTCGATGGGAGAGCCCTAGCCTGGGCTTCACTGCTTTGGGAACGCGGTGACCCTATTCTGAATAATTTGACCGGCTTCCTGACCCTCTTCAAGCCAGTATTTGATGACCCATCTGTTATGTTCGATGCAGACCTTGAGCATGTGTTATGATCTCCTCCTCCAGAGGGGAGGAGTTAGCAATCTGTTGTCGCTCACCCCACCAGGAGGGCAGAGTTAGCAAACTGTTCTGCTTTTCTCCTGAAAGGGGGAGGAGTAGCAATCTGTCATGATCTGCTCCTCCAGAGGGGAGGAGTTAGCTATCTATAGTGCTGACCCCCGCCAGGAGGGCAGAGTTAGTAATCTGTTAGCGAACTGCTGTTAGATGCTCTTGTAAGGGAAGGAGGTAGCAATCTGTTATGGATCAACTCCCCAGGGAAGAGGAGTTGGCAATCTGTTCTATGACACTCTTCTGAGGAGAGGAGCTAACAATAGGTATATTGTACTTTGCTACTGAGATAGCAATCTATCATGCCTCCGCTACGGAGTAGTAATCTGTTATATATATAGGCAGCTGGCAAGTCCCATAGAAAGAGAAGGTAGCTATCTATATAATACTTCCGTAAGCGGTGTTAGTGGTCAGTAGTGGTTGACTCCCACATAGTAGTGAAGGAATGACCACTTGGAGGAAATGGTGAATCCCTGGGCCGATGGCAGATGACAGCGCCCCCAGGAGGAGATCCTGAGAGGAACCACCGGCTAGGCTAGAATATGAAGTAAACACAAATAGTTCTTTATTAAGCTGGAAGCTGGACCACCAGTGGTGGCAGTAGTGAGTCGAGGTGTCCGGTAGGGCTGAAGTCCTTCTGATACTGGAATATAATCTCTGGGTCGCTGAGCTGTAGAGAGACTAGAAGTAGTGAGTAGACGGGGTATACTGGATACAAGATGGTACATCCCCAATAGTCGATGTCTGCAATGGTCTCTATGCCACAGAGAGTCTTCAGTATATTCAGGAACAGGAGCCATAGGCGTGCACTGGTTCCTCTAAACAGTCTGTAATAAGAACTCACAATAGCTGTATATGAAATGGCTTCTAGAGTAGAAGAGAGTCTGTAAAGGATTCTAGGAACATGGGCCCTCGTGGAGCGAGTACCGGTTCCTATCTGCAATCTTGCCAATATAACTCTCGATCACCGTACCTGTGATAACGTCTTGGATGGAAGGGAGTCTTCAGAGCTATAGGAATGTAGGCGCTCGTGGAGCGAGTACCAATTCCTATCTGCAATCTTGCCAATATAACTCTCAATCTCCGTACCTGCGATAACGTCTTGGACGGAAGGGAGTCTTCAGAGCTATAGGAATGTAGGCCCTTGTGGAGCGAGTACTGATTCCTATTTACAATAGAACTCACTGTGTTCACATCTGCGATCGCTTCCAGGCAATGAGGAGTCTTCTGAGTATTCCGCAATCTGAAATCAAGAAGAGAGAGCGGAGCCCCCGTGGAGCGGGTACTCCTAGTAAGTTTGAAAAGGCTGAGCAGTGGAGAAGGATTCCCCTTGCTGATTCGGATCGTTGTTGCAAGTATCGTGGACTGCCGAAGCAAGTCCTGTTGGAGTTCCTTGCTAACTTGTTAGAGGTTAGCAAACAAAGACCTTTTAAAGTGAAAATGGATGACGTCACTACGGGGGGACGCCCCCGAGGTTCACGTCCTAGGAGACAGAAAGCAGGAAGTATCAGAACCGTGGAGAGCGGCCATGCTGCCGCTGACGTGGACACTGAAACATGCAGGAAGTTGGGCCTCAGGGCAGGTCCCAAAGTCAGAGGCGGCTCTCAAGCAGTGGAAGGCAGGCTAGGGAGCAGCTCCACACCACAAGAGAGCCCGAAGACCACAACCTCCGGGCTGAGAGGCCGAAGAGAACGTCTGCGGCACTCCCTGCCACAAGAGGGTCCTGATAGTCGCGGCTCCATGCCGCACTGAAGATTAAAGTCCACGGCTCCTGCCACAAAGGTCGGCGGCTCCTGCACTACGGAGGTAAGCACCTGCTCGCCGCTAAGCCCGCGAACAGGAGCACAACACCAGCTCATCAGACTGTTGCTAGATCCACCCTGCTACACTTTCAGCAAAGTAACAAGCCCTTACCATACTATGTGATTGAATTTAAAACTTTAGCATCCGAACTCCATTGGGACTTAGAATTTTTGCATGCTATTTTTCTGGAGGGTCTCAACTCCTGACTGAAGGATGACTTGGTGGCTCGTGATTTGCCTGATACCCTAGAGACCCTCATGGAACTGGCTGGTAGAATCAACCGCCGCATTCGAGATCGGACTCAAGAGGCTAAGAGTCCCAAGAAGCACGTCACAGGAGGTAACCATCCTAAACCCTTCCACATAGCACCTACTCTGCAAACTTCACCCAGTGAAGAGGATGAGCCTATGCAACTAGGCTGCAATCATTTAACCTCAAAAGAGAGACGTTTCCGCAAATGCATGGGGTTATGCATGTTCTGTGGGCAATCAGGCCATGCCGTCCAGACGTCCCATCTGTCCGGGAAACATGCAGACCTAGGATCCGCGGGAGGACTATTCCTAAGTCTAACTACACCCACTCCTCCACTATCCCTTCCTGTCTCGCTTATCTGCGAAAGCCTTGAATTTCAGACACTTGCTCTCGTAGACTCCGGAGCTGGAGGGAACTTTATTTTAAAACGCCTGGTGGAACATCTGCGAATTCTTATTACACCCATGGCCACGCCATTGCTGCTATCCTCTATCCATGGAGAATCACTTCCTGGAGAGGTCTCGCTTACCACACAGGCCATAGGTCTGCACACCGGAGCCCTTCACTCGGAGACCATCTCTTTCCTTGTACTTGAAAAAGCCATGCATCCAGTGGTGCTCGGTTTACCCTGGCTTCAGGACCACATGTTACAGTTTAACTGGGCGACATTGGAACTATCTCGATGGGGACCTCGCTGCCATGGCAGATGTCTCTCTACGGTTTCTCCTGTGTCCTGTATGCCCACTACACCATCACTGCCTGGTTTACCACCTCAATATGCATCATTTCAGGATGTGTTCTCGAAACAAGCAGCAGACGTGTTACCACCTCACAGAGTGTTTGATTGTGCTATTAATCTGAAGCCCAACTCAGAGCCTCCCAAGGGAAGGGTATACCCCCTCTCGGCAGCAGAGACTAAGGCTATATCAGCTTACATACAAGAAAATCTCCAAAAGGGGTTCATCAGACCCTCTAAGTCCCCGGCCGGCACGGGATATTTCTTCGTTGAAAAGAAAGATGGCTCCCTTCGCCCTTGCACTGACTATAGAGGTCTTAATGAAATTACTATCAATGATCGTTATCCTTTACCACTAATATCAGAGTTATTCGACAGGCCTCAGGGGGCCAAGATCTTCTCTAAATTAGATCTCAAGGGGGCCTACAACCTGGTTCGCATCCGTTCCAGAGACGAGTGGAAAACAGCTTTTAACACTTGCGATGGACACTTCGAGTATCTCGTCATGCCCTTCGGCTTGAGCAATACACCAGCAGTGTTTCAAAATATGATGAATGACATCCTGTGTGACCTTCTGTATCAGTGTGTAGTGGTGTACCTAAATGGCATCCTGATCTTCTCTCAAGATTTACAGATACACCTTGCCCTCGGCTGCCGGTATTCAAAATGGCGCCGATAGCCTTTGACCTACTATGTCACAGGGGCTACCGGTGCCATTGGTCAGCCCCTGTCACATGGTAGGAGCAATGGTCCATTGCTCAATTGTCAGAGCAATGGACAGAGTAGGTCAAAGGCACCGGTAGCCCCTGTGACATAGTAGGTCAAAGGCTATCGGCGCCATTTTGAATACCGGCAGCTGAGGGCGTGAGTGCAGGAGATGGCTCCCGGACCCCCCACTGGACCACCAGGGAGTTTTGGTAAGTCTTGGAGGTCAGGAGGGTGGGGGGTTGTAGTTAATTCAATTTTAGCCAGGAAACGAATAAGAATTAACGCATGAACGTATCGGGGGCCTCTTTGCCGAATGCAACGTATCTTCCCCCCGATGAATACGAATCCTGAATGCAACGTATGGCGTCCCTCTGCACATCCCTAGTTGATCTACCACCTGCAGATGGAAACAATACAATTTGGGTCACCGTTGATCGCTTCTCTAAAATGGCACATTTTGTGGCTCTGCCAGGGTTACCGTCTGCTGCCGAACTAGCAAGGCTTTTTGTCAAACACATTTTTTGTCTCCATGGGATACCCAAACACATTTTGTCTGACAGAGGTGTCCAATTTACCGCAAAATTCTGGAGAGCACTTTGTCAGAAATTTGACATTTCACTGGACTTAACCTCTGCCTATCACCCCTAATCCAATGGGCAAACCGAAAGAATGAACAGAACGCTTAAACAGTTCTTACGATCCTACGTAAACACAAGACAAAGTGACTGGGCAGAGTTTGCCATCAATTCACATCCTGCCACAGCTACAGGATCCACTCCTTTCCAAGTCGTTTATGGTCGTCAACCACTACCTC
The DNA here is from genome assembly GCF_901001135.1 of Rhinatrema bivittatum. Taxonomy (NCBI): domain Eukaryota; kingdom Metazoa; phylum Chordata; class Amphibia; order Gymnophiona; family Rhinatrematidae; genus Rhinatrema; species Rhinatrema bivittatum. The sequence continues at coordinate 235,520,995 of NC_042623.1, forward strand.
CTCTACCACTACCTTTGTCTGTGGCCTCTCCAGCAGCTCAAACCACTGCAGCTGACCTACAACAGCTCTGGAAACAAACCAAGGAACTGATCCTTAAAGCAGGCCAAAAGGCCAAGAAGATCTATGATGCCCACCACAGGAAGGCACCTCAATTTATTTTTTTTAATTCTTTATTTATGATTATATAACATCTTACAAGAAAATATCATTTGCTACTTTACAAACCAAAACATTCTTCTACTTCTTATTATTCCCAGGAAATTATAATAAAATAAAGTAACAAAAGAACAATAAGCATTATCCTAATTTTACAGGCATGTAATGGGGAGTCAAGATCTAATGAGAACAATCCATTAACAAAGAAATAAAAAGTAAAAGGCAAATCAAGGAGGTCATTGTAACATTACTTATTATCCTGAGCTTACTGGGGGTCATTAACCTTTGATCCATAATTATCTAGAAAATAACGTAATTGAGAAACCTCAAAAATACATAACGATTATTATTAATATTTAGAACACATTTGCATGGAAATCTGATGGAAATTCTAGCTCCTGTCTTGCCTCTTGACATAATTCAAGCATTTTCTTTCTACGAATTTGCGTAACTTTTGTGAGGTCCGGATAGACCCAAATTTTTGCCCCATATACAATTTTTGTCTGTTACGAAGAAACAACTTCAAGATATAATCTCTATCTGTAGAGAACACAAAGGAAACTAATAAAGTTCCATGAGAGTCTATTTGTTCCTCTAGTGAGGTTTCCAAAAATGCTGTAAGCTCTAATTCATTCCTCTGAGGTGAATTAACCGCTAGAGATGTGAATCGTGTGCCAGATCGTCTTAACGATCAGATTCGGCTGGGGGGGGGGGGGGGAATCTGATCGTTAAGATATGTGAATTGGAATCGTTTCCGATTCCAATTCACATCGCTAATTTTTTTTTTTAGGGAGGCCTGCGCCGCTAAAAAAAAATCCCACCGACCCTTTAAATCGACCCCCCACCCTCCCGACCCCCCAAAACCTTTTAACATTACCTGGTGGTCCAGGGGGGCCTCGGGGGACGATTTCCCGTTCCCAGGCATCAGCTGCGCTAAAAATAAAATGGCGCCGATGCCCCTTTGCCCTTACCATGTGACAGGGTATCCGTGCCATTGGCCGGCCCCTGTCACATGGTAGGAGCACTGGATGGCCGGCACCAGGAGGGTGGGGGAGGCTAAGGGGGGTCGATTTAAAGGGTCGGGTGGGGGTTTTTTTTATCGGGCCATCGGCGCCATTTTAATTAGTGGCAGCCAAAATAGCACCGATGGCCCGAGAGCGGGAGATCGCGCCGGGACCCCCCCATTGGACCACCAGGTAATTTAACATTTTGGGGGGGTTCGGGAGGGTGGGGGAGGGTAAGGAATTGGTTTTAAAGGGTCGGGGTGGATTTAGGGGTTGTTTTGGTGTGCCGGTTTTCCCGCCCTCCCCCAAATAATTCCCGTGCCCTATTTAACGATTTAGGACGATTTATGACGATAAATCGGGGGCATTTGCATTGTATCGTGCACTCTGACGATTTAGAACGATTTTAAAATTATCTGACGATAATTTTAATCATTCAAAAACGATTCACATCCCTATTAACCGCTGGTACCTGCTCCTGAGTATTCTTAGACAGGTAATATATATTAGAAATTGGCGGAACAGCTTCTTGAGGAATTTGAAGTATCTCCATAATATATTTTTTAAATTGATCTTTCAGAGAAATCATTTTTACATGGGGAAAGTTCAATACCCTTAGATTTAAATATCTTTGGGCATTTTCCATATTTTCAATTTTTTTTAGAAGTAATAAGATCACTCTGAATCAATTTTGTCTGTACTTCTTGTACTGATGTAATCTTTGAATCCAATTCTTGTATTTTCACTCCATGCTGTGTTACCACTGGTTCTAATTGTTGTATACTTTTTTTTGAGTCCATAATTACCCAAGTAAGAGACGCTATCGATTTATCTAATATCATCAGAGCATTCCACACAGCTTCAAGTGTAATTTCTTGAGGTTTAATCAGTTTAGTTCCCATGTTAATGCTTACCCCACTCTCACGACAAACCTCAATGATCTTTTCAGATTCATTTGTCGAGTCCATCCCCCTCTTTTGGGTAGTATTCAAGGCACACGCTCCCAGGAAAGCCAAATCCTCCATTTTGGCAATCTCCTCCGTTGTAACGTTCTCTGGGTTCGCCGCGTTTCTGCCGGACACCTCCGCATTCAAACCTCCAACAGCTGCCGCTGCCTTTAGACTTCCTACAGCCCTTTCCTGGCTTGGAGGCCACCCTTGTGTTAGATAGTTAGTGCGGGTCGGTGGGGGAGGGGTCTCAGGAGCGCCAGGGCTCAACGATGTCTGCGCGTCCAGAGTTGCCAAGGTATGTTCTCTACTCGGCTGCTCAGCGGACTTCCCCTCCGGCGTCGATACATGAGTCGGTGAAAAGAAGCCCTCGATTGTTGTCTGGATAGGCACAGGTAAGGCTGGTACAGCGGATTCCAGACGAATCCGTGCCTTCCTTTTAGTATGCGGCATGGAAAAATCGAGGTAATAAAAGTATATCAGAGAGCCATCTTGCACCGACCTCTCCTTACGGCGCCATCTCGACTTCACCCTGGCACCTCAATTTAAACCTGGAGATAAGGTCTGGTTGAGTACCAAATTTCTCCATCTCAAACTACCCTCGGCACGTTTTGCACCTTGTTACGTCGGACCCTTAACCATCCTCCATCGACTAGGGAGTTTGATGTATAGCCTGAACCTACCTCCATCCATGAAAATACACGCCTTCCATGTGGCTCTGCTAAAGCCCCTTTTACTCTCTGAGTTTTCCAGAAAGACTTTGGAACCAACGAATCTTGATGCAGAAGAACATATTGAGTACTAAGTTGATGATATCCTGGATGTTTGCAAGACAGGCAAGACATGAGAGTACTTTATTTCCTGGGAGGGATACAGACCTGAGGAGAATTCCTGGGAACCGCTTGTCAACATCATCGACAAGGACATGATCCATCGCTTCCATCAGACGCATCCTCGAAAGCCCAAACCCCCTGGAAGGAGGCCTGGAGGGGGACCTTTGAAGGGGGGTACTGTTGCGTCCGTCGGTCGCAGATGGCTGCGCCCTCTCTGCCTTATCTCTTTTCTCACTCTTCCTACTCCTCTGGGAAAGATGACTGCCTCCGCTTCTGTTTGCCATTCTCTCTGGCGTCCCCGGACCGGTATGGGTGATTGTGTTCGCCATGTTCCTGAGGCCTCCTAGGGCGCGTGCACTGCCTCTCCTTTTGAATATGTCATGGCGGGAACCTCGGGGACGTCCCCACCGCATGGTGTCACTACCTCCGGGTACTTAACCACCAAGTTCCAATTATGCTACGAGTTAGCAAGGATTCCGGTCCAGCTAATTTCAACCTTCCATGAGATGCTTCTTGGCGTACCTACTCTCGCTCCAGGACACTCTGGGTACCCGCTCCTCAGAGGCCTTTCACTCCTGCCTACCCTCCGGGGTTACCTAGCAGTAAGAAGGTTCCTGGAACACCCGCCCCTCGGGGGTTCTACTCTCTTCTGCTTTTTCCCAGGTTCCTGCTCAGAAGGACGCCTAGGTACTCACTCCTCGAGGGCCTTTCTGCTCCTGCCAACGTCTGGTATCTGTGCCTGAACGCCAGCTTGGCGCTGACCTACCTCGCTACCTTCTTCTTGTGGAAGTTATATCCTCGACAGGATATTGGCCTAGTGAGTACCTCTGCCTTGGTCTCTCTGCTTGTGTCACCACCACCACAGATTCTCAGCGTACTCCGCTTGCGGACCACTACCCGATCTGTCATCAGAAAGGGTTCTTGGCGTACTCCGCTCTGCGGACTACTACTGGACCCTCCATCATCAGCATCGGGTGAGATCTACCCTGCATCTCAGCAGTGCAGACTGAACCTACATCTTCGGAGACTACTCTGTGGCCAGAGGGAGGACTGCCATTCTCCGCTTACCATCCTACTGCTGTACAATAAAGCTTCCTTTCCTTGTGTTCACTTTGCTCCAGAGTCTAGCCTATTGCTGTGGTTTCCAACAGGGCCCCTCCCCGTGGGAGGAGTCATCACCGCAGCAACCAGAGGTCCACAACTATGCCACAAACACAACAGAACAATGTGGGGTGGTCAGGGTAGTTTTGTTCAAACTCTGACAATTGAGCAAACTGAAACCACTGCTTCCCTCCACTGATTTCAAATCTGCTGTACAATCTTTAGTATTAAATTATATTAAATATTCCAATTCAATTTACCCTGGCCTACCAGCTTCCACTATCAAAGTTCTCCAAATGCAGCAAAATGCAGTGGCTCACATTATTTTTGTTATCATACTTAGAGATTACACCTGTCCTCTTTTCCCTACATTGGCTCTTGGTTCACTTCTGTATCATATTTAAAGTGCTAACTCTAATACTTAAAGCCCTCAGCTCTAAAGCTCCTGAGGCCATCAGTTCTTTGCTTAAAATGTATTGGCCCTCTGGTCTGCAAGCAAAAATCTGTTAGATGATTCCTTAGTAAAACTGGCACATTTATGTGAGACCAGAGAATATACTTTCTCTGTGGCTGGTGCATCATAGTCTTTAGTCTTTAAGAAATGAGATGCTTTCCACCTTCAAGAAAAGCCTGAAAACTCATTTATTTAAGCAGGCTTATGAATAACTCCCAGAGCTGAAATATGGTACCAGGTGGTACCGTATTTCAGCTTGTTGTTATGTCTAATTGTCTAAGTTTTATTATTTTATATTGTCTCATGTTTTTTATGTACTAGTTATTACGTTTTATAGTTTACTATTGTTTATATACTAGTTATGTTTTATATTTTATCATTCTGTTTTATGTTTTGATTCTTATGTATGTTTTAACTTGCACACTGCATAGACCTTTGGATGTGTGGTTTATAAAGTCATAAATAATCTGATTCACAAAGCAACTGAAATTTACCTAGTCTCCTCTGCATCCCTCACCTAAAAAGAAAACAAAACAAAACAAACTCATCTGATTTGACTATTCAGGAGGTTCCTGGAACAAAATATCAGTTCACACTTCAAATGAAGGAAACAGACTGTGCCAAGGATCTCCATGAAACCTTGCATGAAGACTGTAAGTTTAAAGACAATGGGGTAAGTGACCAGAGTGATGAGTAACATGCATCTTTTACTTGTTCCAAAACCATGTTAGCATCAGGGTTGAGTGTGGTCCATATGCATTTATTGTACCATTGTTTCAGTTCCAGTAACCTAAAACTAATAGCCACTTCCACCATACTGATTTTATTGTTTTTCATTTTACAGAATACTACAACTAATTCTAATTCTAGCCATGCTTTTTCTTATGCAAAAAAACCCCCAATGTAATCTTTTCGGGATTTACAATGTTAAAAAAAGATCTATCTGAACAATCCAGTTGACCAATTATGCCATTTTCAGTGTCTAGATACATGAATGCACATTGTGAGAGAAAAAGTGATTCAGGACTTTAATGGGGATGCCGTTCAAATTGCCATCAAAAGAGATAATCAGAAACAGCTAAAGACAAGGGTATCACCAGAACTGAAGTTTTTGCAGAACTCAAGGTTTACAAGTGTGGGCATTATGGCCAGCCCACCCACCCTCTATTTCTATCCTATGTGGGTCTTCAGGGAAGTGGCTACTGAGCCCTTTAATTTCTTACAACACTCTGTATCTCCTGTCTCTTCACTCTCTCCCTACTCTGGGGCAGCTACTTTATACAACAGTTAATCTCTCAAGCTACTGAAGAGCAAGTATGTAAATAGACTTCCACCTAGGTATTTCTAAACCTTTAAGGAGCTGAGAGCAGGGGGGATAAATCATTGCCTGGCAAAAGTAAACAGAAAGACTTGATGGGCTCAAACTTTTACATGTCTAGTCCAAGGGCAGTAGTTCTTCCCCAGTCAAGTTAGCCCCCCTTAAGGCGCAGAGAATCATAGTCTGGCAATGATTCCATGACCTATACCTCTAAGGGGCTGTCTCAGATGGGACATAACCTTGCTGCCAGAGGTGGAGGTCTGAACCAAATGTGAAGTGGCACAGGCCCCACCTATGGCTATGCCACTGGCTAAAGATGGTATCATCCACATGTAGAATAACTAGTCTCTCTCTTATTTATTTATTTATTTATTTATTTCGGATTTTTATATACCGGCATTCGAGACCGCAGTCACATCATGCTGGTTCACATAAAACAGGGGTGCATAGTAAAACATTAACTAGAACAATGGTGCGGAAAAGGCAGTTACATGTAACAAGGTGACTAGAACTTGGCGAAGAAGGAAGAGAAAGGACAGGTTATTAATTCAAAAAAGGCTAACGATAGTAGATGGAGATGAGGGATGACGTTGAGGTGTTAAATCAATTGGAGTCCGGGAATGCTTGTAAGAATATCCAGGTCTTTAGTCTTTTTTTGAAGGTTGAGATGCATGGTTCCAGTCTGAGATTAGGGGGGATGGAGTTCCATAACGGTGGACTGGCTGTAGAGAACGCCCGATCTCTTAGCGTGCTGTGTCTGGTAGATTTGGACAGCGGTACCTGTAGTGATCCCTTGTATGCATCTCTTGTCGGTCTTGACGATTTATGTAGTCGGAGAGGGATCTGTAGGTCAATGGGAGCCAGTCGGTGGATGTTTTTGTATGTGGTAAGAATGGCCTTGTATATTATTCTAAAGTGGATAGGTAACCAGTGGAGGCTCTTTAAGATGGGGGTTATGTGATCCCTTCTCCTGGTATTTGTCAGTATTCGAGCAGCTGCATTTTGCACCATCTGAAGCGGTTTGGTGTAAGAAGCGGGAAGGCCAAGTAGGATGGTGTTACAATAGTCTAATTTTGAGAATATGATTACTTGCAGAATGGTTCTGAAGTCTTGGGCGTGGAAAAGAGGTCTAGTTCTTTTCAGCACTTGTAGTTGGTAGAAACAGTCTTTGGTGGTTTTGTTGATAGTGGCTTTGAAATTCAGGCGATTATCAATTAGGACTCCTAGGTCTCTCACTTGTGTGATTGTTGGCGTGGCTTGCTGTGTAGAGGTGATGGTGCTGTTCTCTGGGGCGATGAGCAGGAGTTCAGTTTTGCAGGAATTTAGTACCAGGTTTAGGCTGGTGAGAAGGAGTTTAATTTTTTGGAGGCATGTATCCCAGTAAGCCAGAGTTTTTGCGAGGGAATCCTTGATGGGGATCAGGACCTGGATATCATCCGCGTAGAGGAAATGTTTTAGGTTGAGGTCGGTGAGAAGTTGGCATAACGGTAGAAGGTATATGATAAATAAAGTAGGAGACAGGGAGGACCCCTGTGGGACTCCTACTGATGAGGGGTGTTGTAAGGATTCTTTGTTCTGTATCTTGACCTTGTATCCTCTATTGCTGAGAAAGGATATGAACCAAGAGAGTGCTGTGCCTGATATACCTATGGAGGCTAACTGGTTAATGAGTATGGAATGATTAATGGTGTCAAAGGCTGACGAAAGGTCCAGTAGGATCAGTAGGAAGGCTTGTCCTTTATCAAGGCCCAGGATGAGGTAATCTGTCATGGAAATGAGGAGGGACTCCGTGCTTAGTGTTTTGCGGAATCCGTATTGTGATGGGAATAGGAGATTGTTTTCTTCAATGTAGTTTGAGAGTCGGGTGTTCACCAATTTCTCCATGATCTTGGCTATGAAGGGGAGGTTGGCGATCGGTCGGTAGTTGTTTGGGTCATTAGGATCCAGATTTGGTTTCTTGAGTAGTGGTTTGAGAGAGGCCAGTTTGAGGCCATCTGGGTAAGATCCTTGTGTTATTGAGCAATTTATGATGTCTGACAGGGATTTGGAGATGGAGTCAGGAATTGATAGAAGCAGTTTCGTGGGGATGTGATCAGATGGGTGAGAGGATGGTTTCATTTTCCGAAGAATACCTTGGATCTCGATGGAGGAAGTGAGTTCCAGTTCTTCTAAGCGAGTATTGTTGAAGGAGGTCTGAGGTGGGGTTGATGGAGAGACGGTGTTTGGAGGGAGCTGAGTTAGAAGTTTGCTGATTTTGTTGCTGAAAAATAGTGCTAGTTCTTCCGCTTTAGATTTGGCTTGGTTGTGAGCAATTTCTGAAGGGTTTATTTGTGTAAGGTTGGAAACGTAGCTAAAGAGGGCTTTAGCGTCAAAGACTAGGTCGTGGATCTTGGATGCGTAATAGTTCCTCTTGGATCTTAGAGTGTTGGATTTATATTGATGAAGAGTTGATTTGTAGATAGATAGAGTGATGGTGCATGGGTTTTTACGCCATTTAGCCTCATTTTGTCTTAGCAGTAGTTTAAGTTTTCGTAGCTCTAGGGTAAACTACGGTTGTCTTTTGGAGGAATTTGGGTGAGGTTTTTTTGTTGTTAGAGGGCATAGCTTGTTGGCAATAGATTCCGTGATGTTGTTCCAAGATTGAAGAGCTGAGTTCGGATTGGTGAAGTCTACTTGGGGGAGATGTGTTGATAAGTGATTGCTAAGATCTTCTATGGAGCATGTTTTCCTGTAAGTGAAGCAGGGAGAGGGTATGCGAGATGGACTGATATCTTTTATTGAGAATGAAGTTGTTATGAGGGAGTGATCTGACCAAGGGACCTTCGTGCAACTGGGGTGCTGAACAGGTTTGATTGCAGTGTTGACGAAGATGAGGTCTAACGTGTGGCCGGCTTTGTGTGTGGGTTTGTTAACTAGTTGAGTGAAACCTAAAGCAGAGAATGCTGTGAGTAAGGCTTCGCAGTTGGGTGATAGTATGGAGTTGTCGACGTGCAAGTTGAAATCTCCTAAGATTATAGCAGGGGCGTCCAGCTTGATAAGGGAGGTGGTTAGTTCGACCAGAGGAGAGGGGTCTGTTTCCAGGACACCTGGAGGAGCGTAGACAAGTAAAATTTGGAGTTTGTCTGATGAGAAGAAGCCGATTTCGAGTTTAGAGTCAGAATTGGTGGAGTGCTGAGTGAATCTGAGGTCCTTTTTTGTAGCTAGGAGGATTCCTCCTCCTTTTTTTTTCCCCTGGCATGGGATGGAGAAGAAGTCGTATGTCACTGTGGGTAGTTGGTTAATTATTGCAGTGTCTGACGGTTTGAGCCAGGTCTCAGTAATTGAGCATATATCCGGCTTCACATCGATGAGATAGTCGTTTAGTATTACTGATTTCTTTGTTAGGGATTGTGCATTGAATAAGGTTAATGAGAATAGTGTGAGGCCTAGCAGTTGGGTGATGGGAGTGATCATGATTGGGGAGAGGGATTTAAGGTTGTGGAGATGGGCCTGTCGAGTTGAATTTCCTTTGGGAGGTGGACAATGTGGGAGGATTGGGATTGGGAAAGATGGAGACATTCTGAGAAGGCTGTAGCAGGCGAGGGATGTCGGCCGGTAAGAGTAGGGAGTTTGCTATCCTTAAGGGGGCAGGGTGATTTAAGACATTGTTTGCTGTCCGGTCTAGCCAAATGCTTGGGAGAATTCGTAGATGACGAAGACACGTTGCAGAGGGATACAGTCTGTCCAGTCCACAGTCCTCAGGGGCGGGCCCCTTTGTCGCGCTCCTTCGGCGCGCAACGCCTAGACGGATGGGGCTTAAGGTCTGCCGGGCTGACCCTGATTGGGTCGAAGGGCTTCCCGTGGGCGGGCCTTGTTGCGGTAGGCTGCCTTTCTTTTTTGCAGGTTTTTGTCTTATTTTGGAGGAATCGAGCGCGGCTGGCGCTGGGGCCTCCCCAGAGTAGAAGGCGGGCACTGACCTGACCTTCCCCCGGCGGGGCTTGGGCGCTGGTCGCGCAGGTCTTCAGTCGCGGGCCGGGGACGGCGAAGAAAGGGAGATGGCGCCTCGGAGCGCGAAGATTTGAAGGTCCGCCGGGCTGACCCTGATTGGGTCGAAGGGCTTCCCGTGGGCGGGCCTTGTCGCGGTAGGCTGCCTTTCTTTTTTGCAGGTTTTTGTCTTATTTTGGAGGAATCGAGCGCGGCTGGCGCTGGGGCCTCCCCGGAGTGGAAGGTGGGCACTGACCTGACCTTCCCCCGGCGGGGCTTGGGCGCCGGTCGCACAGGTCTTCAGTCGCGGGCCGGGGACGGCGAAGAAAGGGAGATGGCGCCTCGGAGCGCGAAGATTTGAAGGTCCGCCGGGCTGACCCTGATTGGGGCGAAGGGCTTCCCGTGGGCGGGCCTTGTCGCGGTAGGCTGCCTTTCTTTTTTGCAGGTTTTTGTCTTATTTTTGAGGAATCAAGTGCGGCTGGCGCTCTCTTCCTCTTGCTCGCATTCACTCTCCCTCTCGGTGCTGGTGTTGAGTTCCTAGCCAAAATTCTTGCATCTTAACACTTCCTATTTATTAAAAAAAAGATAGGGCAGTGGATTTCAACTCAGTCCTTGGGGACTACTTGGCCAGGCTGGTTTAAAGCATTTCCAAATTGAATATGCATGAGATATATTTGCATACAAATACATATACAGATGTCTCATTTATTTATTTATTTATTTATTTATTTAACATTTTTTATATACCGAAATTCTAGCAACAATGTTGCTAATCATTTCGGTTTACATATAACATTGGAGTGACTTAAAATGCGAGTCTTACATGGAACAGGAAAATGAACTTGGAGACAATTGAATAAATACTAATAACAAATAACATTAAAACAAAAACAGTAGTAATAGACATGTTATATACAGGCGATTAAAATGAATCAGTTATGAATCAGTTATGAATCAGTCTCATGCATATTCATTCTAGGTAGCCTACAAACCAGACTGGCTGAATGATCCCTGAAGACTAGGTTGAGAACTACTGCCCTAGAGCCGCAGATAATCAGGACAGTTTCTGAAAAAGAAGCAGTTTGATTACCGTAAACAGTGTGTTCCGTAGATAGCAGGATGAATCAGCCATGCTATTTGGGTGATGTCATCACGGCGGTGCCCCATGGACATCTGTCTCCAAGTCCCACACGAAGTGCGAGCCCAGTCTCTTCAGTCTCTTCAGTTTGTTAGAAAGCTAGATATAAAAGTAAATGGCATTTGGAATAGGATACAGGAGGGAGGGTACGCATAGCTAATTCATCCAGCTATGTATGGAAAACACTGGTTACGGTAAACAAACTGCTTCTTTTCCGTCGATAAGCAAGCTGAATTAGCCATGCTGTTTGGGAATCCCAAGCTTAAACAAGAATACCCTTATAGTGAGGGAGGCTTGAGATTTTACAAAATGTCAACGCCATCTGGTTTTTTTTTTTATCCCATGGACATGTATCTTCCACCAAGCACATTTGATAATACTGCTTTTCCCAAAATACTATCTGAAGCTGACAGTTGATCTAGGCAGTAATGTGCAGTAAAAGTATGTATTGATGACCAAGTAGCTGCTTTACAAATGGCTTCTATGGAGACATTATGGAGATGTGCCATAGAGGATGCTGTGGCTTGCACCTGATCAGCGCTGACAGGAGTAGATAAGGGTTGTTATGCTGAAGAGTGACTAAATTGAATGAAATTTGTGATCCAGCTGGAAATTGATCTCTTTGAAACTGCTTTTCCTAATGAGTTAGGTTGAACGAGACGAACAGCTGTGAAGCTCAGCGGTGAGGTTGAGTTCTTTGTATATAGAAACATAGAAACATAGAAATGACGGCAGAAGACCAAATGGCCCATCCAGTCTGCCCAGCAAGCTTTCACACTTATTTTTTCTCATACTTATCTGTTTCTCTTGGCCCTTATTAGTAACTTTTTGGTTCTAGTTACCTTCCATCCCCGCCATTGATGTAGAGAGCAGTGCTGGAGCTGCATCAAAGTGAAGTATCAAGCTTAATTGGTTAGGGATAGTAACCGCAGCAATAAGCAAGCTACGCCCATGCTTATTTGTTTACCCAGCCCGTGCAATTCATTTCTTGTTGGTTGTTGTCTGAATATAAATCTTCTTTTCTTCATTCCCCCTGCCGCTGAAGCAGTGAGCTGCGCTGGATATGTATTCCAAGTGAAGTATCAGGCTTAATTGATTTGGGGTAGTAACCACCGCAATAATCAAGCTACGCCCATGCTTATTTGTTTACCCAGACTATGCTATTCAGTCCTTGATGGTTGTTGTCTGAATGTAAATCCTCTTATCTTCATTCCCCCCTGCTGTTGAAGCAATGAGCTGCGCTGGATATGCATTGAAAGTGAAGTATCGGGCTTATTTGGTTTGGGGTAGTAACCGCCGCAACAAGCAAGCTACTCCCCTGCTTATTTGTGAATGCAAATCGTTTTTTTCCACATTTCCTCTTGCCATTGAAACATAGACCGTGTGTAGGTTTATTGAATAAGGGTATTAATCACTAGGTAGTAGCTGTCATTCCCGTAAGCCACCCCCATACCTCTTCTCTTCTTTCACATCCTCTAGACTTTATGGATCCACAGTGTTTATCCCACGCCCCTTTGAAATCCTTTACAGTTTTGTTCTTCACCATTTTCTCTGGAAGGGTGTTCCAGGCATCCACCACCCTCTCCATGAAGAAATACTTCCTAATATTGGTTCTGAGTCTTCCTCCCTGGAGTTTCAAATCATGACCCCTGGTTCTGCTGATTTTTTTCCAATGGAAAAGGTTTGTCATTGACTTTGGATCATTAAACCTTTCAATTATCCGAAAGTCTGTATCATATTTCCCCTGCTCCTCCTTTCCTCCAGGGTGTACATATTTAGATTCTTCAGTCTCTCCTCATAAGTCATTTGATGAAGACCATCCACCTTTTTGGTCACCCTTCTCTGGACCGCTTCCATCCTGTCTCTGTCCCTTCGGAGATACGGTCTCCAGAACTGAGCACAGTACTCCAGGTGAGGCCTCACCAAGGACCTGTACAAGGGGATAATCACTTCCCTTTTATTACTCAATATTCCTCTCTCTATGCAGCCCAGCATTTTTCTGGCTTTAGCCAACTTCAGATCATTAGACACTATCACTCCATGGTCTCTCTCCTGCTCCGTGCACATCAGCCCTTCACCCCCCATCGAGTACATTTCTTTTGGATTTCCATACGCCATATGCATGAATCTGCACTTCTTGGCATTGAATCTCAGCTGCCATATCTTCGACCAGTCTTCCAGCTTCCTTAAATCCCATCTCATTCTCTCCTTCCGGTGTGTCCACTCTGTTGCAGATCTTAGTATCATCCGCAAATAGACAAACCTTACCTTCTACCCTGTCCGCGATGTCGCTCACAAAGATATTGAACAGGACCGGTCCCAACACCGACCCTTGCAGCACTCTGCTCATCACCGCTCTTTCTTCCGAGTAAGTTCCATTTACCATCACACATTGTCTTCTGTCCTTCAACCAGTTTGCTATCCAGGTCACCACCTTGGCACTCACTCCCAAGCTTCTCATTTTATTCACAAGCCTCCTGTGCAGGACCATATCAAAAGCTTTGCTAAAATCCAGGTAGACGACATCGAGCATTCTTCCTTGATCCAATTCCTTAGTCACCCAATCAAAAAAGTTGATCAGATTCATCTGACAGGACCTTCCCTTGGTGAAACCATGCTGCCTCTGGTCCAGCAATTCTGCTGCTTGTAGATAGTTCACTATTCTTTCCTTCAGCAGCTCTTTTACAGTCCAAAGTATGGAGCATAGATTCCCTTTTGTTCTTGTGAGGTTTAGGGAAGAAGATAAATAAAGAGATGTCTTGATTAATATCAAAATCTGAAACTACTTTCAGTAGAAACTTGGGATGAGTTCTGAGAACTACTTTGTCGTGGTAAAATTGTAGGTAGGGGAAAAAAGTGAACTAATGCCTGTAGCTCACTGACTCTTTGGGCCAAGGTGATTGTTATCAGAAAAACCACTTTCCAAGTGAGAAATTTGAGATGGCTAGAATATAGTGGTTCGAAAGGGGCTTTCCTCAGAGCTGATAAAACCACATTCAAATCCCAAGGTACTTCCAGTAGATTTAGAAGTCCTTTCATAAAACGTGAGACCAACGGGTGAGAAGCTATTTTTTTATTCTTTCATGATGCCACAATAGCACTTAGATGAACCCAAATTGATGATATTACTAATCCTATTTTAGATAGATGTAGTAGGTAGGAAAGGATTTCTGACGGTTTAGAGCAGAAAGAGCTAATGCTGTTGCGGTCCTGGTTGCAGGCTTTGCGACTGGGCCCTTACCTTCTCCTTCGGGGCTTCAGTTCTGGGATCCGCGGCTCGGGCCGCCACTCCCAGGCCTGGGAGACCGGCGGCGTTTGCTGTGCTCGGTCGGGCCTGCTGTGCTCAACCACTCCCCTCCTAGGTGCCCACGTGCACGACGCAGCCCAATTTAAAGGGCTTTTCCCGTTGTGCTTCGTTCCAGCTCCGGTTCCGCAGTTCCAGTTCCGGATCTTCATCGCCTGTTCCAGTTCTCGATTCAGTTCCAGTTCTGGATCTTCATCTTCTGTTCCAGTTCTCGCTTCAGTTCCAGTTCCGGATCTTCATCTTCAGCTCCTGCCCGGAGCCTCTTCTCCTGTTCCTGGTATTGCCTCTCTGGTTCTGACTCCTGCCTGCCTCCGACTCTCCGTGCCTGCTGCCCGCCTTGACCTTGGACCGTCTCCTTCAGCTCGTCTCCTCGCCTAAGTCCCAATGGCCCGGTTCCTCACGGGCTTCTCCCTGGGGGACCTCAGGTCTCCAGGGTGAAACCTTCTTCATCGATCTAAGTCCCAGCGGCTTGGATTCTCACGGGCTCCTCCCGGGGGAACTCCGGCTTCCAGGGTGAAGATCTCTGCTTCCTGCTCGCCAGTGTCCACCTCCCAGCCTGCTTCATCGTTACGGAGACTCCTCCTCTCTTCTCCTTCACACTCCATCAGGCCGGCCCAAGGGTTCACCACTATACCCGCAACAAATGCTTCGAATTTGGCACCAGTTGGCATACTGTTCCATTAAAAGAGTAATTACGTCTGGTTGATGGTTTTCTAGTTGCTGTTATAATTTCTGATATCTGGAGGTAGTGTTAATGATTGTAAAGCTTCCCATTCAACATCCAAGCTGTGAGATGGAGGGATGAGTGGAGAGGGTGTAGAAGAGATCCTTTCTCCTGAGTCAGGAGATCTAGGGTTTTGACTTGGATCTAAGGGTTCAGTCTTGGAGTACTGAACTAGATAAGCAAGCAAGGTTATCTCGGCCATGCTGGAGCTATGAGAATCATATGGGCTCTGCCTGTTATCATTTTCTGTACTGTTTTTGAGTTGAGAGGAACTGGAGGAAACGCGTAAAGGAGACCCATTGACCATAACATTAGGAAGGCATCTTGTGTTGTCCTGAGACAGCTTGGGCGTTCGGAACAAAATTGAGGAACTTTCCATTTTTCTTCTGTGGCAAAGAGATCTATGCAAGGTTGACCCCAGTGAAGAAAGATTATGCTTGTTACTGATGGGCTGAGAGACCATTCGTGGGGATGAAACAGTCTGCGGAGCCGGTCAGCTAAGGTGTTTGCTATTCCTGATAAGTATGTGGCTCTTACGGTTATTGAGTTGTTTAGGGCCCATTCCCAGATCCACACTGCTTCCTTGCAAAGGATCCAGGAACCTGACCCTCCTTGCTTGTTTACATAAAACATGGCAACTTGATTGTCCATGTGAATCATGGCTGTATGTCCTTGTATGAGATGTGTAAAGGTCATTAAGGCATGCCTCTAAGTTCCAAAAGATTTATTCTATAAAAAAGTTCTTTTTTTGACCATTGACCTTGAGTCTTGTAATGGAGTAGGTGAGCCCCCCCCCCCCCCCCCCAATCTTGTGTTGAAGCATCCGTGGTTAGTATGAGATTGTGGGTTGGATCCTGAAGGGGTGATCTCATGGTTAGCATTTCCAGATTTAGCCACCAAAGAATCTCTTTCTTCATGGAGTTTGATATGGTTATTTGAGAGGACATCAGTTGCAGATATTGTGTCCATTGTGCTTTTAGTCCCCATTGAAGACGGCGCATGTGCAGATGAGTGTGAGTGTGAGGCTGCTGCCATGTGACCGAATAATACTAACACTTGATGAGCCGAGATCTTTGAATTGAGGAGCAAGTCCTTGCAGAAGTGGTGAAGACTATTCATCCTTTCTTGTGGAAGAAAGACTTGAGATTGGATCTAGTCTAGTCTGGTTTCTATGAATTGTAAGACTTGAGTCAGTTTGAGCACCAATTTCTCGTAGTTTATGAGAAAACCTAGAGACTCCAGGCAGGAGATTGTGGATTTTAGATGCTGACAGAGAGACATCTGGTCAGGAGATACTATCAGCCAATCGTCAAGGTAGGGGAAAAAGGCTGATCCCCTGATGCTTTAGGTGAGCCACAGCCACTACTAGACATTTGGTGAAGACTCTGGGAGCCGAGGACAGACCAAAGAGTAGAACTTTGTTGACCTGGAAGCAAAGGAATCGCCAACAGAAGGGGTGTATAGGGATGTGTGTAAATATCCTTGAGATCTAAAGAGCACATCCAGTCATTCTGTATGAAAGGGAGTTTGAGAAATGTCATCTTGAATTTCTCTCTCTGAATATACTTGCTTAGTGAGCGTAGATCCAGGATCGGATGGAGACCCCCCGAGCATTTGGGAATGAGGAAGTATTGTGAATAGTAACCCATGTCTATCTGGTTCCTGGGTACCAGTTGATGGAATTCTGACAAAGAAGAGATTGTATTTCTTGATTCAGTAGAGATGACTGAGCATTTTGTAAGTGGGGTACAAGATGCAGATGAGGTGGGTGGGAAAGGAAATTCAGTTGGTAACCCTCATGTACAATGTGAAGGACCCTTTGGTCTGTGGTGATCTGATTCCATTGTGTGGCAAAAGATTTTATTCTGCCTCCTACTGGAAGGAGCTGTGGCTCAGCCTTTTTTAAAAAGACAATGGGGTTTTTTGAACTGAGGGTTGGGATGGTTTTTGTTGTTTCCTTTCTCTCGTTCGGTTTCTGGATGGAGTTGGTAGAGTTTGAGTGCGAGTTTGTTGGAAAGATTGATATGGTTGCTGCCTATAAGGTGGGAAGTATTTGAACGTTTTCCTCTGGTTATAATATGATTTTCTGTATTGTTGATAATAGTGTTTAGAAGTGTTAGTGTTGGAAATCGCTGAAAGTGATTGAACAGCCACATTCTGTTCTTTTAATTGCGCTACAGTATTTTGAGGTTTTCACTGAATAAGTTGTCGAGGAGACATGGAAGATTGGTCAGTTTTTCATGTACATCTTCTCTTATTGAACTAGAGTATAGGCAGGCCGTTCAACATGCCACTATGGCCGTGGCAGATGTTCATGAGGATGTTTTGAAAGATTCGTATACTGCTCTAAGGAGATGTCTTAAGCCTCCCTGTGGGTCGCAGAATGGTTGAGGGATGATTGGTTGACCTGCTTCAGATCGTAAAAATGGTTTTAGAAGCTGTAAGATCTCGTAAAGGTACTGCACCATATAAAATTGGTGCTGTTGAATCCTCAAAGCTAGCATAGCACTTTGAAAGGTTTTCTTGGCATAGTCATCCAGGATTTTATATTCTTTGGAGGATTAGAAGTGTGAAGTCTTGATTTTTTGGCCCTTTTCATGGCAGATTCCACTACGACGGATTGGTGAGGAAGCTGTATGTGGATGTCTTCTGAAGTCTGAATTTTAAGTCTAATTTTCTGGATACTGATAGAATTGATTGAGGAGTTTCCCACATTTTGGATAGGACTGAGTCTAGTTATGAGATGGAAGAGCTAATGGCTCTGCTGGTACATCTAGTATATTTAGTAAGCCAAACACCTCCTGGCATGGGTTGGGAATTTTTTGAATCTCTACTCCCAGAAGGTTGCCCATTTTTTTCTACAATTCTTGAATAGGTGAGATCTTCCAGAGGAGATGAGTGGTCCGGAGGTTCCTCTGGGGCATCAAAGGAGATTCCCATTGGGCTGTTTGATGAACAGTAATCTCATAGAGAACCTTGTCCACTGGACTGTGGAGAGGAAGGGACTGTATGTGGATGGTATTCCCTGGTCGGTGATTGTCACTCCTCAGGGGAAGAAACTGCAGACTGTGTATGGGTATCCCTGTGAACTGGAACACGAAGGTGAATCTTGAGGCTGTGACATAGAAAATAAATCTTTAATAATGAAGGAGATCTTGTCTATCGCCCTTTGTGATCTAATGGCTTGTGTGTCAGGTTCCTTGTGGTGATGTTTTTTATGAGGAATCATTGGGTGTTTTCCAGACTCCTTGGTCAGGTACAACCTTTAAGTGTGAACGGGTTGATCTTCCAGATCTTAAAGACTTGGTGTCCATTGATGACACTGATCTTGAGCTGATCTGTATAGGAGGTGGTGACACCCAGGGAGGCCGAGAAAGGATATCCTGGAAAAGGACAGACAAGAGTATTGGAGATTTGTCTTTTAGGAAATTACTTTTTTGAGTAGTATGATGTATTTTAGAGAGAACAGCAGGTCTAAAAGGACTACTTTGTGTCAAAAAACCTGACTTGGATGGTGTCAGCTTTGTGGATGTGTTGTGTATTGATGGAAGCGTCGATGCTTCATTTGATGAATGCACCTGAGCTTTGTGCGCTGAGTGGCATGGCGATGCATTGTGTAGTGATGAATGCTTCATTGCATCATGCGCTGATGAGCGCATCATAGGATCTTGCCTCGATGATCACTTTGGTGTGTCGTGAGTCGATGAGTGCATCAAAGCTATGAACGTTGATGAACTCTTCGGTGTGTCGTGCGCCAATGAGTGTATGGGAGCTTCATGTATCGATAAATGCTTCGGTGCGTCATGCACCGATAAGCATTTTGATTGCAATGCCTGCTGATGTTTGCATGGTGCCAAAGTTCCGACGACTCACCTAACAGACTTTTTTCAGTTCTGTGTTTTTTAGGTGCTGAGGCGACCTGTACTACTTGAGGGGACTGGTGTTTTTACCTCTTGGTTCCTCAGATGAAGCTCGTCTGACCACTTCTTTTTTGATTTAGGTCCCGGGGAGGACTGAACTGAGAGCCTCGAAGAAGGTACATAGCTCCCCAACGAGGAGGCTCCTTCTCTTTCACGGAGCACAGCAATCTTCGCCACTCTTTGCCTCTTAGCTCTAGGAGACATGCGGCCACAATCCTTACATTTGGCCTAGTCATGGTCTGAGCCAAGGCAAATATAACAATAATTGTGGTTGTCAGTGACGGACAACATGTGTCCGCAGTGACAATATTTGAACACCTTTTTTTGGGGGTGGACATTGTAGCACTGAAGTGAAAAGTGCAGTTTGGGATGTCGCAGCCATGATTGATAAGCGAGAGACAGAAAAAGCAGAGGTGAAGAGACACTGGAGAGGTATAGACATCCGTGCCTGAGCGCAAAAAAAAAAAACCAAACTGAAGAGACCGGGATCGAGCTTCGTGCAGGAAATGCCACACATGCGCAGCAAATCAAAAACTTTGACTTGGAGACTCAGATGTCTGTGGGGCGCTGCCGTGATGATGTCACCCAAACAGCATGGCTAATTCAGCTTGCTTATCGATGGAAAAAAAAGACACCCCAGATAAGGGTTGTTTTTGGCACCCCACCTCTTCCTTTACAGGCTCGCATGTTCACAGACTGATTAAAAGGCGTGGCATGGCACTCCCAGCTAGGTGCCCCAGGCAATCACCCTTCTCTCCTATCCCTTGCGAGGTTCTTAGATGTCAGCTCTGAAGACAAAATCAAATTGCATTCTAAAACAGCTTTGCATAATTTGTCATATAATTTGCTATTTTAAACAGACTCAATCATAAGCTTACTATGCTGCAATGCACCCTCAATGTACCTAAACTATGCAGCTGTCTTCCCCCACCCTGCAGCTGATTCTTCCTTTAAAATGAAATAGGTCATCACCTAGAGTTCCAAAATGGAGGAGGTGGCAGAAGAGGCTACTGGGAATGAGGAGTTGGGGAAAAACAGGGGGCTGCGTGGAGTAGAGAATATTTATTCTCGGTTCCAGGAGTAATTTTATCAGTTTTCTTTAGTGTTTGTACAGCAAAATTGCCAAAATGTCAGCAAATAGCAGATTTTATGTACTTTACTGTCCACATGATTTCACTTATCTGTTACCTGCTAAACAAATTCCTGAAATGCATAAATGTGGAGGAACGCTGAAGATTATTTCAGGAATATATGGTGAGAAGAGAGTGCACATAATATTGTGTATTAGGCGTAAGGCACGAGAGAGTATAACTTTGTAACATTTTTTTAGTTCATCCACATAACTGGGACTAAATTTATTTCATTTTTAAATTTCTGAATGATGTTAATAAATCTATATGTGAACTCTATATGTTTTTTTTCTTACAGGACAAACAATATTGCTCAGTTATGATTCACATAATGCCGGGGAAGGAGATAGATTCAAAAATTAACTGTATTACCCTCGATACGGTACGAACTAACTTTTTTTTCAATAACACTATATTTCTGAATTGTTCAGTGAGATGGCATAGTCTTATGTTCTAACATACCTTGTGAAGGCATCTTACAACAAAGGTTTTGTGTGGAAGAGATCCTCCTAAGGCAGAGATGGACAAACTATGCTTCATGGGCTATATCCGAGCCCAATCTCCCCAACCTCTGCTCAACAGACTTTCAGACTCCCCCCATCCCCATCCAAGGTGGTCCTCAGTCCCAAAAATTTGCGCAACCCTTCCTAAGTTCCTGAACATTAACTGCTATCAGGGCGTGTCCTTTCCATCCTGGTTGAAGTTTACTAGGGATGGATGAAACCAGACCCATTGCAAGTTAAAATTATACTAAACCTGTTCAAACAAACAATTTAAAACATTCTATAAAAATCCATTTCATATGAAATGTTCCCAAATATAAATGACACAGGTATCTTAGCTATTCATAATAGTTTCTACATAAATAAAATGTTTAAAATATATCCGTTCTTGCTATTTTTTGGGCATTATTTAATGCCTATTTGACTGGCATGGAATCCTTGTGTATATCAATCTCTGAACTCAGCTGCTAACAGGGACAATCACCCACCCGCTGCCGCTCCCCACCCCCATCTCTCCCTCTATTTTGACAGTTCTGTTTCATAGAATACCTTTACTGTCAGCTGATAAGCCCTCTTTTTCTCTCTTTACTGCTAGCTGTCTCTCTGGAAGTATGTGAATCCATAGCACCATGTGCAAAAGCTTAAGTAAATCTATGATAGATGCATTATTTTTGCATATGACTGAAAATAACAGTTTTATGTATCTAGAAAAAAATTCAGGTGTGTTAGGCATCTAGTGCAGCATGCCATGCAAACTATGCAGGAATTCAAACTTTGAAAATAATAGGAAAGTCTTAAGTTGAAAATGCAACAACAAACACTAGAGTGGTCAGTCATTAACTCCCAAAAATAGCCCCTTCATCAACTTAAAATAGAGCTGCAATTTGCACTTTAAAAATATGCAGGCCGATGCAATACAGTGTGCTCAGCCGAGTGCACTATTTAACCTGTGGTTGGATGCGCGTTTTGGATGCATGCTGATGAGGCTATTAGCTATTCTACCTCAATTATACATAAAAATGTGCACCCAACACTTTTCTGCTTTTCTGTTCCTTTTTTCTGTTCCTATGACTTAATTTCGTTGCAATATTAAGTTGCGATATTAAGTCGGAGGAACCAAAATAGGAGACTTTAAAAAAAAAAAAAAAAAGCGTGCCTGCAGTCAGGTTAGGAAAATGGATACTCAATTAACAAGCGTCCATTTTCCTAACCCATGGCTGTGCACAGATTAGGAAAATGGATGCTCATAAAATTGAGCGTCCATTTTCCTACTCAGTTGACAGCCATCTCTCCTGGTCGCCCGCTGCCAAGGAGGTGTTAGGGATGCGCAGTTTCCCCTAGCACCTCCTTTTTACCGTGGCACCCTATTTAAATATTAAATTGGGTTCCCAGGAGAGGTGGATTGGAGCATGTTAAGGGAGCAGGCGCTCAATCACGAGCACCCTTTTAACGCAGTGCAACAATGGAAAAACAGAAATATCAAACAATAAAATAAAAAAACATAACACATCAATCATAATAGTAAAATCAAACTAATAAAAAGAATAAATATTTCAAAACAGCTGGCAAATAGAATAAAAGTCTTATAATTAGTCATAAAAATGTTTAAAGAGTTTAATAAAATTAATACAAAATTTCAAAAGATTAATTGGGGGAAGGGGGCTGCACGCAGACTTTATCCACTCTCTCTCATATACACACACACACATACGCAAACATATGTTCATTCTCATACGCACATGCTTACTCTTTTCTCCCTCCAGAATGCATAAGCGGCAGCAGCTTTCACCTTCAGCCCACAGAGCTGACTGGACTCCACTTCCTACCTCCCAGGGCAGACATTAATCCAACTTCTTCTAGCTGTGGTGACTGCACCTTCTTTGTCCCACCCACGCAGGCCCATGTGACACAACATCCTCTTCTGTGCCCAGACAGAAGGAAAGAACAAAGAGTCACAATTGTCGCAGTCTTGACATTGCTGTGCCACCCTCCAAAACTGTGGTGCACTAGGTGGCTGCCTAGTTCCTCCACTAGCCCTGCACTATCTCCCGCTCAACCCCACCCTTTCCCTCTTACTTCCCTCTCCCACCTCACTCACACTCTTTCCCCTTTCCTCTTATTCATATCTCCCCCTCTCTTTCCTCCCCTCATACCCTCTCCTATCCTCTCACTCAACCCCTTCCCTCCCCTCTCATTCATTCACACCCATCTCTCCCCTCCTCTCCATCCCATCTCACTGACTTATCCCACCCCCTCCCCTCTCTCACTCACTGACTCCTCCAGTCCCATCCCTTCTCCACACATACACACATAGAAACAAGACATCAGAAAAAGACTATATGGCCAACTAGTCTGAGAACTTTCTCATTCTCTTTCTCACTCACTGACCTCTTCCAAATCCATTCCTTCTCCACAAATATACATATTCTCATTCTTCTCTTCCCTCACACCCCACCCACCCATTGGGTCTTCTTCTATCCAGTGGGCAAATCACCATCCTATGCTGCCATGGGGTCCTCTTCCTGCTTGTGGGGGATGAGTCATCATTTGGTGGCACCACTGTCACAGCAGCTGGGATCTTATTTCTGGCTGCAGGCCTACTCCTAGGTGGGCCACCCCATTCTGACACTTATGCAATGTTGCCAACTCTTACTTGAAGAAAGTCACTAGATCCACTATGAAAACTCTCCAGATTGGGTAAAAAGTAGCTAAAACCATGTTGTTGCACAGTGGCAACAGCATAGCTGGTGAGCCTATGATTGTGAGGCTAGAGGAATGGCTCACACTTACTCTCTTGCTCTCAGAAACTGACACACACATACTGGCATTCTCTCAGTTACACACACTTTCTGAGACATGCTCAGACACTCTGACATTAAATACTGACAAACATCATGTAAACGGAAACTTTTAATATTTTAGTTTACAAAGTGAGTAGAGACCTCAAACATATTGTTCTTAGTGAGTAGAGACCTTATATATATTTGGTGGAGATAACTTGATATTAACTCACACTAATTACCGATAGCTCTTGCTTCGTGTATCCTGTAATTCTACAGGTACATTAATTCACCATCTTTCAATTATATATAATCATGGGTCTCACTCCTTGTGGGTCTCGCTCACAAATTGTTTGGTGGGTCTCACTAATTTTTTCTTTTTTTTCCTTTTTTCCTTTTTAACAATGAGCAAATATAGCAAGTTTATTTCTTGTATTTTTGAAATTCTATCTGTTATTGCTAAGTGTTACTTTAAGCAATATATACTGTATTGCACAAAGTTTTCACACTACTTTTTTTTTTTTTTTTTTAAAGTCCAAATATTTCCCCGCTAGCAATTTTGCCGCTGGCAACTTGTATATTCTTTAGCGTTGAGCAACATATATGCTTCCACTTTTTTGAGGGTTCAAACACTTTCCCGCTGGACACCTGCTCTTCCACTTTGTTGAAAGTTAAGAGTTCAAACATTTTCCCACTGGCAATTTATATATTGCCTTCCCACTGGCAGATTTTTGCCAGCAACTGAGCAGCGCTTTAGCGCTACTTATTCAAAGTTCGAATATTTTCCCGCTGACAATTTATATGCGCTGTGCGGTAGCACTAAAGCACTGCTCAGTTGCTGACAAAAATCTGCCAGCGGGAAAGCAATATATAAATTGCCAGTGGGAAAGTGTTTTAACTTTCAACAAAGTGGAAGAGCATATGTCCAGCGGGAAAGTGTTTGAACCCTCAAAAAAGTGGAAGCATATATGTTGTTCAACGCTAAAGAACATACAAGTTGCCAGCAGCAAAATTGCTAGCGGGGAAATATTTGGACTTTTTTTTTTTAAAAGCAGTGTCAAAACGCTGTGCAATACAGTATATATTGCTTAAAGTAGCACTTAGCAATTGCAGATAGAATGTCAAAAATACAAGAAATATGCTTGCTATATTTGCTCATTGTTAAAAAGGAAAAAAAAAGAAAAAATTAGTGAGTGAGACCCACCAAAAAATTTGTGAGCGAGACCCACTAGGAGTGGGACCCATGATTATATATAATTGAAAGATGGTGAATCAATGTACCTGTAGAATTACAGGATACACGAAGCAAGAGCTATCAGTAATTAGTGTGAGTTAATATCAAGTTATCTCCACTAAATATATATGAGGTCTCTACTCACTTTGTAAACTAAAATATTAAAAGTTTCCATTTACATGATGTTTGTCAGTATTTAATGTTGATTAATTGCATCATATGAAGCAGTTCTATTGATAATATGTGTCAGACACTCTGACATACACGCACACACACACATATGCTTCTACTGCTGCTCATATGCTCACTTAGCAAGTATCCCCTCTTCAGGGCTGGTTTACGAAGGGCCCCACATCATCATTATATAGAGTTCCTACTCTTGTTGCCTTCCCTTACCCATCCTACAGCAGCCACCTTTACACTTCCTCCTCCTTCTTCAGGTACTCACTGTCTCCATTTGCACTATCAATGGCCCACTGCACTGCCCTTTTCTGAGATAAGCCCAGCCAACTCACACAGAGGCCTGACCAGCAGGGCACAGAACTTCCCCTGACTCCCAGCAGCCAAAAAAAGATTACTGATGATAAAACATAGCCCTCACCTTGTCTTCTTCTGCTGTTGTCAGCCTGTCATCAAGTGATTACAAAGTTGCAGATGCTGCTTTTTTTTTTCTGCTGGCAGAGATTTGTTCTCCTTCCAACAGAGAGAGCTCATCTGTATTGTCATCAGATTCCCCAAGGTGGAGGGAGGAGAGGGGAGAGACTGAATCAGCAGATCCTAAGAAGTGAGGGGGCAGCAGGACCAGCAAGCATGGCACTCTAGCCATAGGTCTCCCTCTCTTGCATCACTCTAGCCAAAAGAGGTCTCACTCACTTACACTCTTGCTGGAAGAGATCTTACTCTCTATACTCCCTTTCAGTACTCTAGCCAGAGGCGATCTCACTCTCTTGCTCTTTAGACAGAGGTTCTCACTCATTTTCACTCTTGCCAGAAGAGATCTCACTCTCTTGTACTCTCCTGCAGCACTCTAGCCAAAAGAGGTCTCACTCCTCACTCTCTTGTGATCTCTAGTCAGAGGAGGTCTCACTCTCTTATACTTTTCAGCTTCAGGATGGAAATGTACAAGGGGAGGGGGGAGCAGTTGTTGCCAGAGGTAGCCTGAATTTTGGGAGGGGTGGTGCCCATGGCCCCTGTGGCCCCCTTTCTGAACCTATGCATCTATATTGCTTGGATTTTATGACTGTTTTACCCTCAGTATTACTGCCTTTGACCTAATCTTGTTACTTCCATTTTTAAAACAGTGTGGTACGCAATCTGCAGTTTGTAACCCAAAGCAATATTTTGAGGTCTTGTCCAAAGATCACTTGTGTACAATGATCTTGTGTACAGAATTGATAATGTGATCACAATTATGTCTCATATCTAATTTTAGAGATCGAGAACTGTTATACCAGGCCTTTCCCCTTTTCGATCTGTGAAAGGAAATATAGAAGTTGGAAATTCAGGATTATCTTTAAGAAAACGTTGGGTTGGACAAGGTCTTGGACTAGGACCTATGCCTGGACAAAATCAGGGACATGGTCATGGGCATGAACATGGCCGTGGCCATGGACATGGTAATGGACATCAGCATGAGAAAAAACAAAAGAAGGACAAAAAGGACAAAAAGGACAAAGACAAACGAAAGGATGACAAAAAGAAGGGCGAGTCTTCTGAAGAATCTGAAGAATCTGGTCCTGTGAAACCACAGATAGTTACAACGTTAGTTCCTTCTTCTGTTACATCAAAACTAGAAGAATCCACACCTACTCCTGATCCAGTTACAAAACAGCCAGATGTGGTAACAGCTATATCAATCTCCGTTGTTTTTATTGATGATGAAAGTACAACTATGCCACCTACAGAAGACATTGTGGCAGTTATTCCTGATCTTCCTTTGGAACCAGAGAGTCCTCTTCTAAATCTTCCAGATGAGTTTTCACTGGATCTCCCAGCACCTGTTTTGCCACTGTGCCCTGGAAACTTATGGAAGGCTGCAGCACCTCTTAACAATAATCCAAAGATACATAATGGCCCAGCAGAAACAAGTCCAGTAATTGAAAAAAATGAGTCTGTTGACTCAGCCACACCTGCCACGCCTGGAACATTCAGTGATGCAGACCTCCTGCCTTAGGGGTAGATTTTCAGACGAGTGCGAATAGCCTACTTTTGTTTGCGCTCCAGGCGCAAACAAAAGTATGCTGGATTTTAGTAGATACGCGCGTAGTCGCGCGTATCGGCTAAAATCCTGGATCGGCGCGCGCAAGGCTATCGATTTCGTATAGCCTGCGCGCGCCGAGCCGCGCAGCCTACCCCCGTTCCCTCCTAGGCCGCTCCGAAATCGGAGCGGCCTAGAAGGGAACTTTCCTTTGCCCTCCCCTCACCTTCCCCTCCCTTCCCCTACCTAACCCACCCGCCCGGCCCTGTCCGCCGGGCCGCGACCTGGGGGCGGGTACGGAGGGCGCGGCCACGCCCCCGGGTCGTAGCCACGCCCCCGTACCCGCCCCCAAAACGCTGCCCACACGCCCCCGAAACGCCGCGACGACTGGGCCCGCCCCCCGACACGCCCCCGACACGCCCCCCTCCGAGAACCCCGGGACTTACGCGAGTCCCGGGGCTCTGCGCGCGCCGGGAGGCCTATGTAAAATAGGCTTCCCGGCGCGCAGGGCCCTGCTCGCGTAAATCCGCCCGGTTTTGGGCGGATTTACGCGAGCAGGGCTCTGAAAATCCGCCCCTTAATTTTTAAACCATTACCTAATAAACTTCAGACTGTAAAATGTGCTTTTCTGAACTGTTTGAAGTCTCAGATTTCTCATTGATATGAGACATTAAGATAATCCATACTTGTATCTCATGACATTTTTGCGTTTGACTTCAATATATCGTCCACAAAGGAGTGCAAAGAACAATGAAGGTCCAATTTTAATCTTCATCAAAATTATTTATTTTAAATGTTCAAAGTCGCCACTCCAACTTTCAAAAACATGCACAATCGAATGACTGTTTCAGGGTCCCCCGACACGGACCCCGTGTTTCGCCCGTAGGCTGCGTCGGGAGGGACAGTCTGTAATTACAATAAAAGCTTCAAAACAGCTGTGGAATTCATACAGCTCAAGCAGCGAGGAGGGCTGTATGAATTCCACAGCTGTTTTGAAGCTTTTATTGTAATTACAGACTGTCCCTCCCGATGCAGCCTACGGGCGAAACACGGGGTCCGTGTCGGGGGACCCTGAAACAGTCATTCGATTGTGCATGTTTTTGAAAGTTGGAGTGGCGACTTTGAACATTTAAAATAAATAATTTTGATGAAGATTAAAATTGGACCTTCATTGTTCTTTGCACTCCTTTGTGGACGATATATTGATTGTGGAGTGCAACCAGCTCCTTCTCTTATATTTGCGTTTGACTTCAAACAATGATGAAATAAAAATTTTCAGTTTTAAAAAGGGAAGGCTTGGTGTTCTAAATTCTTTTTTCAAATTTGTATCGTAGTAGTTTGCAATTGTTGTCAAAATGTTTAGTAAACATCATGATTTATGTCCTCGAGGCTGAAACTACAAAACAAGACCAGTATTGTAGCACTAAATCGCCAGTATCTTCTAAAATAAAATTGTTTTCTTTAAGCTATGTATTACATTTTCTTTGAGCTGAAAAATGCAACTTGGTTAATAATGCAGGCTTTACATAGAATGATTCAGTGGTACCTGGTGATAATTTGTGAAGGTGCAATTGCACCATCAAAATACCTGTTCTTAAAGGAAAGTTTGAGAGCAGACCAAGGTCTTTACCTTGAGGTGATACTGATGGGTTCTCCTGAGTTGCTCTGTATACTCATACAGATGGAGTGGAGCAGAGGCATTGCTAAGCACTTAAAAGACTTGGGGTATGGGTCCAGAGTACTTAAGCTCATACAGTCTCCCCCTGAGATTTTGATATTTACATTCAACAATCACAATCAGTACCACCACCTCTAACCCCAAGAATTATCCTCTGAGTCTAAAAACATAAAACATTAGTTCTACTGAAATTCTGCTGGCCTTATGGGGACCATTTTAAAAACTTTTAACAACCACACTGATTGATTCTTATAAAATTAGTGATGCACTGCCAGTTTCTTAAGATGTTTTCACCAGTTTAGTTCCACTTGATGAAACTCTCTTTGTTTTCACAAAATTATTAAACCCTTCATCATCTCCTTATAACAAAAAATAAACTGTACATACAATAACTTAATACTGAAAATTACTTTCCAATTATGGGATTCCTAGCAGATTTGAAACCTTTTACTGGTTCATCATGTTTATTTATGTAAACATTATTTATATTCTGTGTAATCTAACATATTCAAATGTGGATTACAATAAAACATTCATAAAAAATACAACACAAAATATAAATTAATCTAAAAATAATGTGCATGAGCTTTTGAAATCACAGATGTCCCTTATTCAGATGTCACATCAGAGACATTATTCATGAATAACATTTTGAACAACATTGAATAACATTTTGAATAACATTTTGAATAACACTTACATTGTTCAATTAAAAGCCATCAAAGCCAGCAGAGAATCCTGTTTAGTCGGGCAGACATACAGCTACTAGATCATTATGTTACATATTCCAATCACTAAACTGAAAATAAAATGCTTTCTTCTATCTTTGTTGTCTGGGTAGTGTTTCTTTTGCATTTGTCTTGGTCTCTTTTTTTCTGATTTCTTCTTGCCTGTCTTTTCCTAACTCCTTTTCCAAGTTCTTCTTTTCATTTTACTTTTCTTCTCTCTCCTGTCATCATCACTTCCTACAACCCCCTATCTTTCTTTCTTTCTTTCATCTAATTTTCCTTTATTTCTCTGCCTCTAAACCTCTCTTATATTGCCATCACTTTACTCTCTCTACCCTCTCGCATCTGGATGTCAACCCTCCTTCTCCCTCACTCTTCTTCTATTCTTCATCTTTCACCCTTCTTCTTCCTCACTCTTCTTCTATTCTTCATCTTTCACCCTCCAGTTTTCCCTGCCCCAACACTTCACTTCTCCAACTCTCCCCTCCATTGCTTCTCTCCCACTCCATGGGTTACTCCTCCCCATCAATATCCAGATTTCTGGTTCCCTTTTCCCCCCCAACTGTATCCCTCTCACCACTCCATATCATCTCTACACTAACTTACTCACTCTCTTTGAACAATTTAATTTACCTCATCTCATACTCTATCTCCTCCAGTTTGTTTCCGTCACCTATCAATTATCCCAATCACCCTCTCTCTGATTCACTCTTACCCTGAGTTATTCCCTAGTATACTCCCCTACCCTTCCCCTAATATCTTTTCTAATTCTCTGCCATGCATAAGAACATAAGAAATTGCCATGCTGGGTCAGACCAAGGGTCCATCAAGCACAGCATCCTGTTTCCAATAGAGGCCAAACCAGGCCACAAGGACCTGGCAATTACCCAAACACCAAGAAGATCCCATGCTACTGATGCCAGTAATAGCAGAGGCCATTCTCTAAGTCAACTTGATTAATAGCAGTTAATGGACTTCTCCAAGAACTTATCCAAACCTTTTTAAAACCCAGCTATACTAACTGCACTAACCACATCCTCTGGCAACAAATTCCAGAGCTTAATTGTGCATTGAGTGAAAAATAATATTCTCCTATTAGTCTTAAATATGCTTCTTGCTAACTTCATGGAGTGCCCCCTAATCCTTCTATTATCCGAAAGTGTAAATAACCGATTCACATCTACTCGTTCAAGACCTCTCATGATTTTAAAGACCTCTATCATATCCCCCCTCAGCCATCTCTTCTCCAAGCTGAACAGCCCTAACCTCTTCAGCCTTTCCTCATAAGGGAGTTGTTCCATCCTCTTTATCATTTTGGTTGCACTTTTCTATACCTTCTCCATCACAACTATATCTTTTTTGAGATGTGGTGACCAGAATTGTACACAGTATTCAAGGTGCAGTCTCACCATAGAGCGATACAGAGGCATTACGACAATTTCCGTTTTATTAACCATTCCCTTCCTAATAATTCCTAATATTCTGTTTGCTTTTTTGACTGCTGCAACACACTGAGCTGACAATTTCAAAGTATTATCCACTATGATGCCTAGATCTTTTTCCTGGGTGGAAGCTCCTAATATGGAACCTAACATTGTGTAACTACAGCAAGGGTTACTTTTCCCTATATGCAACATCTTGCACTTGTCCACATTAAATTTCATCTGCCATTTGGATGCCCAATCTTCCAGTCTTGCAAGATCCTCCTGCAATGTATCACAATCCGCTTGTGATTTAACTACTCTGAATAATTTTGTATCATCTGCAAATTTGATAACCTCACTCGTTGTATTCCTTTCCAGATTATTTATAAATATATTGAAAAGCACCAGTCCTAGTACAGATTCCTGAGGCACTCCACTGTTTACCCTTTTCCACTGAGAAAATCGACCATTTAATCCTATTCTCTGTTTCCTGTCTTTTAACCAGTTTGTAATCAACGAAAGGACAACATCTCATATCCCATTACTTTTTAGTTTTCTTAGAAGCCTCTCATGAGGGACTTTGTCAAACGGCTTCTGAAAATCCAAATACACTACATCTACCAGCATGCTCCTCATTCACCCCTTATGATTCACATACACCAACTCCCCATCAGCTCTCTTTCTCTCTCTCAAACCCTTACTCCTCCTAGTCACTAAGGCCTGGAGTCATCATTCTATCGCAGAATGATGAATCCTGCGAAAACGGGGAGCGGGGGGCAAAGGGGGGACGGACTTGTGAAAGCTGGCAACCTTCGCACCACCGTGGCGTCTTCACTGCCAGCTTTTGCACCGAATAGCGCCACCGTGAAAGGTGGTGCTATTCGACGTGCTACCGGCGATGATGTTACTAACCTTATCGCCGCCAGCGAAGACTTCGCCGAGTCCGCCTCCTCGCCTCCTCCCCTCGCCGCCCCAACTCTGCCCCCAGCATGCTATCTCAAGCGAAAAGGGCCTTTTCGTATGCGATAAAGGCTTATCGCACGCGATAAGCCTTTGAAAATGACCCCCTATGTTTGGCTCTCCACCTCCCTCTCACCCCTGGCTCTCTCACACAACCTTCATCATTTTTGTCCCTCTCCCACCTCAATATAATCTCTGGATCTTTTCACTCATATTACTCCTATCAGCTCTGGCTTTCTTTCACACAGATCCTCTCTGGCTTTTTCTTGCACCTATTGCTGCCAGATCTTTTGTACATCTGGTACACATCCCTCCCACATGGTTCTCATGGTCCCCCAGAGCCTGGATCTCTCTCATTACTGGAGACTACCCACATTTGCATTGCTGATTTCAGGATGATAGAGGAGGAAACTGCATTTACCTCCCCTTCTCCTGCCACCTCTATCATTTTTCCCTTCCTCATGCTACTCCCCCATCCAGAATTTAACGTCTTCCTTACCTACCCCACATTCACCCATTTTGGGCCACCCTTGTCTGACCTCCTCCAACATTCCTCCCCTCTGTACCACAAGCATTCATCTTCACCTCATCCTCTTTCAGCATTTACCTCCTTTCCCTCACTATCAATCACTTATTGCTCCCCAGTTGTGCTCCAGGATGCCACCTTCCTCCTCTCCCATTCTGCCCTCAGATGAATCTTGAGTTCTGGGATCACAGGCTGTGGCTGTGACTGATCCAGTTCCTCCCTCCAGCTGAAACATGATGGGAAGGGAAGAGACACAGCAGAACAGAAAACAAATTGCACTGCTCCCTTGTCCAGCCCCTCTCCTCCTGTTTCTCCTTTCATGCTGCTTGCAGTGACTGTTCCAATTTCACCTCTTCCCCTGCCTGTGGAGAAAGGAAGTCAAAGGGTGAATCTGGAGCAAGTACTGAAGAGAAGAAAACAATTGCTCTGCTCCCTTTTCCAGTCCTTCCTTCCTGTTTCCTACACCTGGAAGGAAGGGAACTGGAACAGTAAATAGACTGAGGTTGATATTCAAAGGGATTTGTTTAGATAAATGTTTGAGTTAGTCAGACAAACCCCGAGATTTGAATATCTGACCCCTGTATCTGGATAAATTTTATCTGGCTAAGTCATTAACCAGATAAAATTTATCAGGATAAATTAGATGTGCTCTCAGGGCATTTCTGAGTGGAGTAAACTTAACTAGATAACTTACTTGGATAGCTCCAATATTCAGAGTTAGCCAAATAAGTTATTCAGCTAAGTCTGGACATGCCTCTGAATAGGGTTAAAGTTAACCAGGAACGTGTCCCCAGACTACTTTAACCTTAACCAGCTATATTCAAAATATATCCAGTTAATTGTCGATCCCCCCAAAACAAAAAAAAACACATCATTGAAGGCCTACCAGTCTAATCTCCTCCCCCACTACAATTGAATGAGTAATGTGAGCCAGAGTGCCGTCTCCCACTCAAGCCTCCAAACGTTACAAAAAATATTGCATGTCTATTGGATCAAGAAGCCTATCCATATCCCCTCTTCCCCTATACATTATTAGCAAAATAAATACAGATCCCCTCCTGAAGCCCACCCTCCCATTTTCCCCCACAAGCCCAATCTGAACCCTCCTGCCCTTACATCCGCCAGGAGACCCGGTACATGCATCTAGCTCCTGGCACATTCAGCATTGCTTTAACAGCAATGCTGGTAAAGCAGAACAGAAAGAAATCTCATTTGATAATGAGTTCTTCATTTCCAGTCTCTGCCAGCAGCGGTCACCCCTGAAATAGCAATCAGCCTCTCTGTTCCTTAGGGTTTGAACACATCACCTCAATGGCATGGCCACAATCTTGACCAAGAGACTTGATCATAGGCTTCCTCTGCTACAGTGCACTATAACGCACTTGAGTTATGCGGCAGTCTCCCCCAACCCCCAGGCCGGCTCTTCCATTAAGTGAATTAGGTGGTCAACTAGAGTGCCAAAATGGAGGGAGTGGCAAAAGAGGTTGCTAGGAATGGCGGGGGGAGGGGGGGGAGGGTGTTGGGAAAGACAGAGGGCTGCTTGAGGGTCAGGAAAGAGAGAGAGGTTGCTGGAAGGAGAAAGAGGGCTGAGGGGGAAGAGAAGAGATTGAGGGGTGGGAACAAGGAGTTGCTGGGGCTGGTGGGGAGAAGAGAAAGGGGGCTACTTTGAAAGAGGGAGGGCTGATGGGGGAGAAATGTGGTAGCTGGGGGAAGAAGGGACTGCCGAAGTTCAGGGATGGAGAAAAGGATGCTGTGTTAGAGCTATCACTGGTAAATATATATGTAACCAGGGAAGGGGAGAGTGCCGGTACAAGACTGAAGATTTGCCTAGGGTACCTAATACCCTTGCACTGGCTCAGACTCTACATCTGTCTCTATATTGTTTATAGATAAAGAAGCTTGCTGAGCTTGTGAACCAACCACCACTACTTATGTCACGCATTCTGAGCACTCACTTTGCTCTTACAATAATGAAGGAAATGTAAATCTAGAAAGCAAGTCACAAATATATTAAGGTAGTCTAATGTTTCCCAACATTTTCAAGCCCAAGGCACACCCACATTAACAAAAATATTGCATTTCCAAGCAACCTCCACAGAGCAGAGAGTGTGGACATGGATAGGACTCATAAGGCAAAAGATCTAGAGAATCACTGAAAGCCCCTACAAATCTCTTCCAATTTTTCCAACAAAAGAAGAGAGGGGACAGAAACACACAATAACCCATCACAATGGACCAGCTCCCTTCATATACAAATGCAGGAGAAGAGACAAATCATTGTGGTGTGGGCAGTTGGACTGGTTAGTTACCTTGGCTGCTGCTACAGGTGACTGTCAGAGTTCCTCCACTGCTATTGCTCCCAATATTCAGTGACTCACACTCACACTCACTCAGTGTATGCTTTCTGTCTTACTCAGCCTGGGATAAGACAGCCTGATAGGACCTAACAGAGAAGGCTCAAGATGAGGAAAAGGAGGTTCTATGTGCATTGTGTGAGTGTGAACAATTATTTAAGGAGTTATTTAGTTAATGTGGAGAACTTTGTAATGCGATAGAAAAGAGTGGAACAAAGATAATCCCTAAGATTGCTAGTGTTATTGTTTGACATAAGGCCTATAAGTTCTGAGAATACGTATGCCATTTTTCTTCGGTTGCTTGTAACAAGATACACGACATGAGATCAGATATATTAAAGAGCAGTTACTCATGAGGTCTGCCATGCAGACATCAGGAAAAACATGACATCGGCAACATAACTTCAGCAGCTTAATGTATAGCTAGTAATGAGCAGATTTTTTATGATGAGCACTGATATGTAAGAACTGAAGGCCAATACTAAATATGGACCAACTATGACTATGAATGCAGTCAGTTCAAGATATGTATTTGTATTTATTTTACATGTGTCTTGATTAAGTTTTATTATTTATGTTTTTATGAATGTTTTTTGTAAACTGCTTAGAAATTTTTGATTTACGGTATATACATTTTTAAATAAATAAATAGCCACACCTAACTGTTGCTGATATGATTACCATAGACAGTTGAAGCCTCAGTACATGACAAGAACATATGGGAGTAGCCCAGAGAAAAAACTGGGGCAAAAGTCAAGAAAATTGGCATAAAAGACCACAGTCAAGATAAACTTGTTAGATCAGAAGAAAAAACATCTATGAAGAATAGCTTGTTGGATATTAAAGTGATTGATGAACTATTTCTGATTGCCAGTGCTGTTTTTCCAATTTTCCAAGATATACAAGGCTCACATTGGAAACTGTGAGGGAAGTATCTTTGCATATATTCTTAATGTAAAATCTAATCTTGTATGCTTTTATTGCTTATTCTCAGATTTATAAGTAAAACTTCTATGCTTATAAATAAGTGAGTTGTATATTCTGTGATGTAATAACCTACCACTTAGCCCAGCTTTTACATTTGGTACCTACAAACAGGAAATTACATCATAGAATTATGTTATTGATTATTTATTGTCAAGTAAACATGTTTATGAAAAATAAGACTAGTAATCAGACATGGTTAATTCCGGACTAGTTCCCAGATAAGCCATGGTATTGTGTAGTGGAGAAACGTGCTAGGTCTAATGTGGCTTGTTATCATTGGGAAGAGTTGGACAAAAAAACAGGACCCTCAGTGGTCAAAATGTCCTCAATTGTAGAAAGAATATGGTTGGAAAATTTAGATGTGAATGGGGCACATGTTTGCTGGTTATTGTTACAAACTAATGCTCAGCAACATAATGAGAATGGGAGGTTGCAGAATCAGATTGCCTTTTTGGAAAAACAGACTCAGGACTATGAGGCACTGCTCTTAGCTCTAAGAACCACTTTTGAATCTGCACAGTCTCAGCGGGACTTTGCTTTAAAACAAGCTGCTGTGGCTGTCTAGGACTCTGTAGCTTATCGTACTCAAGTTTTAGCATAGCATATGCAGCAGGGTCTTCAAGTGTCTACAGCTAAAGTGGCCGCAATTATTAGGAGTCATACCCTGGCTGCAGACCCTGATATCTGGAAGGGATACAATAATGATTATGAGGAGGAAGAGGCAAGTGAGTTGTGGCAGTGCTTCACAAGGAGACCATGCCTGCTTGAAACTGTTAAATATTCATAGGATGAGAGGTTGCTAGAGAAGGAAATTGATGTGGAAAGCAAAGTTCCCAGAACAAGTGCAGATAACATTATGGGGGAAAAAGGGATCCCTAATTCAGAGTCGGCAGACCATTAACATGACCTGTACTTCCAACAATTAGTGCAATTGCCAGATAGATTTTGCCAAAATGAAAAGGAGAATTTGAGGGATTGACTAGTGCATTTGTCAGAACAGGGTGCTGGGTCAGTACAGCTCTCAGATGATGAGCTTGCTGTGATGGGCCCTATCTGCCAAGAACACTTTGTACATGATCATCCACACCACATATTTGCTGCTTCATTAGCTAAGACAGAAATATCATATCTCCTTAATGTAATTGGGGCAGACCTAAGGGAGAAATATAGAGATCACAGTGATCACAAGACCTCATAAGGCAGAAAAGTGGAATACAATTAATGAGGGTGCCCATGTACTATGTAAATTGGAGTTACAATTAGCTATCCAAAAGCTTTTACCTCTTGATTATTGGGAAGTGTATATTACTGCCAGGGTTATGCGCCTGTTTGTACAGACTGCTGGGTCATCATGGTCTGGATTGGCCCTTTCTCTTGTTAGGGAGGTGACACTGAAAGAAAACCTTAACATGATTAAACAATTGATTTCTAAATTGGAAAACCTTTATGGCTTGGGACTAGTGGAGACAGTCATGAAAGGGGGGAGCCCTATAAGGGCATTTTTCCTATGGAGATGGGAGATTCACTCGGACGGACTCCTTCACTTCCCTAAGTGCAGGATCATTCACATAAGCCATCCTTGCCACCTCTTAGGAGTCAGATTTGGCGCTCCTTAATTCGAATGGGGATCCAAAAAGCTGATATTGATGGACTATATAAAAATTGATATATGTGTTATTTGAGCAGCAGGAGTCTATGAGCTCTGGGGGATCTTCAGCCTCCCCTCCCCCCTCCCCCCGGCTCACAGACACCACAAACCTCCAGTAGGAAAGTAGCTGAGCCTCTGTTGCCACATTAAAATACATTACCCCTGGAGAGCGTGGAAGAGAAGGAAGGAGGGACTTGCCCCCTCTCGAGCCATCCGGTTGCTGAGCAGAGATCCAAGCAGGGGAAAGCGCTGCCTGCTTCCCTCTGCCCCGGCTTACCCGAGAAAGAATCAGTGCAGGCAAGCTACAGACCTCCCGCGCTCCGCGAGTTGAGGACCCTTCCGGTATAAAATCGGCGGAAGGGCGGCGCCCCGCTGCCGCCGGCGCGTCGCCTAAGCCGCGCGCGCCGAAGGGGCGCGCGGCTTTGGTCGGCTTAGGCCGGAGAAGGCCGGTGGCCGGCCTTGTTCTTTTATCTCTACCTGATGGGCAAGAAACGGAAAGCGAGAATCGTCTTAACCTCCTCACCAGTGCAAATACATCGCACAGGTCCTATGGACCAACACGTCGTGAGACTGTTGGAAACGCCGCGAGAGGACAGATCGGGAGGTTCTTCTTTAATCTCCCTTAGTCCTGGCGAAGGACAATCACCACCAATGCAGCCAAGAGTGAATTCATCACCCGGGACATCCACGGAACTGGTAGGACCAGTACAGGGAGGTATAGATGTTAGTACACATCCACTACCTCTCCGGACTGAGAATTTTAATCTTCCTAAGACTGAAACACAAATTGTTCCTCCAGTGTATGTAGATACTAACATTAGCCCGGTGATTTTGCCGGACAATGTTACTATGGCTGATCTTGGTCGAATGATACTAAAACTTGACAATAATGTTATAAAGATGAATGAATCATTAGTAACAGCCACAAACGTTAATAAAGGTCTAATTGACGAGTTGGTAAAAAAGGTAGATAAGCATGATAAAGATATAGTAACTATGACAAATAAAATGCAGTTGATTCAGGACTCTGAAAATGTTTTTATAAAGGATAGTATCATGATACATAAGGAAGTTGAATATGTTGAAAATTTAATGAGGTCTAAAAATATGAGAATTATAAATTTTCCTATTACTCGACTTTTATCTCCTTGGGAGATGTTTAAAAAATTTTTGAAAGAGTCTTTATTGTATCAAGATGAAGAAATTCCTAAGATCTCTAAGATATATTATATAGAAAAAAAACTATCTAGAGATAATGATATTCAAAAAGCAAAAGGAGAAGCAATACATTCTCCGGGAATTTCGACCTTCTTAGAGGAGTCAATTGATATTGTTGAAAAAAGAGCTACTCTATTTATATCATTCTTGGCAGAACAAGATAAGGAGTATTTGTTTAAAAGGTTTTTTAGATCAAAGGATTTATTATTTTGTGGATATAAAATGCAAATGTTTCCTGATGTGGCTAGAACCACACAAGCTAGAAGAAAATATTTTTTGTCACTGAAAGCACGAGTACTTGCAATTGGTGCAACTTTTTTCCTGAAATACCCTTGTGTATGTTGTATTAATTATAAAGGTAATAGGTTTGCATTTTTAGATCCTACACACCTAGAAACTTTTTTGGTTGATAAAAGTCAGGTAGCAGTATCAAATGAGATAGTCCAATAAGGAAATTACCAAGCCCTTCCTTCTCTTATAGAAGTTTTCTTTATAAAAATTTATAGAGAATAATAATTGCTGCTGAATTTATGGATATTTATTTTGGTTATTGGTCTCCTCCATTTATGGTATATGTAACAACAGTAATAATGATGGGTATGTATGATTATTATGAATGTTTATATTGTGTTGGAATACATATTTTCCTTTATTCATGATGTATATCATTAATGAAAAATTAATAAAGTTTAAATTAAAAAAAAAATAAATACATTACCCCTATGAATGATCAAAGACCTCATATGAATGTTACCATCTCATAGAAAGGGGGTAATAGGCAACAGACTAATGCTCTGGTAGAAACAGCGGCAGAGGCCACCATTTTGGGTACTTGCCTGGTTCTTATGGCCTGGATTGGCCACTGTTGGAAACAGGATGCTGGGCTTGATGGACCCTTGGTCTGAACCAGTATGGCATTTTCTTATGTTCTTATTATTAGGGGTAACTCATATTGATACAGGAGCCAACCAGTAAAGCTGGAAGGATATGGAGGTACTGTGTGCAGGTCCTAGTGCACAAAATTACAGAGGATGGTCAACGACTGTTTCTTCTTTTATCATTGCTCCCCAGAAAGACTGCATATTAGGAATTGACTTTATCAAACAATTTGAATGGGAAGTTAAACAAGGATGGATGTTTATCCACCCAAAACATACCTTGGTGTCTGCATTTAGTGTGGATTGTCTTCCTGAGTGTGTATCCCTTCTGAAACCTAATGAGATTGTTCATTCTGACCAGTTTAAGACCAAATACCCACCAGCAGTTTTTCAGACAACTACTGATGACTTAAGGGTAGCAAGAGTCTCCTTTTAATAGTCTGGTTTGGCCAGTGTTAAAACCAGATGAGTCTTGGCGACTTACAGTGGATTACTATAAATTGAATGCTATCAACCCGCCACTTCATGCTGCTGTCCCATCAATAGTTGCCTAATACATGCCATCCAAGAAAATAATGGTACTTGGCATACTGTGGTAGACATTAGTAATGCGTTTTTTAGTATTCCTACTGTCCCTTCTAATCAGGAGATGCTTGTCTTCTCGTGGCTTAGGTGACAATACATTTTCACCCAACTGCCACATGGATACATACCTAGCCCAACCATTTGCCATGAAAAGATCGCACAGACATTGGAACATTTAACTTCCAAGTTGCCGGGTTCCATAAAGTTACATCATTATGTAGATATTTTACTTCAAGGAAGAAACACCCAAGAGATTGATGAAACTTTAGTCCTGCTATGTCAGGAATTGGAAAAGGATGGGTGGGTAATAAATCAGACAAAAGTCCAGGGACTCAGGATGTGAAATTTCTGGGTATATGGTGGAAGGAAGGTAAACATTGTATTCCTGAATCAGTGATCAATAAAATCCAACAATTAGCAGCCCCAACCTCGCAGAAGGAGGTACAGTGAGTTTGTGGAATTTTTAATTTCTGACAGAATCATGTGCCATATCTCTCTTAGTTACTGTGACCTCTTGATGCACTATGTAAAAAGGAATGTTATTCCATTGGACAGAGGAAGCGTAGAGTGCATTTGATGCTGCCAAATTGTCAGAGCTTACTGCTCAGAATGTATTTTTATCCTTTTATTCTCAGAATTTTATTCACAGAATTTATTTTATCCTTTTATTCTCAAAATTTATTTTTATCCTTTTATTCTTGAAGTATCAGTATTCCCTATGGGAGCAGACTGATCTCTCTGGCAGATGGATGAGACTGGCTGAAAGAATGAATTATGATTTTGGGGAAGGAAATGGATCCCTGCAACTTTGCAACATACAATCTTAGAGAAACACATTTTAGGAGTTTAGTGGCTTTGATTGAGACTAAGATTATTTATTTATTTATTTGTTTGTTTGTTTGTTTAAGGGTTTTTATATACCGAGGCACGTTTGGAACATCACCTCGGTTTACAATAAAACATAACGTAGCAACAGGCTTTACATAAAACACGTAAACATAATAAATGGTAGCAGGCATAAAACAAAAATTCTTGGACTGGGAGGGATAACAGGATAAAACTTCATAACTAAACCACAACTGCAAGATGAGCATAAGTGCAAATGATCATCAATACAGATGAGCATAAGTACAGAAGAGCATAAATACAGATGAGCATAAATACAGAACAATAAGGAGTTAAAGGCAATGTTGTGCAAGGGGAGGGGGGAGATTGAATAGGAGAAGGTATTGTCAGGGAAAATGTCTTGTGGGTGACTGGAATCATGGGAGATCACCAGAGAGAGGGGCAAGTTGAGAGACAGTCAAGAGTATGCCTGTTTGAGAAGCCAGGTTTTGAGGTTTTGTTTGAATTTCCTGGGGCATAATTCCTGGTGAAGACTTGGGGGCATTTTGTTCCATAGGGCTATTCCCGCAATGGTGAGAGAGCGTTCTCTGGTGGAGACAAGTTTAGTTAGTTTGGGTGATGGTGTAAGAAGTTTTGCCTGATGTTGCGTTATGGTTGGTCTAGTCGGATTGCCGAAGATGAATTGCTCAGAGAACCATTGCATATTATGATTGTGTATGGATTTGTGTATGAGTGTGAGGGATTTATATATTATCCTGGAGGAGATTGGTAGCCAGTGTAGGAACTGGAGAACCGGTGTAATGTGATCGTGACGATGGGCATTGGTAAGCGGGCGGCGGTGTTTTGCAACATCTGCAGGGGTTGGATTGAATTTTTTGGGAGGCCTAGGAGGATCGCATTACAGTAGTCAAGCTTGGATAGGATAGTGGCTTGGAGCACTATGCAAAAATCGTAGGGGTGTAGGTGTAATGGTTGTGGACCCTTAGTCCGGAGCGAAGGATGATAACCCACCGAGAAACAGCCCCGATGAACTCGTCTCTGGAAGGTGGTATTGGCAACAGTCCTACTCGAACTAAAGTCTTGCAGAACAGCCAGGTGGCCCTCCGAGGAGCGGATAGCCTTGGAGCGTCAGGAGCCCCCAAGGAGCGGGTACTACTGACATTCGTACAAGTGTCGGGTATTCACGAAGGAACAGGCCGGTCCGAGGGTTTGAGACAGGTGGTGAAAAAGCAGAGACGGAGCCCAGCCGGAGCTCCGGGGCTGGCAGCAAAGTGTGGTGTCGAGATCCAGGCAGAAGATCCAGGGCTGGCAGCAAGGAGCAGAGTCAGGATCCAAACCAAGGTCAGGGCGGGCAGCAGACAGACAAAAACCAAGAACTAATCCGAAGTCAAGCCAGGAGAAGACTGCAAGAAGAGACAAAGGCAGGCAAACACCACAGGAACCTTGTTGCAAGGCGCCTTCCAGGTCCCAGGGAGAGGTTTAAATCTCCTTGGCTGATGACGTCATCTTCTGGGGCCGGCCTGGTTTTTGTGCCGCGGCCCCTTTAAGGGGCGGAGCCTGCCACACTCTCCCCAATGCTGACTGCAGGAACGCCGGGGAAGTCGCGCCGCGAATCGTGCGTCGTCTGCTGCATCGAGGGGGTCCCTATGCCGGCAAACCAACGAAGGTAGGGGGATCTGGCCGGGGGCTACCGTGGCCAGGTGCCACAACAGTACCCCCCCCCTCTTACACCCCCTCCTGGAAGGACTGGGCTTACCAGGATGTGTGAAATGAAAGTACTGAAGTAAAGTTTTATCCAAGATATTCAATGATAGTTCCCACGAATTCTCCTCCGGACCAAAGCCTTCCCACGCAATCAGATATTCCCACCGTCTGTGGTTACAATGGACGTCAAGAATCTCTCGTACTTGATAGATCGGGTCATCATCCGATTCAACATCCGGAGGTAGAGGCGGAGCAGCATGGAATGAAGAGGAAATCAATGGTTTCAGCAAGGAGACATGGAAAGAGTTATGGATTCGAAGACTGGCGGAGCTCCGGGGCAGGCAGCAAGATCCGGGGCCGGCAGCAAGGAGAAGAGTCGGGGTCCAAACCAAGGTCAGGGAGGGCAGCAGACAGACAAAAACCAAGAACCAATCCGAAGTCAAGCCAGGAGAAGAAGACTGCAAGAAGAGACAAAGGCAGGCAAACACCACAGGAACCTTGTTGCAAGGCGCCTTCCAGGTCCCAGGAAGAGGTTTAAATCTCCGCTGGAAGGTCAAAGATCTTTAATAATCCTAGGGTTTCGGCCCTAGTGTCTGGTATATTGAGATTAAGTACCTTGCCCATTTTCTCCAAAACGTTGGGATAGGTCAGATCTTCCGGTAGGGAATAAGGTTCTGTGGGTTCCTCTGCCGGTTCGGAAGGATACTCGGTGGAGGAGTCGGGAGATATAGATTGAATATCCTGAGAAACCGGCTGAGGCAGAAGGTCCGGAGATCATGGTACCTGGACTGGTACAGGAGACAGGATAGGAGGTGAAGGTGACCTCTAGCACAGGGTGATGAGTGCGCTGATGGTTGTGGAGACGCCGCTGCACTACTAGGGGAGGAGGCGGGAAATTGGAATGAAGCCTGCATGA
Source organism: Rhinatrema bivittatum (assembly GCF_901001135.1). Taxonomy (NCBI): domain Eukaryota; kingdom Metazoa; phylum Chordata; class Amphibia; order Gymnophiona; family Rhinatrematidae; genus Rhinatrema; species Rhinatrema bivittatum. The sequence goes on from NC_042623.1 coordinate 235,564,153, forward strand.
CCTCAAAGAAGCCTGATAAAGCTTGTGACAGGTTGAAGAAAGCTTCCTGCTTTTGAGGAGGCATGGGAGGTCGAGGCGGTGCAGTTGGACGGTTTGTCGGCACCGCCGCCAATAGGATATCAGAGTCTGGTGCCCGCCTGTGATGTTGAGGTGTATGTGATACCTCTGACAACGTGCATTTCTTAGAAAGTGGCTCTTGAAGTGCATCTACCCTGGAACGGTGCTTGGAGGCAGAGGACAAATCCGAGAATACCCGAAGCGATGAAGAGGATGACAAGGGGGAGCGGGAAGTGATTAATGGGACCCCTTCCCCTTCGGATATGGACAAATAGTCAGGTGACCCAGGTCCCAGAGACAATGGAGCATGTCCCTGTGATGTTAGCGGGGCTGGTCTAGTTGGAGACATATGGATCTGTTGCCCCCTGTCCCCCCTTTGCCTTCTTTGCGGGCGGTAAAGGAGGTTGCGTTGATGGCCTGGATGAGACAGTGCAAGGTGTCGGCAAATGCGTCAACTGCTTTGTGGGCCCCTGCGATGTAGCTGCCGTATGTGTCGTCGAGCTGTGGTGCATCGGCGGCAGGGTTTTGTGACCCGCTGGTGTCTCTTGTCTGCAGCGCTGGAACGTGCGTCGGCGCCGTGGTCGATGCACTGAGTTTTTTCTTCAGCTCTGACGACTTCGATTTGTGCGCCGTGCAAGAATGCGCCACGTCGATCCATGGATTCGGTGCATCATGCGTCGGGGATTTTTGTGCCATGGAGTCTTCGGGTGCGCGTGCCCCTGCCTTTGTCCGTCGCTCCGACGCATCTGATGCCCCTCTGCTATGGTGTTTGGCACGGGTATGGTCCCGACCCCGGGGCATCTCCAGCTTGTTTTGTGCCGGCGCTCACTTCCTGGCCTGGAGGTCAAGGGTTCCACCAAGGACGCTCGACGCTTCAGTGGCAGTGTTGGGGCGGTAGGCCCCAGGGAAGAGCGGGCCTCGGATGGTGGGGCATACGATCCCCTTCATGCTACCTTTAAGGGCATCATCTTTTCCGCCCATTGCCTTCAAGCTCTGGGGGTCATCCGTCCACACTGCGGGCATGTTTCCATCAGGCTGTCTGGGCCCAGACACCGATAACAGCGGTCATGTCCATCCGTAATGGACATGACCTTTCCGCATAGGCAGGGTTTGAACCCTGAAGGTTGGGGGCCGTCTTTCCTGCCGTGTTCCGCCTTGTTTTTCTAATTTTTAAACTTTTTTCTCTTCAGAGAGATTATGATGCTGAGGAGGTCTGAAGCTCCGCGTGCGATCCCGCGCAGGGAAAAACAGACTGAGGAGAGTCGATTCCAGTGCAGGAACCCACGCGCAGCCTCAGTGCAAAGCTCTGACATCACTTTGAAGCTCCACCTCCTGGGCCCTGATGAACAGTTCCCATGACAGCATGGCTAATTCAGCCCTGCTATCGCCGGGAAAAACAAAATTATTAGGTAAGCAATTTCTCCATTTCCTAGGTGTAGACAGATGGCCTCAGGACCAATGGAACGTATCAAAGCTGCTCCCGAGCAGGGTGGGAGGCTGCCCGCAGTCCAGTCAACACCACATGTGCAAAGGCTGCGTCCTCTAACTGATAAACCTGGAATGCTCCCTGTTCCACGCGCAGGTCACCAGAGGCAGGCAAAGCTCCGGAGTCTCAATGCGTGGATGAGACGATGGTGCAAGGAAGAGGGATTCAGTTTTGTTAGGAACTGGGGAACCTTTTGGGGAAGGGGGAGTCTCTTCCGAAGGGATGGGCTCCACCTTAACCAGGGTGGAACCAGACTGCTGGCGCTAACCTTTAAAAAGGAGATAGAGCAGCTTTTAAACTAGAACAAAGGGGAAAGCCGACAGTCGCTCAGCAGCGCATGGTTCGGAGAGATGTATCTTTAAAGGATACTAATGATGCATTAGAATTAGGGCATCCCGACAGTGAGGTTCCAATAATTAGAAAAGTAGTCCAAGTGCCTGTAACTAAAAACTCACCTGAGCTAAAAAATTCTAACTTATCCCTATCAATTAAAAAGCAGAATAAAAATACAAACAAAAAACAAACTTTGAAATGTTTGTATGCTAATGCCAGAAGTCTAAGAAGTAAGATGGGAGAATTAGAATGTATAGCAGTAAATGATGACATAGACTTAATTGGCATCTCAGAGACATGGTGGAAAGAGGATAACCAATGGGACAGTGCTATACCGGGGTACAAATTATATCGCAATGACAGAGAGGAGCAGTCGGGAGGAGGTGTGGCGCTTTATGTCCGGGATGGCATAGAGTCCAACAGGATAAACATCCTGCATGAGACTAAATACAAAATTGAATCTTTATGGGTAGAAATCCCTTGTGTATCAGGGAAGACTACAGTGATAGGGGTATACTACCGTCCACCTGGTCAAGATGGTGAGATGGACAGTGAAATGCTAAGAGAAATTAGGGAAGCTAACCAAATTGGTAGTGCAGTAATAATGGGAGACTTCAATTACCCCAATATAGACTGGGTAAATGTATCATCGGGTCACGCTAGAGAGATAACGTTCCTGGATGGAATAAATGATAGCTTTATGGAGCAATTGGTTCAGGAACCGACGAGAGAGGGAGCAATTTTAGATCTAATTCTCAGTGGAGCACAGGACTTGGTGAGAGAGGTAACGGTGGTGGGGCCGCTTGGCAATAGTGATCATAATATGATCAAATTTGATTTAATGACTGGAAAAGGAACAGTGTGCAAATCCAAGGCTCTCGTGCTAAACTTTCAAAAGGGAAACTTTGATAAAATGAGAAAAATTGTTAGAAAAAAACTGAAAGGAGCAGCTACAAAAGTAAAAAATGTCCAAGAGGCGTGGTCATTGTTAAAAAATACCATTCAAGAAGCACAGTCCAGATGTATTCCGCACATTAAGAAAGGTGGAAAGAAGGCAAAACGATTACCGGCATGGTTAAAAGGGGAGGTGAAAGAAGCTATTTTAGCCAAAAGATCTTCATTCAAAAATTGGAAGAAGGATCCAACAGAAGAAAATAGGATAAAGCATAAACATTGGCAAGTTAAATGTAAGACATTGATAAGACAGGCTAAGAGAGAATTTGAAAAGAAGTTGGCTGTAGAGGCAAAAACTCACAGTAAAAACTTTTTTAAATATATCCGAAGCAGAAAGCCTGTGAGGGAGTCAGTTGGACCGTTAGATGATCGAGGGGTTAAAGGGGCACTTAGAGAAGATAAGGCCATCGCGGAAAGATTAAATTATTTCTTTGCTTCGGTGTTTACTGAAGAGGATGTTGGGGAGGTACCCGTAATGGAGAAGGTTTCATGGGTAATGATTCAGATGGACTGAATCAAATCACGGTGAACCTAGAAGATGTGGTAGGCCTGATTGACAAACTGAAGAGTAGTAAATCACCTGGACCGGATGGTATACACCCCAGAGTTCTGAAGGAACTAAAAAATGAAATTTCAGACCTATTAGTAAAAATTTGTAACTTATCATTAAAATCATCCATTGTACCTGAAGACTGGAGGATAGCAAATGTAACCCCAATATTTAAAAAGGGCTCCAGGGGCGATCCGGGAAACTACAGACCGGTTAGCCTGACTTCAGTGCCAGGAAAAATAGTGGAAAGTGTTCTAAACATCAAAATCACAGAACATATAGAAAGACATGGTTTAATGGAACAAAGTCAGCATGGCTTTACCCAGGGCAAGTCTTGTCTCACAAATCTGCTTCACTTTTTTGAAGGAGTTAATAAACATGTGGATAAAGGTGAACCGGTAGATATAGTATACTTGGATTTTCAGAAGGCGTTTGACAAAGTTCCTCATGAGAGGCTTCTAGGAAAAGTAAAAAGTCATGGGATAGGTGGCGATGTCCTTTCGTGGATTGCAAACTGGCTAAAAGACAGGAAACATAGAGTAGGATTAAATGGGCAATTTTCTCAGTGGAAGGGAGTGGACAGTGGGTGCCTCAGGGATCTGTATTGGGACCCTTACTGTTCAATATATTTATAAATGATCTGGAAAGAAATACGACGAGTGAGATAATCAAATTTGCAGATGACACAAAATTGTTCAGAGTAGTTAAATCACAAGCAGATTGTGATAAATTGCAGGAAGACCTTGTGAGACTGGAAAATTGGGCATCCAAATGGCAGATGAAATTTAATGTTGATAAGTGCAAGGTGATGCATATAGGGAAAAATAACCCATACTATAATTACACGATGTTGGGTTCCATATTAGGTGCTACAACCCAAGAAAGAGATCTAGGTGTCATAGTGGATAACACATTGAAATCGTCGGTTCAGTGTGCTGCGACAGTCAAAAAAGCAAACAGAATGTTGGGAATTATTAGAAAAGGAATGATGAATAAAACGGAAAATGTCATAATGCCTCTGTATCGCTCCATGGTGAGACCGCACCTTGAATACTGTGTACAATTCTGGTCGCCGCATCTAAAAAAAGATATAATTGTGATGGAGAAGGTACAGAGAAGGGCTACCAAAATGATAAGGGGAATGGAACAACTCCCCTATGAGGAAAGACTAAAGAGGTTAGGACTTTTCAGCTTGGAGAAGAGACGACTGAGGGGGGATATGATAGAGGTGTTTAAAATCATGAGAGGTCTAGAATGGGTAGATATGAATCGGTTATTTACTCTTTCGGATAGTAGAAAGACTAGGGGACACTCCATGACGTTAGCATGGGGCACATTTAAAACTAATCGGAGAAAGTTCTTTTTTACTCAACGCACAATTAAACTCTGGAATTTGTTGCCAGAGAATGTGGTTCGTGCAGTTAGTATAGCTGTGTTTAAAAAAGGATTGGATAAGTTCTTGGAGGAGAAGTCCATTACCTGCTATTAAGTTCACTTAGAGAATAGCCACTGCCATTAGCAATGGTTACATGGAATAGACTTAGTTTTTGGGTACTTGCCAGGTTCTTATGGCCTGGATTGGCCACTGTTGGAAACAGGATGCTGGGCTTGATGGACCCTTGGTCTGATCCAGTATGGCATTTTCTTATGTTCTTATGTGTAAGGAGGACCACGTCACAGCTCGGCAGATATCAACAGGAGACAACAATCTAACCTCCGCCCATGACGCTGCCTGAGCCCTTGTGGAATGAGCCCAGACCTGAGTAGGCAATGGCTTCTCAGCATCCACATATGCGGCCGTGATCATCTCCTTAATCCAGCAAGCTATTGTAGCCCACGAAGCTGGTTCGCCCTGCTTCCTTCTATCATGAAGGACAAACAGGCAATCTGACTGTCAGAGAGGTTCAGAAACTTCCAGATATCACACTACAAGTCTCTTGACATCCAAGGAATGCAGGAGGCGATGATACTCTGCATCCCAGATGTTATCTAGAGATGGCAAAGAAATGGACCAATTCAAATGAAACTCAGAGACCACCTTAGGCAAGAAGGATGGAACAGTCCCAACTGTGACACCCCTGGAATCACCCGAAGGAACAGATCCCAGGAAGACAAGGCCTGCAGCTCGGAAATGTGACAGACAGCCACCAGAACAGTCTTCAAGGTTAATAACTGCAAGGAAAGGGTGCATATGTGGGAGCCTGACAAAATGAGAGCCTATGTGTGTGTGGAAGCTGTAGAGAGTTAGAGCCTGTGATGGAAAGCATGTGAAAGTGAGAGGTTGTGTGAGTGAGCCTGTGAGAGCAAGAGTTTGTGTTCTGTGAGGGGTAAAGCATGAGAATGAGAGTTTGTGTGTGCATGAGAGAAAAGGGAGCATGTAAGAGTGAAAGCTTGTGTGTGTGACAGAGGAAGGGAAGATGGGAGAGCGAAGAAACAGAAAGAGAAAAAAGAGACCCTGAAAAAGACAAATAGGAGAAAGTGGAATCAACCAATTAGAAAGAAAAAGATCAAAGGTAAAAAGAAAAAGATTTTTTAGGATTGGAATATGCCATCTTTGGGAATGTGCATTTCTTGTTTTGCTGTTTTTTTCAATATTCCACTAAATTTCTATTTTGGTTTTCTTTGCATGTTTCTGTTACTAATTTGTAGTCCCTTATTTTTGTACTAGGTAAGGGTCAATCTATATTCTGCATGTGGGACTGATGTGCAGCATTTCTGATGGTATGTAGTTTCTCTGTACAGATTTGCAACAGTGCAGTTTGTATTAAGTAGTATATTAGTGTTCTAGAGCAGGGGTGGGCAAACATTTTTTTTTTTTTTAAAGAGGGCCAGAATCCCCCTTAGAACTTTGTGAGTGGGGGTGTGTGACCCCCCTTAGAATTTTGTGAGGAGGGAGGGCACAGTTATACTGGCAATTATAGCCCAGTTAGAAGACCAAAGCAGCAACCATACCAATAAAAAGAATAATTCAACACAATTAAATAGAATAACATCAAATTGTTACAAACTCATATAAAAATGTTCCAAACATCCATAAAATATTTCAAAACAAACACATCAAATACCTACTAATTAAAATTAGTAAGGATTTAAAAAAGAGTCCTGCTCTCTGAGAACTTTTGATTTCCTGATACCCTGAGATTGTCATGGATTAGCAGGCTGAGGGGGCGGGGGGTTGTTGCACACACGTGCTCTCTTTCTCTAACCAGCCTCTATATACATGCTCTCTCTCACCCATATACACAATGTGCTCACTCACCAACACACACACATAAACATGCACTCTCTCTCTAACTCCCTTACATATATATATACACACACACACACACATGCACTCTCACTGGTTCCGTCATACACACATACACTCACTTTCACTATGTTGCGTCGGAGGTGTACCCTTGGGCTGAGGTGGGATTGACACAACCTGTAGGCAAGGACCTATGCGTCCCCACCGTCAGCAGGTGGAGTGAGTTGAAGCTAGAGGCCACTGGAGCTTTACCTATACCAGCCCTCGTTCCCCTCGGGTTGAGCCTCTGGGTGCCAGGGCAGGCAGGACTTAGGTGGGCCTCAGGGTTAACTAGAGATGGAAAGTAATTCAGCCCAGAGACAGCAGCTGGTAGATGACACAGTCCTATCCTGGACAGGATTCGATACTGGAACTCAGGCGCCAATGGAACAATGAGTAACCAGAGGCGCTCAAGCAAAAGAAGGCCTAAGCCTTCTAAGTCCACATCCAGAGAATGTTATATTTTGTGAGGTTTGGGTGGACCCTTGGACACCATGGTAGCTGACCATGCTCACAGGGGGCAGTCCCATGAGGGGCCACAGGTCAGGCTCAGCTGAGGACACACAGAGACTGATCTTTTATTAAACCATATTGTGTAGCCACCAGAGGTGTCAGTGATGAGTAGTTGAAGTAGCCCGGCTGGGCTAGTATCCCTCAGGCGCTGGAACAGAGACTCCTCTGGTAGCAGTGCTGTAGTGGAAAGAACTGAGAATAATGAGTACAGTGGAATATGAACAAGCCCCAGTATGGAGAACCCAGGATAGGAAGAGCAGGCCCTCAAGGAGCAGGTACCTGATCCCTGAGAGGTTTGAAGGAGATGTACTCACACAGTGGTTCCACATAGGAGATGGCACCAGGGCTGGAACGGAGGCAGGCCCTTGAGGAGCGAGAACCTGGTTCCAGGGAAAGCTCTGAGGTGGAGATGGTAATACTCACTGGTGTTGAAGATAGCGAATCCTTCCAGGCAGAGGAGAAGGTAGGAGCAGGCAGCGAGTCAGAGAACATGGGCCCTCGAGGAGCGAGTACCGGTTTCCTGATAGTGACCTGAAAAGCAAGTGAGGCCCCCGAGGAGCGGGTACCCCGTTAGCGTTAAGAGTCCAATGAAGATTGGAGGCAGAGTAGCTGGGTACAGAAAGCAAATCTCATCCGTATGAATCCCCCTTGCTAACTCAAAGGCTAGCAAACAGTGTAGGCTTTAAATATCCGGGCAGCGTGATGTCATCACAGGGGGATGCCCCTGAGGTTCGCAACAAGTAGGAAATGAGCAAGGGCTGCGCGGCGCGGCGCGTGCGCCCTAAGGTACAGACAGAGCATGGCAGGAGGCAGCGCCCAAGCCGGTCCGGGGATGCCGGAGAGGATGGCAGATAGACTTTGCGGCAGCCAGGCGTCCATTAAAAGCAAGAGGAGGAGCAAAAGGAGAGAGGTAAGAGGAGTGCAGCCATCGGGAAGGGACGGTTGCAACAGAGAATAGGCAAGGAGAGGCGTCACTGACAGGCGAGGATCAGAGCCAGGAAGTGGAAGTTGTGGCAAGCAGCATAGAACTCTGGACAAGGAAAGTCTGTAGCATAGTCGTTCAAAGCAAGGGTTAGGACACGGAGAAGGCAGGAGTGGCAAAGGTCTGGGGCTGGAGAGAAGCTGAATAGTCAGGTGTAGCAGAGGTCCGGGGCTGGAGAGAAGCTGAAGAGTAGTCAGACGTAGCGGAGGTCCGGGGTTGGAGAGAAGCTGAAGAGTAGTCAGACGTAGTGGAGGTCCGGGGTTGGAGAGAAGCTGAAGAGTAGTCAGACAGCGGAGGTCCGGGGCTGGAGAGAAGCTGAAGAGTATTCAGGCGTAGCAATGGTCAAATCCAAGAGTGAGTCCAACACATAGACGAACAGGAACGAGGAGAAGAGGAACCACAGGAAACAGGAACATCACGAAGACACAATTCTAGGATCAGCAACGAGTACTCGGACTAAGAGGAGAACTGTTGCAAAGGCAATACTATGGAGCGAGGCCTGAGCTTTTATACGCTGAAGAGTCTGACAGCATCTGGGTCCGCAGCCAGGTTCCCGCCACGGGTCCTTTAAAAGAATCAATGATGTACGAGCGCCTAGGAAGGGACACGGCACTGATGGCGGCGTCTCTCCGCGGGCCACGCAGAGAGGCCAGACGAGCAGGGACATCTTGGCTGGCAACACTGGCTAGCGTGGCAAGTCCGGAGGCACTGGAGGGAACCCGAGGTCGGAACTGGCGGCCCACCGCTGCCAGGGGAGAGGAGCCAGGCACTGGAATCCTTCTGAGGTGAGAGGGCCGCGCTGCGGGGCTGCCGTGGGCGGCACGTGTAACTAACTGGCTCTCTCATACACACAACCCAGACAAGCTTCCGTTAATTCTTACACATACCCTCTTCCCCAGACAGGCACCCACTCTTACACATACAGACCCCCCCAGGCAGGCACCCATTCATTCTCACACACACAGATCCCCAGGCAGACACCCATTCATTCTCAAACACAGACCACCAGACTCCCATTCATTCTCACACATATGGCAGCTTTGGAGCTTCTCTTGTTCCTCCGCTGCCCGATATGTGCTGAGAAAGAGACAATCCATCATTCAAGCCTGTTCTGCTGCTCCTCCTCTCTGCAGGCCACACAGTATTGAAATTTGCAGGTATAACACTTCTTCCATGCTGTTCTTGTGTATTGCGCGTTCAGCACAGAGAAAGTGTTTGTGTTTCAAGCTTTTAATACTGTGAGGCCTGCACAGACTATGAGACAGGCTCAGTTCGCCCAGTGATTCATATGTGCAACTTCTGCACTGCCAGGAAACAGGCCTCCTTTCTTCACTGCCAGTTGGATGGGGTCCACAAGCAGACTCTTCTTTGCTTCACCACCCGTGAGATGGGGGTCCATCGGTGGCCACATGGACCTCTTCTTTTCACTGCCAGTGGAATGGGGACCACCAGGCTTCTCTATGGCTGGGTGATGCTCCTCCTCTTTCTACCACACTGTTCCCTCTGAAGGGGACGTCACCTCCAGGCGCCAACATCCAGGCCAAAGTCATCAACAAAGGTCTGTGATGTCAGGCCATTGTTGATGACATCAAAGGTGCCGGCGGGCCGGAGCTAATGGGATAAACTAAGGAGGAAGAGGACTGGAAAAACTCTGTCATCTGGCCAGGTTTGGCCCACAGGTCATAGTTTGCCCACCCCTATTCTAGAGCCTGGTTTAATATTTGCATTACTGCCTTTGAGTCCTGGGATTTAGCACTGTTACTGTATGGTATGGCAAGATCTTTTTTTTTTCCCCCAGGGGTTTCTGTTACTTCAGAAACAGGCCGATACAGTATGGATGCACTAAAAAAGCGAGTCCATTTTCAGCGCCGCTCTTTCAACGCGCACACAGCCCCCCCTCTCCTGGGCATGCGATGCAGCATTCAAATCAGGGGTCACCCTAAAAGGAGGTGCTAGGGACAATTGTGCACCCCTAGCACCTTCTTGGCCTAGAAGTGACTGTCAGCAGGTTAGGAAAATGGACGCTCAATTTTACAAGCACACGTTTTCCTAACCTGTGCACAGCACAGGTTAGGAAAATGGATGCTCGTAAAATTGAGCGTCCATTTTCCTAACCTGACCCACAGGCACACTTTTTTTTTTAACCTTTGGTTCCTCCAAGTTAATATCACCACGATATTAAGTCAGATGATGTACAGAAAAGCAGTACAAGAGGTTGTGGACGCATGTCTAAAATGCGCATCCAAACCGGGTTAACAGTGCACTCAGCTGAGTGTACTTTACTGTATCGGCATGAAAGTCTTGAGCAGTGGAGGGAATTTGTTTTTCTTTTTTTATAGTTTATTGAATTTATTGATTTTTTACATCAATAAAACCATAAGAAATTGCAAACAGTAACAACCATATTACAACTAAGGAAAAAAAAATAATTCAAAAATAAACCCAATCTGTTACAATTATTTTAGTCCTCATTGGGGAGTGTTATAACAGGAAAATTATCACTTACATTATATATATATATCAATATATATCAATGAGAGATATCTATTATTCATAAAATCTCATAACCCTTTTAAATTGCAAATATTAACACAACTTTATTTACAAGATTCTTTGTCAAGAAGAAAAGTTTCCAAATATGGCTGTTCATAGAATATAAATTTATTCATAGCAAGTGTTACACAAGAGCAAGTTTGCTTACCGTAAACAATGGTTTCCGTAGATAGCAGATGAATTAGCCATGCTGTATGGGTACGTCCTCCGTGCCACTAGGTGGCAGAGCTCTCAAAGTCTAACAAAATCTTTTAGCCAGGTACTCCCTCCCTCCTGTATCCTGACAAGATACCTCAAGCCGCTCAGTCAGTGTCAAAGCAAGGTAGAAATGCTAGAACTGTCCGGGGAGGTGGGCGGGTCAGCATGGCTAATTCATCTATCTACGGAAAACACTTACTCTTTTCACGTAAATAAGCAGCTGAATTAGCCATGCTGTATGGGAGTCCCCAGCTGACGTATTGAGCAATTAGCATGTGTCATTGAATATTTTTTCTTTGCTCAATACGAAATTGTGGCAGACAGTTCCCATGAAGGCTGTATTTGTTTGGAGGTTGCACTTCTGTAGGATAGTCCTCTAAAAAGTGATCACCGACTGTTTGTGTAGACAGTGGTGGGATGTGAAAAATGTATAGCAGTGAATTGTGTCGCCGCGTCATAGGTGTCTATGAGAGGTACACGATGGAGAGGGAGGCCATCGAGGTTGTCATCTCATGCACTTGATGTGTTCCTAGGGTCGTAGATAACGTTTGCGATTTTCTATTATTGTTGAAATGGATATAGTTGTAGATATCCTTGGATGAAGTTGTTGACGTCATTGGATGCTCTTGTGCGTTTGGATTGACGAAAAAAAACAGTTATGAGGGTCGATTGGGTGACTGAGTGCACAGATTGTAGTATACTAGTGCATGAGTACAATCAAGATAAGTTAGCCTCTCCGTATTGTTGATCGGAAGAGGGTTGGATGGAACGTAGGTTAGATGATAGGTTGGTTAATGCAGAAACTGGACATTACCGTTATTAGTAAACTCCGGTAAGTGTGGAAGGTTACCCTGCCGTGGTGAAATTGAAGAGAAAGAGGGTAGTGAACCAGTGCTTGTAAGTCACTTGGCCTTCTTGCAGGAGTGAAACTGAACAGGAAAAAACACCTTCTGAGAGGAGCGAAGGTGACAAATGTGCAAGGAAGAACAGCATTAGCTGTTCGAGATCCAGGTTAATGTGGTTTTGAAAGGTGAATGGAGTCGTAATAGGGCATACATGAACATGTATACCAATGAATAACCTGAAAAAGGTTTTTTTTTTTGTTTTTTTTTTTTAAGAAGGTAATAAGCTGCAGTGGTTCTTACAGGAACTTGTAGTAAGTAGTTGCTTTGCCTTTGCTGTATCATAGATGTAGGCAGGACAGAAGTCGGGCAGATAGGCCAGTTAATGGGCTATACCTGTTGATGAACACTCGGAAGCGTAGTGGAACAAATGTCCCTGGTACTTGAATGCAGTGGAGAGTTATCCTGAGGATAGGAGATAAGCGAGCTTGGCAATGGCCACGGCCTAAGGTGTAGGGAGGCATGGAGAGGATGGTGCTTCGGCCCAGCAAAGAAACTAGAAGCCTCGTCCAGGAGAACTGGGTTGCGGATCAAAAACCGTCGTAGGTAACTATACCCTGGACAGCTTGATTTTGGTGGCGCGATGAGGAACAGATGCACTTGGTTTTCCTCTTTTTTTTTTTGACATCCGCAATATGGCAGAGCCGTCCGGTATCCTCTGCATCTCTAGTGTTGGAGAGATGAGTGGAAAAAAACAGAGGAAATGTATAAAAATGCGATGTGACCAATTGCTGAGAAAGGCACCTGGGGTTTGAGTGAGCTCAAAGAACTTGAATAAAGTGCTCCATTTTCCTGTTGTACAGTGTTGCAAGAGATCCTCAGTAGTGAGAACGTCTTAATGAGATTATGTTTGGAATTAGTGTTGTAGTTAGTTCCTCATGTGGGAGCGAAGTGATGTAGAGTTTGTCCAGTTAGGAATTGATAATTCCAATAGATAATTGATGGATGTGAGATGGGATAGTCGAGGAGCGTGATCCAGCCTCTGAACTGCCACATCGTAGAGGTTTAGGAACCGGATACACTTTCTGTTTTGTTGGGTTTTTTTTAACAATGGAAGAAGGATTCTGTGTGAATCATGTACATCATTCCTTTGTAGGGAATTCTGAGGTATATGTACAGAGCATGTTTGTACGAAGTCGATAAAGCTTGTGTCTGAAATTCGTATTGATGCTGAGATGAGTCTTATGTGATGGCCAGGGAAGGCAAGGATGAGCCCATTAATATGTCAATGGGAGTAGCTACGGTTGTGAGTTCATCCCCCTTTTTTTTTTTTTTACTGCAGACCAAGGAATGTGAGAGGTCACTGAATGGAGTTTATCGGTGCCTGAGGCCACCTCGCAGGTGGCGGATATGGAGGCACGCATTCGGAACAATGTAGGTGGCTACCATACGTGTGTCTGAACAGTTATGGTCTGGCTAGTTGTCACTGTAGTACCGTGAAGTAGAGTTGTAGCACCTGTTGAGAGAGTCAATGCTCTTGGGTAACTAGAAAGCCTTGTCGTGAAGCTCGTGATGCAGGCACCCATGGATTGCAGTTGTAATAGACTGCAATGTGGACTCCCTGTTTCTTTTTTATTTATTTTTGATTAGGAGTCCTACATTGATTAGGCAAGAATCGTCTGCCAAGATTGCCGTTTGGTAGCATTGGAATGGATGAACAGTAGGAAGCTATCATTCAAAAAGGGAAAGATTACTCTCCCTGACAATGGAAGGTGCAGCATCATAATTGTCCAGTAGTTGTTGAAAACTAGTGGGAAGAAGGCCGTATGAATGGTTGCCCTTTTGGAAAAAATCTGGGCAACACTAGGTACTGGGGTGGATTAATATATATGCCTGCGCCTGTTGCAAAGGCAGAGTGACCCCCGGGATGAAGGTTGGTAGAATGATCCTGAGAGAAGGCATTCCGCATGTATTATCCATATTACAATTATAATCTTTTTAAGCTGACTGAATCAGCGCAATGTAACTATAGATTGGGAGTAAGTGGGGAACTTTATCCCCGAGGTAATGAGGGTAGCCGTATGATGTCATAAAACCCGACTGGGGTTTTGGAGGTTGAGGATCCGTAGGATGCCGCAGCTGGTGAGGTGTCCTAGTGAGCTAATGTGGTGGGTGTGGCTGATCAGCTTGTTGCCTCAATGGTTGAAAAGGTTAATTTCCATTTCCTTCTTTTTTTTTTTTTTAATCCTTGGTAGAGGGCCGAGGCTGATTATTGGCGTTGTGTTAAATGAACGCTGAGAGAAGGTATGAAAAGGGACTACCAATTATAATCTCGAGGCTTTGTGTGGTATCGGTGAACTGATCGCCGAATAAGTTGTCTGGACGGGATGGTAACATGCCCAGTTGTCCATAAACTATGGTAGGTGGTTGACTGCCAAGGTGCTTGTTGAAGTCTCAAAGGAGACTTGCAGGTTACAGAGAAAAACAACGGAGTGCAGAAAGTGCTTCCACCTTTTCTCGAGGTTTTGGTAGTGAGGCAAGGCGTATTAGAAGTTGTGGTTCTAGAGCCTGTCGAGTATCAAGATATGCGATGCAAATTGTAATGGTTAGTATGGGGGTTTTGAGCCTTTCCGAAGAAAGACTTTACCTCCTTTGACATCTCTTGTGTGTGTGTGTGTGTGTGTGTGTGTGTGTATTTATTTATTTATTTGTAGTCGTCCACTGACATACTTTTTTGGTGTATATTGGAGCAGATGCTGGAGTACGAAATGTTTGCATCGTCAACTCAACTTCCCCGGAGTGAGGGGGAAGGTGACGTTAGTATGGAAACACGAATCTTTTAGTTGAACTTTCAGTCGCTGATAGAAATATGTTGGAGGATCCAATAAAGTAGTCTTTTCTTCCGGTACTGCTGTCCACTGGAAGTTGTGGTTCAGAAGGAACCTCCAAATTTCTTAGATGCCCAGTAAGCACGTACGTGGACGTGGAAAGGAACTGGTGTTCATACTAGTTAGTACCCGACCTATATTGACTATATAGGTGGTATGCATGCTCAAGGACGAAATTTTTTTTTTTTTAGTAGGCTTTTTTGGACATAAGTGCTTTTGCCACACTGGGCACCTGCATCGAAGTACTGGTGCATCCAACGACTGCGCCTATAGTCCTGCTCTCGGTGAGCCTTATGCACACAATCTGGTTGTGTGTTGGGCCTCCATTTTTTTTTTTATATACCTATGCTTTGGTGCAGACTCTGCTGGTAAGCGGTCATGTCTATGCATCGGCGGTTCTGCCCTCGCATCGATGTGTTGGCACTCCGGGTGCCGCGCTGATGGGAGTGGCGCTCTTGCCCATGGCGAGGTGCTCTTGAGGCGGCGGCCACGTTGACGAGACTGCAAGCCGGCGGCCGCGATGTGCCTCGGGTTTTGCAATGTGCCAGCGCCAACTCATTGCAGTAGCAGAGACGCCGGCACCTGCGTCGACATCCCGGCGCCTACGTTGACACATTTTGCGCTCCGGCTCCTGCTTAGACACATTGCTGTGCCGGCATCGATGTCTGGGCACGGCAGCACTCATTCAAGTACACCGGCGTTTTATTTAACAATTGGCGCTCTGGTGGGGGTATTTGGCCCTTGAGCTTGTATGCCGGAGGTCAGCCTGGATACCTGCAGTTGCCGGTAGGCAGCCCAAAAATCAATTATTTTTACTTGTGCCCCTCCCCCGGCCTCTACTCAGTTCCCAGTAGAAAGCAAATGCTTACCTGTAACAGGTGTTCTCACAAGACAGCAGGATATTAGTCCTCACAGGATGGAGCCCAATCACGAACACTTTTGTCAAAGTTTCTAGAACTTTGACTGGCACCTACTGGGCATGCCCAGCATGGCACTAACCCTGCAGCCAGCAGGGGTCCCCCTTCAGTCTTGTTTAAAAGCTACAGGAAGTGCCGAAAAATAAAATAAGAAATGTAACGAACCCAACACCGTGGGGTGGCGGGCGGGTTTCTTGAGGACTAACATCCTGCTGTCCTGTGAGAACACCTGTTACAGGTAAGCAACATTTGCTTTCTCACAGGACAAGCAGGATGGTAGTCCTCACATATGGGTGAGTACCGAGCTGAGGATGTCCAAGTATGCACCAACTTGGTGAATAGGGATGGAGGTTATTTCCTTGGGAGCATCCAGGAATTGCAATAGCTCCATCATTTGATGCCTGTCATCTTGTTCGGTCTGTAATTGGAAGGGAACCAATTCAGACATCTCCTTCACAAAATTTATGAAGGAAAGGTCCTCTCGAGGAGAACGCTTTCTGCTTTCAGTAGGAGGTGGTGGTGAAGGCAGGTCATCGGTGTCTGGTGAAGAATCATCAGTCCAGGTATCGTAGGGATCAGCGCCTGCCCCTCTAGGAGCCAGAGGGGGATGGATGGTGGAATCCCTGAAGGTCCTGGTCTAGGCTCCGAAGGAATAATTGGAGGCACCGATGAAGGAATTGAAGGCACCGGTGCAGGCATTGATGAATGGATCGGTGGTGGCGCCGGACGTATCAGCATCGATGGCTGAGGCATCAGTAAGACTCCCAATGGAGGGATGCGGAACGGTGTTTCTCCTCCCAATGACAAGGTAAGCAGAGAGGGCACCGGAGCCATCGGTGACCCAGGATCCATCGGTGGAAAGGCGGTAATGAGCGCTTCCATCCTCGAGAGCAGTGGTGCCAACGCTGCCGGAATCGGGTCAGTGGTCGGTTCCACGATTGGTACCAGTGTCGGAGGAACCTTGTCGATGGCCTCCTGAATCAGCCGGTCCAGTTCTTCTCGGAGTCCTGGAGCAAGCAGCCCCGGCTCCGGAACAGAAGAAGGAGGCAGAGGCATAGCCGGGGGGACCACCGTTAAAGGCGGAGTCACGGCTCCCAATCCCCTTTCGGGTGAGGGTTGCCTCGGTGACCCGGTCGCCAAAAAGGTCGGTGCCTTTTCTGGACGGGGTTTCTTCGATGGCGGCTCGGACAATGATTTCGCTCCCCTCGATGGTCCGAGACTTCCGATGTGGTGGCGATGTTTCTCTCTACGATCCCCTTGGTCCTGAGGGGGAGTAGAGGTTGTTGAAGGCCGAGAAGTCGTCGATGCCGGACGGTCACCGGTCGGTGGTCGATACTGGCGCAAAGTTGACAGTGCCAGTTCTAATGACATCGATGCAATAGACTGTGTCGGGGTTTGAGTACGGAAGAGACGTTCCATCTTCTCCACTCTGGCCTTGCGACCTTTTGGTGTCATTAAGGCACATTTGGTGCAGGTCAGGACATCGTGCTCACATCCAAGACACATTACACAGACCTTATGAGGGTCTGTTATGGACATGGTGCGATTGCAGTCCGGGCACCGACGGAACCCCGACACCATGGCCATGAAAACTTTGAGCCGCGATACGGTCGACGGCCAGTAGGCCACGAGGGCCAAACTCAACGGGAATCAACCGAAAACGGGTAGAAAACTTTTCGGAGTACCGCGACTTGAAAAAATTGAAGGAGGGACCCCTGTGGGGTAAGAAAAGTTGTAGTAATTCCGTGAGGAAAATTCCTGTCAGGAATCTCTGTGGAGCTCCTTAACCGCGTGGCTACTGCTGCCTGGAAAAAAAGACGACTGAAGGGGGACCCCTGCTGGCTGCAGGGTTAGTGCCATGCTGGGCATGCCCAGTAGGTGCTAGTCAAAGTTCTAGAAACTTTGACAAGTGTTCCGTGATTGGGCTCCATCCTGTGATGTCACCCATATGTGAGGACTACCATCCTGCTTGTCCTGTGAGAATGGGGTTTAACAGAGGAGGGTACTTGAGGTGGCCAACGTCCATGGGGGGGAGGGGGGGGTGAAGGGAGGCTGATAAGAAAGAATTGGGTTTTTTTTATTAACTTTTGTTGTTTCTTTTCCTCTGTTATCAGTTAAAGATATGTTCATAGATATTATTTTAAAATGAAGAGAGTAGAAATAGAGAGCTCCGCGCACACTGTTGCGCGGAAAAAAAACAGACTGAGCGGCTTGAGGTAATCCTGTCAGGATACAGGAGGGAGGGAATACCTGGCTAAAAGATTTTGTTAGACTTTGAGAGCTCCGCCACCTAGTGGCATGGAGGACGTACCCATACAGCACTGCTAATTCAGCTGCTTATCTACGTGAACACACCTGCATGGAAATTTTAATAAAAACGTTGTGCCCAAGGCTAGGACTCTTTCTTTTAGCAACAAAAATTGTTTCCTTCGCGCAACATCAGGGAAAATCTGAATTTTCCCTCTACAAAACAAGAAATCTTTATTTTTGAAGTATTTTTATCTGTTTCACATACAAAGGTAACTAGAAGTGTAGGCCTTGTTGGAATTTCATCTATTGATGCTTCCAAAAAGATGTTAAATTAGTGCTAATTCCTTGAGCCACATCAAAATCTTCTTCTTGAACACCATTGTTAACTCGAGTTCAAGGAACATAAAATATTTTAGAGATCAATATATCTTTACTACTTTATATTTGCAATATCTCTGCTAGATATTTTCGGAGCAATTCAGTTGCTAACAGCCTTGTGACAGGAAAATTAAAAAATGGAGATTTTTAACTCTCATCCCATTTTCGAGACTTTCAAGCTGTCTCTGTGTCACAAGCTGTCTTTGACAAACGATGTACTTGCCATTTGTAAATTAGTAATATGTTGATCATTTATCATACTTTGACTTTCTAATTTATTTAAGCGATCGATTATCTTCCTAGAGCTTTTTCTTTGTCTCAGTACTAGAGGAACCAAGTTTGTTTTTCTGAGTTGACAACCAGAATTTGAACATATCTATATATATTTTTTTTTTTGCATGTTCAGTTGTAATGTGAACTGTCCTAGTTCTGCTCTGCACCCATTCTTATGATTATTGCTATGTTATTGTACTTGTGATGCCTTTATGGAAAGAGGATGCATGAAAGAATACATAATTTGTTTTATTACAAGATTGATTGGATCTGATGTTTGTTATGTAATTTTTTTTTTGTAATTTTATAGGATTTTCTTCCTGTGTATATATATATATATATATATATATATATATATATATATATACTGCAAGTAATATAAAATAAATTAATATACATTAATAAGGAATATTTAATGTTGGAAAAGTGCTTGAAATAATCTCTCTATATTACAGAAATATTAGGGGCTCAGGTAATCATTGTGCATGCACAACCAATGACCTCACCAGAAGCAGAGGGAGGGGCTGAAGGCAGCAAGGGAGGAGCACCAATATTGAAAGTGCAGGGTCAGTGAGAACAGCAGCAGCGCAAGTAGAGGAAAGGCTGGAGGGGGTTTCCTGGCCACACCAGCAAAATGAAAAGACAAAAAAAACCCCACCTCACTGGCAGAAGAGCTAAAGGGGTTTCCTGGGGCCCACCAGCATGGCAGAGAAAGAGAAACGCTGCAGACAGTGGAAAAGCCGGTCAGCATTCCTAGACCTCACCAGCTGCAAAAGATGTCATTGGAGTGAGGTTTAGGGAAAAAGATTGGTAGTTCTATATTTTGATTGAGATGGAACTGTGAAACCACCTTCGGTAAGAAAGATGGATGAGTTCTGAGAACTACTTTTTGGTGATAAAACTGCAAGTATGAAGAATAATGGACTAAGGCTTGTAATTCACTGACTCGTCTAGCTGATGTTACTGCTACTAGAAACACTACTTTCCAAGTAAGGTACTTTATATGTGCTGAGTCCATGGTTTCGAAAGGGGAAAGCATGAGTTGTTCCAGAACTATGTTGATATGCCATGGAACTGGAGGTTTTGAAATTGGAGGACGAAGAGGAGTTAATCCTTTGATGAAACGAGATAATAAAGGGTGATTAGATGTAGGGGTATTATTAATTGGTCTATGATATGCCCCTATGGCACTGAGATGAACTCTAATGGAAGATGTGGCTAGTCCAGTTGTGTAGTGTATGAAGATAATCCATGAGTTTTTCCGGTGGACAGTCTACTGGTGATACGCCCTTGGATATGCACCAAGTAGAGTATTGTTTCTATTTGTAGTTGTAATTCCTTCTTGTTGAGAGTTTTCTGGATTCTAACAAAATGAATTGTGTCGAAGCGGAAACTCCTTGCTCTGTTAAAAGGAGCCATTCAACCTCCATGCTGTCAAATGGAGAGATGAGTAACGGGTGTAGAAGCGTCCCCTGATCCTGTAGTAGCAGATCTGGATGGTTCAAGTAGACATATTGTTTCTTCGAGAGATAGTCGGCAAAGGAAACTGTACCATGGTTGTCTGGGCCAGGCTGGAGCTATTAGTATCATTTGAGCTTTGTCTGCTATGCCCTTCTGAATTGTCCTTGTTATAAGTGGAATGGGAGGAAAGGCATACAGGAGGTCTGTCGTCCACAAGATGAGGAAGGCATCCTGAGCTATCCTGAGTGGACTGGGATGTATCGAGCAGAAGTTTGGAACTTGAGCATTGATCTCCGTTGCCAAGAGATCTATTGAAGGTGTTCCCCATTGCATTAAGATGTTTTGGGCTATCTCTGCATTGAGAGCCCATTCGTGGGGATGAAAAATTCGGCTTAACCTGTCCGCTCTTGTGTTCGCCACTCCCGGAAGGTAGGTCGCTTGTAAATGTATGCAATGTTGATGAGCATGTTCGAAGATGATCAAGGTCTCTTTGCAGAGGGACCATGAACCGGACCCTACTTGTTTGTTGATGTAAAACATTGCTACTTGATTGTCCATGTAGATCATGACTCTGCAGCCTTTGAGGTAGTCTCAGATCGCTCTGAGTTCCAACAAATTTATCTGCAGGGTTTGCTCTGCTATTGTCCATAATCCTTGCGTTTCATAGATCCCGAGATGCGCTCCCCACCCCTTGCGAGATGCGTCTGTGGTTAGGACTGCATTGTGAGGAGGACGACTGAATAGTGCTCCCTTGGAAAGGGTGGAATGTAAGAGCCACCTTGTTATGTCCTTCCTCATTTCGGCTGTTAGCGATATTTTCTGTGTTAACGGTTGTGTATGTTTCCATTGTCATTTTAATCCCCACTGTAGACATCTCATGTGTAGTCTGGTATTGGGAACTGTAAAATTGGCTGCCGCCATGTGACCTAAGACTACTAGAACTCGCCTCACTGAGGGTCTTTGAGTGTTGGAGAAGAGACGACTGAGGGGGGATATGATAGAGGTGTTTAAAATCATGAGAGGTCTAGAACGGGTAGATGTGAATCGGTTATTTACTCTTTCGGACAGTAGAAAGACTAGGGGGCACTCCATGAAGTTAGCATGTGGCACATTTAAAACTAATCGGAGAAAGTTCTTTTTTACTCAACGCACAATTAAACTCTGGAATTTGTTACCAGAGGATGTGGTCAGTGCAGTTAGTATAGCTGTGTTTAAAAAAGGATTGGATAAGTTCTTGGAGGAGAAGTCCATTACCTGCTATTAAGTTCACTTAGAGAATAGCCACTGACATTAGCAATGGTAACATGGAATAGACTTAGTTTTGGGTACTTGCCAGGTTCTTATGGCCTGGATTGGCCACTGTTGGAAACAGGATGCTGGGCTTGATGGACCCTTGGTCTGACCCAGTATGGCATTTTCTTATGTTTCTTATGTTCTTATGTTGTGCAAGAGATAAAGAAGTTGACGTAGCTGTGTTATTCGTTCCGCTCGGAGGTCTGCTCTGCTCCGCTCCGAGTGGTATCCAGGCATGCTCCTATAAACTGCAGTTTCTGTGTTGGTTGCAGATGTGATTTTTGGAAATTGATCACTAGTCCTAATGCTTGTAAGCACTGTATTATTTTTCGGAGATGATCGATCAATATATCCGGAGTCGAGGCTATTATTAGCCAGTCGTCCAGATATGGAAAGATGGTCATACCTTGTTGTCTGAGATGAGCCACCACCACTACCACGCATTTGGTGAACATCCTGGGTGCAGCTGACAATCCAAAAGGGAGCACTTTGTATTGGTAATGCTGATGCTTGTACCGAAAACATAGGTACCGCCAAGAGGATGGATGGATTGGAAGGTGAGTGTATGCATCCTTCAGGTCGATGGAGCATATCCAGTGGTTGGGTTGAATTAGAGGTAGGATTGACTTTAAGGATACCATTTTGAATTTTTCTTTGGTCAGAAATTTGTTGAGTTCTCGAAGATCCAGGATAGGGCGGAGGCCACCTGATTTCTTGGGTATCATTGCCAGAAGATGTGTTTACAGCAGTTAGTGTAACTGGGTTTAAAAAATGTTTGGATAAGTTCTTAGAGGACAAATCTATAAACTGCTATTATGGTAATTAAAAGGCAATAGTAACTTGTGATCTGTCTAATGTTTGGGTACTTGCCAGGTACTTGTGACTTGGATTGGCCACTGTTGGAAACAGGATACTGGGCTTGATGGACCCTTGGTCTGACCCAGTATGGCATATTTTATGTTTATGGGGAATAAAACCCCGAGTTCTGGTGTTTTGGGGAAATTAGCTTGATGGCCTGTTGACTGTGCAGGAGTGCAATCTCTTCCGCTAGTTGTGACTGAGATCTCTGAATTTTTAGTATGGGAAAGTAGGGTAATGTGGGTTTTGTTGTAAACTGAAGTTGATAACCCTGACGTACTATCTCCAAAACCCATTGATCTGAAGTAATCTGCTCCCACACTGTTAGGCAAGAGTGGATTCTTCCCGGTGGCGTTAAGTGTTGTGGTGGTGGCTGTAAGTTTAAAAAGACGGAGTTATTTCTACAGTAGTTGCTGGTTGCTGATTTGGTTGTCTTTGATTTTGAGGTTTACCCCTGCGTTGAAGAGGGGCATATTGTTGTTGTTGTGGTCGTTGGTACGACGAGTATGTCTGCGGACGAAAAGATTGATAAGACCTATAGGGTCTATGGTTGTACAAGGAGCGACGATATGGGAAATAACGTCGTGTGCTAGAGTAGGCAGGTTGTGATAGTAATGATTGCACTGCTATAGCTTAGTCTTTTAGTTTTCCCACCATCTCCTGAAACCAGTTACCAAATAGGTTGTCTCCTATACACGGTAGATTTGCCAATTTTTCGTGCAAATCCTCTCTGATGGTGCTCGAACGCAACCATGCCATCCTACAGGCTGCTATGGCCGTCGCCACTCTAGATGATGCTTCAAATCCTTCGTATACTGAACGGAGGTGGTGTCGGGAACACTCCTCCATATCATGGAGCGTCTGTGGAGTTTGATCTGCCGTGGAGGAGATCATACCCTTCGTGGCCTGGATACGTTCATACAAGTACTGTACCATATAACATTGGTGATGCATAATTCTGGTGTTTAGCATTACATTCTGGTACATTTTCCTGCCAAATTCGTCCAAATATCTATTGTCTTTGGTCGGTGGGTATGTAGAGTGTGTTTTTGACTTCTTGAAGCGTTGCATCGCCGATTCTACCACTATGGAAGCATGAGGTAATTGTGGTAGCGCGTATAATGCGAGGTTTTCTGCATACGAAATTTAATGTCGGTTTTCCGTGAGACCACCGTGAGAGAGTGAGGGATTTCCCAGGATTTTTGGAGAACATTATGCAGCAACTCTTGTGGTGGTAAAGAAGTGGGTTCTCTTGGAACATCAAATATTTTGAGAATATCCAAGGTCTCTGATCTAGGATCTGATTCCTTTTGCATATCTAAATGTAAGATGGTACCCAGCTTCTCTAAGAATGAAAGATCTTCTGGCGGAGAATATGGTTCTTGTGGTTGTTCCTATGGATCCGAAGGAAAACCCGTCGAGGATGATGGAGATGTTGGTGGAGATGTGGAATCCACAGGTGTGTCCTGTTTTGTAACTGGAGAATGTGGCCGGTCTGGTACCAGTGATGATGGAGGTTCTACAGATGGTTCTCTTGATAGACGGACACTCTGTTCTCTAGAACTTGTTGATGGTTGATTTGTCATTTTGAAGGAGGCTTCTAGGGTCTCATAGAAACCCGCTAGAGACTGCGATAGTTGCCAAAAAGCCTCTTTTGTTTTAGGAGGCATGATAGATTTACCAGTTTGGTTTGGTGAATG
Organism: Rhinatrema bivittatum; assembly: GCF_901001135.1. Classification (NCBI taxonomy): domain Eukaryota; kingdom Metazoa; phylum Chordata; class Amphibia; order Gymnophiona; family Rhinatrematidae; genus Rhinatrema; species Rhinatrema bivittatum. The sequence goes on from NC_042623.1 coordinate 235,587,925, forward strand.
ATGTGGTCTCGGCTCTGCCGGAATTGGCGGAGGCAATGAAGGTGGGACATGCTCTGGTTTGTGAGCTTTATCTCTTGTTCCTCTAGAAGAGGTGCTTGAAGAGGTGGATGCATTAGAAGATGTTAGGTGTATCACTGACCTATGTGAAGGTGCCTTAGGATGTTTACTCATGGAAGAGATGGAGGTAGAGGGGCTAACGTCCCATCCTGGAGTCTTATGTGGGAATGTTTTATGATGTGAATGATGTTTGTGGCGATGGATTAGTACTGGCGCCACGAGGTCTATCCCTTGTTGGTGACCGTCTCTTATGTTTCGGTCTAGATCCCCTTGATGACGTCTCGGAACGACGTGGCAGAGTCACGAGAGGTTGAGTGGGATAATTGTGGAGATTGATGCCTCCGTTTTAGGCCCTCTCTGCTTGGATGTTTCAATTTATGTATCTTTAATGCCGGAGGTGTTCGCCTATCCGGTGATGGACTCCTTGATCTGTTTCGGGGTTCTTGTTGTTTACTAATTGATGTTCTCGGCGCTGTACTGTGTACCGACATCTTCAGTGCTGTGCGCCAACATCTTCGGCGCCGTGATCTGTGCCGATGTCTTTGATGCCGGTCTCTTCGGGGCCATCGTCTGCGCCGGTATCTTTGGCGCCGTGGCGCTTGATAGGGTTTTCGGCTCCACGGCTTGTTCCGGAGCCGGCGGCGCTGACTGCTCCGATATTGACGGTCACCCCTTTTGCGTAGCATCCTGCGCCCATCTCGAGCGATCATGCGGTGCTGTTCATTTTGACGAAGCTGATCGGTCCCGATCGGTTGGATCAGATCCCTGATCAAACTGCCTCGAATGCCTTATTACCTCTTTCCCTCCAGGCCTGGAGGGACGAGGATCCCACGATGCCACTCTCCTGTGAGAGGGAGCGGGTGTCGCTGAAGGTCCCGGCGAGGAGTGAGCCTCCGATGGCTCCGAAAGGCTGAGCAACTCCTTAATCCTGTAGGCCCGCTGTCTCTGGGCCCTAGGGGACATGCGAGCACAAAACTCGCATTCCTCCGCATTGTCTTTGGCACCGAGGCAACGGTAACATCGGTCATGGCCATCTGTGACCGACATTACCTTGCCGCAGCGACAACGCTTAAATCCCGACTTTGACATTTTTTCCCTGAGGAGAAAGTGAGCTCCGCGTGCGATCCCACGCGTGGAAAGAAACAGACTGTTACTTTCCTGCGCGGGAACACACGCGCAGCCACAGAGACTGAAAAGCCAAACCTCTGCTTAATGAAGCTCCGCCTCCCGGACCTGATTGACAAATCCCATGACAGCATGGCTAATTCAGCCCTGCTATCAATGGGAAAGGGGGCAGTGGGAGATGTGGAGGAAGGCAAGGGGAAAATAGTGCAAATCCCCGCCATACCTCCACCCTCCACTGTGCCCTATTCACACACGGGCCGAGACATAAAGTGCGCTCCGGTGAAGCACACTGTAACCCAGGTTTGGCTGCACGTTTCGATGCGCTAGCTGGACCCCTTATACAGTAATTGAAAACGCACGGCCAACCCCCCAAAACTAATAGTGCCCGCGATATGCAAATGCATGTTGATGGCCCTATTAGTTATTCCCGCGTGATCCAGAAAGCAAAATGTGCAGCAAAGCTGCACATTTTACTTTCAAAAATTAATGCCTGCCCAAAGGCTGGCGTTAACTTCTGCCGGCGCTGGGGAAGTGTACAGAAAAGCAGAAAAAAACCTGCTTTTCTGTACACCCTCAGGCTTAATATCATAGCGATATTAAGTCGGAAGCCCCAAAATTTAAAAAGAATTTAAAATTTAAAAAAAAAAAAAAATTAAAATTGGCCCGTGGGTCAGAAGACAGACGCTAAATTATGCCAGCATCCGTTTTCCAAACCCGTTGCTGTCAGCGGGCTTGAGAACCGACGCCGGCAAAATTGAGCGTCGGCTGTCAAACCCGCTGACAGCCGCCGCTCCTGTCAAAAAGAAGCACTAGGGACGCGCTAGTGTCCCTAGCGCCTCTTTTTACCGCTGGTCCTCAGTTGCATACTAAATCGCACGCACAGGAGAGTGGCCTGTGCGCGCGTCGGGAGAGCGGGCGCTCGCCTCGGAGCTCCGGCTCTCCCGCGGGTTTTACTGTATGGGCCCGACAGTCCCTACTCTCCGAACCATGCCACCCCACCCCACCCCTACCCCCACCCCCCACACACAGACACACACACACACATACCCCCAACCCCATGCACCCCACCCCTGCACACACAATCCTACCACTGAGTCACCCCCACCCTATAAACACATATGCACCCCAGCACACACACACATCCAGCTCCACACACACACATGCCTTCACCCTCACCCATACACCCACTCCACCCCATGCATGCACTCACACCCATTTAACCCCTCACACCCCACCCATACACTTCCATCCCCACCTGCCACAGACACATACACCCTGCCCCACAGACATGCATCCCTGTACTCATATGCACATCCCCATGCCTCCACCCCACACAAACATGCACCTGCACCCCTACTCCCCTCCACAAGTGTATCCCTAGCCCTACCTCCCTCAATCACCCCCGTCCCCACCCACATTCCACATGCCCAGCAACTTACCGACACTCACACCAGCCCCGTAACACATACACACAACCAATCCCTAGATACCTGGGGGGGGGCAAAGCTGTGAGGGGGAGAGTGTGCACACCCCCAATACCACTTACACCAGCCCCATAACAAACACATACACATTTGCTCACCTTCCCACATAGAGGGTAGGGGGGAGTCTGTAGAGGCTGCAAGGGGGAACAGGTCCAGCCACCAAAGTAGATACTCTCACTTTCACCTTCCTACAACACATATACATGGAGCAGGAGAGGGGAAACAAGGAGTACCCTTGCTTCCTCCCTCACCCAAACACATTTGTACAGGGTAGGAGAGGGAGAATGGGTGGAAGATGGGAGTGGGTTCCCTACCCCTCCCCCCAAAAGGCACGCACACACTCTCCACTCACCTCCAGATACCACTTATACATCCACCACACACAACCACAACACTTACACATCATGCTCAGACAGATGGGGAGGCGAGGAATAGGAAGAGAATGTGAATCATACAAGAGGGAAAAGTGCCTATGCACCACACACCACTTACACCCCCATACCAACTCAGTAACACATACCACGTACACCACCATATATATGCACCCCATCCATACCATATACCCCCCCCCCCCACACACACACACACTTTCACACACCCTCTACAAGGCTACACCATTCCCCATTGAATGCTCTCCCTCACACAGACACCTACTCCCATTCCTCCATCCCCAACAGAGCAAATACAAGGTACCAATAACCTACACATCCAGCTGATGGGAGTCATAAAACTCATTTTAGACACAGACACCTAATTATCACTTTCTCTTTTTTGAGGGTTCCCTTAACATCTATGTACACTCAGTCAAGGGGGGAAAAAAGGAGAGATGGAGAATTCTGTAGCTTCCTCCCTGCCCTTCCATTCATTTACCCTACTCAGCTTGCATTTTCCACCTAGGCACGCACATGGAATCTAGAGCAGAGAGCCCACTCGCAGGGTCTAGCCCCTAGCTGTAGTTAAAACACTTACATTTTCACTCATGAGGCATAAGGGCTGTGGCAGACGTCTTAGAAATTCCTTATTGATAAGGGTACAACTAGTAGGGTTCAGACCTGTATGCCTATTGTTAACTTTAGCTCCACCCAAAAAAATCTGTCCTGGGTACCCATTTCAGTTCAATACACCTCAGTCAGGTGCATGCGGCCCCCGTCCCTCCACCAATTCCACCCCACTTTGTGGGCTGGACCGACGGGAGGGAAATTTACAACAATAATTTATTTTACATGAAGGGTTTCAAGAGAATTTTCTAAATCCTTTTTTTTTCTTCTTTTTAACGTGTCTTAGCCGAGTGCCTCCTAGTTCTCATGCAATTTTGCAGCCCTCCATAGTTTTCCTTTCAATAAAATACGATCATTTGGAGCTTCCTATAGGGCGAATTAATACTTCAGATCTGGCAACGCTACCGGAAAATTATTAGTCAGGACACGTCCAGGTTTTCTGTTATAGAGAACTAGCGAAATAAGTACTGCTAGGTTTATTCCCACCCCCCCAAAAAAGAAAAATATCCCCTAGACTGCTGAAGTGCCACGTGACCGTTTCTTCAATCTTTGCACAAAACAGGCAGGTATAAATATCCTGTCAGCACGTTAAAGGTGTCCGATGATATGCATCGTGTTTGGTATATACCTGACAGGGCAATACGAGGAGAAACCTCCCCTCCAATTATTATTTTTTTTTAATTTGACTGCTGTTTTCAGACTCGCAGGCCCCGACTAACTGAAAGCCTTAAAAAAAAAACTTTATGCAGTTGGCTTTTACTGTACCACCAGAAAGCCGTCCGCCATGCCTAATACCAGCCTAGCAGCACCGGTGCCAGATAGCGAGGAAGGAGAGGCATCGGCCGGCTCCCTTCCGCAGCCCAGGCCCTGCGACGTCACGTCGTTCAGACGTCCGCGCCAGCAGAGGCGGAGCTTCGGCCGCCCTGCGACCGCAGGGCTGGAGAACTGGAAACCCCGTGGCTTTTAACAGCAGTGCTTCAATTTGCTGCAATATCCTTTCGCCTATGTCGTTAAGTAAACGAGTCCCTTCGACTTCAAAAATACCTCTATGGACCGAACCGCAGGACCGCGGGCGGGAATCGTTGACGTTACCTAACCGGGCCGATTAATACGGAGGTTGACAGGAATCGGCTATTAAGGGATGGTTTAGTGCCGGTTCGAGCACGCCTCTTTTCCGTTTGGAAAAAAAAAAAAAATAACGAGTCCCGGCCGGATAAAACTAGTGCGCAGCGACGATTTGTCCTTTTCAGTTGAGCACTGAATGCGAGTTCGGATCATGTCAGGCGGTTCTGCGGATTATAACAGGTAGCCGATTATTTGTGCCAAAGTAGAGCTGGTATCCTACTATCCCCCCTGTTCTACTGTGAGCGAGGGGGACACTACGACCCTTCTAACGGTTATGGGCGTCTATAAGGAGTCCGGGGTGGGGAAGGAGGGTGTCGGCGTGTGTGCCGCCTTTTGAGGCTTGGCAGCTGGTCAGGGGCGGGGAGATGTCGGCCCGGTTTATCTGGGCCCCGTGTGTTTGCTGGCTTACGATGATTGAGGCTTTTTTTTTTTTTCCCCTCCGTTTTCTTTGAGTGCTGGAATGCAGGGCCTCGTGCCGGGGGGGTGGGCTAAGAGGCGCGGGGGCCTGGTACTATTGCTTGGTGTCTGTTTGCGCCATATTGTTGACGGGGGGGGAGCGGGATGCGTGTCTGTGAACCCCGCAAGAATGGCGGAGGGCGGGAGGGCTGCAGAATTGGGAGCGGGCCGAGCCTGCGCGCAGAGGCGGCTCTAGAAACATCTAGAAGCGGCGGCACTCCCGTCTCCATGGGCCAGGGCCCTGTGAAAAAAAAATGGCCGCTTGCCTTCTCGATGTCCCGGGCGGCCGTTAGTCGGAGCCAGACGCCCACCTAACGGTTGCACAATTTTAAGACTTTAGATGAACTGAGCTCGTACAGTTTCCTGGCCAGTGAGTACATGGGGGTGACTGGTTGAGATGAAGATTGCGGCAGTGGTGAATTTTTACCTATAAATTATTGGTTAAACTAGTTGTGGAAGAGTGATAATGCTAGCTGTTGCAGAATTAGACTTTTTTAAGGACTAGGTGACACCTTTTGAGCGAACGGTAAGAGAAATGTCTTCATCTGCTTTCTTAACGAAAGTATAGACGGCGGTAAAACTTACTAAGTGATATTATAAAGGTGAGCAGAAGTATGGGATCCGCGAGTGGCAAAGACTGTATTGACGTTGTGTAGGACTGGAATGTGCAAGGTTCTTTTTTAAAAAGATTTCTGAGGCTTTAAGAGCTTCTAATTGCTATTTCTATACAGCAGAGACCATGGCGGCCCAGAAGGCATGGACCCCGATGGTGTTATTGAGGTGAGATGAGTGTTTGTTTTTTTTGGGAGGGGGTAGTTTTAATTTTATTTTGCTTTTCAGGATGGTTCACAAAATGTGCGTACTTCACCTTTTCTTTTGCAGAGCAATTGGAATGAGATTGTTGACAATTTTGATGATATGAACTTGAAAGAATCTCTTTTGAGAGGAATATATGCCTACGGTTTTGAGAAGCCGTCAGCTATTCAGCAGAGAGCTATAATTCCATGTATAAAAGGTAACTTTTTTTTTAGTAGAAACTACATGGTTCATGGAATAGAATTCTAGTTTGTATGATGTAACAGTTGATACCAGTGATACCATGCCTTGTAATCCTGACTTATTCAAGTGAGATGATGGTAACCATCTTTCGGGACTGACCTGAAATGGAGAGAATTATTCTTTGCTGATCACTTGTTAATATAGAATAAGGCATTGAAAGGAATAAAATATATATACTAAGAATAATTGTGGGTGCAGTAAATATGTATCCTACTTCTTTTAGGGTATGATGTGATTGCTCAAGCTCAGTCAGGTACTGGCAAGACAGCCACATTTGCTATTTCCATCCTGCAGCAGTTGGAGATTGATCTCAAGGAGTCCCAGGCTCTAGTATTGGCCCCCACCAGAGAACTGGCTCAACAGGTATTGATAGGGTAGTTAAAATCTGAGTGTGCTGCACAAGTTTCAGTTTCACAACTGTTGGAAACTGTGAACAGACTTTTAAGAAGGTCTACTTCCATTAAAAATTGAGTACTGTAAAGGTGGAGGACAGGACCAGCTTTAAATTTTGCTATTTGACTAGCTTTCCTTCTCTGCTGGAACAAGTAGTTTGAAGGATAAAATTTCAGAAATGTGTGAACATGATTAATTGAAGTAGACACAATTTTCCCTTTTTGCCACAATTTTCCCTTTTTGCCACAATGCTTAGTTTCAGTAGTTAAACTTTGGCACGGTTGTGCAATATGAAAACTGCAGTGCACATGGAATACATTGTATTTTTCTGCTGCTGTTAACATTGCATGTCCTTTATGCAGAATGCTGACTTTTCCTAAACATCTGTAGTTTTAAGTCACATTAATATAATTAAATATACAGCTATTCTATTTTCAGTGACTGGGGTTTTTAATTCTTAGTTCTTTAGAGTAAAATAGTAATTGTAAATCTTACACTAGTATAGTATTGAGTATTTACATTTCAGCATGAATTGATACAGTTGAGATGAAGTCAAATACATTTTAAATATCTTCAAGACTGAAAACACCCTGCTTTAATTTAACTTGCCTCCTGGCAGCAGGCACAGCCCTAAAGATTTAGATTTTACATTTTTGATTGTGGACTAGGAAAACCAGATTACAGTAAATGCTTGATTTCAACTGAAGTCTAAGACATGTAGTCTTGAGCACATTGTGAATCAGTGCTCTAACTATTAGACTAACAGTTAACTTTTTTTTTTTCCTAGCAAGTGATTAGTTATTTTTTTTTCTCCTATTCTGAAACTGGTATGACTTTTGCTTGGACAACTTTGTTCTGTAGTGTTGTCCTAATAGATGTTCCAAAAATCCACAATGGTATTGTCAATTACCATTTGGTTTTGATATGCATGTTGGGCATCTCTGGGTGCAAGTATGTTGTGTTATGGAACAAACAAGTAATTCATTTGACAGTTCTAAATGAGATAAAAGCAGGTTTTCATGATCATGTATCCAGTCTTTCCAAGCTTTTTGTGCCAGTCAGCTTCCCATTACTTAAATGTAATTCACCACTGTAAGAATGCCACTTGCTTAAAAATCTGGGTGATATAGATGAATGTGACTTGACACCATATATTTAAAAATTTCTTAACCACCAATCACTCACTTCTAGGTGGCTTACAGTAAAACATAATCAAACATCCATTACAGAACATAAAATCATAAACACAATCAACTGTCTTCCTGGCTCTAATAAAAGAACCAATACAGAGTTTAATCCATTTAAAAAATAAGTTGCAAGTTCCCCTATAACTGTTTACAATTTCTGTTCTTAACCTCCATTCCCAGTCTCCTATATAGGACAAAAAATAGTCATACCACACCAAAACTATGAATATGTGCATGCTTCATGAAAAATCTAGCAATCATCAATCTACTGATATTCATCCACTCAAGCTAAAAAAGCTTGTTCATAACAGCCTTAACTGCTTACCTAAATTTTGTCAAAGAGAATTCAGTCTTGAACATGCCTGGCAAGGTATTCCAAATAATTGGCCCTTGAATATAAAACAAGCATACTCTAAATTTATCCAGCCAGATTGCCTAGTTCTTATTGCTATTATGTATAAGTGGTAATTTGTCAGTTTCTTAGTTGATATACTTGCTGAAGTCTTGTATGATGTACGTTGTTAGTGTCTGTGTAAAGTAGTGGAGTTACCAGTTTTGGATACCTAATACTGAATCTTGATGTGGCCATGTAGTTTTGATTTTCAAAGCATGGAGTAGATTGGTGTCTAAATGAGTTTCAAACTTTTTTCAGATCCAAAAGGTAATTCTGGCTCTTGGAGACTATATGGGTGCCACTTGTCATGCCTGTATTGGTGGTACAAATGTCCGTAATGAAATGCAGAAACTTCAGGCAGAGGCTCCACACATTGTGGTTGGAACCCCAGGGCGAGTGTTTGATATGCTGAACAGGCGATATCTTTGTAAGTACTAGTTTTTCTAAAGGGGGGGGGGGGGGGGGACTACTTAATTTTGATGCCAGCTTTTTTTTTTTTTTCCCTGTAGTTTTAAATTGGTTTGGTTTGCTGGACCATACTTGCCCCTTCCTTGATCTCATATGAAATGTCTCCTGTTTGTTCAAAAATAGCACCAGTGCCATTTTCAGACAGGAATATCCACCCCTTTGTTTATTGGAAATCCCAGCAGGATTTTACAGCTGGGTTTTTTCATCAAATTTACTCAAAAGGAAAGCTGGTGAAGAGAAACAACTTGGGGCTTTTATTTCACTTTTAAATGGAACAACTTGCTGTTTGTTTTGTTTAAAAATAAACATGCCCTTGGACTCAATTTTTTGGCTGGTAGAACATGTCTAAGCAGTTCTCTGGGTCTTAAGCCTAGTCTCTTCTCCCATGCCAGTCTTTATATTCCCTCCATCCTGTATGCATATTTAGGTTTTGTCATTAATTTAAGCTTTTTTTGTTTCAAATTTATCAGCCCCTAAATGGATAAAGATGTTTGTCTTGGATGAAGCAGATGAAATGTTGAGTCGGGGGTTCAAGGATCAAATCTATGAGATTTTTCAAAAGTTAAGCACAAATATTCAGGTAATACTTACATTTTATTTGGTTGACCTTGTTTATAAAGTCTATAGCATTCATCTGTGAATTAAAGGCTACCTTTTAATACTTCCTGTTCAAGCACTGTGCCAAAACTACAGAACCTAGACTTTACTGTCTAATTATTGTAGTAATGCTAGCAGAGTACACACAGGAAGAAGAGTAAATGCTCTGCTTTGAGAATAAGACTTGGGTGGACCTCTTTCTTAATGTCCAGTGTCCTTGTCTTCAAAATGCAGTGCACATATGAAATATAAATCTTTTGAATGTTTGGTTGTAAACTATATATGTTCTTAGGTTGTGTTGTTGTCCGCCACAATGCCAACTGATGTGTTGGAGGTGACAAAGAAATTCATGAGAGATCCTATTCGTATTTTGGTGAAAAAGGAAGAGTTAACCCTTGAGGGTATTAAACAATTCTATATAAATGTGGAAAGAGAGGTAAGTGTTTTACATATAATTACATTTTAAGGTCAAATGATTTTGCTTCTTGGTAAAGCACTGTGCTAAAATTATTTGAGCTTGGAATGAATCCAGGTTTCTGTAATAATGCTAGCAGAGTACACACAGGAAGAAGAGCAAATGCATAGGATTGATGACTTGGGTGGACCTCTTTCTTAATGTCCAGTGCCCAGTGTCTAAGATCTGGTGCAATAATTCATCAGATTTTTAGTATGATCATAATTAAGTTTGTTTCTAAATACTTTTTGCAATGCAGTAATTACATTTCACTTTGTAGGAATGGAAGTTGGATACTCTTTGTGACTTGTATGAGACATTGACCATTACACAAGCTGTCATTTTTCTAAACACAAGGAGAAAAGTTGATTGGTTGACTGAAAAAATGCATGCCAGGGACTTCACTGTCTCTGCTTTGGTAAGAATTTTTCCATGTATTGGAAGAGTGGTAATTCATTACAGGTTGGCTCTTTAAAGTGTGTGGGGGTTTTTTTTTTTTTTTTTGTCTACACATCTTGTTTTCATGTTTTGTAGTTCTTGTTGCCAGCTGATTGAAAGAAAAATGTATTACTTAGATGGGGAAAAATATATAGCCCAGAACATACTAGGCTTTAAGTCTTGGTCACTATGTGAGAAGGCTAGCTTTTTAAGTTGAATCACACCACAAATCAGAGGTCCTAAAGTAAATCTCTATATTAACAAAATATTTCCCAGAAATACTCAATATGGCTGTTCTTTGTTACCTACTCAGACCCTTACCTGAGCACTCTAAAATCACACTCATGCATTACCCTTAAATACCTTCATTGATACCATACACATCTCATTCATGCCCCACTCATTCTGTACATAAAATATATAAAGTACTAGAAATTCCTTTGTATCCAATGTAATTACAATGCTAAATACATTTTTTAATCCTTATTTAACACACTTGTACCCTCTATACTTTTAAACATTTTGATGTTAACTAATCCATAGTAGTATAAGAGTAAGTCCCGCTGAAAATTAATCTAGTCAGAGAGCCTCGTTTCGCCCTAATACTCAGGGCTTATTCAGGGACGTAGTATCCTTTAAAATCTGGTATCCGTGTTCATACAGAACGGGTCCATTGCATGGTATTTCATTCGTCATGGATTTTCAGTCACTCATTATTGCTCACTCCATATGTCAGCTTAGCTGTAGTCCTCAGGTCTCTCCAATATAGAACCGTTTCCCAATGGTGGATAAGACACTTTAATGTACATATGCCTGTTTGACTGTCTTCAGGCATCCTAACACACACTCTGACTCCATCTCAAAAAATTTTCACAACCGGAACAGATTTCCCCTATTCAAACTGTTCCAGTGTTTCTCTGAGGCACAGCCCCCACGTTTGCACTGCTCAGGCACAACCTCCGCATTTTTAACTTTGTTTCAAACCAATCAGGAGAGCTTAATTACCTGCTGACAGCACCATCCAGGACACTGAATTCTCAACTAACTAGCTTAAGTTGGTCACTGAGAAGAAGTTTGACTACTGGATTGACTATCGTTGGATGCCAACCGAATTGTCTAGACAAAGTATATTTGTTTGGTCTGTTTGGAGATGGTTAATCTGTAGGATACTTTTTTTTTTTCTATTTGAGATGCAGGATAAGTTACAATATAGCTGTGAAGTGCTGTATTGTCGTTCCCCCTGCTCAAAGCAGTTTGATTCATACTATCCCTGCCTGTTTTGATCTCACAGCAGCCAGGGACGCTTGGTCTCATACATGTTTCAAATTTTTCATGGATAAATTTTAATGTGTAGTTTATCTCTACAGCATGGTGACATGGACCAGAAGGAGCGAGATGTTATTATGAGAGAATTTAGATCTGGGTCTAGTCGTGTACTGATAACTACAGACTTGCTGGTAAATATAATTCAGAATGAGCTACTAACCATGCAGAAAAAAAAAGCAATTGCAAGTGGCTAAATATTAGTGTGAATTTGAAAGGCTAATGAAACTTATTATACACACCAGATATTTGAATATCAAAGATAGCATGTATCATTGCAAAGGTATTCACAAATCTAAAATGGGGATGAATTTGTTTGCAGTACTGAACAGGTTCAACTGCTTAAAGTAAATACCACACCCTGGATTATAGTCATCACTATAACATTTCATTAAATGCTTATTGCTTGCTTTATTCCAGGCTCGTGGCATTGATGTGCAGCAAGTGTCCCTGGTCATTAATTATGACCTGCCTACAAATCGTGAAAACTATATTCATAGGTAAGTTCCTGCACTATAAAGCATTTTAACAATTCAGTGTATTTAGTACCATAATACTGTTCACTTTGAAACATTTTCAGTGTTCATCAGTGAGAAGGGGGCGATGGAAGTAGTACAGTTTAAAACTGGAGGGATCTTTCAGGGTCATGCACAGCAGGATAGGAGTACCCAGTGACTTATTTGCTTCTGACAAATTTTCTTAAGCTGGAGAACTACAGAATGCTCTGCAGATGATAGCATGGCTAATAAGACTTTATGTAAAACAGAAAGCTAAGGTACAACAACCTAGGCAAGCTTCTACCAGTTAGGAACTTTACACCTACACTATCTAATCTTCAGTGACCTGGAAATGTGTGCCCAGTATTTACAGTGCATTGGCCATTGCAGATATTGGTCCTGCAAGCAACTGTTGCAGCTAGGTATTTTTGATAGTGGCTACCAAGCTATCAGTAGTTGAATTAGGTTTTAATTGCACGGCTTCTCATCTTAGTTTTATTGATAAGCACTTGTGTGCTGGATAGTCAAGGGGTTTTTTACACAAGTGCTGGTAGCAAGGCAAATGTACAGTGATCATGAGTCAAACTATAACATGCTGTAGATCTCATCTAACATGTAGAGATGCTGCTAACTAATATGGAGTGGTAAGATTAGCCATTTTAACTGGTTCAAATACTAAACGTTTTTGTGGTTGTCATGTGCTCTGAAATTAATGTGCTATTATAAGTAGATTATCTCTTTATCCTTCTGAAGTTTATAGTTGAGGGGAATAGTTGTGTAATTTAAGATATTAAGTGTAGATAAATCTTTCAACCAATTTACATTTACTGTTGACCAATTCCTGAGGCAAGAGAATTTTAACATTGTACCATTTATGGTTTGCGATGCAGGATAAATTACAATATAGCTGAAGTGCTGTCTCCCTAGCCCCTGTTCCCACCACCCTTTCCCCTCTGCTTAAAGCAATTGGATTCATACTATCATGCTTGTTTTGAACCTACAGCAGCCAGGGACACCTTCTTGCAAAATTCTAAAACTGATCTACAGAAATTAATCTGCATTACAAAGCTATTAAATACTTTCTCCACACAGTTTAAAGCAATTACATGTAAGTTAAGGCGTAACACACAGCTGCTCCAGAGCTAAGACGCACTCATGGACACAGCAGAGGGGCCCATGGAAGTCATGTTTTTTTGCTGTTTAGAACACACTTCTGGTTGCAGTGTGGTGACCAGTGCGATGACGACAATTCTGTGAAAAGGTAAAAACCAAAATAGTTCCTAGGAGGCGTGTTTGTCTTGATCTGCAGGAGGGGTTACAGGAAAAATGATAAAATCTTAGTGGTGGGTAGTTTTGCATACTTGCCTAGGTTTCCGTGCCTTAACTTTTTGAGGCTGTAGAGCATCTTGTAATTGTACTGAAAATTAGTCTTTAATATAGTTCTGCAGAACTTGAATACCATGTATTACATGATCTGCAGTTCAACATTCTGTTGCCATAAATGATTACTAGTAGCTGCTGCCAAGGAGTTATAACTGGAGAGTTGCACTCAACAGACCTGAATGGCTACAGTATATAGTATTTATACAGTTGCTCTGTGCAAATGCAAAAAGGACTTGAGACATAGAAAGCTGACTAGCATACTTTTGGTTAGTTTGTATATGCCATATAAATGCTTAACTAGGGGATACAAGCTGATTCCTTCAATAGATGGATTTGGTGAATGGAATAAATTTTGAGCTGTAAAGCAGTACTTAGCTGTAGTCATGTATAGAGTAAGAAAAAAAAATGCAGTGAAGGATACAGATCATGCAGGTAAGAAAGAGGGGTTCTTGCTAAAGGAGCTTGGGAAGGGGAGATTCAGGGAGTAGCTAAGTTTTTGTTTGTTTTTTTTTTTGGGGGGGGGGGGGGAGATGGGAAGTGGTGAGTGAGTTGTGAAACATTTTGATTTTGTTCACTGCCTTGGGCTGCCTTCTTCCTGGGAAGACAGCATATAAATGAAATTTAGGATAAGGTGATGAAATGCAAAGTTTTTGTGCTTTAAACTTTGAAAGCAGAGCCAGAGAGGGCTATATTAAATATTTTGTGCACAAAATTGGCTTTAACATTCATAAAGCTGACCTTTTCTATTTTCTGTTAAGCAAGCTGATTTAGCAATTTCATGTGGGTGACATTCGGCAGCTCCAAATGGACTTGTCTTTTTGAAGCTGGTAGAGCTTAAAGTTCTGAGCATGTGTAGGTGCTCCCTTGCAAGTCTTCTCAGTCGTCTTTGCCTCAAGCACAGATGTGAACTCTCTCTCCTCTAGTTAAAAGATTTTTAAAGGAAAATCTTTTGCCTGCATCCAGGCAGGCCAGTCTAAACAAGTAGAGTTATGCACACCAACCACCAGATGGAGACAGATCAACAGCCTCGCTGTGTTCATACTCAGCACTGCACCATTTATAGTCTGCCAATATTCTGTCTCCAGCAGATGGTGGCCATGCATACTTGTGTATGTAGGCCTATCAGGAATTAGACTAACTGGGATGCTCCTGAGATGAGTTTTTCCCTCAGTTGAGGTTTCCAACTAGGAATCCAGTTTCAGGGACAGGAGAGGTGAAGGCAAAACACCCCTCCTGCATAGGGCTGCCTTGCTCACTGAAGTGCTTCCAGAAGGGTAAGGGAGCATTGATTCCTTATATTGTTCTGTCCCTTCCCTTGGGGTATTTTTTCTGTGGACTCTAGGGATTCAGGCAGCAGAGGCTTGAAAGATGCCCTTCCCCTTTTAGAGATGTCTGGAGGCACGAACAATTAAAAAAAAAAATAAATATGCAAATAGAGGCCTTGTGTGATCACACAGCTATCAGGAGATGTAGGCAATGGCTTCCTGGATTGGCACAGCTATTTCTTTTTCCATTTTTTTTCTTTCAAGAGGGAAAACTATGAACTAGCAGTGGGTTGGTAGACCACATGGTGGAACAAAGATGGTGCCTGGAGGTCAGCATGTGAAAAGGCCCATGCTTCGCTCAGCATGTAACATGCATTCTGTGCAGCCTAACTATTCACTTAAGTTTATACAGTAATTGTAAAGTGGCCCCCCTGGGGGGGGGGAATAGGCTGTAGTAAGTGAACTTGCCCCAGTGGGACTGTGGAAGAGGTATGGTCGTGTGTGTGTCCCGTCCCCCCAGGGAAGGGAAACCCTCAAACTCAGGTGACCAACAGGATAACCTTGCTTCAGGAACTCAGTTGGGTAGTGAGCCTGGACAAGAGCAGTCTCAAGCCTTCCCAGTCCTTGGAATATCTGAGAGTCCAGTTCAACACCAAACAGGGCAAGGTCTTCCTTCCGACCATGCGGATAAGGAAGTTGCTGTCCCAAGTGCATTGGTGGATGAGCTCGATACACCCAACAATGTGGAGCTATCTCCCAAGTTCTTGGTTTGATGGTGGTGACACTGGAAGTGGTGCCATGGGCAAGTACTCGCTGCTGTCATGTTGGAACCCATAGTCTCGACTATTTGATTCTCCTCCACTTGCTGATGGGAGTGTGCTCTCGGCTCCAGTGGTAACTGCAGGAAGCTCATCTGAGAGTATGCCCCTGTCCTTACCAAACTGGCTGGTCCTCAGACATTCCAGGGCTGGTGAGCTCACTGTCAGGAACTGTTGGCCCAGGGACGTTGGACCCGAAGAAGATGCCCTCTGAAATATCAACTGCCTGGGCAGTCAGATTGGTGCCTACAATTAAGCCACAGACTTCAGTGTCAGAGTATGTGATGTCGGACAATATAAAATTGTGGCCTGCATCAACTGCCAAGATAGAACCAAGAGCCAGCAAGTGTCACAGGAGATAAGACCACCTTATGGAATGGGTGGACATACATCCACAGATTTCAGCCTCTCCCACATCGCAGGAAAAGACAACATCAGAGCAGATTTTCTAAGCAGGGCGAGTGGGTGTTGTCTGCCAAAGCCTTTCAACTGATAGATCACTGGGGCCTCCCATCAATCAACTTGCTGGCTACATATCACAATGCAAAGGCTCACTGATTCACAAAAGGGATCGTCCCTAGCGATAGATGCTCTCGTTCAGACCTGGCCAGAAGAGTTGCTTTATGCTTTTTCCTCCATGGCCCCTGAGCACCACAGGGGATTAGACCTACTAAAAGCTGCAGATTGGCCCAGATGTCATGGTGTGGACATATGAGACTCCTGGTGGAGACCCCCTCCCACCACACAGAGACCTGCTGCAGCAGGAACCTGTCCTTCATAAGGATCCAAATCAATTCTGTCTTTATGGTCTGGCCCTTGGAGGGCTTGCCTGATGAAGCAAAGATATTTTGCAGTAGAAATTGTCACCTTACTCCACACTTGGAAGCTTTCTACATCCCTAGCATATGTGCAAGTCTGGAGAGTATTTGAGGCCTGGTGTGAGGAAAATGGTGCTGCTCTCCCCCCCTCCCCCAGGTGGTCAAAATCCCTCTAATTCTGGAATCTTTGTAGGACAGCCTGAATAAAGGTTTGGCCCTTATCTTCTTGAAGGCACAGGTAGCAGCACTCTCCTGTTTAAGGGGCAAGGTGAATGGATGTCTGCTCATCCGGATGTGGCCAGTCTTCTGAAAGAGGTGAAGCACCTTGGGCCACCCCTATGGTGGCTGGTTCCCTTGTGGTATCTTAAACTAATACTGGGAGTTTTGGCAGGCCCTCCTTTTTGGCTGCTGCGCAGTCTTTCCTTGCATTTAAGATTAACAGTGTTCCTGGTGGCTATATGTTCAGCACGTTGCATCTCTGAACTGCAGGCATTGTCAGGAACAGTTCCTCTGGATGACTCCAGGAACATTACAGCTTCATACTGTTCCATCCTTCTTGCCCAAGGTAGTCTCAGAGTTTCATTTGAATCAGTCTATTTCGTTGCCATCCTTGGATAAGCACAAGGAGGAATACCGCCTCCATTTGAATGTCAGACTTTGGTGCAGTGTCCAGAAGTTTCAGAACTGTTCCAAAAGCTGGACCACCTGTTTGTCCTTCACGGTGGAAGGAAGTAGGGAGAATCAGCTTTGCAGGCTGCCATAGCTTGCTGGATTAAAGAGGTGGTCACGGGAGCCTATATGGAGGCAAGAAAGCCATAACATTCTCAGGTTAAAGCTAACTTCACTAGGGCTCAGGTGGTCTCATGGGCGGAAGATAAGACTGTCTCCTATTGATATCTGCCAACCGGCAATGTGGCTCTCTTTGCACCTCTTCTCCAAGTTCTGTTGCCTGGATGTACAGGCCTCAGAGGATGCAGCCTTTGCAAGGGTGGTGTTAACCGGACTGCGGGCAGCCTCCCGTTCCCGATCAGGAGTAGCATTTGTACATCCCGTTGGTCCTGAGTCTATCTGGCAATGCACTAGGAAATGGAGAAATTACTTACCTGATAACTTTTCTTTAATGTAGCAGATGGACTTAGGCAGCTGAGGGTGGGATGCTAAGAACTGTGCCAAAAATTTGCCTGTGAATATCAAATCAATATCCAGTCCCTAGATCAGGGCACCTATATTCTTACTGGGGTTCAGTGTTTGAGAACAGTTATGGTGATCTGTTTTTAATCATTTTTAATCACATTTTTTTCACTAGTAGGTCCACAGTGGCTATTGAAGAGAATACTGGAGGGCTGAGGTGTATGTAGGGTGAGGTCAGCATAAAATCTGACAAGTCTCCATCTGCTGGCAGGGGAGCATATCCCATTGGTTCTGAGTCCATCTGCCTACACTAAGGAAAACGAAATTATCGGATAAACAATTTCTCCATTGGAGGATGGAGAGATTTTCCTAGAAGTAGTGACACATAGAACTTTGCTGCTGTTCTATAGGGATGAGTTGGCAAGATTGATTTCCCAGTTGCTGCCCCTGGATCAGGAAATGACTGATCAGTCTGAGTTCTAAGGAAGACCATATTGTCAGTTTATGGAAGGCATCGTGTTTTTCCCTCATGAGGTCGTACAGGAGTTAATTGTTTAGTGGGGTTCTCCTGAGGTGAATTTTTTAAAGGAGGTAAGTCCTCCCTTGATCTTCAGGCAAGAGCAATTCTACTTCCCAAAAGTGGCTGTGATAGTGTACTTAGTCACTAAGTGAAACAACCTGGTGGAAGGTGAGGCTGCTCTAGATGCACAAGATAGGATTGAGCCTATATTTGAGGCTGTGGTCACGAATCTATAAACTTCAGCCTGCTGTTGCATTGTAGCATGGGCTGGCTTGCATTTGACCCAGGAAGTCCCAGGAGAGCCTGGTCATTCCTTGAAGCCAAGGGCAGCCTTTTTGGCAGATACAGGCTATGATTTAGCATGCTCTGCACCTCAAGTTCTGGCTTTCGTAGTAGCATGTCCTTGTCTTTGGCTGCATGACTGTTTTAGTGGATACCATCTCATATTTGAATCTGAAGTTTCCCTTCAGGGGTTGCCTCTTGTCGGGCAACGGGTTGGAGAACATGGCCAAATGGGAGATTCTAAGATTCCTTAGTTATTGGAAGATAGAAAATAGTCTTCTGGTCTACATGCTCTAGAAGCTGTTTCATGACTCCAGAAGATTTCGGCCAAACAGGGTTAGGAGGTCTGTCCTTTCATGCCAAGAATGCTGGAATCCCCCAGCCCATTCCAACAAAATTTTGGGGGTCCATCATTCGTTTCCAGAGATGGGTGGATGCTGCTCTTACCAGAGGTGGCCCCATATTACATCTAATCGGTGGGTGCTTGACATATGGTTACTGACACAGTTTCTTCGTGTCACTCCCAAGAAGAGAGCTGCCATGCCGACCAACTTGCAGGAACTGATCATGCTAAAGGCTGTGGTTCCCATGCCAGAGGATCAGGAGGGTATGGGGATGTTCCATTTCCTTTTTTTTTTTTTTTTCCCAAAAAGGAGGGTTCCTTTCAACTGATACTAGACTTGAAAGGGTCAAAACCTTTGGTGGGTAACCCATTCCTGGATGAAACCTTGTTTATCCATGATCATGGCCGTACAGCAGGGGGAGGCTTTTTGTGTTTCTGGGTTTGACAGAGGTCTACCTACACATTCCAATCTAGGAAGATGAGTGGCTTTTATGCTTCACTATGCTTGGTCAGCATTACTGTTTTTAGGCCTTACTGTTCTAGTCTCCATTCAGGAACAGGATCTAGGCATTGTTGATCCATTGAAATCTGCTCAGTGAGCAGCAACAGCCAAGAAAACAAATGGAATACTAAGAATGATCAGGAAAGGAATGGAGAGTAAAACAGAATATATCACAATACCTCTCTTGCTCCATGGTAAATCATCTTGAGTATTGTATGCAGTTCTGGTCACCATATCCTAAAGATACAGCAGAATTAGAAGGGAAGGGCAACCAGAATGATAAAGGATTATTGATTGATCAGCTTACTCATTTCAAAATGTTTGAAGACTAGGAAACAAGTTAATAGAATATTTTTTACTCAACACATAATTAAACTCTAGAATTTGTTGCCCAAGGATGTGGTGAAAACTTAGTATAGCTGTATTTTAAAAAAAAAACAAAACAAAACACTTTTTTTTTGGACAAGTTCCTGGAGGAGAAGTCCATAAACTACAAAGGTGGAGTTGTAGAAATCTACTGCATATTCCAGGGAATCTACCTATGCAGGTAATGGTGGCAGTAGCAGCAACTCTTTGCAAGGAAGGAATATTAGTCCATCAATAGCTGGACGACTGATCAGAGCCAAGTCTGCCAATGAGTCATACTGTCCAGCATGGTTCAGGTGCCACAAGAGGTGAGTAGTCAGTCTGGCCAAGAGCAGGTTGCAGCCCACTCTGATTCTGGAATATTAAGGAATAAAGTTTGATAGAGCACATGGCAAAATGTTTCTCCTGGATCATCGGATCACTCATTCATATGGGTCTATCTGCAGACTCATGGGTCCATGGTGGTGATTCTAGAATTTCACTGCAGAAGGCATTGCTATTTCTATCGAGTCCTCTGTCTTAGGGATACAGCTGTCTCTCCTGGCAGCAGTGAAACAGCACTTGCTCTGGTGGCTGAGCAGGAAACATCTCTCCAAGGGGGATGAATTTGGAGGTTCCTGAATGCATTGTGATCACCTGTTCTGGGTTCAGACCATGAACACTGGCATTCTGACCTGGGGGGAGTAATCTTTCTGGGGGCTTATTGCACCCAACTACTGCAGGTGCTTACCCAATATAAACACACTTTCTGGGATTACACCTGGGGGCTTGAACCTAGGAGCTTATTCCCTACACAGGTGGCTACACAAACTTTTGATTCAGTACATCATGGTGCCATTAGGAAGCATTTCTCAGTGCAAAATAGTAAATGAGTTCACTCAGGTTGGCCTGTAGCCTTCAAACTAGCCTGTGCCTGGGTGAGAATTCTGAATCCACATGGCCCAACCTCCATAAACACCTTCAGCCAGCATAACATAAAATGACATCACCATGGATGCAAGTTTGCAAAAATGGGGAGCCCAATGCCAGGAACTAGTGGTACAGGGTCAGTGGTCAGAGGAGATGTCTTGGTCCAATCACATGGAGGCTCTAGTGATTTTGGTTAGCACTGTTACGGTTTGTGGATTTGGTTGGTCAGGGGAGCAGTGTACATGAGGGAAAATTCAAGTGGTAGCATACATAAATCCGATTGAACCCAGTCAGCAGTCTCAGATGGGACATGTTACCATCATGTACAGAGCAGTCCCTGCAGGTGTTATCAGCTTCTCATATATTGTGGGTGTCAAGGCAGATTGCCAGTTCCCATTCTCCCAGAGCTAGACAAACTCTAGTCTTCCGGCTCAGTCTACCATGCTTGGCTCTGATAGCAAGCAGTGTGAATGCAAAGGTTAGGGTGGGTCTTCAGGTAGTAGAAAGGTGGCCATGGGATAGGATGATGTATATTTCCCCTGTGGCAATGGTAGGTGGGTCGCTTCAGAAGATAGCTTGACACCCTGGGTTTGTACTCTTGGTAGCTCCAAGACTGGCCTCCTGGTCTGGATTTGCAGCCTGTTCAAGTTACCGATGTGCAGGTATCTGTCTCAGCAAGGACAGATGTTTACACAAGAATCCAGACCAGTTTTCTTATGGTTTGGCCCTTGAAGTCTAGACTGTCAAAGCAGGGGGGTATTCATTGGTGAGCGCCTTGTGAGCTCCAAAATTTTCCATTTCATTGGCTTACTTATGAGGTTGGAGAATATTTGAGTATTGGTGCATGGAGCCGGAAATGTCGGCCAACACCAGTGACCGTTCTGATTCTATATCTTCTCCAGGATGGTTTGATTAAAGGATTGGCCCTTAATATTCTTAAGGAACAGATGGCAGCCTGGATTTGGCTCACTTTTTTTGAGGGGTGTCAACACATTTGACCACTGCTGTGGATTCCAGTACTACCTTTGGCTCTGAACTTGGTATTGACCTTATTAGCAGGTCCTACCTTTCTTGCTCCAAGCAGCTTTCCTTAGGTTGAAAACAGTTTTTCTAGTTACCATATGTTTGGTGTGGCAGATCTGAGTTGCAGGCTCATTCTTGCAGAGAGCCTTTCCTTGTGATTATTCCAGATAAAGTGCAAATTTGGACAGTACCATATCTTACTGAAGGTAATCCTAATATTTTCACTTGAACCTGTCCATATCCTTATT
Source organism: Rhinatrema bivittatum (assembly GCF_901001135.1). Classification (NCBI taxonomy): domain Eukaryota; kingdom Metazoa; phylum Chordata; class Amphibia; order Gymnophiona; family Rhinatrematidae; genus Rhinatrema; species Rhinatrema bivittatum. The sequence continues at coordinate 235,609,588 of NC_042623.1, forward strand.
GTCCTTGGACAGGGATGAACAAGAGTTCTAGGAATTGTAGCTGCTGGATGTGAGAAGGCCATATATTGTACTACATTAAGGTGACTAGAGCTTTTTGGGAAAATGGATCATCTTTTCAACCTTGGTGTAAAACAAGGTGATAACTGCATCCTGTGTGGATACAGTGCTGCTGTTGCCAAAGCAGGCAGTGTCTTGGGCAGAATTGCAGCTCACATAACATTCAAAGATCTGTAGAGCATGCATATCTTTTTCAGACATTGACTGGATTGAGGATTTGGGAGAATGTAGTTTGCCAGGGCAGTGTTGATGGGGGGGGTGGGGGCTCTCAGGCAGCTTTCTGCCCTAAGAAATAGCTTTGGTACGTCCCACTTGTGTGGACTGGCCTGCCTGGATGCAGAGGAAGGTGAAATTACTTAACTGATTTCCTCTTGGACAGGCAGGCCAGTCCATGCTCCCACCCTGGGTTGCCTATAAGGTCTACACTGTATCTGACCCAGTTAGGGACTTTGATAGAGGGAAGGTTTGCAGGCTGATGGTGTGATCAGATCTGATAAGTAGGCCTGCTGTTCTTCTTTGCTTGCTGCTTTTTCTTCTGGGTCATATGCTTCTCATTCTACTGGAAGTTAACAGATGAAGAGGAGCAAAACTGTTAAGGGAATGGAATGTTCAGTGTTGGAAGTTCTAAAAGTTGAAGCTTGTTTATTGTCCAGTTAGCTTTTCAGGAATACTGTCAGTACAGTGCTGTGACAGTCAGGCCGTCTTGCATCTGGTTAGTGTGCATAACCCATTTGTTTGGACTGGCCTACCTGTCCTAGGGGAAAGGAAAAAAAAAAAAAAAACATACTGCTGGAGTGACCTTTCATGTCCAGACAGAAGATATCAACCAAGGCAAGAGGCTTCAAATGTCTGTAGAAAGATGTCCCTCACCAGGCACAAACTATTACAGATGCCTCTGTCTGGAACTATGCCTATGGACTGATGTCCCCATACTTTCAGAGATCCCAGGCTGCTTTGCATCAAATTGTATAAATCTCGAGTCGCAGTAGATCCTTGTCCTGCAATGCAGTCTCGTATGTCTGGGGAAAATAGTTGTGTAGGAGCTCATCAAACTCAGGCTGAAGATGTGGGATGGAGTTCCACTAGCTACCCTGTATCTAAGACAAAGCTACCTCAATCCATAATGCCATTGCAGTCTGTGGCGAAGAATGTGCAAACATTGAGTGCATCGGCACAACAGCATTGATGCACAACTTGCTAAGATATTTGCACAACCTGCCAAAGCAGGTTGTGCAAAGCAGTTGCCTGCTTTGGCAACCTGCCAAAGCAGGTTGTGCAGCTCCATCACTGCTCTCTACATTAATGGTGGGGGTGGAAGGGGAATAGAACAAAGAGCTAAGAGAAACAGATAAGTATGAGAGAAAAAATGTGTGAAGCTTGCTGGGCAGACTGGATGGGCCATTCGGTCTTCTGCCGTCATTTCTATGTTTCTAAGCATTTCTTGCAGTCACATGGTGCTCGGGATATGCCATCACAAGATCCCACGATGCACAGTGCAAGGACCCACTGCAAATCTGTAACTTTCTCCAAGGTGTCCAAGCTACCCCATAGAAGCCACTGATGCATCTACCTCAGACTGGAATTTATCAAGATACTTTGCTAACACAGCTCTGCACAGCCTAGTCTAAATCTGCATGAGAAGGGGGTCAGGTTGCCAATAATCAGGGCACTAACTCTGCCTAGACAGGTGGCGGAAGGACTTTACCTCCTATAAGTACCACTTCTAACAGGCTGGTTTCTAAGAGAACATCAATTACCTGTGCCAGAACAGTGGACACATCAATTTCACCAAATCACAGATTTGGTCAAGCTTCTTCCTTCTGACCAAGGAGACTGAAGGAACATTCTTCCTTTGTATTTGCACATCTTCAGAGAGCATCCTGATTCAGAAAAGGTGGCAGAGTTTTACATCAAGCAAGAAGGAATGGGATCATAGTCTCTGCCAGAAATCCCTAAAAATCTGGAACTGAGTGGAAACAGCTTTTTCTCCTAGCATGTAACCAGATGGACTCAGCACCAAAGGGTTATGTGCTCCCCTGGTAGCAGATGGAGACTGAAAAGCTGACAGTGCCCTAGATATACCCCTGCAGTGACCTCAGCCATTCAGTATCTGTCTCCTAGCAGATGTGGATTGTGCCTTCTCTATTGGGAACACAGTACTCTTTAGAGGAAATTTTGCCTCTAAATTGAAGAAAGATCGAGCCTGACTCTCCTGCAGTGATACTAATGGTCCCTCTCCCAGTTGAGAATTCCTGAGGCAATTTCCAAGATCCCTCAGAGGTGTAGCAATTTCCAGTCATGGACTTTGCTGAATCAGCGAAAAGGCAGTGGGTGCAGGAAGTCAAGCGCAGTGGTGACTACCTATGCCTGTGCAGCCGGAGACAGCTCAGATAAGAATTCCTCCAATTCAGAGATGTGGAAGGGCTTCGGTAAGTCTTTCCTCCAGTCTCCTTGCTCGGCGCGCCATACAGACAACATTCCTGATCCTGTTAGGACAAGGGAAGGGGTTTCCCCTCTTCAGACTCTGTGGGCACTCCACTTGGCAGGCTGTGGCGGTGCCATCTTGTGCACAGTTTGTTGTGGCATCGTTTCCCCCATTGACTGGTATGCATGGTGCAGGCCGTACCTGTTGTGCACTTAGCATGCACACACATGGGCGCACAACCGGACGCTTATACTTGCACGCGTTGGGGTGGATTTGTGTGCGCTCAGGCACTAACCGGCTGAATGCACAAGCTACAGTTTACTACGGCTCCGGCAACAAAGCACAAGTGACACTCCCTGCTGTCATGTTGGAACCCATTCTCTCAAGGCTACTCAATTTGCCTCTACCTACTGTTGGAAGTATGTTCTCTGTTCCAGTGATGGCTATAGGAAATGCATCTAAGCAAGGGTGTAAGCCTGACCCCACGGAACTGATGCAAGCCTCCGAGGGTGGGGAGCCCACTGTCAGGAATTGACAACACAGGGGCAATTGGACCAAGGAAGAGGCGTGCTGGAACATAAACCGCCTGGAAGCCCAAGCTGTCAGACTAGTATGTCTGCAACTCAGCCACAGGCTCCAGGGACAAGCAGTTCACGTGATGTCAACGGTAGTATGCATGAACCACCAGGGAGGAACCAAAAGCCACCAAGTGTCTCTGGAGATATTTCCCCTTATGGAATGGGCAGAGATAAATCTATAAGGGATCTCTGCCTCCCACATCGTGGGAAAAGACAACATCAGAGCAGACTCTCTCTCAGCAGGGAGAGTCTGAATCCAGGAGAATGGGCATTGTTGACCAGAGCCCTCCAGCTCCTAGTAGATTGCTGGGGCCTCCAATTAATTGACCTGGCCACACCTCACAATGTAAAGGTCCCCCAATTTTTTTTCTTCAGTCACAGAAGAGATCACCCTTGGCCAGAGGAGGGCTTTCTGTACGTATTCCCTCAGTGGCCTCTGCTGGGCAAGGTCATTCACAAGATCAAATGCCACAGAGGATTAGTGCTTCAGGTGACCCTGGATTGGCCCAGATGGTATGCAGAAAGCTTCTAGTGGAGAGCCCCCTATACCTCCCCCCCCCCCCCCTTTACAGGGACCTTCTCAAACAAGGTCCAGTCCTTTGAGGACCCAACTCTGTTTTCTTACGGTTTAGTCCTTGAGAGGGCTTGCCTGAAGTGTAGATATTTGGTGGCTGTAATCACCACCTTGCTCTGTGCGCGGAAGTCGTCGACCTCCCTGGCATGTGTGCGGATCTGTAGAATATTTGAGGCCTGGTGCGAGGAACATTGGGTGTCCCCTCGGATGACAAAGATCCTCTTGATTCTGGCGTTCACAGGATGGCCTTGAACAGTCCCTCACTCCTTGAAGGTCCAGGTGGCAGCTCTCTCCAGTTTGAGGCAAAGTGAACAGAGCTCACCTATTGACACGTCTGGACTTGGCCCATTCTCTAAAAGGAGTTAAACCTCCGACCACCCTTAAGTGGCCAGTCTCCCTGTGGAACCTCAGTCTAGTATTGGAATTCTTAGCAGGACCTTTCTTTTAGCCACTACGTGAAAATCTGGAATCGAGTGGAAATAACTTTTGTATAGGCTAAATATGTTGGGCATCTCCACTTAGCAGGGTGTTTCAACCACATGAGTGCAGCAGTCTGGCTGCCGAGCTCTTCAGTTTATGGGGTCTGCCAGACACATTCATGTCACGGCAGAATGCAAAACTAAATCAATCCAAACAGACTAAGACTAGCTCAAGATGCTTTCCTTCTTGATTTGGGGGCAAAGCCTCATGTATGCTTTTTCACAGTTCTTGCCAAAACAGTGCAGAAGGTTCTTCAGGACCATGCTAGTCTGATCCTTTATAGCTCTGGTAAAGCCCAGACAGATCTGATACATCTCATAACTTTCCAGCAGTCCTCCATACCTCTGGGGATGACCTTGCATCTTTAAAGACAGGACACTGTTATCCCAACCTTTCAGCCCTCAATTTCACAGCTTGGATGTTGAGTACTCTGTAATCACTGACCTTCACTTACGTAAGAAACTGCAGATATACTAATCTCCTTTAGAAAACCTTTAATTACAACAAACTATGCTTTCAAATGGAATAGGTACTCCAAATATTATCAAAACACCTTTTAGACTTGACTTGCAACCCTAAGCACTTGCTGAAATATTTCTCCATATTTGATTCTAGGCTTGCCACCTCTTTGCGAGTGTATCTCCACAAATCTCATTTATTGAAAAGCATATGGTATATCAAGCCCCCAGTACAAAAGCTAACTCTTGTGGGACCTGAATGTGGTCCTTTCTTAGCTAATGAAACCTCCCTTTAGGCCATTGGACTCAGCTTCTCTGAAGTACTTTGCATGGAAAGTGGTGATCCTTGTTGCAGTGACTTCAATTAGAAATCAGTGAAGGCCAAGCTCCTATCTTAAGCTCTTCCACAACAGGGCAGCTCTCTGTACTCAGTTTTCTACCAGTGGTCATTTTTGGCTTTCCATATCAAATCAGTTCATCATATTGCCTACCTTCTTTCCTAGGACTTATATGTATGAAAATGAAAAAGCCCTACATACTTGATTGTAAAAGGTCCATAGCTTATTACAAGAAAAGTACTGGACTGCAACATAAAACCTTCCAACTGTTTCTCATATGATACAACACTGAGTAGCGGCTGCAAAGTGTACCTTATCTAACTTGCTAGTTGAGTACATTTGCCACTGCTAAATTTTAGCAGCACAGTCACACTAAATGCTTATCAAATGAGAACCATAGCTGCTTCTGTTGCTCATTTTCAAGTATCTTATTGACACCTGCAAAGCTGCAGCTTTGTCTTCCGTTCCTACATTTTTATATCACAGTACTTAACTTCTCAGACAGTAAACTTGGATAAGTAGTTCTGCATAATCTGGTCTCACTATAGTCCACTCTCCATGAGTGGGGGTTGGATAGTTTGCTAAGTAAATGCTCTATCATCCTCTGCTTGGGTCTCCCCATATGTAATGGCAAATTCCCCCTGCTCATCGGGGGGGGGGGGGGGGGGAGCATATTTGCTTACCATAAACAGTGTTGGTTTTCTGTAGGTAGCAGAATGAATTAGCTATGGAATATCCACCTGTCTCCTTTAAAGTGTTGACTACATAGCCAGATTAGCTCTAGTACAGATAAGTCTACACTTCATGCAGGAACTCCACACATGCTAAGTACAGCTCAAAGCTCTACTATATTAGAGAAGTATATTCTGTGCTGCTGAATGTTACCCACATTTAATTGTTAAATCATCCTTCTATGGAAACAGTAAGCAAACTTGCTATATCCCCACTTTGCACTATAGTGTGGATATTTACCTGAACAAAACAGGGCTGGAGGTGTGGTGAAGGAGGCTAACATCTTGCTGTACTGTATTGAGCACTATATGGCTAAATTGCATTCAGTTTCATCTGTCAAACAGTTGTCCTAAAGCTATCAAGATTACAGATTTTGTTCTGCTAGCTAGATATTGAATCCAAAGTGTGTGTGGGGGGGGGGGGGCGTTAATGGTGGCCTAAACCAGGGACAAACAAACACTTTGAGCCACAGTCCCTTCATTCATGCAGTTGGTTGGGGCTCCCCAAGATGGGTCACTTTATTATACACAAGGAGTATATTAACCAGGCAGGCACTTTGCCAATCAGTGGCTCAGGCAGAAAGGCACATTCCATACCTCATAACCAGACAGTTACCCCATACCTTGCCAGGCACACACTGATGTAATGCAAACCACACCTGACAATATAGACACACACGCCACATCATGCTGGTAAGAGCTAGAAAACATTTCAAAAAATTTAAGATGCCAGGTGTTTGTTTTTGTTTTAAGGAACAGAGCCCATCCTACCCTGGCCAAATTTTTCTCAGTTTTTCCTATCTTTTTGTATCTTAGTTTGCTCATCTTATTTTCTCATGTTTTTTGATTTTGCTTATTTAACATCACTAGTTTTTGCTTTTATTCTGCCCATTCCCCTCTCCAACTTCACCACTTTTTTCCTCCAGCAGGCAACAGCTGTGATTTCTTTCCTAGGGGCACGACCTCCTTTTGGGCTGAGGACTGAAGGTTGTGGAACACTGCAGTGGCATTTTAAGCCTCTTCCCCCACCTGGGCCCACCACAGCAGAAGCAGCTGCCCTCCCTAGCCATCAAGAGACACATGGCTAATCTATGGCATGCTTACAATGTCATATGCTCCGATAGCTCCCTCCGTGAACTTGCAGTTCCCCCACAGCACAAACTCGAGAATAGCATTTTTTTTTTTTTTTCCTGATTAGGAAGTCTGTGTGCCCCCCTTCAGGCTTTTTCAAGTTCCACTGGAAGGGCCTGTCCCCTAGTTTGCTATCCCTTGGCCTAAACTGTCATAAGCCTGCTAAAACAGCTGCTGTGACTAGTATGATTAAGAACCTTTTTGGGGCTTTTATTCATAAAGCTGTTGACTAAGAAATGGAAATGGAATGTCCTGATAAAATAAGCCTTTTGGGGAAAAGTAAGGAATTAAGGCAAGGGTAAAAAAAAAAATCACTGATCACTTGTAAGTCTTGGCTTCAGACAATTAATACTTGATTTCTTTGTAGAATTGGCCGTGGTGGTCGTTTTGGCAGAAAAGGTGTGGCTATAAACTTTGTTACTGAAGAGGACAAGCGAATTCTTCGTGATATTGAGACTTTCTACAATACTACAGTGGAGGAGATGCCTATGAATGTGGCTGATCTCATTTAGTCATTGGGATGAGATTTTGAATGCAGTGCTCGCTCTGTTGCTGACTAGGCGAACCACGACGTGCATTGTGCTTCTTTCTTTGGAAATATATTGAATCTTGTCTTAATGCTCATAACGGATCAGAAATACAGATTTTTTGATAAGCGAAACGACACTTGTCGTGAGCTCTTGTAGCGCAAGCCATTGGCTTTGTCCTCTTTACAGAGTTTAGACTGTTGGGGTGGGTTGTGAAGACATGGGGTCTTTAAATTTTTTCTTTAAGCATTTTTTTCCTAGTTCTATAAAAATGTTTGTATTAGATGTTCTGTATCATTTAATTATTTACTTGTGGACTAAAAGATATAAGTGCTGTATAAAATCAGCCAATTATGTTAAACTAGCATACATGCATTTATTGTACATTTCATAGTTAGTCTAAATTGGAAAGGCTTTTCAAGTTTAAAGTTAGAACTTATTTTCATAGATGAACATATGCATTTGTATTTATTCAATAAAGTATTTAATTAGTGGTAAGTGTGATCTGGACTCTGTTGCTCAGCCCCAGCAATCTATTCTACTATGTCTTAGGTAGGGTTAACCCCAGTTAAATTGCCATATTGCACATGTCTTAATGAAGTTTGAATGTTCAATAAATTGTATATTCACTTTGATTCCAAAGTTTTTACTTCTTGTATTGTATACCTCCAGTTTTTGGAAATTCCAAGTAATATGTACATCTCATAAGATGGGGAAGGTTAGCTATGTGGGTAGTTTTTCTGTATGGTTAGTGATTTCTGTAAATCTGCATTTGTTTTGTAGTTTTACAGTACTTGTATCTTTTAAGTCACTTCCCCCTCCTATGTCACACTGTTCCATTATAGTGTTAAGTAAAACTATTCTTTCAGAACAGATTTGGAAACTGAAAACATAGTTGTTACAATGAGACTAGATTCTTTTATTTCTGTCAAGTTGATAGTTAAAGATGACTAAGGCATCTCTAGTTTGCAATAAAATTCCATTTGTGAGAATGACTTGGAGATTAATAGAGTAAGTTTCTAGTTAAAAATGGGTTAAGAAAAATGTCTGTTCTGTTTATTGAACAATATATGTAAGTGCTATGCAATTTGTCACATCAGTGCTTTTTATTTCCTGAATTTCAGTGTAAATTTAGTGTTTAATTACAGCATGGTGGTATGTTGGGAATAAAAATTTTAGGTTAAAAGCAGGTTTAACATGTTCAGTTTTGTTGTTAAGGGTAAGGGCAGTGCTATTGGTGACATTAAAAAAACAAAAAACAAAACCCAAACAAAACTGCTGTTGCCCTGGCCTTCAGTGACTGGCTGTGCTATTATAGCCTTTCTGTGCATGAAATTACAGCAGGAGTCACAGCAGGCTGTAGTTTTCAGAATAACCTATCCCTAAACTTTTTTCCATTTCTTTACTGTATTCACCTCCCTTCATGTAATTAGGAAATGCCAGGGACAAGACACTGGTTATTGGTGAGCAGAGTACTGTGCTGCTGTTTGGACAGGGTTGGAATACAAGTAAGCAAAAATTAAACTGTACACATTAAAATATGCTGTTCTTTGCAAATCATTTTTGTGTACCCCAGGTCATGTTAATTTCTGCTACAGTAGGTATTGCAATGAGTAACTTAAAAGTGTAAGTAAAGAATGTATGCTAAAAGTTCTGTATTTTCTACTCTACCTTATTACATCAGGTGTTGAGGCTAGTTTTTGCTGCCTTTAACTTCCTAAACTATTCATGATTGTATATTTTGTCTAAAGATTTTACTCCTCTGGGCTACAAGAGGATAGCAGGAGATGCAAGTTGGTGGAGGGTTGGGTAGCGAGTTCTAAAATCTTAATTAGTGCTATGTAAAATGCCTTGAATTATACTACAGATGAACAGTAGCCAAAAAATAACTGTCAGCTTCAGAACTTTTTTCCCTGATTTCAGAAAAGGAGCATATAAACTGCCTATCTACATAGTAACAGCATCTTTTCTCTTCCCTGGTGCCTTAACTAATCTCTCAAGCTTTACCCTAATAGTGGGTTCCATATCTGTTCTAAATTTCTATGTAAATTTTATTTAGAAAGTACTTATTGTTTGTTCCAGTACAGGTTCGGGCAAGATGAAAAGCATTCAATAAAACAGTGACATTAAAAAAAACACAACATACTTGTCATTTCAGCTTCATGTGTTCAAGGTTAAAATGGTCAAAAGCAGAACTGGAGACTTAAGGTGCTGCTAAAGATGTTAGTGAGGTGGGCAAATCCTTCATTATGGGTGTCTAAAATGAATGTGTAGTAGTGAATTACAGAAGGTAGGACTGAAAATGGAGGCGCACTCACCTGTCAGACTGTCAAGAAATTAAGAGTGCAGACAATGGTGGTGTGTGACTGAGCTAGGGGGCAGAACCCTTAAAAGGTTGTGTAAACTACAGCAGTCTTACAATGCTGTATCCAGTTCATTGGGCCAGTGTGTTTTGAACACTGGTAAAATGTTCCCTACAATTGAGTGCAGGTCAGTTAAAATGCAGCTGAATTCTGTATGTATTATAATGGCTGTAAGGCATGTTAAGGAAGACTAGTGTTTGAGTATTACAATTAATGCCTGAAGAGCAGTTCTCTAAGGCAGCACTAGATCCACCTGGGGGGGAGTGCCCTTGGGTCACTCTTGGAGGACTGCAATAGCAGAGAAGTACCTGGTGGAACCCTGCAAGGCTTGTGGGGTATGGTCTGACTACTTGAACACCCTCTCACTTTGCACTACTTGTGCTGTGGGAGGGGTCCTCAGTTATGGCTGCATGCAAATCAGGTGCCAGCACTAAGACCAAAGGTAGGGTGTTGGTGTCTGCTATTCCCAGGATGAACCCCCCCCCCCCCCTCCCTTCTGTGGTAGGGGAACAGAGTACTTGAGGGCTGTGGAGTTGGGATTCCAGTGGTGATTTGACACTGGCCCCAGGAGGCTTTTTGCTGGAGTTTGTGCTCTTAATACATTAGACATTCCTGGCATGGAAGTTTGCAAAGCACAGATCCCTGGAGGGGAGTGTGGAGGGCCCTGAAGCATTCTTATCTCAGAGTAGACAATCATACTTCCTTTGCTGCCTTGGTGTGGGAAGATTTGGATGTCTCTGAAGACCTGTTGGGGGGGGGGGGGGGGGAAGGTTCCCCCCCTCTGCAGCATGACACAGCTGTTAATCAGGGGGAGGTCCCCCTGCACTTGGATGCAGGCGATGGCAGACAGTGTTAAGTGGATCCTGCCTTGGAAGGCAATAACTCACCACATGGTCTGATTGCGCAAGAAGGAGCAGCTGTGGCCCCTTGTTCCCCAGGTGCTACATGAACCTGGTCCTGGGGGCTGCCTAGCACTTCCACATCCCGAAGAAAATTCAGAAGCTCATCAGGTGTGAGTGGGAGTCCCCAAACCAGGTCTTAAGGGTGGCGGGGCAATGCAAAAGTTAAAGCCGCTACTTGATGAGCATGTGGAATACCTTAAGGGTCCTAAGGTGGATGCGGTGGTATTGGCAGCCACTAGGAAAACTACCATCCCAGTAGCGGGGGCTGCGGTGCTTTGAACTGTGCAAGCTGGAATTGCATCTGAAACACTTGTTTGAAGTCTCCTGCTTGGGCCTTCAGGCAGTGGTATGCATGAGTGATGCAGCGGGCATATTTGTTTGCTGCTTACAGTTTCTGAATCTGTGTCCTGTCCCTATCTCAGGCGGCCTGCCTGGAGGCTGTAGTCACTTGTGGCAGATGCCTTATGACTGGGTATGTGCGTCTGCCTGGACCACGGCTGCTATGGCTCGGTAAGTGGGCGGTGGATGCTTCCTCTGTCATAATTATGTAATCTTCCTATTTTGGAGGAAATCACTATTTTGAGAGGATTTGGGCAAGCTGATGAACTCTCTGGGAGAATCCAAGGGCAATAAGTTGCCAGAAGATAGGAAGCCCTTTAAAAAGTCCTTCGTTCCCAGTTTCAGGACTCCAGAAGAACCAGATCAGGGAGGAATGCTCCATCTGGTGCTAGGCTGTCCACGTCTCACCCACAGTCCTTTCACAGCACCAGCAGGCCTGCAAGAGGAGGCTTCAGATGGGGGGCTGGAGCCAGTAAACCTGCCCAATAAAGTCAGGCCCACCCACTCCTCATGTGGGACGAGCGGGGGCAGGTCCATTTTTACAAGTAGTGGGCCAAGATCAGATAGCTGGGTGCTGGACATGATAAACGGTGGTTATGCCTTAGAATTTTCTCTGCCTCTGAGGTTTTCCTGGAATCATGCTGTTTCCTGCAACAAGCAGGCTGCAGTGGCAGGACCCTGCAGTTTGTTGGATGTGCAGCCTATTGTCCCTTTACTGATGCAAGAGCAGGGTGGTATTCTGTTTATTTTGTGGTTCCCAAGAAAAAGGGGACTTTGCCCCATTCTGGGCCTGCAGAAGGTGAATCATAGACTGAAGGTTCCCTGCTTTTGGATGGAAACTCCAAACTTTTATCACAACAGTCTGGAAGGGGGGAATTCCTTGGATTTCACTGAGGCTTACCTGCACATCCCGATTCTCAGCAATCACTGGAAGTTCTTGTGCTTCAAGATTCTGGGTTGTCATTTACACTTCAGAGTGCTTCCATTTGGCCTGGTGACAGCCCTGCACGCCTTTACCAAGGTGATGGTCAGGGAGGGAATGGCCCTCTGCAGGAACAGGTGATGGTTCACCAGTATCTCAACAATTGGCTGTTTTGAGGATGGTGTGTGGGTGGTACACCGGGTGACCCATTGCCTTCGGTCCCTCAGTGGGATGATCAATGAGGCAAAGTTATCTGATCCTTTCTAGTCCCTGGAATATGTGGGAGCCCACTTCATGTTGCTGGGCAGGGGCATTCCTGACACGGGACAGGATGTGCAAATTGCAGCAGGTGTGTCTTCTACTGCATCTCCCAATCCCTAGTGTGTGGCACTATTCGCAAGTCCTAGGGTCTATGTCATCGATGTTGCAATTGGTCTCTTGGGCCTTTGCTCATCTGAGATGGCTGCAGAGGGAACTTGCGTCACAGTGGAATCTGGTGTCAGAACAGTACCAGTTGCCTTTGTCACCACAGGCTGGTGGAGTGGTGGCTGTTAGAAGCCAACTTGCAAAAGGGAATACCCCTTGAAGTCCTGGATTACATGATTATGTTGACAGATGCAAATCTCCAGGGCAGGGGAGCTGTGTGCCTGGGTCATACAGCCCAGGGTATCTGGTCCCTGCTTGAAGGGTCATTAGTCCATCAATTGCCTAGAGAGGAGAGCAGTCTGCAAGGCGTTGTGGCCTTCCAGTCCCTGGTTCAGGGGAGGGATGGTTTGTGTCTTAGAACACCACATCAGTGGCTTGTATCTCAATCACCAGTGTGGAAGCAGGAGTCCAGCCATCTCCTGTTTGCATAGGCTGAACTTCATCTGGCAGGAATAGCAGCTTCTCATGTGGCAGGTGTGGACAATGTGCAGGTGGACTTCAGCAGCTGGACCCTGGGGAATGGGAGCTGTCACAGGAGGCTTGCCATCACATTTGTACTAGATGGGGAGCTCATGGCAACCCATAAATCAGACGGATCGGTTCTTCAGCCAAAAGAAGGAAGTCAGGGCATAGATGCCCTAGTTTGCAAGTGGCTAACAGGAATCCTCCTGTATGTCTTCCCACCTTGGCTGCTGATTGGACGAGTCCTGCGGCGCATAGAAGCTCATCCTGGTCCGGTAATCCTGGTGTGTGGATCTGGTCTTTCTGGCAACCAAAAGTCCGTTGCGTCTGGCCCATCTTCCGGACCTCTTATGTCAAGGACTCATCTTTTCGGATCGGGAGGATCTCTTCTCTCTCATGGCCTGGTTTTTGCGAGGTGGAGGTTACGAATGAAGGGATATTTGGAACAGGTAATTTCCACCCTACTGCAGGCCAGGTGCCCCTCGACTTCTATGTCTTACATGTGGATGTGGAAGGTGTTTGAAGCCTGGTGTGATCAACAAGGTTTAGTACCGTTGTCTGTGTTCATTCCTCAGGTTTTGGCTCTTCTGCAGCAGGGGTTGCAAAAGGCTTGGCTTATAACTCCCTGCGCATTCAGGTTTCGCTCCTAGGATATGTCTGAGGTCGGAGAGGTGGCAGCCCCCTGGCCAGTCACACAAATGTAGCCTGTTTTCTGAAAGGGGTAAAGCATCTTCGTCTGATTCGTAAGACGTACCTGGAGTGGAATCTCAACCTAGTCCTAGGGCTGCTCTGATTCCTTCCCCCCCCCCCCCCTTTTTGAGCTTCTGGGGTATGCCTCCCTGAAGGACCTCACCTTGAAGGTGGCTTTTTTTTTTTTTTGTGGCCATTTGCTCCTCTAGGCATATTTCAGAATTGCAGGATCTGTGCTGTAGGGATCCCTTCCTGCACATTTTGGAGGATAGGGTGTCACTGCATACTGTGCCCTCCTTTTTGCCAAAAGGGGTGTCTGCCTTCCATTTTAATCAGACTGTGGAGTTGCCTGGTTTTCCTGAATGGGCTCATGCTTTGGCTACGTGAAGAGATCTACATCTTCTCGTTGTGTGCTGGATTCTCCTTTGTTAGTTGAAGGTCATGAACTCCTTTTGTTTGGGGTCCAAAGAAGGGTGAGAAGGCATCAAGGGCCTCCTTAGCTCACTGGCTGAAGGAAAGGATTTGGTTGGCCTAAATTGGCAAGGGATGTTCTGTTCCACCCGGATTGAGAGTTTACTTGCGGCCACAAGTACACTCTTGGGCAGAGTGTCAGCTGTTGTTGCCTGTAGAGATTTGTAGGGCTGCAGTCTGGTCCTCACTGCATGCCTTTTACAAGACATTACCTGCTGGATGTCAGGGCTCTGGATCAAGCACTTTTTGGAGAAGGTGTTCTGCAAGTGGGTCTTTTGGGTTCTGGGCCGGTGAATTGTGGTTTTGGTACATCCCACTGATCCAGGTCTGTACAGGAAAGGAAAATTGGTTCTTACCTGCTACTGCTGAAAGATTGATTTACCTGGCCTTAAGCCTTTGTACATAGGCAGTCTATCAGAATGCATTTATGCAAATTTGATAGGTTTTCAGGTTTGAGGCCTTTTTTGTTTTGGCCCTTGAAATGTATTTCTTTCATGTTTGCCCTTCTTGGGGGAGTTAAATGGGGTTTTTTTTTGTCTGTTTCATGTGCAGGGGCCACACTTGGATAGAGCAGTGCCTTAGTTTTTGTTCTCATGCACTCCCACCACCAGATGGATACAAACTCATTGGTCTGGACTGATCTGTGGTATTATAGGAACGAAAATTAGCAGGTAAGAAGCAGGTTTCCTTCCTATCTTATTACTAATTTCTTCTACAGATTATCCTTTGGTGTTTTATGACCCAGCTCAGTCAGGATGTATGGTTTTTCTCCCTACCAGCAGAGGGAGATGGAAGAAAAGCTTTTACCATGCTACTTCAGTTAACATGCCACCTGCTGTCTTCGCTATATCCCCTATTATTCACACCAGCTGCTAGAAGTGAAAACCTACAGTCTGGACTTGATAGAAAACAATTTTTTCCTGTATGATCCAGATCAATCTAGCTACCTGTGTTTTGCCTCCCAGCAGATGGAGATGAAGTGTTACTGACACTGCAGGTGCCACACGAGATTTGTCAGTATTTCTCTCTCCAGAAGATGCAAGGTGATGCAAATCCTGCAGTTGAGAGTTAAAAAAAAAAAAAAAAAAAAAAGCCAGGTGTGAGTTTGGCCATGCTTAAGGATAGGCAAGATAAGGTGGAAGTGCATGTCAAGAATATGTTTGAGGTGTTGCTGTGGGGCATTTCCACTGCTGGGTGTAGTGTTTTTATGTGCTGTACTACCGTGTTTTCCCGATAGTAAGACACCCCTGATAGTAAGACGTAGTGGGAATTTTAGGGGGGTCGGCTAATGTAACACATCCCCTGAAAGTAAGACGTACCTGTCATTTCAAAAAAAAATTATTTTTAAATACCTGTCGGAGGGCCGCGTGGGTCCAGGCGGCGGGAGCCGGGTGGTCGCGTGTTAAATCTAGGCCGCGGGCGGGTGGGCGCTTGTTCCAGGCGGCGGCGGGTGGACGCGCGTTAGTTCGAGACGGCCGGCGGGTGGTCGCGTGTTAAATCTAGGCCGGGTCGCACAGGCGCGCATTCATTCACTGCCGGTGGGGGCTGCCTCGGCAGCCCCCACCCGCAGTGAATGAATGCGCGCACAGGCCCACAGCGCCTGTGCGAACCCTGCGATTCGGCGCTGGGGGCTGCCGGTGGGGGCTGCGGCAGTGAATGAATTCATTCATCCAGGCGGAGGAGCCGGCTGCTTTCGCCGCTGCCGGCTGCTTTCGGCGCTCAAGGCAGTCACATGCTGTGACGTCACGGCATGTGACTGCCTTGAGCGCCGAAAGCAGCCGGCAGCGGCGAAAGCAGCCGGCTCCTCCGCCTGGATGAATGAATTCATTCACTGCCGCAGCCCCCACCGGCAGCCCCCAGCGCCGAATCACAGGGGTCGCACAGGCGCTGTGGGCCTGTGCGCGCATGCATTCACTGCCGGTGGGGGCTGCGAGGCAGCCCCCACCGGCAGTGAATGAATGCGCGCCTGTGCGACCCGGCCTAGATTTAACACGCGACCACCCGCCGGCCGTCTCGAACTAACGCGCGTCCACCCGCGCCCCCCCCGCCACCGCCGCCTGGAACAAGCGCCCACCCGCCCGCGACCTAGATTTAACACGCGACCACCCGGCTCCCGCCGCCAGCCGCCTGGACCCACGCGGCCCTCCGACAGGTATTTAAAATAATTTTTTTTTGAACACTCAGGTTTTTTTTCCAATATAAGACATACCCTGAAAGTAAGACATAGTGGGACTTTTGGGGGTAAAAAGAAAGTAAGACGCTGTCTAATATTCGGGGAAACACGGTAGGTGCAGTATTTACAATCCAACACGCTGGCTGATGCACAGCAGCTACTGAGTACTGAGGCTCTTGTAGCCTATGGGGTGGATGGCTTGTATGATCTCATATGCACTTCCTTGTGTTTGATGTCTGGTGGGTTCTACAAGAAGGCTTGTGTGGTTAAGGAACTGGTTTGTGGATGGTTGGTCTAAGACTAAGGTGGGATTGCTTCTGTGTTTTAAGGGGAAGCTGCTTTTTTTGAGAGGACTTATAACAGCTGGTGCAGCTTCATGGAGAGACTAAAAGTGCACAAGCTGCCAGAGGACAAGCCAAAGCTCAGCAGAGACTTTTCTGTGATAAAGGCTCATTTCTGGTTGAGTCGGCATTGCAGGCAATCTTATCCTTCACGTGGATGGCAGACACAGGGCTGAGAGGCAGCAGTCTTGGAATCAGTCCTTTTGAGGCTGTAGACAGGTCAGAAATGGTTCTGGTTAGGGAGCTCCTTGTGCCAAGTCCTTCCACTAAAGTGAGCCTGGCCTGCTCCTCTGTTCTATGCATTGGAGGTTGGTTAACATCCGTTCTCCAAGACTGTACCAAGATCATGTCAGGTCAGTGGGTCCTAAGTGTGATAGAACATGGTTATGCTTTAGAATTTTCTTATCTGTTAAGATTTGTTCAGGAGGTCCCCTTGCAATTAGGAGCAGAAAAAGCAAGTGGTTCAGTCAATTGTCTACAGGGGGCCATGGTACCAGTACCAGTTGAGCAGGGAACAGGAAAGTATTCCATTTATTCTGTAGTCCTGCAGAAGGATGGTACCTTTTGTCCAATTCTGGATTTAAAAAGTGAATGTGGAGCTCAGCAACCTCATTTTTGGATGGCAACGTTGAGGTCTGTGATTGCTGCAGCGTGTAAGGGGGAGTTTTTGGACTTCTCTAGCTTTAACCAAGGCATAGCTCCACATTCCAATTCATCACATTAAAGGTTTCTCAATTTCATGATCCTCAGAAATCATTTTCAATTTTGTGCCATGCTGTTCAGGCTGGCAACAGCAGCGAGGACCTGTAGAGGTGATGGTAGTAACTCTTTTGCAGGAGCACATCCTGGTCCCTTCCATATTTGGACAACTGCTTGATTTGCACAACATCGGAGGACCTTTGTCATTGGTTGATGACAGTAGTGCTGTAGCACTTACAGTCCCTAGGCCAGTATGTACATTTCCCCAAGACCCAGCTATGCTGGAGTTCCTGGGAGAATGTCTCTGCAGCAGGCTTGTGAGTTGTGGTTTTTTTTTTTCTCAGCACGGAGTGGATTGTCACAAGCCAGGGCCTGATTAGCAATCTGCCAAACAGTCCTGTTCCCAGGGGCTGGGATTATTTGTTTCTGGGGTCTATGGCTTCTACTTTGGAATTAATCGCTTGGGCCTTCACTCATGCAGCCGCTGCAGTTGCCCTTGCTTTCCATATGGAATCCAGTTTTGGAGCACTTTCATCTGCTGCTGTCTTACAGAAAGCCCCAGGTTGAGCCTTGAGATGGCCTTGGAGGTTCTGAATTAGATAGTGGTCAAAACCAAAGCGAGCCTGTCCTGGTGGGGTGAGGGGTGCTATGTATGGAGCATAGGGCACTCTGGTCCATCAATGGTCAAGATACTAGGGCAGCAAGGCTAGTGTTACAGGAGTAGTGGACCAGCGACAGGAGTGGCTTACCCTATTATTGGACCTCCGCTGACCCCTGAAACGGGAACGAGTAGGGAAAAAAAGACATCTGTTTCAAGCAGTCCTCCGGCAGTTTATGGACCTTGTTCTCTCCCAAAGATTTAATAATCTGTGCCAGGTCTTCTCCAAAAAGCAACTTGCCGTTGAACAGCAGTGTGCCCAACTGAGACTTTGAAGAAGAATCCGCTGACCAATTGCGCAGCCACTGTGGTGACCATCGCTTTGGCCTGTACACATAGTAGGTTGTAGAGAGCATCTGCTCCATACAGCACAGCACCCTAACCCTCACAGAGCCTTGCACATCCGGTGCAGAAGGGGCAAGTGGGATGGGCAACTGTGGGATCATAGTGGGAGGAGAACCTGGGGGGGGGGGGGGGGGGGGGGTGTCCTCCTCCTCCTCCTCCTGCAAGCTAGCCAAATAGGATTTGTGCATAAACACAAATTCTGAGGAAAAATGTGGCCTGGAATTCCCGGAGGCAGGAGGGGCAGTTGGGGACCTCATCTAGAGGGGGTACAGGGCTTAAATCTGGAGAAATGAAAAAATCCAGCTCCTCCCCCCCTGCAGCCACAAAGCGGGAGCTGCACTGATCCCCAAGATGGCCACTATTACCGTGATTTCCCAAGCCGGGGACAAGACAACCTCCCCTGGGTTGCTGGCTGACTCGCTGCCGTAGAGGGACCCTCCCCACCTGGTAGGCACCCACAACAAAACCCTTCGCGGGAGAGCTGTGAGGCAGGCTCCCCACAGGTTAAACAGGTCGCGGCATGACTGGAAAAAAAACCACAATTGCCGCGCAACAGGGAAAATCAGCTGAGCAGTGCTGCCCTGAGAAGGAGGGAGTGCAGGAGAACGAACCCTGCACGCTCCCTTTACTGACTTAGAGTTAAAAAACTGCTGCTTAAATATCTGGCGTATAAAAGCATCTTGCTGGGTTTTTTTTTTTAAATTTACAGGAGAATGAAACTTCCCTGCTAGTATAACTGGGGAATGAAACATCCCTGGGGCCCAAGGCAGCTGTATAGGGGGAGTGACTGGACCACCAGTATCACCCCAAATCTGATAACTCAAGGAGCAAGCTCTCCTAGGCTCCCCAAGAGTGAGGAGACAGCGCTGTCTCCTGAACTGCCACAGTAATTTCAAAAACTTTTTTTTTTTTAAAAACCAATAAAAGGAAATAATACTTGCTTGATCTTAGTCAAATAGAGAGAGAGAAACCCACACAGAGTAGGGTAAAGCAGTAAGGTAAGGGAACTGCAGGGTGAGCTGCCTGCATCTGCTGGAGACAAATACTGAAAGACTACAGGGTAGGCTCTGGCCTGATATAGGATACCCTTTCAGTTTTGGTCTGTCGCCATCTGCTGGACAGGAGGCTCAACCCACGGTCTGGACTGATCCATGGTACTACAGGAACAAAAATTAACAGGTAAGAACTAATTTTCCTATACCTCTCATATAGGATACGGAGGTTATCAATTTCAAAACTAATAGACTTTTAGAAGACATTAAAGGCACGATGGAGTAGGAAATCTTTCACAAGATGTTTGCATTTTTTCAGATTATCCAAGGAACGCAGTTCGAATGGAATAAGATTCCACAGCGCTGGGGCAGCAATAGAAAACAATGTCTCTCTAGTGAAAAACAAATGTGCTTGACACACTGAAGGTATTTCGAGGAGATTCAATTGAGAGGAACTCAATCCTCTAGTCTGTTTATAAATGCGCAACAATGCATTCGACCAATGTAATGAATCTGAATTAAGTAATTTGAAAATGAGCATTGCAATTTTAAATTCAATTCGCTCAGACACAGGTAACCAATTCATTTTACATAATACTGGTGAAATATGTTTAGAGCGTTTAGTATGGGATAGAAGCCGAGCAGCAGAGTTAAGTAATAATTGGGTAGTCCTATAATTAGGCTATTACAATAGTCTATGTTAGGAAAAATTATCGAGCGTACGACCGTAAGCAAATCATGGTCAAAAAGTAGATGTCGTAGTCCTGCAATGAGCCAAAGTTTTAAAAAACCTGTTTTAAGCATAGATCTAATCTGTGGTTTAAATGAAAAAGTCAAGATTAACCTCAAGACTTGATGGGTTTATCAAGAGGAAAAGAAATATTATCAATGACAATGGCATCATGATGTGCTTTAGAATGAGATCGGTGAATTAATTGAATCTGTCTTATTAGTATTTAATGACAATTTATTTTGCTTCAACCAACAATTATGGTGTCAATACAAAATTGAAGAGTGTCAACTGTTTTCTGCCAGGGGTTTTGAACCTTGATGTAGAACTGTATATTGTTGGCGTAAATTTTGAATCCATCAGTAATGATAGCCAACAACTTGGCAATAGGGGCCAGATATAGATTAAATAGCATCGCCGACAATGCAGACCCTTGTGGCACCCCTGCTTTTAGCAATTGAGAAGAGGATTTCTGATTAAATCTAAAGAATTGACGGCGATTAATAAGATAGTTGTTAAACCAGGATAGGACGACATCTGATATAACACATTCACGGAGGTGAAATAAAAGAATCACCATCACATCCCTAAGCAGGGATGCACGGGCTCCTTTCCCCTCTGCGAGGAGGCATTGCAGGTCTGGAATTGGGCCCGCTCCAAGGGGCTGTATATGCGATCCACATACTTGCAAGGCCACTTACACATGTTGGTGGACCGCCTCAGCTGGTCCTTCCAACCACACGAGTGGGGCACCCCAGCTTTGGACCTATTCGCCTCTCCCCACAATCACAAGGTGAGCATGTTCCGATCCCGGGGAAGAATTGTTCGACCTGCGACACCTTCTCCCTTCACTGGGAACAAGGCCTCCTATACATGTACCCCCCCAATTCCACTCCTCTCGAAGACTGATGAAGCTGCAAGAGGACAGGGGGGACCATTCTGGAAGCACCCTCCTGACCAAGGCACTTGTGGTTTCTTCTGCTCAAGGCCCTGTCCATGAGCGAACTGGTTCCGCTGGGGATGGCCCCCGACCTATCGCAAACGCAGGGCACCTTGCGCCACCCGAACCTCTGGGCCCTGGCGCTCATGGTGTGGATGTTGAGCACATGATCCTCCAAGCCCCTGCAGCTCTCGGACAGGGTCTCTGGGGTCTTGATTGAATCCCGGAAACCTTCCACTCGGAAGTCTTACCGCTTCCAAGTGGAAGTGTTCTCCATCTGAGGCGGAGGCCACAGACTGGACCTTTTCTCCTGCCCACTCCCCCACGTGCTGGATTACCTCTGGCACCTGTCAGAGTCTGGCTTCCAGCCCAGCTTGTTCTGAGTACACTTCAGTGCCTACCACGAGGGGGTCTTGGGGGTGCCCATTTCAGTCCAGCCACTGGTCGGGCCAACTGAAGCCCCTGCTTTGCCTGCCGACAACCTAGTGGGCACTCAACGTCCTGGCGAGGCTCATGCGGCATTCTGTCCTGCAACCTGAAGGTCCTCACTTGGAAAGTTATGTTGCTGGTGGCGATTGCTTCCGCTTGCAGGGTGAGTGAGATCCAGGCCCTGGTTACGTGTGCTCCCTACACAAAATTCTTCCATGATCGTGTGGTGCTGCTCACACATCCAAAATTTCTGCCCAAGATGGTGACTGCTTTTCACATCAACCAATCATCCTACCCACGGCCTCATTCCCACCCGAGGGAACATGCTTTCCACATCCTAGACTGCAAGAGGGCGCTCGCTTTCTATCTACTTAGACTGTATCGCAAGTCACAGACAGTTCACCCAGCTCTTTGTGTCTTTTGACAACAGGCTAAGAACAGCAGTGTAGAAGCAGACCCTATCCAATTGGCTAGCGGATTGCATTGCCTTCTGCTACCAGCAGGCAGGTCTCCAGCTAGCTG
The DNA here is from genome assembly GCF_901001135.1 of Rhinatrema bivittatum. Classification (NCBI taxonomy): domain Eukaryota; kingdom Metazoa; phylum Chordata; class Amphibia; order Gymnophiona; family Rhinatrematidae; genus Rhinatrema; species Rhinatrema bivittatum. The sequence continues at coordinate 235,631,291 of NC_042623.1, forward strand.
GCTGGCAGGGTGAAGGCTCACACTGTGGGCTATGGCGGCATCAGTGGCCCATCTGCAGGAGGTCCCTGTTGCCAAAATCTGCAGGACGGTGACCTGGAGTTCTCTCCATACATTCACTTCCCACTACTATCTAGACAGGGATTGTCACCAGGACAGCACTTTTGGCCAGGCTGTCTTGCATAATCTATTCTAATCCCGAACCCAACTGTTCTCATCGTGCCCTTGGTGGGGCCAGACTGTCCCTGTTTCCCACAACGCCGCAGTTGTGTTGTGCCCATTAGCACCTCGTTCGGCCACTGTGGGTCCCTCTGTTCACTGGGGGCATTCTGGAGCTCTGTAATCACCCACATGTGAGGACTACCATTCTGCTTGTCTTATGAGAAAGCACAGTTGCTTACCTGCAACAGCTCTTTTCATAGGACAGTAGGATGGAAGTCCTCAGGAATCCCACCCGCTTCCCCACAATGTTAGATTCACCTTCAGTTTGTTATGTTATTTTCTCACTCGTATTTTTGCTGTTAGGAGACTGAAGGGGGACCTCACGTGGATAGCAGCAGGCTGGGTATGCTCAGTCTGCCAGTCAGTTTCTAGAAACTTTGACAAGTTTTCCAGGCCAAGCTCCCTCTGATGATGTCACCCACATGGGAGGACTAACATCCTGCTGTCCTAGGAGAATACTTGTTACAGGTAAGCAACTGCTTTCCCCTTGCATTGGCTGTTAAGTTGGTTCTCTGGCTGTGTTGAAGGTGGGTAGAACAATAGCAAACATACCTTCTGCTGGAGGATGCTTTGGAGCTCCTGCAGCAGGAACAAAAATGACTACTCTTCCAGGGGTAGCAGCTCTGAAGGATGCTCTGGACTAGAAGTTGGAAATAGATCTGAAGATGTTGGAGGTCTCTGGCTGGAGCACATGGGGTGCTGTGTGCAGTAACCAGCTGGAACGTGCAGGGGCTTCGATCTCTGCTAAGCAGGCACTGGTGTAAAGGCTAGAGTAGCCTGTCTAGTGGATGCCTTATATGAGCTATGTGTGTGGCACGCAGGTGTTGTGTTGTGCCCATTAGCACCTCGTTCGGCCACTGTGGGTCCCTCTGTTCACAGGGGCACTCTGGAGCTCTGTAAGCAACCACAGCTCTACAATCTTTCTTTCAAAGGCAAGCTTCTGTTCGGTGAGGATCTGGAGCGACTTGTGAAATACTTGCGTGAGTCCAAGAGGCATGAATTGCCTGAGGACAAGCTGAAAGGGAACCAGAGATTCCTCTTTATACAGGCTGGCCAGTCCACACAAGTGCATTATGTACTCAAACCAGCAGATTGAGACTGAGAATACCAGCTGGCTGAGGTCATCACCTATAGACCTGCACAGATGGTAGCCTGCCAGTATTCTGTCTCCAGCAGCTGCTAGAGGTATTCTCATGCACACAGTGGCCTGCCCCATATTGGGCAGGTTTAAAGAAGGCACTCCTGGGGTGCGAGCAAGGTCTCCTTCAGTTGAGCAGACAGTAAGCCCAGTAGTGTAAAAAAAAAAAAAGCCTGGGAGATTCAGAGGTGAAAGCTGGTAGCTCTCTCCTTCACAGTTTGGCAGCTGCAAATGAAGAGTAATAAGGAAAGCTTGGGATTAGCCTCTTTTTCTCTTTCCTCCATTTGAACACAGGCTGATAAATAAGTTGATGTCCCAAGTGTGTCAGTTGATGAGCATGATATGCCTGATGGTGTGGAGCTATCTTCAAGTTCTCGGTTTGATGGTGGCAACCCTGGAAGTAGCGCCATGGGCGAGGGCACCTATGCAACTACTTCAACGCTCAGTGCTGTCATGTTGGAACTCGCAGTCTCAAGACTACTCGATTCGCCTCCACTTGCTGATGGGAGGGTGCTCTTGGCTCCAGTGGTGGCTGCAGGAAGCACTTCTGAGTAGGGGTGTACCACTGTCCTCAAACTGGCTGTTCCTCACAACAGATGCGAGCCTCCGGGGCTGGGGAGCTCACTGTCAGGAAATGTAGGCACAGGGACGTTGGACCATCAACCGCCTGGAAGCCTGGGCAGTCAGACTGGCATGTTTACAATTCAGCCACAGACTCCAGGGTCAAGCGGTCTGTGTAATTTCAGATAACGCAACGACTGTAGCCTATATTAACAGCCAGGGTGGAACCAAGAGTAAGTGTCACAGGAGATCTCCTTATTGAATGGGTGAAAATATATCTACAGATGATCTCAGCCTCCCACATCACAGGAAAAGACGTCAGAGCAGATTTTCTAAGCAGGGAGAGTCTGGATCCAGGAGAGTGGGCGTTGGCCAAAGCCTTTCAGCTGATAGTAGATAAGCTGGGGTCTCCCATCCATCGACCTGCTGGCCACATCCCACAATGTGAAGGTTCCCCAATTCTTCAGTTGCAGAAGAGATCTGTGGTCCCTGGGGAGACGCTCTCATTTAGACCTGGCTGGAAGAAGATTTGCTATATGCCTTCCCTGTGTGGCCCCTGCTGGGCAGGGTCATTCGCAGAATCGAGCATTACAGGAGATTAGTCCTACTAGTAGTTCCAGATTGGCTCAGGCATAATGCGGAGACTCCTGGTAGAGACCCCCCTGTGCCTCCCACCACACAGGGGCCTGCTACAGCAGGGACCAGTCCTTCACAATGATCCAACTGGATTCTGTCTTACGGTCTGGCCCTTGAAGCGAGGATATTCTCGGCAGTAATTACCACATTACTCTCTATGTCCCTAGAGTATGTGCGAGTCTGGAGTATTTGAGGCCTGGTGCGAAGAACGTGGTGTCCCCCCTCGGGTGGTCAAAATCCCACTAATTCTGAATTTTTTGCAGGATGGCCTGAATAAAGGTTTGACCCTTAACTCCTTGATGGTCCAGGTAGCAGCTCTCTCTCCTGTTTTGGGGTGAGGTGAATGGAACCAGCCGGTTGGCTCATCTGCACACAGCCCATTTTCTGAAAGGGGTGAAGCACCTCCGGCCACCCCTATGGTGGCCGGTTCACTTGTGGAATTTTGGCAGGGCCCTCCTTTTGGCCGCTGCACAGTCTTTTCTTGTGTTTATTAACCTTGAAAACTGTGTTCCTGGTGGCTATTTGCTCTGCACATCGCATCTCTGAAATGCAGGCATTGTCGTGTCGGGAACTGTTCTTCCGGATGACTCCAGGAGCATTACAGCTTCTTGCCCAAGGTAGTCTCGGAGTTTTCATTTGAATAAGTCCATTTTGTTGCCATCCCTAGATAAGCACAAGGATGCAAAAGAATACCGCCTCCTGGGCTCAAGATGGCCACCTGGTGAGACACGCTGGCTGAAAGCTCTCCAACTCGATTACCTTGGTTTCAGATTTCCATGACTTGATGCCTCACACGAAGAGGAAGGCGAGAGTGAGGGAGCTGATTTGAGTTCCTCTCCCATAGAGACCTAACAGCCGCGAATCGGGAGTTTTTCATGGCAACAAATATGCTGGGAGAGCTGGTCGCTGCGGGGTCGGTTGTTGGGCGTGCACCGTCCCCTTTGACCCTGGACATATCATTTGAGCCCCGGAGTGCCAAGAAGGCCTGAACTGCCATGCAGAGAAATAAGCAGAGACCGGGCAGTGAGAGCGGATACCTCGGAGGATCTCCGGGGAGTTGTGACCCTGGACTGTCCAAAGAAGCCCCGCAGGAAATCAGCGGGAGTGAAGGAGCCATTCAAGTTAAACCCCATGTAGGTAGTGAAGGGGGACTTGAACTGCACGAGCCGATAGGAACAATGATAAATCATCTGTCACTTCCAGGTATGGAGAATGGGACAGGAACCGCTATGGGGATAGGTGCAGTTACTCCTGGAATGCCCAGTTTGGAAGTTAATATTCAGCCCCCTTCTGAGATGACTTTAGTTACTATTTAGACTGCCTTAAAGTCGTTAGAAGCCTCTATCATTTCCTTATCTAAAATTACTCTGGAAATTAAAAACCAGGAGGCATCAAACGCTAATATATTTCATCAAAATAAAAAGATCGGTTTTGGAGCAACGATTGGTGGGCATTGAGAAGGTACAGCATAATTTGGTACAAGCTGAACTGGTAAACAATAAAAAGCTGGAAAATATAGAGAACAGTTTGAGGTCTCATAATTTGAGAATATTGAATCTTCCTGTGATTAAATTGATCTCTCCAATGGAGCTGTTTAAAATATATATTTCCCAGATTCTGAAGCTTCCTGATTCCAATAGTCCAGTAGTTACGAAAGCTTATTACCTATCTCAGGCTATGGATACCGGCGAAGACGTGGAAAGTCATTTGCCGGTTCTGGACATTTCCGAGGTTCTTAAGATGTCTCAAGAGACTTTGGTTGCTAGAAGAAGACCGTTTCTAGTTTCATTTGCATTCTTAGTTGATAGGAGTAATATTTTTAGGCAGTTTTTCCACAATAGACAGGCATTATTCTATGGCCAAAAGGTTTGGTGTTATCCTGACCTCAGTAAAGCAACTCAATCTAGAAGAAAAAATTTTCTAACTATGCGAACTGATGTGATACATTTGGAGGCACAGGTTTTACTGCTCTACCCATGTAAATGCTTTATTAAATACCAAAATCAGAATTATATCTTTTTTGACCCTTCTCAATTAAGAGTGTTCCTGGATTCACTTACGTAATATACCCCTAGCTTGTCTTGGCAATGAGTAATGTTTGTTGAATTTCATCTACTGACCATTTCCTTTTGATTTTCTTGTATTGTAACGCTCATATTTCAGAGCCCTTCTATTTCTTTTATTTTTTTATCAGTGCTGCAATTGAAGTAAGATGTATTACGTACTTGCTAATGTATAAGTTTTTCTGAATAGCGCTGTAATTTCTTTGCAAGTTTGTTGCTTGTGAATATTGAAATACTGATAAATAAAAAATAAAAAAAAAAGAATATCGCTTCCTCTGTCATTTGAATGCCGGTAGACTTTTGGTGCCATATCTGGAACTTTCAGAATCGGTCCAAAAGACCTTCACAGTGGAAGGAAGCAGGGCGAACCAGCTTTTCGGGCTACCATAGCTCACTAGATTAAGGAGGTGGTCACAGGAACCTATGTTTTGAGGCAGGAAACCATTACCTTCTCAGGTTAAAGCTCATTCCACTAGGGTTCAGGCGGGCTCATAGGCTGAAGCTAGACTGCTGTCTCCTGTCAATATCTGCCGAGTGGCGACATGGTCCTTCTTGCACAACTTCTTCAGGTTCTAGCGCCTGGATGTACAGGCCTGCGAGGACACAGTCTTTGCAAGGGAGGTGTTAACCAGACCGTGGGCAGCCTCCTTTTCCGGGAGTAGCTTTTGTACATTCCATTGGTCCTGAGTCCATCTGACTACATGCTAGGAAATGGAGAAATTACTTCCTGATAAATTTGTTTTCCTTAATGTATACACTGCACCCCGCCCATGGCTGCCCAAGAACGGTGCCAAGGATTCACCCATGGAGTGGATATCGATTCCAAGATATTCCAGGTAAGCCATCATCCAGTCTTAAATCAGGGCATCTATATTCTTACTGGAGTTCAGTGTTTATAATTGGTTGAGTACAGTTACAGTTATCCATTTTTAATTATATTTTTAATCAAGCTTTTTCATTAGTATGTCCACAGTGGCATTTGAAGGGAATACTGAAGGGCTGAGGTAACTGCAGTGGTGTTCTTAGGGTGATGTCAGCTTTGAAATCTGACTCAGTCTCCATCTGCTGGCAGGGGAGCATAACCCATTGGTCCCGAGTCAGGCAAGTAATTTCTCCATTCACTCATATCAAGATATTCCCAGGTTAGGAAGTATCTCCGATTCTTGGTGGGGAAACAGCACTTCCAGTATAGAGTGTTGCCATGTGGGCTAGCGTCGGCCCCGTCTTCACAAAATGTCTGGCCATGGTGCTTGCACACCTCTGGAGGCTGGAAGTGTATGTCTTCCCCTATCTGGATGATTGGCTGGTCAGGAGCACATCTCAGGCAGGAGGCATTCGGTTAATGAGCTTGACCATCCAGGTGTTGGGAGTCACTAGAGTTCATCATCAATTACGCAAAGTTCCATCTTACTCTGTCGCCTCAGTTGGACTTTATAGGAGCCCTGCTAGCCACAGCTCAGGCAAAAGCTTTCCTGACTTGTTCGCGGGCCTCCACCCTGACGTCCATTGCAGCAGAGATCCAGGAGAGCCAGCAGGTGTCAGCACAGGACGTTGAGGTTGTTGGGCCACATGGCAGCAATGTCCATTTTGCTCCCTTGGCACATTTACACATGTGCAGAGCCCAATGGACTCTGAGGTCACAGCGGCACCAGGCCACGCAGTGCCTCCAGGCTTGCATCCAAGTCACCCATCTCTGGGACTCTTTGTCCTGGTGGTGGGTATGCTCCAGTCTGAAACAAGGGATCTAGTTCTGGAGTCGTCCTACACAAATTGGCCTAACCACAGATGTATCCACCCTGGGTTGGGGAGGCAAGTGATCCAGATTCGGTCATGGGCTCTGTCCCACGGGATGGTGTTAAGGGTAATATATCTGGTAGGTATGGATAACGTGGATGCGGACAGATTGTCGTGCATTCAGACACTATGGATGGTCCCTGAACCAAGCGGCAGCAAATTGTGCCTCTGGGGAGCACAGACAGATATTTGCATCCCTCTGGAACAAGAAGGTAGCTCTGTTCTACTCCCTGGATGGCAAGCCAGCTTCGGAAACACTTGCCCATCATTGGAGCAAGGTTCTTCCATACGCGTATCCCTCCAATTCCTTTGCTGGCAAAGATTCTCTTCTTGAAGCTTTGCGAATTTAGAGGGACTATGATCCTCATAGCCCGTCATTGGCAGAGACAGATCTGATTTCCACTGCTATGGGTTTTATCCATCCGGAAACAAATCAGTCTGGGGACTTCTCCAGATCTAATCCAGAATCAGGGGAGTTTGCGGCATCCCAACCTCCAGGCCCTGTCACTCACAGCCTGGATGTTGAGAGGTTAATCCTGCAACCACCCAATCTCTCAGAGGATGCGTCTCAGTTCCTAGTGTCTTCTAGAAAGCCTTCCACTAGAAGGTCCTGACATGGAGGTGGTTTTCCATGTGGTGTGAGCAGAAAGCCCTAGTTCTGCCCCACACCAAAACTGCTTGATTCCTTCTACACCTATCTGAGACTGTCTTGAAAACCAACTCCTTTAGGGTCCATCTGAGTGCAACTGGCGCATACCACCACAGTGTAGATGGTACACCCATCTCTGTAAAGCCTATAGTTGTACGTTTTATGGGGAGGCCTGCTTCAGTTGAAGCCTCCCCTAAGGTCTCCCGCTATGTCTTGGGACCTCAACCTGGTGGTAGCTCAGCTGATAAAAGCTCCTTTTGAGCCACTGCGCACTTGTGACCTAAAGTACCTGACCTGGAAGGTCATATTTTTGGGGGCCCTGCCTGGGCATAATAGGAGGGATTGTATCTTGAGGGTCATGTCAAAGCTCATTCTATCAGAGCCATGGCAACATTGGTGCGTCTTCCTAGCAGTTCCTGTGGAGGAGATCTGCAAGGCTGTGACATGGAGTTCTCTCCACACATTCACATTTCACTGTTATCTGGCTAGGGATGGCTGATGTGACAGTACGTTCACCAGTCTGTCCTTCCGAATCTCTTTGAGGTGTAGAACCCAACTCTCCCTGCCTAGGGCCCATTTTTGTTTGGGTTCAGGCTGCACCCCCCTCCCCTTTTTTTTTTTTTTTGTACCAGCACTGTGGTTGTCTGTTGGTCCCTTTTTGTTTTAGAGAGCAGCCTGTAGGTAGGGATTCACCCATGTGTAAGGACTACTATCCTGCTTGTCCTTGGAGAAAGCAGAGTTGCTTACTTGTAATAGGTATTCTCCAAGGACAGCAGGATGTTAGGCCTCATGAAATCCACTCACCATCCCAGAGTTGGGTTTCTCCTATTTTTTAAATTTTTAATAATACTATGTTTCAAGACTGAGAGGGGATCCTGCGTGGACACGTGGGATAGGGCATGCTAGGCATGCTCAGTATGCCAAGTCAAAGTTTTGGCAACTTTGACTGATGATGACACCCATGTGTGAGTACTAACATCCTGCTGTTATCATTTCATACTCCACTTTTCTAAAGGGTTCATTTAAAAAAAAAAAAAAAAAGGGTTCTTTAATAGTGTTGCCTACAAATTTGCAATCTCAGTTAAGTGATTTTGTGTGTGTGTGTTGGGAGACACCCTTGTTGATACAAGGGATAGAAAAAGGCCATCTTAGCGATGCACTCTTTATGCTGATCATTGGCCACTCAACATTAAAGCAGCAACTATCCTCCTTTCCTCAGTTATAGAGCACCATCTTAATGGCTTGCTCAGGGCCCATCAGATATTAGCCAAATCTGAATTTCCCCACCAGCACACCACTATCTGCACTATGGGACTACCCACCCCCTGCGAAAAAAATTTTTAACATTAAAAAATAGACTGAAGCCTGATGTGGACCAGCTGCCTCAACAGAAGCCTGCTGGATAAATGAAGTACAAAATAAACAAACACAGAAGACATTTCAAATTATGGTGCTTGGAATCTTGCATTTTTAATTATAAAACTGTACAAGCAGACAGAACATCTTTAAACAGGTTAGAAAATGTCTAAAAATGTCAAATTTTGATAGAAAATTCATAAATGCTTGCAATCCATTGAAGGACGAAATTCAGCTGTTTTGAGTTAGTTGTTGCATAAGGACTGCACAAAGACTGATCAATTGTAAATATTCATCAGCCCCATCTGCCAAGCATTTGTCTGCTTCCTGCAAGTAAAAGATAAAAATAGACAAAGTATAATTCTTAACTTCATAACCTCATTGTGGGAAGAAGAGAATTAGTAAGTACATAACAGGGAACAAAGCATGCAAATACTAGCACTTAAAAATAATTCATTTAAGTAATAAATCAGCAGAAAGAGCACAGTCATAATTGGAAAACTGTTTTAATGGAGAGATTACTTACCTGATAATCTCGTTTTCCTTAGTGTAGGCAGATGGACTCATTACAAATGGGTATAGTGTGCTCGTGCTAGCAGTTGGAGACGGATCTGACGTCAGCATGTGGTACATATACCCTTGCAGGAAGTGCAGCAGCTCAGTAATCTTCCTTGCAAAAGCTTCATGGATATATGTGTGACTGACATGATTAACCTGACCGATTGATAGTAGCTGGAGACCGCCAGTGTTCTCAACCGGAAGGCGTCGACACCCGGCAGGGTGGATGCCCTATGTAAGAAAACATGGCTTACCTTGAATCGGTGAACATAAGAAAATGCCATACTGGATCAGACCAAGGGTCCATCAAGCCCAGCATCCTGTTTCCAACAGTGGCCAATCCAGGCCAAAGAACCTGGCAAGTTCCCAAAAACTAAGTCTATTCCATGTAACCATTGCTAATGGCAGTGGCTATTCTCTAAGTGAACTTAATAGCAGGTAATGGACTTCTCCTCCAAGAACTTATCCAATCCTTTTTTAAACACAGCTATACTAACTGCACGAACCACATTATCTGGCAACAAATTCCAGAGTTTAATTGTGCGTTGAGTAAAAAAGAACTTTCTCCGATTAGTTTTAAATGTGCCCCATGCTAACTTCATGGAGTGCCCCCTAGTCTTTCTACTATCCGAAAGAGTAAATAACCGATTCACATCTACCCGTTCTAGACATCTCATGATTTTAAACACCTCTATCATATCCCCCCTCAGTCGTCTCTTCTCCAAGCTGAAAAGTCCTAACCTCTTTAGTCTTTCCTCATAGGGGAGTTGTTCCATTCCCCTTATCATTTTGGTAGCCCTTCTCTGTACCTTCTCCATCGCAATTATATCTTTTTTGAGATGCGGCGACCAGAATTGTACACAGTATTCAAGGTGCGGTCTCACCATGGAGCGATACAGAGGCATTATGACATTTTCCGTTTTATTCATCATTCCTTTTCTAATAATTCCCAACATTCTGTTTGCTTTTTTGACTGCCGCAGCACACTGCACCGACGATTTCAATGTGTTATCCACTATGACACCTAGATCTCTTTCTTGGGTTGTAGCACCTAATATGGAACCCAACATTGTGTAATTATAGCATGGGTTATTTTTCCCTATATGCATCACCTTGCACTTATCCATTTCATCTGCCATTTGGATGCCCAATTTTCCAGTCTCACAAGGTCTTCCTGCAATTTATCACAATCTGCTTGTGATTTAACTACTCTGAACAATTTTGTGTCATCTGCAAATTTGATTATCTCACTCGTCGTATTTCTTTCCAGATCATTTATAAATATATTGAACAGTAAGGGTCCCAATACAGATCCCTGAGGCACTCCACTGTCCACTCCCTTCCACTGAGAAAATTGCCCATTTAATCCTACTCTATGTTTCCTGTCTTTTAGCCAGTTTGCAATCCACGAAAGGACATCGCCACCTATCCCATGACTTTTTACTTTTCCTAGAAGCCTCTCATGAGGAACTTTGTCAAACGCCTTCTGAAAATCCAAGTATACTATATCTACCGGTTCACCTTTATCCACATGTAAACCCCATCTCTCCATTTCCTAGCGTGTAGCAGATGGACTCATTACAAATGGGATGTACAAAAGCTACTCCCGGACTGGGTGGGAGGCTGCCCGAGGTCCGTTTAGGATTGCCCTTGCAAATGCTGTGTCCTCCCTGGCCTGGACGTCCAGATGGTAGAATCTGGAGAAGGTATGGAGGGAGGACCACGTTGCCGCTTTACATATCTCTGCAGGCGACAGCATCCTAGTTTCTGCCCAGGAGGCCGCTTGGGCTCTGGTAGAGTGAGCCTTGACCCGTAGAGGTGGTGGTTTTCCCGCTTCTACGTAGGCCGCCTTGATAACTTCCTTGATCCAGCGAGCAATAGTCACCCGTGAGGCCGCTTCTCCTTGCTTCTTCCCACTATGAAGGACGAACAGGTCGAGATGGCGCAGTATTCGACCTTCTTCCGATTTCTTCAAACCTTCCATGGCAAGGATATGGTTTGGTTGAGGTGGAAGTGTGAGACTACCTTAGGTAAGAATGAAGGAACCGTGCGAAGATGGATAGCCCCTGGGGTGATCCTGAGAAACAGATTGCGGCAGGACAGCGCTTGTAGCTCTGAGATGCGGCGTGCCGAGCATACGGCCAGCAAGAATACCATTTTCAAGATTAACACGGAGGGACAGGCCTCGGAGAGGTCTGAAGGCGGGTTCCGCTAGGAATTCCAAGACCAGGTTGAGGTTCCACAGGGGCACTGGCCACTTCAGTGGCGGGCGAATGTGTTTGACTCCTTTCAGGAAACGTGAAACGTCTAGGTGTGTGGCAATGCTGTTGCCGTCACTCCTGGGGCCGTAGCAGGATAGCACTGCCACCTGAACATTGATTGAACTGAGGGACAGACCCTTCTGAAGTCCGTCTTGCAGGAAATCCAGAATGATGGGGATTCTAGCGGCATGCGGATTGGCGCTGCAAGTTTCGCACCAGGCTTCAAATACCCTCCAGATCCTTATATAAGTTAGTGATGTGGAGAACTTGCGTGCTCGGAGGAGTGTATCTATTACCGGCCCCGAGTATCCCCTTTTCTTCAGTCTAGCCCTCTCAATGGCCAGACCATAAGAGAGAATTGAGCTGGATTCTCGTGGAGGTTGGGGCCTTGTCGCAGCAGGTCCCTGTGAGGGGGCAGGGGTAGAGGATCCCCTGCCAGTAGTCTTCTCATGTCTGCGTACCAGGATCTTCTTGGCCAGTCCGGGGCCACCAGAAGAACTACGCCTCTGTGCCGCTGGGGGAGGGACCCGAGGGTATCACCGCAGGAGTGCGGGGCTCATCTTCAGGTAGGATTCTTCTAAGAATTTAGTCGTTAGAATTTGGAAAAATGCTCAGTGAGCGTAAGGTAGCTCCAAACTGCTTTGGAGATGGAAATTACTGAGCTGCTGCACTTCCTGCAGGGGTATATGTACCACGTGCTGACGTCAGATCCGTCTCCAACTGCTAGCACGAGCACACTATACCCATTTGTAATGAGTCCATATGCTACACGCTAGGAAAATTGAAGACATTCATTTAACATGTAGAAAAGTGATCATATATCACTACAATCGATTCTCCAGTGTGAAGTGCGTATTCCAAGGTAGAATGAATGGAATTAGCAAATGTTGCTTACCTGTAACAGGTGTTCTCACAGGACGGCAGGATGTTAGTCCTCACATATGGGTGACATCATAGGATGGAGCCCAATCACGGAACACTTTTGTCAAAGTTTCCAGAACTTTGTCTGGCCCCTACTGGGCATGCCCAGCATGGCACTAACCCTGCAGCCAGCAGGGGTCCCCCTTCAGTCTTGTTTGAAAGCTACAGGCAGTGCCGAAAAATAAAATAATAAAACGTTACGAACCCAACACCGTGGGGCGGCGGGCAGGTTTCGTGAGGACTAACATCCTGCTGTCCTGTGAAAACACCTGTTACAGGTAAGAAACATTTGCTTTCTCACAGGACAAGCAGGATGGTATGGGTGAGTACCGAGCTGAGGATGTCCAAGCATGCACCAAATGTACCCAGGTGTGCAAAGCACTAGGACTGGGATAAAATTTGGCCGAGGGCATCCTGAACCCTAACGGGCAGGCGGAAGGGTGTTGGTACGTCATGTTGTAAATAGGTTACGAAGGACAGACTGGCCGAAGATGGAATCTTATCTTCCGGCTTTGTCCAAGCAATAGTGGGCTGCAAAGGCGTGGAGAGAACTCCAAGTGGCAGACCTACAAATGTCAGGAAGCGGCACCGATCGGAGGTGCCGCTCCCAATCCTAGTGCTTTGCACACCTGGGTACATTTGGTGCATGCTTGGACATCCTCAGCTCGGTACTCACCCATATGTGCTTACAGAAGGTAGTTTCGGATTTTCACCTCAATCAATCCATCATACTACCTACCTTGGCCCTCACAGAGTGTGCTTTAACACGATCTTGAAATGGAATGCCTGCTTGCTGATAGCAAAAGGATATGCAGTCCGCCAAACAGGAGGAGAGAGTCTGCTTACCCACAGGCTGCCCTAATTTGTTAGGGTGGAAAGAGACGAACAATTGAGTGCTTTTCCTGTGGGCAGCTGTACGGTCTAGATAGAATGCTAGAGCCCGTTTACAGTCAAGGGTATGCAAAGCCTGCTCTCCCGGATTGGAATGGGGCCTGGGAAAAAAGGTAGGTAGTATGATGGATTGATTGAGGTGAAAATCCGAAACTACATTCTGTAAGCATTTAGGGTGAGTACGGAGTACCACCCGGTCCTGCAGAGGTTTAGTGTAAGGCGGATAGGTAACTAGGGCCTGTAATTCACTAACTCTGCGAGCTGAAGTAATTGCCAAAAGGAAAATCACTTTCCATGTGAGATATCGAAGTTCACAAGAGTGAAGAGGCTCGAATGGTGGTTTCATGAGCCGACCCAAAACCAGGTTAAGGTCCCAAGAAGGGGCCGGAGGATGCAGTGGAGGCTTGAGGTGAAGCAAACCCTTCAAAAAACGTGTTACAAGGGGTTGTACTGATATAGGAACATCCCCAATATCTTTATGGAAGGCAGCTACCGCACTGACATGCATTCTGATGGAAGAAGTCTTTAGACCTGACTCTGATAAATGCCAGAGATAGTCCAAAAACTTTGTGATTGGACAGGAAAAGGGGTCAATGGACTGAGAAGAGCATCATGACATGAACCTTTTCCATTTGTAAGAGTAGGCTTTTCTCGTGGAAGGCTTCCGTGAAGCAATCAAGACACGGGAAACTGATTCAGAAAGGTTAAGTGGCTGAGGGATTAACCTTTTAACATCCATGCCATCAGGGACAAGGCTTGAAGATTGGGATGGCAGAGGCACCCGTCGTTTTGAGTGATCAGAAGCGGGTCCTTTCCTAAGGGAATGCGCCTGCGAATGGAGAGATCCTGCAGTATTGGAAACCACACCTGGTGTGGCCAGTGAGGTGCTATCAGGATCATGGTTCCCTTGCCTGAAGTAATTTCACGAGAGTCTTCGAGAGAAGAGGAAGTGGAGGGAATGCATAGAGCAGACCGGTTGTCCTCGAGAAGGAGAATGCGTCTCTGGGCTGAGGGTGTTTGCTGCGAATGAGAGAGCAGAAGTTCTCTACTTTGCGGTTTTGAGGAGACGCAAAGAGGTCTATCTGAGGATATCCCCATTGTTGGAAGATGGAGTTCGCTACTGAGGGGTTGAGAAGACCACTCGTGCGGTTGAAAGATGCGACTCAACTTGTCTGCCAACACATTGTCCACACCCGGCAACCAGGTGGCCCTGAGGTACATCAAATGGGAGAGAGCTTCCACCCATATCTGTGCAGCTTCCTGGCAAGGAAGGAAAGAGCCCATGCCTCCCTGTTTGTTGATGTACCACATGGCCAATTGGTTGTCCGTCTGGATCAGGATAACTTGATTTGAGAGGCGATCCTGAAATGCCCTGAGAGCATATCTTATTGCTCGAAGCTCCAGGAAATTTATTTGGTGTTTGGCTTCCTCTGGAGACCAAGATCCTTGTGTCTGCAGATTGGCCACATGGGCTCCCCAGCCGAGGTTGGAAGCATCGGTGGTGAGAGTTATTTGAGGGTCTGGAGCCTGAAAGGGCAAGCCTTGGAGGAGATTATTCTGATTTTTCCACCAGGCAAGAGACTGACAGAGTGAGTCTGTTACATGGACAATGGTCGACAGGGGTTGAATGCTTTGAGTCCATTGAGACCTTAGAGTCCACTGCATGACTCTCATGGCCAAATGGGCCATTGTTGTGACCTGAACTGAGGACGCCATGTGTCCCAGGAGGATGAGAAAGTGGCATTCAGTGCTGAGACTGCAGCTGGTGTGCAAGAGACACGCGAGTGAGAGCTCATTATCGAGGCAGAAAAGCTTTTGCCTGCAAGGTGTCCAAGTCTGCCCCAATGAACGACAAGGTTTGAGATGGGACTAAGTAGGATTTGTCGTAGTTGACGAGAAATCCTAATGAAATTAGAGTGTGTAAGGTTAGATTGAGGGACGACAGAGCAGCTTGCTGAGTGGGAGCCCTGATTAACCAGTCGTCTAGATAGGGGTAGACGTGAACACCTTGGGTCCTGAGGAAGGCTGCAACTACTATGAGGGATTTTGTGAAGACTCGTGGCGCAGTTGCTAGGCCAACTGGAAGCACTCGGTATTGATAGTGCTTGTGGCCTACTAGAAACCTCAGGTATTTGTGATGAGATGGAGTTATTGCAATATGATTGTATGCATCCTGGAGGTCCAGAGAGCAGAGCCAGTCTCCTCTTTGTAGAAGAGGAAGAAGCAAGCCTAAAGTTTCTATCTTGAACTTCTCTTGCTGGAGGTACTTGTTGAGGGCCTGTAGGTCCAGGATAGGACGAACGCCTCCCGATTTTTTGGGGATTAGAAAGTACCATGAATAGAACCCTAGGCCATGCTGAGAGTAGGGTATGGGTTCTATTGCCTTGGACTGGAGAAGGAGGGAGACCTCTTGATCCAGAAGGATGGAGTGATCGGATGTTCTCCACACCGGTAGAGGTGGGGAGTCCAGTGGCACAGAGAGAAAGTTCAGATGGTAACCCTGAGCAATTATCGCCAGTACCCATTGGTCTGAGGTGATTGAGTGCCATATGTTGTAGAAGTGGCACAATCGACCTCCCACTGGTATGTGAGGCAGTGGAATCTGGCTGCTGCTCTCTAGGTGGAAGTCAAAAACCTGAAGCAGGCCCTGGTTGAGGAGCTTCTTGTGGCTTTTGTTTACATGGTTGACGAGACTGCTTTCTGAAAAGGTCTCATGGCATGGGATCTGGTTGGTGGCAGGTAGGACTTCTTCGGGCAGAAGAATTACTTTTTAGAGTCCTTTCTGAAGGGCTGTTTAGAAGAATAGTCAGCAGGCATCAGAGAGAGCTGTGTTAGGGTCTCATGATGGTCCTTAAGTTCCGCCACCATTCGCTGAATCTGTTCGCCAAACAGATTGTCCCCCACACAGGGCAGGTCGGATAGCCTGTCTTGTACTTCAGGGCGAAGGTCAGAAGACTTGAGCCAGGCCCATCTTCTTGCCGAAATAGTGGCTGCAGATCCCCTAGTGGCAGTGTCAAAGATATCATAAGATGATATGATCTCATGCTTGCCTGTTTCAAAACCCTTGTTTACTAGGGTTTGAAGCTGATCTTGGAATTGTTGAGGCAGGGTATCTGTCAAATCTTGTATCTGCTTAAAAATGACCCTATTATATTGGGTCACATAGAGCTGATAGGCGGCAAACCGGGAGATGAGCATTGAGCCTTGGAATACCCGGCGGCCAATGGCATCTAAAAATTTCTGATCCTTGCCCGGGGGAAAAGAGGTATGAGGCTTTGATCTCTTTGCTCTTTTTTGTGCAGATTCAACAACTACAGATTGGTGATCCAATTGAGTTTTCTGAAAGCCTGGAGCTAACTGCACCAAATAGGTAGTGTCAGCCTTTCTGTGCAATGGAGCCAGGATGTTCCCAGTTCTTCTTGAGGAGGTCCAAAAAAACCTGGTGGATATTTCCCTGGGAGCTTCCAGGAATTGGAGCAACTCCATCATCTGATGACTGTCATTGGTAGGGAACCAATTCAGACATTTCCTTCACAAAATTTATGAAGGAGAGGTCCTCTGGAGGAGAACGCTTCCTACTTTCAGTGGGTGAACTTGGTGAAGGTAAATCATCAGTGTCTGGCGAGGAATCATCAGTCCAGGTATCATAAGGATCAGCACCTGTCCCTCTAGGAACTAGAGGGGGACGGGGTGGTGGGATACCTGAAGGTCCTGGTCTAGGCTCCGAAGGAATCGAAGGAATTATCAAAGGCACCGATGAAGGCATCGATGGATGGCTCTGTGGCGCCGGACAGATCGGCACCGATGGTTGGATCAGTGGCGAGGGACGTATCGGCATCGATGACTGAGGCAGGACTCCGGATGGAGAGATGCGGAACGGTCTTTCTCCTCTCAATGACAGAGTAAGTGGAGAGGGCACCGGAGCCATCGGTGACCTGGGGTCCATCGGTGGAAAAGCAGAAATGAGCGCTTCCATCCTGGATAGCAGCGGTGCCAACGCTGCTGGAATCGGGTCGGTGCTCAGTTCCACAATCGGTACCGGTGTTGGTGCCGGAGGAACCTGGAGTCGTTGCATCGCCTTGTCGATGGCCTCCTGAACCATCTGGTCCAGTTCTTCTCGGAGACCTGGAGCAAGCAGCCCCGGCTCCGGAACAGAAGAAGGCAAAGGCATAGCCAGAGGGACCACTGTTAAAGGCGGAGTCGCAGCTCCCGATTCCCTGTCGGGTGAGGGTTGCCTTGGTGACCCGGTTGCCGAAAAGGTCAGTGCCTTTTCTGGACGGGGTTTTTTCAACGGCGGCTCGGATGACGACTTCGCTCCCTCGATATTCTGAGACTTACGATGTCGATGTTTCTCTCTGCGATCCCCTTGGTCCTGAGGGGGAGTAGAAGGTGTTGAAGGCTGAGATGTCGTCGATGCCAGACGGTCACCGATACTGGCGCGAAGTTGACGGTGCCGGTTCCGATGACGTCGATGCAATGGACGGAGTTGGGGTTTGAGCACGGAAGAGAAGCTCCATCTTCTCCGTTCTGGCCTTGCGCCCTTTTGGTGTCATTAAGGCACATTTGGTGCAGGTTAGGACATCAAGCTCTCGTCTAAGACACATTACACAGACTTTATGAGGGTCTGTGAGAGACATGGTGCAATTACAGTCCGGGCACCGACAGTACACAGACGCCATGGAAAAATTGAGCCACGGTATGGTAGACTGCCAGTAGACCATGAGGGCCAAACTCGACGGTAATCGACGGAAAACAGGTAAAAACGTACCGGAGTACCGCGGCTTGAAAAAAGTTAAAGGAGGGAACCCTGTGGGGCAAATGAACTTTTAGTAATTCCGTGAGGAAAATTCCTGTCAGGAATCTCTCCAGAGCTCTTTTACCGCGAGGCTACTGCTACGTGGAAAAAAGAAGAATGAAGGGGGACCCATGCTGGCTGCAGGATTAGTGCCATGCTGGGCATGCCCAGTAGGGGCCAGTCAAAGTTCTGGAAATTTTGACAAAAGTGTTCCGTGATTGGGCTCCATCCTGTGATGTCACCCATATGTTAGGACTACCATCCTGCTTGTCCTGTGAGAAAAATATAATCAATTATTTACAAAGAAGAGGGCAGTACTAGAGCCAATACTCACAGGGTTTCCAATGTCCAAGCAAGTGGCCTGAGCTCTAGTGATCAGACAATGGGCCAGATGTAGTGTTACCCTATTTTGTGTCTTTGGGCAGAAAAAAAAAAAATAAAACTTACGTATGGGCCATACAAAAATTCAGGATCCTGGGCCTGCCAATATCAGCTGCCCATGCAGGCTGAAGGGAAGAAGAAAGATGGCAGCAGCCTGTGCGTGCACAAACTGCCACCAGGACCCCCTATATGGAAACTGCTACTTTGTTTCTTTCACTTCAAGAGTTCATCAGCTCCTGCAGCCTCAGGCATCCCCTTTGCTGGCAACAGTCAGCCTGACACTGCTGCTGAGACAGACAGATAGATGACTTCTTCCTACTTCAGCCTCTGTGATTAAAAAAAAAAAATACAAATTGGGAGATCAGGCTACAGGCTCCAATAGGCTACACAGTCCATAGCAACCAGAAAAATATAAGGATGGTTTTCTGGTTTTTAATGGACAGTTAAGCCTGTGCAGGCTGAAGGGAAAGGGATTCAGGGTACTCAATCTGGAATACATCTGCTGCCTGCTTGTGAAGTGGAAATGGGAGGAGTCTGCGCCAAAAGATCGATGAGATGAGAATTAAGGATCTACATATATATATACTAGAAGACAGGAGAGATGACTAAAATACCTGAAAGGTATAAAGTGCACAAAAACCAAACTTCTTTCAATGAAAAAGGACATTCTCGAACACGGGATCATAATACCAAATTTCTAGGAGGTAGATGCAGGAGCGACTGACATTTTTTTCATGGAAAGGGTGGTGAAATCCCCCTCAGAGAGAGTAATAGGGGCTAATTTGGTAAAAGACTTCAAGAAGACATGAGGTAAATACAGAGGATCCTTAGTAGCAAGAAAATAAAGAGAAGAATTAATAGCTGAGTCTGTCTGGCAGTTCAGACAGGATGCAAGTCCGGTAGTAACTAGAAGGCAGAGTAGTAACTAGAAGGTAGAGTGACAAACTATGATGATTGAGTCTGGCTGGCAGTCAGGCTACATGCTCCTTGTGTTGAGCAGGTGGGTGAGATGCAGTCCAGAGGGATTTCAGAGGCCAGATGTTTAGGTAATAGCCACAGTGGTGTTGGTGCACTTTTGGATTACTGAGGAACTTTGCAGGTGGACATGCTGGATGTGAACTTAAAAGGCGATACTGCATGCTCAACGACCCAGGAGGGAAGAGTAGTGGAAAAAGATGACAAAAATAATGTCTTGGATAAAGCTAGATGCCAGCTGAGATATATCCCTGACAGTGTGAACAGGAATAACTGACCAACTGGCCCATCCAGTCTGCCTATTTTCTAATATGTTATTTTCCCTGCCCGTTTTCTTTTTGAATGGTATTCATCCATCTTGCCTTTTTAGCCATCTCTTTTTGATAAAATATCTAGAAAAGCTTAGAAGCAGAGAAAGTGGTCAGGATGGCAGAGAAAAAATAAAAGCAGTAAGGTGAAACGATAGTGAAAGGAGGAAATAGGAAAATTGGTTCTTACCTGCTAATTTTCGTTCCAGTAGTACCACGGATCAGTCCAGACAGTGGGTTGAGCCTCCTGTCCAGATGGAGACAGAGAAAATCTGAAAGGGTATCCTATATGAGGACAGTGCTCACCCTGCTGCGCCCCTCAGTATAAACGTTATCAAAGCAGATAAACATAACCGGAAATTGAACCCGAATAAGATCAAGCAAGTAACCAATCCAATATGAATAATATAATGTGAATCTGAAACAGTGCAAAAAACAGCTCTTATAAAGGTATCTATGTGGTAGATACGTCTGGTGCCTTATAGTTCTGTCATGTAATAGGTCTGCAAGGAAGAAGGCATTTTCCATATCTGTGAAGAAAAAAAGAACTTTGAGCGGTCTGAAAAATGTAGAACGGGAGGGAGTCTGGACTGATCCGTGGTACTACAGGAACGAAAATTAGCAGGTAAGAACCAATTTTCCTTTCCCTGTACGTACCCAAATCAGTCCAGATAGTGGGATGTACCAAAGCTTCCCTAAATAGTGTGGGACCGAGACAGTCCCGCTCGAAGCACCTGGCTTCCAAAGGAGCCAAACACTGGCACCTGTACATCAAGGTGATAATGACAAGCAAAAGTATGCAGAGACTTCCAAGTAGCTGCTCTGCAGATTTACTGCGGAGAGACCAACTGGTTCTCCACCCAAGAAGTAGCCTGTGAACGCAAAGAATGGGCTTTAAGCCCTCCGGAACCGTCCGGCCCCAACATATATATGCCGACGCAATCACCTCCTTTAGCCAGCGAGCAATCGTAGCCTTAGAAGCCTTGTTTCCCTTATTTGTGCCACTCCATAAGACAAAGATGATCAGAGACTCGAAACTCGTTTGTAACCTGTAAATATTGCAGTAGTACTCTCTTTACATCAAGTTGCCATATGTCACCACCAGACGTGCTCGCAATGTCCTCTGAAGAAAAAGCAGGGAGTTCCACCGACTGATTGATGTGAAAGGAAGACACGACCTTTGGCAAGAAAGATGGTACCATTTTAAGGGAGACACCTGAATAAGAAAAGCGAAGAAAAGGCTCCCTACAAGACAAAGCTTGGAGCTCGGATACTCTCCTGGCAGAGCAAATAGAAACTAGAAACACTGTCTTAAGGGTTAGGTCCTTAAGCGTGGCCCGCAGGAGGGGTTCGAAGGGTGACTCACAAAGAACTGAAAGCACCAAATTAAGGCTCCACGAAGGACAAGTAGCCCAGACAGGTGGATTCAAATGCTTAGCCCCTTTAAGAAAACGTACGACATCTGGATGGGTTGCCACCGCATACCCATCTAGCCTCCCTAAGAGTGAACCGAGTGCCGAAACCTGTACTCGCAAAGAATTGATAGACAAACCCTTAGAGAGGCCATTCTGGAGAAAAGAGAGAACCAGGGACACTGAGGCTTTGCACGCCGATACACCAGCCTCCGCACACATATTGTCAAACACTCTCCAAACCCGAACATAAGCCAGAGAGGTAGAAGTTTTATGGGCTTGCAACAGTGTGGATATCACCTCCTCCTTGTAGCCCTTCCTTCTCAGTCACCGCCACTCAAAAGCCAGGCCGCCAGACAAAAGCGATCTGCCTGATAGAAAAATACGGGACCCTGACGTAGAAGGTTGGGGAGGTGACCAAGACGAAGAAGACAGTCAGATGTGAGATTCACAAGATCCACGAACCGTGGCCACTCTGGTGCCACAAGAACAACCTGACTCTTGTGAAGTTCTATCCTGAGTACCTTTCCCATCAGAGGCCATGGTGGGAACACGTAGAGAAGATGTCGCTGGGCCACGGTAGGACCAGGGCATCCAGGCCTTCCAAGCAGTGCTCCCTTCTGCGATTGGGAGCCTTCGCATTCCTCAAGGTGGCCATCAAGTCTAAGTGGGGAGCCCCCCACTTGCACACGACTAGGTCCATCGCCTCTTCGGACAACTCCCACTCTCCAAGATCGAGATGCTGGTGACTGAGGAAGTCAGCTTGAACCTTCTCCTTCTCTGCCATGTGGGCGGCCGCTAGGCGGACCAAATGGCGCTCTGCCCAGGAGAGCACTTTGCTGGCTTCCAGGGCAACCAGATGACTTCTGGTGCCCCCCTGGCGATTGATATATCCCACTGTGGTGTCACTCTCTCACCGCTTTGCGACAGAGCAGGGGTAGGAAGACCTTGAGTGCCAGCTGCACAACTCGGGCCCTCTAGGTGATTGTTGTGCCACTTGATTGGATTGCGGACCATCGTCCCTGAGTTGATTGATTCTGACACACCACGCCCCAGCCTGAGAGGCTGGCATCCGTTGTCACAACAATCCACTGTGGAGTCTCCAGGGGCATGCCCTTCAATAGGTGATCGAGCGAGAGCCACCACTGCATACTGGCAATGGTAGATTCTGGAAGTGGTAAAGGTGCCCGAAACTCTTCCGAGACTGGATTCCAACGGGCTAGCAAAGCCTTCTGCAAAGGACGCATATGCGCAAAAGCCCAGGGAACCAAATAGTTCGTTGAAGCCATAGAGCCCAGAACTTGGAAGTAATCCCAGGCCGTGGGTATAGAGAGAGATAAGAGATGCTGTACCTGATTCATGAGCTTGATCGCCTGGGCCTCGGGCAGCAAGACCTTGGACACGCGGGTGTCGAAGCGAGCTCCTAGAAATTCCAGAACCTGGGAGGGCACGAGGTTGCTCTTGGAGAAGTTGACTATCCACCCGAGGGAGGTGAGGACTGACAAGACCCGACTGACTGCTGTCGCACAGAGCTTCTCCAACTTCGCATGATTGAGCCAGTTGTCCAGGTAGGGATGGACTAGGACTCCCTCCCGTCGAAGGAAGGACGCCACTACCACCATCACCTTGGTGAACGTGCGAGGAGCGGTGGCGAGCCCGAACGGGAGTGCCTGAAACTGATAGTGCCAGCCCAGGATGTTGAAGTGAAGAAACTTCTGGTGCTCCTTGTGAATTGGGATATGAAGGTAGGCCTCCGTGAGATCGAGGGAGGCAAGGAACTCACCTGAGCGAACCGCCGCTATGACTGCCCTCAGGGTCTCCATCCGAAAATGGGGAACCTTGAGCGCCTTGTTGACTCTCTTGAGGTCCAGGATTGGTCGAAAGGAGCCATCCTTTTTCGGGACGACGAAATAGATGGAATACTGGCCGGATCCCTGCTTCTTTGGGGGAACAGGAACTATGGCTCTGAGATCCAGAAGCCTGTCGAGAGTCTGACACGCCGCTGGCTGTTTCCAACTGCTGCATGGAGAGATCAAGTAGCGGTCCGGGAAGTCCTGAGCAAATTCTAACGCGTAACCTCTGCCGATCATGTCGAGGACCCACTGATCTGAAGTAATTTTTGGTCCATTCCCCGAGGAAGAGGGACAGATGTCCACCTAAGGCGGGAGCGGAGGAATGGGTCGGCCGCATCTCATTGCAAGGACTTCGAGGCGGATCCTTGAGGGTTACTATCCCGGAATGGGCGATGTCCCCGAAAGGAATGAGACTATACTTGCGATCTGGAGGAGGTATTTCGCTGAAAAGATCCCCATGGCTTATTGTACCTGCGCTGACCCCTGAAGCGAGAGCGTGAAGGAAAAAATGATTTGGCCTGTTTAGGGCAGTCCTCAGGCAGCTTATGTACCTTTTTGTCGCCTAAGGATTTAATAAGCTGCTCCATGTCCTCCCCAAAAAGCAACTTGCTCTTGAAGGTAAAAGTGCCCAACTGCGATTTGGAGGAGTCTGCCGCCTAGTTTCGCAGCCAGAGGAGTCGCCTTGCCGAAACCACTGAAACCATGGCTCTGGCCTGTACCCGGAGATCATAAAGGGCATCAGCTCCAAACGCAATCGCGCCTTCCAGCCGTACTTCTTGCTCGGCCTCTGCAGATGGGAGGTCCTGGGTGATGAGTAATTGTTGAACCCACCTGAGGCTTGCCCACTGCATTAGACTGCTACAGACTGTCGCCCGGACTCCTAAGGCCAGCACCTCAAAGATCCTCTTGAGATGAAGCTCCAACTTGCGATCCTGAAGATACTTTAACGCCGTTGCTCCCACCACCGGGATGGTGGTGCGTTTTGTGACTGCGGAATACCGACATCTACTTTGGAGACTTTAAGCATTTCAAGAGATTGATCAGGGAGGGGATACAGCTTATCCATTGCCCTGCCCTCCCGGAGACCAGACTCGGGGGACTCCCAATTTCTGGAGCAGAAGTTGCATGAGCATAGTATGGAATGGGAAAGTACGAGGCGGAGCCCTCAGACCCGCCAGGACCGGGTCCACAGTACGTGAAGTGGAGGCACTGGCAGATTCTTCCGAAGGGACCTCAATCCCAAGTTCCTCTAGAACAAAAGGAATAAGTGGGTCAAGCTCTTCTCGTTTAAACAATCTCAGAACCCGCGGATCATCTCCTTTGGGCGGATTCGCTAGCGACAAATCCGGGTCCTGATCAGGATATGGCAGAGAAGATGGCTGAGGAGGGTAAGGCAGATCCGGCCCACCCGGCACGGTCCTGACCCTGGTGGCACCCGAGCCCTGTCCATTGGTCAATCGAGGGATCTTAGCCGGGGGGGGGGGGGGGGGGGGGGAAGGATCCTCCTGTTCCTCCAAGTTTTCCAGAAAAGACCTGTGCATTAAAAGCACAACTCCGTGGAAAAACAGTGTTGTGCTCTGCCGGGCAATGGGGGGGCAGGACCCCGTGGGAGGGTTTGGGGCTGCACCCGGAGAGCCCTCGGGGCTTAATTCAGGCAGCGAATGAGAAAAATCCTGCTCCCCTCCTCCTCCGCCTGGCTCCATATCAGCAGCGAGGTCCGGGTACAAAATGGCCACCGTTCCCGCGATTTTCTGAGGGAGCCGGCCTGGCCGCATGCTTAGCGACCTGACCTCGGGTCATCGATTTTAAAGGTGCTGCGGAGAGTCCCTCCCCTCCGGGCAAGCAGACAGAGCAAAGCCCTTCGCGGGAGAGCCACGAAGCAGGCTCCCTGCAGGCTAAACAAAAAGCTGATCGCGGCATCGGGAGGGACAAAGTCAACCGCAAAGGAAGGGAAATCAGCTGAGCCTTTCTGTTCTGGGGAGCGGGAGGCGACGAGTCGGCTCTGAGCTGCTTCTTTCCCTGCTGGCAGGACAAATCAACCGTGGTGAATTGCCTTTTTCTTTATCCAAAGGATTCTTTTTTTTTTTTTTTTTTACCTGAGGCATGACACATCTCTGGAGATCACCTAGAAAAGAAGGGGGAGTGACTGGACCACCAGTATCACCCCTAGGCAGGGAAAAAAAACCAAACCAGAGGTCACCAGGAATAAGGGGTCCTAGGCTGAATACTCAAGGGGAAAATCCCGCCTAGGACTGAGCTAGGAGACAGAATTGCTCCTGTGAAGTTTAAACACTATGTTCTTGGGATTTTTTTTGGTTTTTTTTTTAATACTTGATCCTGTGAATAAAGAAACATGAGAGGAAAACTTCTCAAAGAGAAAAGAAAAGAAATATAGCTAAGAGGGAACCGCAGGTTCATCCGTCTGCATCTGCTGGAGACAGAGAAATACTGAGGGGCGCAGGGTGAGCACTGTCCTCATTTAGGATACCCTTTCAGTTTTTCTCGCTCCATCTGCTGGACAGGAGGCTCAATTCACTGTCTGGACTGATCTGAGTACGTACAGGGAAACAGAGTTCTTTTTTGGTGGTGGGGGAAGAAGGAGCCACTAGACCCCCAAAGATGTTGATTTTTGGCAAGAGGGGGTGGGGGTCATTTTTGTTAAAAGGGAAGGGTTAGGATAGGAGGGCAGGGTGTCACCATGCAAACATTTATGTATTTAAATAAATACATACCTACATTTTGGGGGTTGGCACCACCTCGGAAGGCTGGGGTCTCAAAAGACCTGGGGGGGGGGGGGGAGGATTTAAGCATGTATTTTGAGGGGGTAGTTTTGGCCTGACTGGCCCTCTAAACGATGGCAGTGTGCAGAGGGCCATCACTGTGCGTTTTAGCGGCCCTAGCCGCATTCTTTCTCCTACCTTGTTTCTCCCATGATCTAATATTGCACAACCACCGTGATATTTTGTTGGGAGGAGCAAAATATCACAAAAACATCCCCTGCAATAATATGTCATGGTTTACTAAATCCCTACCTGAAGCAATGAAAGATGAAGTGACTTGCCAAAAGGATCTTCAGCAGAATTTGAAGCCTGGCTTCCTTGGTTCTCAGCCCACTCCTCCAAGCACTAGGTTACTCCTTCACACCTGTCTGCTTTTCAAAAGCTACAGTTCAGCTAGCAACTACAGGGAAAGTTTGCTTCCAACAAAACTTCAAAAGAAATCTATCATAGTAGACTGATGCCTTGAATCTTTTTTTTTTTAAGAAATGCAATCAGCTTACAGACAAGTTGATGGCAGATGCCTGATTAACTGCTGGACACTTACAGCAAGTTTTTCTGTGATGACAGATTTCTGCTTGTCTGTGAGGTCTTCTCTTTCCACAATTATATCATGGAGCTGGTTAACAAGTTGTGTTGCTGCATGCCCTTCATTGATCAGATTCTATAACCAAAGGACAAAAGAAATACAAGCAGGTTACAATAGACATCATCATCATAGCTAATTATTAAAGGTTCATAGTTGAAATCTAGTACATTAAAACCTGCCAGCTATAACCACTATCAGGCCATATAAATATTTCATATATTCAATATATGGCATGCATAATTAAATGTATCTATAGGCAGGTTCTGTTTGATTTCATGAATTATGTAAAGTCTTCACTGTAAACATTTATCATTTACTGAGTATCAATCTACTTGCTGTACAAGGAAGTTACATTATGCATCTGACCTCAAAGCTGACTCATAATATTTATGTTCTTTTGGAGGTAAGTGGGTCATCTCCTACATACCAGCAAATCATGAAAATGGAAGCCTAACAAGGTAACACAGAGCAACTTGTGAAGACAATTATAAGCCTAGATGTTTTAGTAGGAAGGCAACACTTGCATGCAAAAGACATTAGATGAATCACTTATATCATGAATAGAGGTGTCCTCAATGTACAGTGCCTTGATTAAGTACTTTCCATGCCACTCCATTCTACTAATGGGAAAATAAAAATAGAATAAATCTAGCTCTATTCAAGTACTGTGAATGTATCCCAATATTTTTAGCCCATTCCTAACTAACTGTTACAGAGATCTGAAGCAGTGAGAATATTACAATTCACAAGAAGAGACTGTCCTGGTCAATAGTAGAATGAAACCAGAAGAGAAACTGGGTCAAATACCTCAGTCATCAGGAAAGTCAACTGATGTACCAGAACACTCAAGCACATATAAAGAACCTTGGGCCATCCATCCATAGATACAAAGGGGCGATGCAAAACAGAGAGCTCAGCTGCGCGCACTGTTTAACCCGCAGTTGGATGCGCATTTTGGAGTGCATCCACCATCCCTTATGCTATAAGGGGATTAGCGCGTCCAACATGCCCTGAAAGTAATAGCGCTCAACAGATGCAAATGCATGTTGAGGAGGCTACTAGTTATTCATCCCACAAAAAAAAAAAAAAAAAAGCACCGGACCCGCACATTTTTACGCTTAGAAATAGAAATTAACACCTGCCCAGAGCAGGTGTTAATTTCTGAGCAGCCCAAAAAGTTGTACAAAGAAGCAGAAATGTAGAAATTACTTACCTGATAATTTCATTTTCCTTAGTGTAGACAGATGAACTCGGGACCAATGGGTATAGTGTGCTCCTGATAGCAATTGGAGACGGAGTCAGATATCAATCTGACGTCAGAACTACATATACCTGTGCACGAGGTTCTGCTCTTCAGTTTTCTCCTTGAAAAGCAATTATGGATATATGTGTTTTGGATAATTTTGATTAACTTGATACTTGATTACCCGGATTGGTTGATGTGATTTCTAGCTGGAGACCGCCAGGGCACTCAACCGAGAAGCACCAACACCTGGTAATATAGGTGTCTGGGAGGTGGAGGAGAGGACTAACGTTATTGGAACTTGCCTGAAATTTACCTTGGACTCCAAGGGTAAGGATTCCCCTTGCCCCGACGGTACAAAGACCTGACTTCTGGCCTTGACGTCATCAGGGAGGGTCCCAGCTGAGGGCCTTCAAAAACGGAATTGTTGCGGTGTTGAGTGAGGTGGAGGAGAGGACTAACGCTATTGGACTCCAGGGGTAAGGATTCCCCTTGCCCCGATGGCACAAAGACCCGACTTCCAGCCTTGACGTCATCAGGGAGGGTCCCAGCTGAGGGCCTTCAAAAACTGAATTGTTACAACGCTGAGTGAGGTGGAGGAGAGGACTAACGCTATTGGAACTTGCCTGAAATTTACCTTGGACTCCGGGGGTAAGGATTCCCCTTGCCCCGACGGTACAAAGACCCGACTTCCGGCCTTGACATCAGGGAGGGTCCCTGGTGAGGGCCTTCAAAAACGGAATTGTTGCGGCGTGCAGCAGATGCTGGCGCGCCGCCTAAGGGGCGCGCGGCTTTGTGTGGCTTTCCTAAAAATTTGTGCTTTTTTGGACTAGAAAATTGGTCTCAAGGCCCCCTCCACCTAAATGTGAGTAAAAATACCACCTGTAAACATTTTCTTCTTCAGCTGCCTCCGTGGTATATAAGATTCTTCAAATATTGAACTTTAAGAAAGTTGAACAAGGAACCCTTGTTTTTGCAATACATGCCTCATACAAAACGAAAGGGTAGGGTGAGGTTAGTTTCTTCTGCAGCTCCATGCCCATACCCTCTCAATCCACAATTGATGGGTTCTTTGCTCCAACCTTGGTATCTACCCCAGGAGCGTCTGCTGGGAAAACGGATGAGGAACACATTCAGAATCCCTTAGACACTCAAACATCATTAAGCCCTGGGGGCTCCTGAGACTCCCTCACCACCTATGAGCACCCATACCCAGGTTCAGAGCTGGAGACAGGACCCAATAAATTTGGAGTCCAGACCAGCAGCAGAAGCTGTTACTGAGTCTACAACAGAGGGTGTTAGAGAAGGAAGCATAGAAGGAGAAATGTTAGCCTCAATTAACAACCTAAGGAGTGGTGAGGAACCTGCAAAGGAATCTACAAAGATTACTGTAATTTGTCAGGATAGAGGAATGGGAGAGATACCCCTGAGAATGATTAAACCACAGGAAGTTACATTAGGTACAGTATGGGAAGCCTTATTGACTATACAAAATGACTATACAAAATTCAATAGCCTCTTTAACAGGAGATTGAGCCAAAGTTGGATACTCATGAGATTAAAATAAAAGAATTAGAAATTAAATCTTCTTCTGTTCAGGAAATACAAAGTTGATACAAGAGAAATTTGTTATTACAAAGAAGATTGAGAATTTATAGAATTTTGCCAGATATCACAACCTACAGGTTTTAAATTTTCCTAAAATTAAATTGATATCTGTACGAGAACAATTTAAGAAATATCTGGTTGAAATATTGTAATTCTCTAAAAATTATTGCCATCTATTTCTATTTTGTAACGACGACAAAGAAAGACCAGAGAAGTATAGCAGAACCAGTATTGGGAACAGATATCAATTTAACCTCTTTCTTGGAAACAACAGAAGAGGAACAGATTGAATATAGATGTACTCTACTGGTGACTTTTCTTTTATCTATGGATAGAGGCTCTGTATTAAACTTGTTCTTCCGTAACAGAAACAAACTATATCTGGGTTGTAAGATTTGGATTTTTCCAGACCTTACCAGGTCTACCCAAATCCGTAGGAGGAAATTTCTTGAAATGAATCAAGAGGTTAAGAATATGGGAGCTACAGTGTCAGATATCCCTGTAAATGTTTGATAGATTTGAATAACTCACGTTATCTTTTCTTTGAGCCATCACAATTAAGGTTCTTCATAGATAATCAGGGAATTGGTATCACTCCAATTCAGCCAACTCAGGAAAAGTTGGAATAAGGTACTTTCTTTTTTTCCTTTTCCATTTATTGGTGTAATGTTCTGGTTTAGGTTAGAATCTTATATACCTACCTGTTTAAATTTGATAATAAGAATAAGGTAGAAACAGGGAATGTAATAAGGATTATTGGGAAAGTTATTATGTAAATACCTATAATGATGTAAACCTGGAATACCTTTTCTGTCTGTTTTGTGAAAAATGCATAAATATAAAATTAAAAAAAAAAAAAAGGTGTCTGAACTAGAGATAAGGTTGGCCTACCCGGGGGGAGGTTCCCCTGAGGATTCTTGATTACAAGGCAGCCATGGGCAGTGTGCTGACTCCATCTGTCTACACTAAGGAAAATGAAATTATCAGGTAAGTAATTTCTACATTTCCTAGCGTGTAGTAGATGGACTCAGGACCAATGGGATGTACAAAAGCTACTCCCGAACTGGGTGGGAGGCTGCCTGTGGCCCATTTAGTACTGCCCTTGTGAATGCTGTGTCCTCCTTGGCCTGAACATCCAGGCGATAGAATCTCAAGAAGGTGTGGATGGAGGACCACATTGCCACCCAACAGATCTCTGCGGGTGACAGCATCTTGGTTTCTGCCCAGGACACTGCCTGGGCCCTTATGGAATGGGCCTTGACTTGTAGAGGTGGAGCTTGCCTGCCTCCACGTAGGCCGCCTTGATTATTCTTTGATCCAGCGGGCTATGGTTGCCCGGGAGGCCGCTTCCCCTTGCTTCTTCCCGTTGTGAACGACGAATAGATGGTCCGTCTTTCATACAGGTTCCGATCTTTCCAGGGATCGGACTAGGAGTCTGCCAACATTCAGGTGGCGAAGAAGGCGTGAGTCTTCCGAGTCCTTATGCTCGTCTGGAGATGGCAGCGAGATGGTTTGGTTTAGATGAAAGTGAGAAACCACCTTTCGTAGGAAGGAGGGTACAGTGCGTAGCTGTATGGATCCCGGCGTGAATCTGAGGAACAGCTCCCAGCATGACGGGCTGAGCAGATTGCCACGAGGACCGCTGTCTTCAAGGTCAGGAGCCGTAGGAACAGACCGTGAGTTGGCCTAAACGAAGCTCCCGCTAGGAAGTCTAACACTAGATTGAGATTCCATAGGGGTATCGGCCACTTTAGAGGTGGCTGAATGTGCTTGACCCCTTTTAAGAAGTGGGAGATGTCTGGGTGGGCCGCTAGGCTGGTGCAGTCCACCCTGGATCTGAAGCTGGCCAGGGCGGCCAGTTGCACCTTGATGGAGCTGAGGGACAACCTTTTGTTCACGCCGTCCTGCAGAAATTCTAGGATCATGGGGATTTTGTCTGTCCGTGGAAGGATGTCGCAGTCCTCACACCAGGCTTTGAATATTCTCCATACTTGTATATATGTTAAGGAGGTGGAAAACTTGCACGCTCGGAGCAGTGTGTCAATCACTGGTCCTGAGTATCCACTCTTTTTCAGGCGAGACCTCTCAATGGCCAGACCGTAAGCGAGAATCTCGTTGGGTCTTCGTGGAGGATCGGTCCTTGCTGGAGTAGATCCCTGTGTGGAGGTAGGCGTAGAGGGTTTCCCGCCAGAAGTCTTCGCATGTCCGCGTACCACGGTCTTCTTGGCCACTTCGGGCCCACTAGAAGTACCAGCCCTCTGTGGTGTTCTATCTTGCGGATGATTCTGCCCAGTAGTGGCCATGGAGGGAAGGCGTACAGTAGGTCCTCCTGTGGCCAGGTCTGAATGAGGGTGTCTATTCCCTGGGACAGCGGTTCCCGTCTTCGGCTGAAGAACTTGGGAACCTGGGTGTTGGACCCGGTTGCCAGAAGATCCATGGCTGGGGTTCCCCAGTGGTTTACTATCCACTGGAAGACTGCTGTAGACAGTGTCCATTCCCCTGGATCCACTCTCTGCTGAGGTAGTCCGCAGTAACGTTGTCTTTTCCCGTGATGTAGGTGGCTGATATCCCTTGTAGGTTTGATTCTGCCCATGTCATTAGGGGCTCTATTTCCAGAGACACCTGCTGACTGCTGGTTCCCCCCTGGCGGTTAATGTAGGCCACTGTTGTGGCGTTGTCCGACATGACTGACTGATTTGCCCTGGAGTCTGTGACTGAACCATAGGCAGGCTAGTCTGACTGCTCGGGTTTCCAGTCGGTTTATGTTCTATGCTGACTCTTCTTTGTCCCATTGCCCCTGAGCCGTTAGCTCCTGGCAGTGGGCTCCTGATCCTCGCAGGCTTGCTTCAGTGGTGAGCAAGGTCCATTCCGGTGGGGATAGGCTTGTTCCCTCGCTCAGATGGTCTTCTTGTAACCCCATTGTAGCTGGTTCCGAACCTTCGCCGGTAGCTGGAGGGGGGTGGAGTAGTTTTGAGACATTGGGTTCTACCGAGACAGTAGAGAATGTTGTAGGGGCCGCATGTGGGCTTGCCCACTGGACGACTTCTATGGTTGATGCCATGAGTCCAAGGACTTGGAGATAGTCCCATGCCGTGGGAAGAGTGGAGTTCAACAATGCTCGTAGTTGTTACATCAATCTCCTTCTCGGGGGAAGGGTGACTTTGTTCAAACCGGACTTCCAGGTACTCTAGGGATTGGGAGGGCTGCAGGTGGCTCTTGGGTGTGTTGAAGACCCACACGAGGCTCTGCAGTAGTTCCTTGACTCTGGTGGTTGCTAGATGGCTTTCTTCTGGCGATTTCGCTCTGATCAGCCAATCGTCCAGGTATGGGTGCACGAGGATTCCTTCTTTCCTCAGTGTCGCCGCTACCACCATGATCTTGGTGAACGTTCGGGGAAGTCAGGAATTCTCCCAGTTGTACCGCCTTTATGACCGAACGCAGAGTTTCCATGCGGAAGCGGGGTACCTTCAGGTAGTGATTGACAGTCTTGAGGTCCAGTATGGGCCGGAATGTTCCCTCTTTCTTGGGCACGAAGTAGATTGAATAGTGCCCAGAATTTTGTTGGTGCGTGGGCACCGGTGTTATTGCCTTTAGGGCAAGGAGTTTTGATAGTGTGGTTTCCACTGCCTTCCTCTTGGATGGGTCGTGGCACGGAGAAATCACAAACTTGCCTGGGGGGATGCTGTGGAAGTCCAGGTAGTATCCCTCTCGGATGATGGATAGGACCCAATTGTCCGACGTTATTTTGACCCATCTTTGGTAGAATAGGGTGAGTCTGCCCCCTATGATTCCTTCCTGTAGATGGGTCTGCTGATTCTCATTGCGTGTTGCGGCTGGGGCCTGGTCCCGAGCAGGCTCCTCTTTTGTTGTGTTTGTTCCGAAAGGACTGTCCCTTGCCGGTGGGGAGAGGGGCTTGGTAAGTGTTTTTGTATGGTCTAAAACGCTGGGATCCTCTGCCCTTGGGTGCCCGGGGAGAGGGGCGTTGGTTCCTCTTGTTTTTGTCCTCCGGTAGACGCCCCATTTGTCAGCTAATTTGCCCAGTTCGCTTCCAAACAGGAGTGTTCCTCTAAAGGGCATTCTCGTGAGCTTAGTCTTCGAGGTTGCGTCGGCTGACCACCTTCAGAGCCAGAGCTATCTTCTGGCTGCCACTATGGGCGAGAGGCTCCTGCCTGAGGTGCATACCAGGTCTGAGGTTGCATCCGTGAGGAATGATGTTGCCGGGTCTAATGCCTCGATTGGCGTAGTTGCGTCCCTGGCCATAGCCAAGCAGGCGCGTGATACCACGGCGCAGCAGGCAGTGATCTGTAAGATCATAGCTGATACATTGTAGGACTGCTTGAGAATGGATTCCTGCCGTCTGTCATTGGCATCCTTGAGTGAAGCTCCTCCCTCAACTGGTTTGGTAGTACGCTTTGTGGTAGCGCAGACCAGGGCGTCGACCTTGGGAAACCTCAGGAGTTCCTTCGTTGCGTGGTCCAAGGGGTAGAGAGCTTC
This sequence comes from Rhinatrema bivittatum, assembly GCF_901001135.1. NCBI lineage: Eukaryota > Metazoa > Chordata > Amphibia > Gymnophiona > Rhinatrematidae > Rhinatrema > Rhinatrema bivittatum. The sequence goes on from NC_042623.1 coordinate 235,664,773, forward strand.
TAGGGCTCGCCCTCCCTTAAAGGTGGCCTCTGGAGCGTCCCATTCCAAGTCTATCAGTTGTTGTACAGCCTGTAGTGTAGGAAAATGGCGTGAGGTCTGGCGGAGCCCGGCCAGGAGGGGGCTCGCCTTGGACTCTGCTGTGTTGCATGTGTCCGGGATGGCCAATGCCTTCAGACTCGTAGCTACGAGATCTGATAATTCGTCTTTTGGAAAGAAGCGCATCATGATTCGATACGGTTCCGTTCCTGGAGGAATTTCCCCCTCTTCCAGGGGTTCTGATTCCTCCTCAGAGTTATTTGTGTCCCCTAAGAGGAGGTATTTGTCCAGGGGAGGCTCATCTGGTGGAGGCCAGGAGGGTCCTGGTAGGTTCTGGATCACTGGCGGGGGTTGTGCCGCCGTGGCCCTGTCTGTGCGTGGATGTAGGATTGCAGCTCAGCGAAGAATCCCGCCCAGGTGAAGTTGCCTGGGACCGCATTGGGTCCAATGGAGCTCCCCGAGGGCCCCCACTGTGGGGGGGGGGGCCCGAGTCGGGAATAGAGAGGTCCGGGGTAGTCTCGCTGGTGGATCCGGAGTCCTCTACAGGCTGAGGGGGGACATTGTGTCAGTTCCCCCCGAGCTTCTTCGCATATCAGGCATACAGGGCGGAAGTCACCTCGGGCTGCGCCATTCTCAGGTGGCATGCCGGACAGAGGGCTTGACCTTTAGCTGTCTTGGACGGCTGGTTATGCACTCCGGGTGCGCCTACGTTGTGCGCGTAGGAGTGGAAGATGCATGGGTTGCTTTTTTGCATGGACCTAGTTTTGCGCTCGGCACCCTTGAGCGTGCTGCTGTGCGCCCGGCTCCGATGTGCATGTCGCTCTATGCACGGCGCAGATGCACGCGCCGCTATGCGCACAAGTACTTTGGGCGCCCGGCTGGCCGCTGTGCGCACGGCTCAGTTGTGCGGACGATGCGGCAACCAAGGGGGGAAAGGCGCTGGCGACCACGCAGTAAGATGGCGGCCCCTCAGGGGGCCTCCACGTGGGAGGACCCTCTTGCCGGATCGGGGTCTAGCCCGGATGGAGCTGCTCAACCTGACTGTACAGATGCCGGAGGGACGATCTATGCGGCTGTCCGAGCCTCAGAGACCGGAGACTTAGAGAAAGTTTTCTACCTTACCTTGTTTCGGCGCTTCCCGGTCCTCTGCCGGGCGGTCTCCGGCTGCGGAGGGGAGAGGGAATTACCTTCACCGCCGCGCTAGGTTTTGCACCCGCCGCCTCTCAGCTGCTCACTTTTCAGGGGGCTAAGTCCACGCTGGGACTGACGCTTACTTCTGAGGGATCTCGGAAATCACCTCAGGAAATCTCAACTGGGGGAGGGACCCTTAGGTATCACCGCAGGAGAACGGGGCTCATTTTGGAGGTAAGGTTTTCTTTGTTTCTTCTTTAAATTTGGAGTTTGGTTTTCTTTTTTTTATTTGTAATTTAAGCATATAAACATGTAGCAAGTATGTGCATCTCAAAACATACATGCATGGCATATGTTACAGAAGTGAGGCATAAAGAATAATATTAATAAACATGAAATTTTGAAGACAGTCTCATATTGAATGCTTGAGTTTTGTGGTTATCTACCCCCCATCCCCTTCCCTTCCCTCTCCTCACCCCCCCCCCCTTCCTATCACTGTTATCACAAGACAGACACGTAGCAGACAAAATACCAGGAAGAAAAGACATGTTACCGTAATACATCGGTACCCCAAGTAGATCATACAGATTAAAGGAGGTGCTATAAGTACAGAATCCATGAGATAGGTGAGACACGCTCAGTAGGACACTCCGTAATGCGAATAGTCAGGACAAATATATATACTCTAACACATCAGAATGCGACTGAGAAGGCTGTAGAGAACTCTTGTTCAAGTTTACTACCCATCCTAGGCTTTCCAGAAGAGCTATAACTTCTTTGATCCAGCGGGCGATGGTTGACCGTGAGGCCGCTTCCCCTTGCTTCTTCCCGCTGTGAAGGACGAACAGGTGGTCCGTCTTTCGCACTGCTTCTGACATTTCCAGGTATCTGGACAGCAGTCTGCCGATGTCGAGATGGCATAGCATTCGACCTTCTTCTGACTTCTTCAAACGTCCGTGGTTGGCAAGGATATGGTTTGGTTGAGGTGAAATTGTGAGACTACTTTGGGTAAGAAGGAAGGAACTGTGCGAAGATGGATAGCCTCTGGAGTGATCCTGAGAAACGGATCACGACAGGACAGTGCTTGTAGCTCTGAGATGCGGCGTGCTGAGCATACGGCCAGCAGGAACACCATCTTCAAGGTTAACAAACGGAGGGACAGGCCTCGAAGGGGTCTGAAGGCGGATCCCGCTAGAAATTCCAATACGAGGTTGAGGTTCCACAGGGGCACTGGCCACTTCAGTGGCGGGCGAATGTGTTTGACTCCTTTCAGGAAACGTGAAACGTCTGGGTATGTGGCAATGCTGTTGCCGTCACTCCGGGGACCGTAGCAGGATAGTGCTGCCACTTGGACCTTGATGGAACTGAGGGACAGACCCTTCTGGAGCCCATCTTGCAAGAAATCCAAAATGATAGGGATTTTAGCGGCGCGTGGATTGGTACTGTGAGTGTCGCACCAGGCTTCAAATACTCTCCAGATCCTTATATATGTTAGCGACGTGGAGAACTTGCGTGTCGGAGGAGTGTATCTATTACCGGCCCCGAGTATCCCCTCTTCTTCAGTCTAGCCCTCTCAATGGCCAGACCGTAAGAGAGAATTGAGCCGGATCCTCGTGGAGAATGGGACCTTGTCTCAGCAGGTCCCTGTACGGAGGCAGGGGTAGTGGATTCCCTGCCAGCAGTCTTCTCATGTCTGCGTCTTCTTGGCCAGTCCGGGGCCACTAGAAGAACTAGGCCTTTGTGTCGCTGAATCTTGTGTATAATGGCGCCCAGCAGGGGCCAAGGAGGAAAGGCGTATAGCAGGATTCCCTGCGGCCATGGCTGGACTAGAGCGTCGATCCCGTGGGAGAGAGGATCTCGTCTGCGACTGAAGTATCTGGGTACTTGAGCGTTGGACCTGTCCGCTAGGAGGTCCATGCCTGGGGTTCCCCACTGATCCACAATTATCCGAAAAGCTGTGGGCGACAGCTGCCATTCCCCCGGGTTTAGGCTTTCTCTGCTGAGGAAGTCCGCCGTGAGGTCTGGCGGAGCCCGGCCAGGAGGGGGCTCGCCTTAGACTCTGCTGTGTTGCATGTGTCCGGGATGGCCAATGCCTTCAGACTCGTGGCTACGAGATCTGATAATTCGTCTTTTGGAAAGAAGCGCATCATGATTCCATACGGTTCCGTTCCTGAAGGAATTTCCCCCTCTTCCAGGGGTTCTGATTCCTCCTCAGAGTTATTTGTGTCCCCTAAGAGGAGGTATTTGTCCAGGGGAGGCTCATCTGGTGGAGGCCGGGAGGGGCCTGGTAAGTTCTGGATCACTGGCGGGGGTTGTGCCGCCGTGGCCCTGTCTGTGCGTGGATGTAGGATTGCAGCTCAGCGAAGAATCCCGCCCAGGTGAAGTTGCCTGAGACCGCATTGGGTCCAATGGTGCTCCCCGAGGGCCCCCACTGTGGGGGGGGGGGGGGGCCCCGAGTCGGGAATAGAGAGGTCCGGGGTAGTCTCGCTGGTGGATCCGGAGTCCTCTACAGGCTGAGGGGGACATTGTGTCAGTTCCCTTCCCGGCGATGTGGACGGCGGAGATGTCCCGTAGATTTACTTCCGCCCAAGACATCAGGGGGGCTATTTCTAGGGATACCTGTCGGCTTCTGGTTCCGCCTTGTCGGTTGATGTAGGCCACTGTGGTGGCGTTGTCCGACATCACTCTGACTGCTCTGTTTCGGAGTCTGTGGGCAAATCGCAGGCATGCTAACCTGACTGCCCGTGCCTCTAGTCGGTTGATGTTCCACCCCGACTCTTCTCTGTTCCACCGCTCTTGGGCGGTGAGTTCTTCGCAGTGTGCTCCCCATCCGTTCAGGCTGGCATCTGTAGTGAGCAGGGTCCAGGGTGGGGAGGACATTCTTGACCCCCGGCTCATGTGGCTGGGCTGCAACCACCACCGTATCTGAGTCCGCACTCTGGCTGGTAGAAGTAGGTGTACAGTGTAGTTCTGTGATCGTGGGCTCCATCGAGATAGGAGGGCGTGTTGTAATGGTCTCATATGAGCCCGCGCCCATGGTAGCACCTCCAGAGTGGATGCCATAAGGCCGAGGACCTGGAGGTAATCCCACGCTGTGGGCCGGGTGGCGCTCAGCAGGGCCTGCAGACGATTCCAGAGCTTTGCTCTCCTCTTGGCGGTCAGACTGACCCTGTCTTCCTGGGTGTCGAATCGGGCTCCTAGGTATTCCAGCGACTGAGAAGGCTGTAGAGAACTCTTGTTCAAGTTTACTACCCATCCTAGGCTTTCCAGAAGAGCTATAACTCTGTTGGTTGCCTGGTGGCTCTCCTCCGGTGACTTCGCCCTGATCAGCCAATCGTCCAGGTAGGGATGTACTAGGATTCCCTCCTTCCTGAGGGACGCCGCCACTACTACGATGACCTTGGTGAAGGTCCGCGGCGCGGTGGCTAACCCAAAGGGCAACGCTCTGAACTGGAAATGTTGGTTCAGGACTTTGAAGCATAAATAACTCTGGTGATCCCGATGGATTGGGATATGCAAGTAGGCTTCCGACAGATCTAGGGATGTGAGTAACTCCCCTGGCTCTACTGCATTCTTGACTGACCGCAGAGTTTCCATGCGAAAGCTTCGAACCCGTAGGTGTCGGTTGACTGACTTGAGGTCCAGGACGGGCCTGAAAGTGCCCTCTTTCTTGGGTACTATGAAATAAATGGAATAATGCCCGGAATTGTTCTCCCCTGCAGGCACTGGGATTATGGCTTTTAGGGACAGAAGCCTCCGCAAGGTAACTTCTAGTGCCGCCCTCTTGAGGGGTGAACAAGGAGAGTACACAAACTTGTCCGGCGGGAGCCGAAGAAAGTCCAGGTAATACCCTTCTCGGATGATGGCGAGGACCCACTGGTCCGAGGTAATCTCGACCCACCTGCGGTAGAAGAGGGTTAGCCTGCCCCCTATGGCTGCTACCCCCGGATGGGTCGGCTGATTGTCATTGTGGGGTGCGGCCGGGGCCGGAACCCGAGCCGGTCCTCTTCTTGTGCCTGGTCCGAAAGGACTGATTCCTGGTCTGAGAACGAGGTGCTTGATAGCGAGTCCTGTAGGGGTTGAAGTGTTGAGATCCTCCACCTCTGGACGGCCTAGGCAGAGGGCGCTGGGTTCTTCTTGACCTGTCTTCTGGCAGACGGGGCAATGGAGAGGCGCCCCACTTGGTAGCCCAGTTCTTGAGGTCGCTGCCGAACAGAAGAGAACCCTTAAAAGGCATTCTGGTAAGGCGTGCCTTAGAAGAGGAGTCGGCCGCCCAATTCCGTAGCCAGAGCTGTCTCCTGGCTGCCACTGATGAGGACACTCCCTTGGCTGCCGTACGCACTAAGTCGGAGGCAGCGTCAGTGAGGAATGAGAGAGCTGATTCCATTTCTTCCCCCGGGGTGTTGTTCCTGGCTTGTGACAAACAGGAGCGCGTCACTACGGTGCAGCAGGTCGCGATTCGTAGGAACATAGCGGCCACCTCAAAAGCTTGCCTCAGGATGGCGTCCAGGCGCCGGTCGTGCGCATCCCTGAGGGCCGCCCCACCCTCAACTGGAATGGCCGTGCGCTTCACCATTGCGCAGACTATGGCGTCTACCCTAGGGCACGCCAGCAGCTCCTTAGTTGCCGGGTCCAGGGGGTACATGCCGGATAAGGCACGACCCCCTTTGAATGAGGCCTCTGGCGCATTCCACTTCAGATCGATTAACTGCTGTGCTGCTTGGAGGAGGGGAAAATGGTGGGTCGTCTGACGAAGGCCTTCTAGCAGGGGGTTCATTCTGGGTTCCCCTGGGGTACCCTGGCCCGGGATAGCCAATTCCGACAGGCATTGAGAGACCAGGTCCGGGAGATCCTCCTTCATGAAGAAACGTCTCATGGTTCGATACGGCTCGGTTTCCGAGGGAGGTTCACCGTGCTCGGGAAGTTCACCTTCTTCCTCAGAGCAATCTGAATCCCTATAAATGGGGCTCCCGGGCGGCGAGTGGCCATGCCTAGCCCTCGAAGGTCCAGGGGCCGGGTCAGCAGGTACATATGGGTCCGGCCGAGGAGCAGCCTGCCTCTGGACAAAGGCATGAATCCCCTTAAATAATTCCACCCAGGAGAGGGAAGCAGGGTCCGATCTCAGGGGCACCAGGTCTCTAGGATTCCCCGGCTGTTCACTTCGGCCTGCTAGGTCCGGGGTGTTCCCTGAGGAACTGGCACTTAGTAGGGGCTGGGATCGGCCCTGCCCTGGAACTCCCAAGGCCTCCTCACATTGGGCACATAGGGAATCTGCTTCCTCGCTCTGGGTAGCTCTGAGATGGCATGCTGAGCAGAGGCCTAGAGCTCTAACGCCTGATTCTGGAGGTGCCAGCTCCGTGGGCGCCTGGGTTCTCATACTCTCCATTGTGTATTGTATCGCTATGCGCGAAAGCTGTGCACCTATGAATGTGCGCCTGTCAGCGAGCGCCTAACCTAGCGGCGTGCGCGTAATAATGCTAGTATCGTGTGCCCAACTTTGTGCGTGTAGCAACGTGTGCGTAACAACGTGCGTGTAACAGCGTGCGCATAACTATGTGCGCTCTATGGCCTACGCCTAACCAAACGCTGCGCGTAATGATGTACGTGTAACAACATGCGCGTAACTATGTGCGCGTAACAGGGAAGTGAACAGGCAGGTAAAAATGGCGGGCCGCCACGGAGGCCGACCCCGCTGATCCTCGTCCTCCGGAGACCAAAGAAAGATGTACGCCTTACCTGGTCTTCGGCGCTTCCCGGTTGTGACCCGGGCGTTCTCCTGCCGCGGGGGGAGAGGGTAAGTACCTTCACCGCCATGCTCGAGGAAGTGCACCTGCTGCCTCTAAGCCGTGCCCGAGCCCTTCTCACTCGGGGGCTAAGTCCTCACCACGCACGGGTCGGGACCGAGGCCGCCTCTATGCCGCGCCCGAGCCCTTCTCACCCGGGTGCTAGGTCCCTGCCGCGATTCGGCCACCGGACCGAGGCTCTCACCTCCGAGGGACCACGGAAATCGCCTCGGGAAACTCAACTGGGGGAGGGACTGTAGGGTATCACCGCAGGAGTGCGGGGCTCAATCTTCAAATGGAAGTCTTCAAGAATTTAGTCGAGTAGAATTTGGATGAACGCTCAGCGAGCGTTGGAAGCTCCAAACTGCTTTGGAGACGGAAATTACTGAATTGCTGCACTTCCTGTGGGGGTATATGTACCCATGCTAACATCAGATCCGTCTCCAACTGCTAGCACGAGCACGCTATACCCCACTTGTTTTGAGTCCATCTGCTACACGAAAGGAAAAGTACCCTTTTTCCCACACTCTCTCCAACATTGGTCTGAGACTGACGGGTAAAATTTATGTAATCTTATCGGGGTCAAGTACCATCGATATAACATTTTATAATTTTGCTCTATTATAGAAGCAGACACGGACCCCTTCTTTGCAGCCCTATAGCAATCTGACCATTCAGTCGTCAACAATTTTCCTCCCAAATCTTTTTCCCAGTTAACAATATGTGCTGGGGGCACTTCTAAATCTTTATTGAGTAGAGTGTATAGCCTGGATAAAGCCTTCTTAAGTTTATCAGCATTATCACAATAACCTTCAAAAAGTGATTTCCCTTTGCGTTATTCGGACATAACTGAGCGTTGTGACATATAATGCCTGAGTTGGAGGTAAAAATAATGGTCTGCTCTCGATAAAGGGAAGTCGGTAGAGAGCTCTGAAAATTCCTTAATCATCCCCCTGTTCCACACCTGTTCCAGAGATTCACACCCAAAGGACCTCCACCTAGAGGCAGCAACCTTAGAAACTCCAGGGGGAAAAGCTTTATTGTGGAAAATAGGGGTTTTAAAGAATATCGTTCGGTCCCCCACCAACTCCTTTCCAGCGTGTCTATTCGCTCCCCCAGGCCAGCAAAATCTCTGCGGAGGTCAGCAGCAACTTGCTGTATCTCACTTTTCAGGTGCCCCAGCCCTTCTCTCATTTCCCCGAACCACCGCTGAAAGTCTTCCCGGGTCACAGCATGCTCACCCTCTATCCGTGGTGTTTCTTCCTCCTCCGAGGTTAGCCGGTGATCTGTGCTTTCTGCCGCGGCCACGTGGTCGGCCATTTTGCCTTGCTGGAGCTCGGCTGCCGCCGTGAAGGCAAAGTGCTGCAAGTCCGGGGTTTTTTTTCTAAGAGCCATCAGAGCTCCCCCCTGCAATTCTGGTAAGTAAATTTAGAGTTTCGCCGCAAAAACTACAATTTTAAAGTGGATGGTCGCCGATAACGCTGTGGTGGGGAGCGGAGCTCGAGCCTCAGGCAGCCATCTCCGTCGGTTGGAGTTTGGTTTTCTAACACTGTGCAAGCGTGTGTGAAGTCCCGAACTGCTATGGAGACGGAAAAAACTGAAGAGCAGAGCCTCGTGCACGGGTATATGTAGTGCTGACGTCAGACTGAAATCTGACTCCGTCTCCAACTGTTATCAGGAGCACTCTATACCCATTGGTCCTGAGTCCATCTGCTACACGCTAGGAAAATGCTGAGATTACTTACCTGATAATCTCCTTTTCCTTAGTGTAGACAGATGGACTCAGAACAAGTGGGTATAGTGTGCTCGTGCTAGCAGTTGGAGACGGATCTGACGTCAGCACGGGTACATATACTCCCACAAGAAGCGAAGCAACTCAGTAATCTTCCTTGCAAAAGCTGTTATGGATGTATGTGTACTGACGCTCAATGAATTAGTGAAACAGGATTCCCCTGACCGATTGATAGTAGCTGGAGACCGCCAGCGTTTCCAACTGGAAGGCGTCGACACCTGGTAGAGTGGACACTCTTATGTAAGAAACTGACATGGCTTACCATGAATTGGTGAAACCCATGTACACCAGCAGCCGGGCGGGATGCTGAGTCCATCTGTCTACACTAAGGAAAAGGAGATTATCAGGTAAGTAATCTCAGCATTTCCTAGCGTGTAGCCAGATGGTGAGGGATGAGGAAAACTTGCGAGCTCGGAGGAGTGTATCTATCACCGGCTCCGAGTAACCTCTTTTCTTCAGTCTAGCCCTCTCAATGGCCAGACCGTAAGAGAGAATTGAGCCGGATCCTCGTGGAGGATGGGACCTTGACGAAGCAGATCCCTGAGAGGAGGCAGGGGAAGGGGCTTCCCTGCCAGTAGTCTTCTCATGTCCGCGTACCAAGGTCTTCTGGGCCAGTCTGGTGCCACTAGAAGAACTAGGCCTCTGTGCCTCTGAATCTTGTGAAGCAGGGCGCCCAGCAGGGGCCACGGAGGAAAGGCGTATAGCAGAGTCCCTGGAGGCCATGGCTGAACCAGGGCGTCGATCCCGTGAGAGAACGGATCTCGTTTGCGGCTGAAGTATCTGGGTACTTGAGCTCTGGACCTGTCCGCTAACAGGTCCATGTCCGGAATCCCCCACTGATCCACAATCATCTGGAAGGCTGTGGGGGACAGCTGCCACTCTCCCGGATTTAGGCTTTCCCTGCTGAGGAAGTTGGCCTCACGCTGATGGCTTGGCCCCGCTGATGGCTTGGGCAGAGGCGAATCTCCAGGACATCTCCGCCGTCCACATTGCCGGAAGAGACAATGTGGACGGCGGAGATGTCCTGGAGATTCGCCTCTGCCCAAGCCATCAGCGGGGCTATCTCTAGGGACACTTGTTGGCTTCTGGTTCCGCCCTGTCGGTTGATGTATGCCACCGTGGTGGCGTTGTCGGACATCACTCTGACTGCTCTGTTCTTCAATCTGTGAGCAAATCGCAGGCAGGCTAATCGGACTGCCCGTGCCTCTAGGCGGTTGATGTTCCACCCCGACTCCACTCTGTTCCACCGCCCTTGGGCGGTGAGCTCTTCGCAGTGTGCTCCCCATCCGCTCAGGCTGGCATCTGTGATGAGCAGGGTCCACGTGGGGGAGGAAATCTTCGACCCCCTGCTCGTGTGGTCGGACTGTAACCACCACCATAGCTGGGTCCGCACTCTGGCGGGTAGAGGTAGATGTAAGGTGTAATTCTGTACACGTGGGCTCCACCGAGAGAGGAGGGAGTGTTGTAATGGTCTCATATGGGCCCTTGCCCATGGTACCACTTCCAGGGTGGATGCCATGAGACCGAGAACCTGCAGGTAATCCCAGGCTATGGGCCGGCTGGCTCCCATCAGGGACCGTAGACGGGTCTGGAGCTTTAACCTTCTCTTGGTGGTTAGGCTGACTTTGTCTGCCTGGGACTCCCAGGTATTCCAGTGATTGGGAAGGCTGTAGGCAACTCTTGCTTAGGTTGACTACCCATCCCAGGCTTTCCAGAAGGGCGATCACTCTGTTGGTTGCCCAATGGCTCTCTTCTCGTGATTTCGCTCTGATCAGCCAATTGTCTAGGTAGGGATGGACAAGGATTCCTTCCCGTCTGAGCGCCGCTGCTACTGCTACGATCACCTTGGTGAAGGTCCACGGCGCCGTGGCTAACCCGAAGGGCAAAGCCCGGAATTGGAAGTGTTGTCCCAGAACCTTGAAGCGTAGGTAGCGCTGATGATCCTGATGGATCGGGATATGCAGGTAGGCTTCTGATAAGTCTAAGGCCGTGAGGAATTCCCCTGGCTGTACTGCGGTCTTGACTGAGCGCAGAGTTTCCATGCAAAACCTCGGGACCCTTAAGTACCGGTTGACTGACTTGAGGTCCAATATGGGCCGGAAAGTGCCCTCTTTCTTGGGTACCATGAAATAAATGGAATAGTGCCCAGAATCCATTTCCCATGCAGGTACTGGGATTATGGCTTTCAAGGACAGGAGCCTCGCCAGGGTAGCTTCCAATGCTGCTTTCTTGTGGATTGGACACGGAGATTCCACGAACCTGTCCGGAGGGATGTGATGGAAGTCCAGATAATACCCCTCTCGGATGATGGTGAGGACCCACTGGTCCGACGTAATCTCGAACCACCTGGGGTAGAAGAGGGTTAACCTGCCCCCTATGGCTTCGACCCCCGGATGGATCGGCTGATTCTCATTGTGGGGTGCGGCCGGGACCCGAACCCGAGCCGGCTCCCCTCTTGCGCTGCTTGGTCCGAAAGGACTGGTTCCTGGCCTGAGGACGAGGTGCCTGGTAGCGACTCCTATAGGGAGTGAAGCGTTGAGAGCTTCTACCTCTGGAAGGCCTTAGAAAGGCGCGCTGGTTCCTCTTGCACCTATCTTCCGGTAGTCGAGGTACTGGAGAGGCACCCCATGTGATGGCCAGTTTATCTAGGTCACTGCCAAACAGAAGGGACCCCTTGAACGGCATTCTAGTGAGATGTGTCTTAGAAGGGGCGTCGGCTGACCAGTTTCATATCCAGAGCTGCCTCCTGGCTGCTACTGAGGATGAGACCCCCTTGGCTGTCGTACGGACTAGGTCGGAGGCGGCATCCGTTAGGAACGAGAGAGCTGACTCCATGTCAGCTGCCGGAGCATTGTTCCTGACCTGTGACAAACAGGAACGCGTTACCACGGTGCAGCAGGTTGCGATTCGCAAAGACAGAGCTGCTACCTCAAAGGTGTGTTTCAGGATGGCGTCCAGGCGTCGATCATGAGCGTCCTTGAGGGCCGCCCCCCTCTCCACTGGAATGGTGGTGCTCTTGACCACAGCGCTAACCAAGGCGTCCACCTGAGGGCACGCCAGCATATCCTTGATTGCCAGGTCCAGGGGGTACATGCCGGACAGGGCCCGACCCCCTTTGAATAAGGCCTCCGGTGCATTCCACTCCAGATCGATCAGCTGTTGCGCCGCTTGCAGGAAGGGAAAATGGCGGGCTATGGGACGAAGACCCTCCAGAAGGGGGTTCTGCGTAGATGCCTCCATAGTACTGGGGCCGGGAATCGCCAACTCCGTCAGGCATTGAGAAACCAGGTCGGAGAGATCTTCCTTGGGAAAGAACCACCTCATAGTTCGGTATGGCTCTATCCCCGAGGGACGTTCCCCCTCCTCAGGGGGTTCGGACGCGTCCTCCGAGACATCAGGGTCCGCATGAGCCGGATTGTCTGGAGGCGGGTGCCCATGATAAGGGCGAAAAGGTCCAGGAGCAGGGTCAGCTGAAGCGACAGCAGGGCCTGGACGGGAAGCTGACTGCATCTGAACAAAGGCATGGATCCCCTTAAATAAGTCCACCCAGGAAATGGAAGCGGTTTCTAGCCGTCGGGGTACCAAGTCCCCCGGAATTCCTGGCTGTTCAGGACGCCCCACTAGATCCGGGGTGGCCCCTGGGGAACTGTCGGTAAATCTCGGTTGAGACGGGTCCTGGCCTGAGGCTCCCACGGCCTCCTCACATTGGGCACAAAGGGAGTCTGGCTCGTCGCTCTGCGTGGCTCTAAGCTGGCACGCTGAGCAGAGGCCGAGAGCTTTCACGCCGGAAGCAGGAGGTGCCGCCTCTGAGGACGCCGGGGCGTTGAAATGTTCCATCGCGGCTTGCGAGTGCCGAGCACCGATGCTTATGCTGCCAATATCAGCAATATGCGCTGAACAATAAGATGTGCTCAATATACAATATGCGCTCAATAATATACGCTCAATATACAATATGCGCTCAATAATATACGGTCAGCAATATGCGCTCAATAATATACAATATGCGGTCAGCAATATACGCTCAAAAATATACAATATGCGCTCAATAATATGCGCTCAATATACAATATGCGCTCAATAATATGCGGTCAGCAATATACACTCAATAATATACAATATGCGCTCAATAATATGCGCTCAATATACAATATGCGCTCAATAATATGCGGTCAGCAATATACGCTCAATAATATACAATATACGCCCAATAATATGCGGTCAGCGATATGCGCTCAGTGACATACAATATGCGCTCAATAATATGAACATACGCTTAGCAATATATATGCTGCGTTGTGTGCCCCTCAACAGGCGCCTATCATGGGCACTCAATACCTGAACAAGGCAGACAAAATGGCGACCTCCACGGCATGCCACATGCAGGCCACGCCGCCGATCCTCATACCTCGGAGACCATAAAGTACGAGATGTACGCCTTACCTGATCCTCGGCGCTTCCCGGCTGTAACCCAGGCGGTCTCCAGCTGCGGGGGGAGAGGGGAAGTACCTTCACCGCCGCGCTTGAGGAAATGCACCCGCTGCCTCTAAGCCGCCGAACTCGTCTCGCTCGGGGCTAAGTCCACGCCGGGACCGAGGCGCCTCTCAGCCAGGCCCGAGCCCTTCTCGCTCGGGGGCTAGATCCCTGCCGCAATTCGGCCACCGGACCGAGGCATAGACCTCCGGGGGATCGCGGAAATCACCCCGGGAAACTCAACTGGGGGAGGGACCCGAGGGTATCACCGCAGGAGTGCGGGGCTAGTCTTCTGAGAAATTTGTAAGTAGAAAGTAGAAAGTAGATTTGGAAAACACGCTCAGCGAGCGTGCAGGAGCTCCAAACTGCTTTGGAGATGGAAATTACTGAGTTGCTTCGCTTCCTGTGGGGGTATATGTACCCGTGCTGACGTCAGATCCGTCTCCAACTGCTAGCACGAGCACACTATACCCACTTGTTCTGAGTCCATCTGGCTACACGCTAGGAAATACTGCTTTTCTGTACATCCTCTGACTTAATATCGTGGCGATATTAAGATGGAGGAACCAAAAGTTTAAAAAGTAAAAAAAAAAAAAAAGTGCCAGTGGTCAAGTTAAGGAAACGGATGCTCAGTTAATGAGTGTCCATTTTCCTAACCCATGCCTGTGCACCGGTTAGGAAAACAGATGCTTGGAAAATTGAGCATCCGCTTTCCTAACCTACAGACAAGCTGACCTCTCCTGGATGCCCACTGCCAAGGAGGCGCTAGGGGTGTGCAATCGACCCTAGTGCCTCCTTGGCAGCGCGACCCCTCATTTAAATATTGCATCGCACACCCTGGACGAGGAAAGCGAGCATTCAATACTGAGCACCCGCTTTCAACGCACTTTTATTGCATCAGCCCCAAAATGGGGAAGAATCCTATATTGCATCTGGCTGGTTACTTATAAAGCAAATCCTCAATCAGTAAGATCGCATATGTGTACTACAAAAGTAACTTATTCTGTTTCAATAAAATGGCTTCTAATTCTATAAGCATTTCATGCTTGCAAGTGCCTGAAAGTATCCTTCCACATTAAGAATTAAATCAAATAATTGACATATACAATACACAAATATAGAAAACATACTAACCAAGTTCTTTATGCTGTCTACTTCTAGTTATACCACACATCACAAACCTGCTGCTCCCTATACCAACCCACCTTCCAACGTTATTCCGGTAACCTTCAGTGCATGCTGTAACACAGCCTGCAACCAGGAACAGAGTCTCATCATGACAATTTTTTCAGCATGAACAACAAAACTGCAGCCAAAAATTCTGCACTAGCTAGAGTCTTATATCAAATCTGCACTAGCTATGGTCACTTAAACAAACTTAGAAAATTGTATACTATGGATTTAGTTTCTGATTAAAGCTTATGGCAGTCACAAGGGGACACTAAAAAAAAAAAAATACAAAATGTACTAACAAGCAACTGATTGTCAGCTAGGTTTGTCATTTGATTTCTTAAAAATAAACCAGCAAAATCAACACAGCACTCTGCAATTTCACAATCAGAAAACTGTTGTGCTATCACCACCTGGTCTGGCATTCTGATAAATGCCATTTGCTTACTGGAAATTAGCGTTTCTAAGAAGGGATTACTGAATTATTGTACGTTGCTGCGGTCTGGAGTCAGGAGTGCATAGGGACCCGGGCTCCTCTCTCTGGGCAGATGGCAGTTTACATCACAAAACATAGGATGGTCTCTGGGATAAGCTCAAGCCTAAAGCATGGAAAAGATTTCTCATTACTTAAATGATCTCCTTTAAATCAAGGTTGATATTAGACAGCCAAGTGTGGAAGAGCTCATATTGCATTTCTATGAGAGTTGGCCTGAGGACAAGTAGAGGTTTTCAGTTTCAGTCTGTTAAGGGACACAGTCTGTCACTTATTCCGTAATCTTGTGCAGTGAAAGATCAAAGCAACGCAAGTTATACGTTTTTCCAGGATTTTAATTTCAATTAAAAATGTAATTCTTAACACTATTCTAGTGTATGGGATAGTGTCCGCATCTGCTAGGAGACGGAGAGATACTGAAGAGCTGAGGTTACTGCAGGGGTATATCTAGAGTGACGTCAGCTTTGAAATCTGACTCCGTCTCCCATCTGCTAGCAGAAGAGCACAATACTCCATTGGTCCTGAGTCCATCTGGCTACACGCTAGGAAACATCAGTTTAACTAGCAATACCTCTTTACATTAAACATGCCTGAAGTCTATAGAAGAAAGAAAACAGAATAAAAAAAACAGGACGAGAAGGAGTGGAAATTAGAGAGCAATTTTTAAAAATTACAACCAAGTCTCACCTTCACCATAGTCTCCAGTTTTTCAAAGGAACCACTTGCACAGGCTGACAAAAGTCCATCAATCGTTTCATCTGGGACAATCTACAATGCATAGTCCAATGTAAAAAGCACAAATAAATCTTAGGAACAAAAACTGATATATTTATATAACAATGCAAACAAAAAAAGGGATTGCTGCAAGCTGAAATCCTTACAAACTATACAAAGATCTTGCACACTGTTTGATGGACTCTAAATGTAAGTTGTGCTGAAATTCATCAGAAAAAAAATGAGACCGATAAATATAAAACAAGTTTAAATGAGGTAACAAAATCAATGTTGTATAAGGTAGAGAAATAGCAAAAATACAAAGGCAAAGATGCAGATAAGCATGTAAGCAGTGTTTGGTAGCATAATAGGTGTGCATGAAAACAAAAACCCATTAATATGAAAACAAATTTCTATGACACAGGAAATATATTATTTTGTTTTTGTAAAATATGTCTCATTTCTTTTGTCCTACTTACTATATGACCCCGAGTGATTGATTTAACGCACTACATTTGTTTTGTATTTATCATGCATGAGCGAGTGCTTCCCTTGATCTCATTTTTTTCTGTTGATTTTGATCTTGTTGGGGTACCATCTGATTCTGTCTGCTTGCTGTTGCTGAAATGACAACCAACTGATTTGTGCAAGAGACATCCCTCAAAAGCAAAAGAATCTAAAGATTAAGAAAGGGGGCTAAACATACAGGTCGCCCTTACATTCTGTGCCTAAGGAAAAATCTGGCATAACAAAGTAAATTACCATATATTAAAGAAAAAAAGAGTGGCATGAGATAGATTCTTCTATATTTCTCTAACTAAAAGGCAAAACTTGAAAACCTTTAATACTGATAAGTCACAAAATAAAGCAACACATTACAATACTCCGAAATGGAACCAGTTCCAAGAGTTAAAACAGAAGTCCTAACATGGCAATATTTCGGCATGTATGCCTGATTCATGAGAATTATATAAAAAGGAATTTAACATTTTTTTTTTTTAGAAGTGTTAATTCATGAATCACAAATTGATCCATCTTCAACTGCATGCATCCAGAGATCCACATCCCAAAAATGAATGTGAATCTTGTTTTGTCCAAGATTAAGAATCAGCAGACAGTTTCACTTTATAAAGGCATCTCATGGACAAAGCTTGTCCTACAAAAAAGGCACTGAGAATGGATGTCAGCACTGTCAAGACCCAAGACTTTTGTTCCACGCATATTTTGTTCCATGCAAATTGGTTCCACCTGAACCAATTTGCAGCCCAAGTGGTTAATTCAGTAAGCAGAATGCTGTTTAGCCATACTGCACTCTTAGAACAAGGAACTGATCCATCTGGGATTGCCCCCCAAACACTGGATTCAGGCCTTGATAATCTTTAGCTGACAAATGGTCTCACCCTGCCAACTTGCAGGTCAGTCCCTCCTAGTGCTGAACTAAGGTGGTAAAAGTTTAGATTGCTTAATCATGCACTCTCCTGAGACAAGCGTTTTGTAGCTCTTCTCCCATCGCCAATCCTAGAATCTGAAATTCCATACATACTCAGGACTATACTAATGCCATTCCTCATTTTGGGTCCTTACTAACATTAAGTCCATGCCCTAAGGGCCCTTACATACTTTCACATTTCTTTGCAATACAGGAGGATGGGTACTTATTATTATTATTATTATTATTATTAATAAAGGCTTTTTTATACCGACTTTCTTGATACAAATCAAACCAACTCGGTTTACATCGAACAAGCAGTAACTATAACCAACCAATAACAAGAGACAATTTGAAGGAGTATAAAGTTACATTATAACAAGGATGCGTTAACTTGGAGTAGGAAATAAGAAGGGGAATGAAGATAGAGTATAATATACAAGGGAGTATATGAGGGGGGCAAGGAGCCATCCTCATGATAACTTGTAAGCGTCCTTATGATAACTTATATGCATGATTTAGCGCTTGTTTATTTACATAATTGCTGGAACAATTTTAAGTCAGGCTGTTGGACTAGTGGCGGGGAAGGTTCAGCAGAACAGCCATGTCTTTAGTTTCTTTTTAAAAGTTAGTAGACAAGATTCCTGCCTGAGGTCCGGAGGCATGGCGTTCCAGATGGAGGGACCTGTGATGGAGAATGTCCGGTCTCTGATGTTTGAGTGTTGTACAGCTTTAATAGGAGGAACATGTAAGGATCACTTGTAGGCATCCCTTAAAGATCTGGCCTTCGAGTGCAGTTTGAGGGGGTGTAGCAGATCAAGGGGGGGTCTGATGGTGAATATATTTGTGGATAATTGTAAGTGATTTATGAAGAATCCTGAAGTGTACTGGGAGCCAGTGAAGATCTTTTAGAATGGGAGAGATATGTGCTCTCCGATTGGTATTCGTCAAAATTCTCGCCGTTGCATTTTGGAGCAACTGGAGGGGTTTTACAGTAGAAGCCGGGAGACCTTGCAAAATGGAATTACAGTAGTCGATTTTGGAAAACAGAATGGCTTGGAGGACAGATCTAAAATCATAATGGAATAGGAGCGGTTTGAGTTTTTTGAGTACTTGTAGAAGCACTCCTTTGTAGTGTGTTTTATAAATTGCTTTAGGTTCAAGTGACTATCAATAATGACTCCAAGATCTCTAGAGTGGGATGTTTGTATGTTGGTTTGCAGTTGGTGTTGGAAGGGACTGCCTTCTGGAGTAATTAGCAATAGTTCTGTCTTGGACGTGTTGAGCACCAGATTGAGGCTTGAGAGGTGATTGATCATTTGCAGGTGAGAGTTCCATAAACTCTCATGAGAGGCTTCTAGGAAAAGTAAAAAGTCATGGGATAGGTGGCGATGTCCTTTCGTGGATTGCAAACTGGCTAAAAGACAGGAAACAGAGAGTAGGATTGAATGGGCAATTTTCTCAGTGGAAGGGAGTGGACAGTGGAGTGCCTCAGGGATCTGTATTGGGACCCTTACTGTTCAATATATTTATAAATGATCTGGAAAGAAATACGACGAGTGAGATAATCAAATTTGCAGATGACACAAAATTGTTCAGAGTAGTTAAATCACAAGCAGATTGTGATAAATTGCAGGAAGACCTTGTGAGACTGGAAAATTGGGCATCCAAATGGCAGATGAAATTTAATGTGGATAAGTGCAAGGTGATGCATATAGGGAAAAATAACCCATGCTATAATTACACAATGTTGGGTTCCATATTAGGTGCTACAACCCAAGAAAGAGATCTAGGTGTCATAGTGGATAACACATTGAAATCGTCGGTGCGGTGTGCTGCGGCAGTCAAAAAAGCAAACAGAATGTTGGGAATTATTAGAAAAGGAATGATGAATAAAACGGAAAATGTCATAATGCCTCTGTATCGCTCCATGGTGAGACCGCACCTTGAATACTGTGTACAATTCTGGTCGCCGCATCTCAAAAAAGATATAATTGCGATGGAGAAGGTACAGAGAAGGGCTACCAAAATGATAAGGGGAATGGAACAACTCCCCTATGAGGAAAGACTAAAGAGGTTAGGACTTTTCAGCTTGGAGAAGAGACGACTGAGGGGGGATATGATAGAGGTGTTTAAAATCATGAGAGGTCTAGAACGGGTAGATGTGAATCGGTTATTTACTCTTTCGGATATTAGAAAGACTAGGGGGCACTCCATGAAGTTAGCATGGGGCACATTTAAAACTAATCGGAGAAAGTTCTTTTTTACTCAACGCACAACTAAACTCTGGAATTTGTTGCCAGAGAATGTGGTTCGTGCAGTTAGTATAGCTGTGTTTAAAAAAGGATTGGATAAGTTCTTGGAGGAGAAGTCCATTACCTGCTATTAAGTTCACTTAGAGAATAGCCACTGCCATTAGCAATGGTTACATGGAATAGACTTAGTTTTTGGGTACTTGCCAGGTTCTTATGGCCTGGATTGGCCACTGTTGGAAACAGGTTGCTGGGCTTGATGGACCCTTGGTCTGACCCAGTATGGCATTTTCTTATGTTCTTATGTTCTTAACCTGAGTGTTGATTCGAGTGAATTGGATATTGGGATTAAAATTTGAACATCGTCTGCATATATATAGAACTTAAGTTTCAGATTTGTGAGTAAATGGCAGAGAGGGAGTATGTAAATGTTAAACAGGATAGGCGACTCCGAATGGGGGGGACTCCGAATGGGGCGTTAGTGTGAGAGGATTCCTTGTTCTTGATTTTAACCTTATAGCCTCTATTGCTAAGGAAGGAGTCGAACCAACTAAGGGCTGATCCTGCAATTCCTATGTCTGATAGCCGGTTTAGAAGGGTATTATGATTTACAGTATCGAAAGCTGCAGAGATGTCGAGGAGAGCTAAGAGGAATGACTGTCCTTTATCAAAGCCAATGTAAACATGATCAAGGAGTGAGATGAGGAGGGTTTCAGTATTGTGTTCTTTTCGGAAACCGTATTGTGATGGGTGTAGAATATTATGGTCTTCTAGATAATTTGAAAGTTGCTTATTTACAATTTTCTCCATGATCTTAGCTACAAACCGGAGATTTGATATAGGGCAATAGTTGTTGAGGTCGTCCGGATCCAGGTTCGGTTTTTTGAGTATGGGTTTGAGTGTGGCCATTTTGAGAGCATCTGGGTATATTCCTTGTGAGAGGGAACAATTGATAATATCAGCTAGATATTTGGAGATGTATTCTGGTATGAGAATCAGGGATTTGGAAGGTATTTGGTCTAGAGGGTGGGTCGAAGGTTTCAATCTTTTTATCAGGGTTTCCACCTCTAAAGTGTGAGTAGGATCGAAGGAATCCAAGCTTATGTCTGTGTTCAGTAGGTGGAGGGTATTCGGAAGCAGTGAGTTTGGGCTGGTTGGTAATCTAGCCAGGGAGTTGGAAATTTTGTTCTGAAAGAATACGGCAAGATCGTTGGCCTTCGCTTGGGCTGTGTCGTCTGGAATAGTAGGGGGAGCAGTTTTGGTGAGTTCCGATACATATGAAAAAAGAGCCTTCGCGTCAAACATCATATCGTGGATACGGTGGGCATAGAATTCTCTTTTAGTTCGAAGCGTTGCTGTTCTGTAATGGTGGAGAGCGGCTTTGTATATTGTTAGAGAATGTGGATTGGGATTCTTCCTCCATTCTTTTTCTTTCCGTCTTAGATTTTGCTTCAGGGTACGGAGCTCATATGAGAACCATGGCTGCTTGTTTTTATGAGAAGGATTTATGGGGTTTTTTGACAGTGGGGCATAAGTTATTGGCTATCATTTCTGTGATGTTTTGCCAAGAGATAATAGCAGAATTGGGGTTGGATAGATCCAGGTTAGAAAGTTCTTTAATCAGCGAGTTGCCGAGGTCTTCTGAAGGGCATGGTTTCCTGTAGTATAGAGTAGTTGCCTGAGGGGGCGCAGGAGATCCTGTCAATGACCTAATGTTGGCGGTGATCATGAAATGGTCTGACCATGGAACTGGGAGGCATAGCGGAGGTGAAAGTGGAGTGAGGTTGGAGTTTGTAAAGATACGGTCAAGTGTATGACCTGCTTTATGTGTGGGTTGGTTGATGTATTGTTTGAAGCCCATGTCCGAAAGGGCAGACAGGAAGGCTTCACAGTTAGAAGATCTGGGGTTGGCATCGATGTGAAGATTAAAATCTCCAAGGATTATGGCTGGAGAATCTAGTTTTAGGTATTTGGCTATGATTTCCACCATAGGAGAAGCGTCTTGATCTAGAAGTCCAGGGGGAGCGTGAGGAGGATTTGGAGCAACTTAGATTTGAATAAGCCTACCTTCAATTTAGGTATTGTATTGATAGGTTGTAGCGTGAGATTGAGAGATTTTTTGGCAGCTATGAGGAGACCTCCCCCTTTTTTCTTTTTTCTAGGTATGGAGAAGACGTCATAAATCTGTGTAGGAAGTTGATTTATTAAAGCTGTGTCTGAGGGTTTCAGCCAGGTCTCCGTGATAGCACAGATGTCTGGCCTGGCGTCAAGCAGGTAGTCGTGAAGGATGTGGGTTTTTTTGGTAATTGACTGGGCGTTGAATAGTGTTAAAGAGAAAAGGGCTAGCCCAAGTTGTTGTGTAAAGGGGGAGATCATCACCGGAGTTAAATTTCTACAAGTTATAGGTTGGTATCGTAACAAAGGCTTCATCTTGAAGCAGGTGTTGTGATGTAAAATGTGTATTGGGTATCCTAGCATCATGATGGGACTAAAGAGATCACTTTGATGGGATTTGCCAGCAGATGATGTCCTATGGGGTGGATGATGTCCTATGGAAGTAGAGGATAGTGGAAGTATGCTTTGTGGTGATATGATTAAATTAGTATGGCAGTGCTGATCCTTAGCTGAATGAAAGGTGGGGAGGCTGGATAAATGTTGAGATGGCCGATTGAAACTTGGGGTGGTTAGATAAATGCTGAGATGGCTAGGTGAATGTTGAGGTAGCTGGATTGAATGTTGAGGAGCCTGTGTGAGTGCTGATGATCCTGGATGAATGCTGAAGTGGCTGGATGACTGCTGGTGAATGCTGGAGGAATGCTAGTGGCTTAGAGGGTAGATGTAGGCGGTTGAGGGTTGTCTAGCAAGGTTGTCTAGCAAGGAACCAGCTTGAAGTGTGGCAAAATTGAGGAGTGGAGAGTTGAAGAGGGTGGTGAGGCTTTTCTCCGGGGCTGCACGAAGGGGCGCACAAAGGGGCCGGCCCCTTTGTCGTGCTCCTTCAGCGCGCGACGCTCCGCACCGGCAGGAGCTGATTTTTACGGCCCGGTAGGGACAGCCTGATTGGCTGTCTGAAGAAGGTCCCTGATTGGCTGGATAATCTGCGGGCGGAGCGCTGCAGCCGGGGCGGAGCGCTGCAGCTACTTGTCATTAAGCCTATATTCTACCTCTCATCCCATTCAGTATTTTATTATCTTCTGTATTTACACTTCAATCCGTGAGAGTCCTGTATGCAGTCACTCAGAAAAGCCATGTTCTTCAAGCTAACAGTCTCACTCAAATGCTCTTCCTTTACTCTGCAAAGTGAAAGCATTGCCTCCTTCTGTACTCTAGAGGTCACACGGCAGTGTTCCTTGTCTTGTGTTTTAATTCTTGGTTTTATGTTTTTTTTTTCCTTCCTTGCTATTTATGAGAAATTGCGATTTTCTTAAATGTAGATTTTAAAAGAGCACGCGCGCACATGGCAGTGGTTATTTTTTTTAATATGCATGCGTCAGCGCGTGCATGTTATAAAATACAGGTCCTGCGCGCACATGCATGCTGGATTTTCATGTCCACGTGCACATGTGCAGGCAGATGACCTGCTCTGCACGCGGGGGGTGGGGGTGGGGGGGGAATTTTTAGAAAAATACACTCGGCAATGTGAGTAGGGCTTCCCCAGTTCCCTATACCCCTACACCTAACCTTCCTACCTATTCCCCTCTCCTCTCTGATCCCTAACCCTTTCCTAGCTATAATACATTTTTTTTTGTTTTTTACCTTGCTGCTTCTTTGGAACAGCAGTAGACTCCGCGCACCGGCCAGCTGCCAGCGAGCACTTCCTCGGGACAGCGGCTAATGGCACTGTCACGGCCCCCCCCCCCCCGCTCAGACCAAACCCCTGGGCCACACCTTTCAGCAGGCCCGGCATTTGGGCGCGTTTCTGGGGTTACGCATGTGGCCAGGCTTGTTGTAAAATGTGTGCGGCGCGTGCAAGGCCCAGCCACATGCGCACATGTTTTAAATCAGGCTGTTAGCATACAAGATCAGAAATGTAACTATTACCAATAAAACTATTACAATATTGCCTTATCATACATAAAGCAAAGCTGGTGCACAAATAAGATATTAGTTTTATGGTGAGCCGAACTGTCACTAGGGGAAAAAAAGGGTGAAACTAGGTTATCAACTTTTGAAGAGGACTTGAAATGAAGAACCAGGACACAATGGGGTATTTTAAACCACACCCCAAAAAAAACAAGAGATCTGGGTGACAGAGTGACCCTGTATAAGAAACAGAAGACAACCACATCTCCTGGAGACAATTGTGACATAACACAAACCACCTTAAGTCCAATATTGCCCTTTGCACAACAGCCATATTTGATCCCCTTGATATAAAGATTTACAAGGAACTTTGATAACAATACTTGCACAGGTCTAGCTTGAAAAAACCAACATGAGGAATACAAAGACCTCCTGCAGCAGGCTCCGCCACCAGCACATATGCCTACATCCTATAGGTATAATGGTAACGGCAATGTCTGCCTGGAAAACATACTTTCCTAGCGTGTAGCAGATGGACTCAGGACCAATGGGTATAGTGTACTCCTGATAGCAGTTGGAGATGGATCAGATTTCAATCTGATGTCAGCCCTTAGTACATATACCCCTGCAGGAAGTGCAGCTCTTCAATAATTTCTGTCTCCATAGCAGTTAGAGACTATCTGCACGCTCTCACAGCGTTAGAGCAAAAATTTAATGGAGAAAACCCAAAATAAGAAGAAAACTTACCTCAACGACGAGCCCCGCTCTCCTGCGGTGACACCCTCGGGTCCCTCCCCCAGTTGAGAATTCCCGAGATGATTTTCGTGGTCCCTCGGAGGTGAGCCTCGGTCCGGCGGCCGACCTTCGGCAGGGACCTAGCCCCCGATCTTGGGTGCAGCTGAGAGGCAGTGGGTGCAACCACGAGCGCGGTGGTGAAGGTATGTGCCCTCTCCCCCCGCAGCCGGAGACCACCTGGAATGAAACTGGGAAGCGCCAAAGACAAGGTAAGGTAGAAATCTTGTTTAAAGACTCTGGTCTCCGAAGCTCGAGGAGTCGCACAGGTCACCGGCTGGGACCAGTGCCACCAGGTTGATCCGCCCTAGCAGGGCTCGACCCCGGTTAGAGCCAAGGGCTCTCCCATGTGGGGACCCTCCGAGGTGGTCGCCATATTGCCCGCGTGTTCGCTGTCGCCATTTTGGCCCTGTTCGTCGCCCTGACCGCCGTCTCGATCCGTGCGCGTAGGGCGAGTCGTGCGCACAACATTACTTGTGCGCACAACGTTACACACTCAAGTGCTGCACACACAAGTTATGTGCACAACTCGTGCTTACTAGGCCAGGCGCATAACTGCGACTTGTGCGCACATCAGCGCGCACACCCGTCCACACACACATATTTGACGCGCAAAAGATTTTACTCGTCTATATCGATGGCACCACCAGAAAAAGAGCTCAAGGTTCAGGGTCTCTGCCTAGCATGCCACATCAGAGCCGCACAACACGAACAGGCTGACGCCCTGAGTATCCAGTGCGAGGAGGTCCTGGGGGATCAAGCCCAGGGCCATCCCCATCCGGGCCTGAGAGCAAGTTTCTCAATAAGTACCCCGGACCTAGCAAACCCCAGCAGGACCCCCCCCCCCCCCCCCCTCAAACGGGGCTCCCCAGGGACACAGCCCCTCTTAGCTTGGACCCAGCATCTATTTCCTGGGTGGAATTTTTGAAAGGCCTAAACAACTTCGTTCACATGCAGTAACACGGCCACAGCCTTCACCAGAGGACCGCTACACTCCGGGACCTGCTAGGCCCAGGGTAGTGAATCCACCACCCGAAAGCCCCGTTTACGGGGACACGGACATCTCGGAGGAGGAATTGGAGCCCCTGGAGAAAGGGGAACTCCCTCCGGGGACAGAGCCTCACCGAACCATGAGACGCTTCTTCACCAAGGACGAACACCCAGACCTGGTCACCAGCAGCCTGAAGGAACTTGCGATCCCAGGCACAAGTGCCTCGGGGGAACCTAAGACGAATCCTCTGCTAGAGGGACTCCATCAGACCTCCCACGATTTCTCTCTGCTACAAGCCGTTCAACAGCTAATTGACCTGGAATGGATTGCTCCAGAGTCCACATTCAAAGGGGGACGGGCTATGGCAGCCATGTACCCACTGGACCCAGCGGCCAAAGACCTTCTGACATGCCCAAAAGTGGATGCTATGGTCTGCGCGGTCGTGAAGCGCACCACTATCCCAGTGGAGAGAGGTGCAGCACTCAAAGATGCGCAAGACAGACGTCTGGAATCCATCCTTAAACAGTCCTTTGACGTCGCCACTATGTCCCTACAAATAGCAGCCTGCTGCACTGTTGTGACACGTGCCTGCCTATCACAGACCAGGAGCAACATACCAGCAGTATCATTCCTCGCGGATGCTGCTTCTGACCTGGTACGTACCGCAGCTAGAGAAGTGTCATCAGCAGTGGCAGCCAGGAGACAACTCTGGCTCCAAAGCTGGTCGGCCGAAGCGTCTTCCAAATTGAGACTCACAAGGATGCCCTTCAAGGGATCCCTCCTGTTCGCAGTGAACTAGAGAAACTGGCTGACAAATGGGGCGAGTCCCCACTACCGCGACTACCGGAGGACAAAAGCAAGAGAAACCAGCGACCCTTCCCCCAATCATCCAGGGGCAGAGGTTCACAGCACTTCAATCCATACAGACACAATTATCAAGCACCCCGCACTACAGGCAGGAACCAGCCCTTTCGGAACAAGCACAACAAAAGGGGAACTAGCTCAGGTCCAGGCCCCAGCCGCACCCCACACTGAGATTCAGCCGACCCGTCCAAGGGAAGAAGCCATAGGGAGTAGACTAGCCCTATTCTACCACAGATGGGTCGAGATAACTTCGGACAAGTGGGTCCTAACCATCATTCGAGAGGGGTACTACCTGGATTTCCTACGAACCCCTCCGGACAAGTTCGTGGAATCCCCCTGCCACGACCCCTCCAAGAGGGTGGCAGTGGAAGCTACACTGACCAGACTACTGGCCCTCGAGGTCATAACCCCACATACCTCCACAAGAAATAAATACTGGGCATTATTCCATTATTCCATTTCGTTTATCGTCCCCAAGAAAGTTCAGGCCCATCCTGGACTTCAAGTCGGTCAACCGCCACCTGAGGATTCCCCGCTTCCGTATGGAAACCCTATGCTCTGTAATAAGGGTGATACAACCCGGAGAGTTTCTCACATCCCTGGATCTTTCAGAAGCCTACCTACACATCCCAATCCATTAGGAACAGTAGTGCTTCCTACGCTTCAAAATCCTGGACCGTCACTACCAGTTCCGGGCACTACCCTTCGGGTTAGCCACAGCACCCCGGACATTCACCAAGATCATAGTGGTGGTGGCGACAACACTGAGGAAGGAAGGAATCCTCGTACACCCTTACCTAGACGATTGGCTGATCAGGGCGAAATCCCCAAAGGAAAGTCACCAAGCAACCAATAGAGTCAAAACTCTCCTGGAGAGCCTCGGATGGGTGGTCAACACAAACAAGAGTTGTCTGCATCCCTCACAG
The DNA here is from genome assembly GCF_901001135.1 of Rhinatrema bivittatum. Classification (NCBI taxonomy): domain Eukaryota; kingdom Metazoa; phylum Chordata; class Amphibia; order Gymnophiona; family Rhinatrematidae; genus Rhinatrema; species Rhinatrema bivittatum. Next base: position 235,691,639 of record NC_042623.1, read on the forward strand.
TCTCTAGAATACCTAGGAGTCCAATTCGACACCAAAGACGACAAGGAGATCAAAACTGAGGAACCGGTTTCAAATCCTGCTGAGCAAACCTCGTCCCACAGCATGGGTTTACCTGCAAGTCCTCGGTCTGATGGCATCCACACTGGAAGTAGTGCCATGGGCGCGAGCTCACATGAGACCCCTACAGTGCTCACTCCTATCGCAAAGGAATCCACTGTCTCGGAACTATGCCGCATGTCTAACACTCCCGGGCAGAGTTCGGACCCAGCTATGATGGTGGCTGCAGGTCAGCCACCTGAGTCAGGGAACAAGACTATCTTCACCAACCTGGACCCTGCTCACCACAGAAGCCAGCCTAAGAGGATGGGGAGCACACTGCGAGGAGCTAACCACCCAAGGGCAGTGGAACGCAGAAGAGTCAGGATGGAACATCAACCTCCTAGAAGCGTGGGTGGTCAGACTAGCCTGCCTACGGTTCGTTCACAGACTCCGAGACAAAGCGGTCAGAGTAATGTCGGACAACGCCACAACAGTGGCCTACATCAACCGTCAGGGGGGGAACCAGAAGCCAACAGGTGTCTCTGGAAATAGACCCCCTAATGGCTTGGGCGGAAGTAAATCTCCAGGAGATCTCGGCCGTCCACATCGCCGGGAAAGACAACATCACGGCGGACTACCTCAGCAGAGAAAGTCTAGACCCAGGAGAATGGAAGCTGTTGACCGCAGCGTTCCAAATGATAGTGAACCGGTGGGGAACACTGGACATGGACCTTCTGGCAAACCGGTCCAATGCCCAAGTACCCGGGTACATCAGCTGCAGGAGGGAACCTCAGTCCCAGGGGATCGATGCCCTGGTACAGACCTGGCCACAGGGGACTCTATTATACGCCTTCCACCGTGGCCCCTATTGGGCGCAATCATTCACAAGATACAGCTACAGAGGGGACTTCTGGTGGCCCCGGACTGGCCAAGAAGACCGTGGTACGCAGACATGAGAAGACTACTGGCAGGGACCCCCTGCCGCTGCCTCCACACAGAGACTTGCTTCAACAAGGGCCGATCCTCCACGAGGATCTAGCTCGATTCTATCTTACGGCCTGGCCATTGAGAGGACTCGCCTGAGAAAGAGCGGATACTCGAGGGCTGTAATCAGCACCCTACTCTGAGCACGCAAGTTCTCCACATCTTTAACGTACATTAGGATTTGGAGAGCATTCGAAGCCTGGTGCGAAGACCATGACATCATACCACGCTCAGTCAAAGTTCCCGCGATCTTGGAATTCCTACAGAACGGGCTACAGAAGGGATTGTCCCTCAACTCCATCAAGGTACAGGTGGCCGCACGGCACCAAGATCGAGAGCGACAGCATAGCCTCTCACCCGGACGTTTCACGCTTCCTGAAAGGAGTCAAACACATCGGCCCACCCCTAAAGTGGCCGGTACCTCTTTGGAATCTCAACCTGGTCCTGGATTTTCTAGCAAGAGCCTCCCTTCAGGCCCCTCCACGGACTGTTTCTCCGACTTTTGACTCTGAAGACAGCAATCCTGCTGGCAGTGTGTTCAGCCCGCTGCATCTCAGAACTACAAGCACTGTCCTGCCGTGAGCCGTTCCTCAGGCTCACCCCGGGAACCATCCAGCTATGCACGGTCCCTTCGTTCCTTCCCAAAGTGGTGTCACACTTCCATCTTAACCAAACCATCTCGCTACCATCGCCGGAGGAGTTTAAGAATTCAGAAGAAGCCCGAAGTCTACACCACCTCAACATCGGCAGACTCCTATCCAGATACCTGGAAATGTCGGAACCCGTACGAAAAACGGACCACCTATTCGTCCTTCACAGCGGGAAGAGACAAGGGGAAGCGGCCTCGCGGGCAACCATAGCCCGCTGGATCAAGGAAGTCATCAAGGCGGCCTACATAGAAGCAGGCAAGCCGCCGCCTCTACAAGTCAAGGCCCATTCTACTAGAGCCCAGGCAGTGTCCTGGGCAGAAACCAGAATGTTGTCACCCGCCGAGATTTGCAGGGCAGCGACATGGTCCTCCATTCACACCTTCTCCAGGTTCTACCGCCTGGATGTTCAGGCTCGAGAGGACACGGCATTTGCAAGGGCAGTACTAAGTGGGTCACAGGCAGCCTCCCACCCGGTTCGGGAGTAGCTTTTATACATCCCATTGGTCCTGAGTCCATCTGCTACACGCTAGGAAATGGAGAAATTACTTACCTGATAATTTCATTTTCCTTAGTGTAGACAGATGGACTCAGCATTCCACCCTTGGCTGCAGTTACTCATGGAATTTCGAGTGATACAAGGGTAAGTCATGCTTTCCTTCACTTAGGACACCCACCCTACCGGGTGTCGACGCTTTCCGGTTGAGGGCACTGGCGGTCTCCAGCTATAGCCAATTCAACCAGATCCAGTTAATCAAGTTATAAAGTTTAACCAAGTTATGAAGTTATTCAAGTTAATCAAATAGTCACTCACACATATATCCACAATGCTTTTCGAGGAGAATACTGAAGAGCTGCACTTCCTGCAGGGGTATATGTACTAGGGCTGAGTTCAGATTGAAATCTGATTCGTCTCCAACTGCTATCAGGAGTACACTATACCCATTGGTCCTGAGTCCATCTGTCTACACTAAGGAAAACGAAATTATCAGGTAAGTAATTTCTCCAATTTATAACAAAAGGGAGTCGCAGTCTGTAGTGCGATAACAGCCTGGAACCCGATCATTTATTTATTTATTTAAAAAAATTTTATATACCGTCGTTTAGTGATATACCATCACAACGGTTTACAAATAGGCACATAAATTCAAGATGGATTGTACTTTAACTAGGGGTGCCGCAGTTGTTCAGATACATGATTCAATATTATAAGCTATATATAAAGTGTATTAAAATTCCATGTATGGGCTAACCGTAGATGCGGTATACTGTAATTCTTTAACTTAATACTTAAGTGTGATAAAATAAAAAATAAAAACACACAAAAAGATTTTTGTATGAGGTTTCTTTTTACTTGACTACAACTAAAGTTCAGGGAAGGAAATGTGCTGTTAGAATGCAAAATATATAAAAAAAAAAAATCAGAGGTATGGTAGTTAAAATGCAGAGCTTAAAAAAGCAAAATTGCACATACATTAAATGGTCTAAAAGAGTTGCTGCCATGGCAACACCTGCAGCCGAAAAAATATTTCTAAAGTGTCTGTACAGAACTATCCTTGTAAACTCTGACGCTGCCTCTTCAGAAACCAGAAAGGCACCAAGTTATGCATGCAGTCTAAAGACAAAAAAGATTCAGATGTTGTCAATAGCACTTGTACGTTGTTATCTGAACCGGAAATTTCATAAAGACATAATCAATCACTGTCAAGCACAGGACATGTCCAACAAGCAAACCTTCTACTAACACTACAGCAGCATACTCCCAATACACAACAGCCAAGATTTAGCTGAAAGCCTTGGCAACATATCACTAGTATACTGTGCACACTAAATAAAATCCTTTAGAAAAAGGCTAAGTTTAGGATGCAGTACTCAGAATTCATGTTTGTCAAAGCATCTCCCTGAGCCACTATTGTATTTTTCAGTTATTTATGGACATATTTTAGGCATACATTTTAAAGTCTCTATAGGCTGCGATACTGAAGACTCCAAGTTTTCTCCATGAGCAGTACGGTTACCAGAACTCTGAAAATACATCTTGTAACATTACAACACAAGTGATATACAATATTCCATCTCCACCAAAACATGGTTCTAAGTCCCCTAAATTCTACTGATTTTCATTTTAACTGTAATCTGGACCACACGCTTGTACTCTTTCCTCACCTTTAGCCTTGTAGTGAGCTACCAGCAAGAACTAGTGGTCTCTGTGCGCGACTGGTGTAGGATGGTCAGATTTCTAATTAGCTGCTTTTTGTTTGCAACTATTAAACCTATATGCAGATAGTCTCCTGTTTTGTAAATAGTTTTGCTGTTAATGGATGCAGACATGCATGGCTTAAGTCTAAGGTCTTCCTTTCTATTAATATAGCCTCTATTCTCTTACTACAGATCAGAATCAATGTATCAAATGACAATCCCACACCATGTGCAAAAATAAAGATTTATGTTCTCAATATCCTTTCCAAGTGTGCAGCCTTGTACAGTTTCTTCGGCAGATTGCATGAGATGTATTTTCCAAAGTCAACTATTATTACAGAAAGCATTAGATCTATATTAGTATTGTTATGACAGTTTTGGGAGAGATATGATAGATTAGGTTTAGTATAAGATAGGATAAGTTAGGGAAAACTCCTGGATTTGTCTATCCTTGCACATAAGGCCCACAGAGAGGAGGTCCCAAAGAAGGACCTGTGTGCTCTGAAGAAATAGACATTTGAAACTAAAGACAAACATTTCTGACGTTAAGGACAAACATTTTCTGTGAAGATAAATCTTTGAGACTTTCCACTAAAAGCAGGCAGTTTCTGTGCACAGCTGCTAGCTTTCTGATAACTTGGTAAAAACATGATTGGAAATAAGCCAGCAACATGCAGCATTGCAAAGCATGGGAGGGGTAATGAATGAATTTTAACTGCGTAATGGAGACTTCTTATACAACATAGAAACTTCTTCTCTCCTCCCACTCCCCCAGCATGAAGGGGTTGAACTATAGGAAAATAGGCTCTTACCTCCTAATTTTTGTTCTGTAGTACCACAGATCAGTCCAGACTCCTGAGCAGACTCCATCAGCAGATGGAGACAGAGAAAGTTTCCTGACACTGACACCTAACCTCATGTGCCACCTGCAGCTCCTCAGTATTTAACTGTATCAAAGCCTAAGATAACAAAATTCATCAAAAAACTCTAACTTATTTCTTTTAAAACAATCTGCATTATAGAAAAACCAGAAAATAGACTGAGTGGACGACTCCTCCCCCCTCCAAAGATAGGGCAGGTTCTGGACTAATCTGTGCTACTTCAGGAACAAAAATTAGCAGGTAAGAACCAACTTTCCTTTCCCTGTACGAATCCATATCAGTCCAGACTCCTGGGATGTACCAAAGCTCCCTACTCTGGGTGGGAACTGGAGATTCCCGCTCGCAAAACAGTTTCGCCAAAGGATCGAGAATCTATATCTCCCACATTCAGACAATAGTATCTTGCAAAAGTATACAGCGACTTCGCCGCCTGCATATCTCCTGCGGAGAAACTAGTTGAGCCTCTGCCCACAAAGCAGCATGAGAGCGTGTCGAATAAGCACGTAACCCCTCAGGAACCGGACGACCCTTGGATATGAAGGCTGAACCAATAGCCTCCTTAAGCCACTGTGCAATGGTCGTCTTAGATGCCTGTAAACTTCTTTTCGGACCACTCCATAGGACAAAAAATGATCCGACCTTTGAAAATCATTAGTAACTTTCAGATATCTTAATAATGCCCTATGTACATCCAAAAACTTAAGCTCCAGCTCCCGCGCATAAGGAGCAGAAGCGTCCACATCTGGAAAAACTGGAAGCTCTATTGTCTGATTCACGTGAAACGCTGAAACTACCTTCGGTAAAAAAAGAAGGTACTGTATATGCAAGGACACTCCCGAGTCAGAAATCCTAAGAAATGGATCCCTGCACGACAAGGCCTGTAACTCGGAAACTCTCCTAGCTGAACAGATCGCCACCAGGAAAACAACCTTGAGCATCAAATCCTTAATAGTCGCCCTTCTGAGTGGTTCAAAAGGAGCCTCACACAAACCCTTGAAGACAAGATTAAGACTCCAAGGTGGGCAAACTCTCCGCACCGGAGGACGCAAACTCTTTGCACCCCGTAGAAAACAAATAACATTCGGATGAGACGACAAGGAAGAGCCTTGAATCTTACCTCTAAGACAACCTAAAGCAGCCACCTGAACCTTAAGAGAATTTAGAGCCAAGTCCTTGACCAAATCTTCCTGCAGAAAGGATAAGACATCTACAACCGCAGCCTCCAGAGGCAGAACACCATGCTCCGTATACCAGACTTCAAAAACCTTCCAGACTCACATAGGAAAGACAGGTCGACTTTCTCCTAACCTGTAAAAGCATCGTAATCACCACCTTGGGATAGCCTATGCGCCTCAAACGGCTCCTTTCAAAAGCCATGACACTATTATTTGTTTATTTATTTATTTAAAAATGTTTATATACCGCCTTTACAAATGAATTTATCAAAACGGTTTACAAGTGTAAAAAATAAAATATAAATGTAAATTATAAAAAATAAAATAGAAGAAAAAATTACATAAAATTAATATAAAACAAATAAAATAAAATGTTTTACTATAAAACAAGATAAAGAGAGCGAGTGCCTAAAGTGCTGTATTGGCAATTTAAAGTGCATTGTTGAGGTTATCTTTAGAGTTGTTCGGTTTCTGGAATTTATAAGCCAGCTGAAAGAGATGTGTTTTAAGAGATTTTTAAAATTGCTTTCTGTTGGATATTTGATGGAGTGTATCGGGTATGGAATTCCAAAGAAGGGGGCCTGCAACAGAAAAATGCACATTTTCTTGTAAAATGTAATCTGGCAAATTTTGGTGAGGGAATTTCCATGAGATATTTTGATAATGACCTTAAGTGCCTAGATAAAAGTCAGCAGCCTGGTCTGAAAATATGGGCCCCTGACGAAGGAGACTTGTTAGATGTCCGAAACAAATCAGCCTGTCTATGGCCAAGTTGACTAGATCCACAAACCACAGACAATACAGCCACTCCGGAGCCACCATTACCACCGCCCTGATGTCACTATCCTGCACAACACTTTGCCTATTAGTGGCCACGGAGGGAAGACTTACAGCATTACCCCCCCATCCCCCCCCGGGGCCAAGGCACTACTAGAGCATCAAAACTCTCGGCCCCATGCTCCTTTCACTGATTGAAAAACCAAACCGCCTTGACATTCCAACGCATCGCCATTAGATCCACGTGCGGCGGAGCCTACCTCTCGCAGATGAGCTGCATCAATGTGTCTCTGACTGCGCCCACTCTCCCAGATCTAAGAGCTTGCGATTCAAAAAATCTGCTTGGACATTTTCGATCCCCGCGATGAGCGACGCCACAATCCGTTCCAGGTGAAGTTCCGCCCAACGCATCAACTCCTGGGCCTCTTGGGCTACCGCTCGACTCTTAGTACCTCCCTGCCGATTGATATATGCCACAGTGGTCACATTGTCAGAAAGAACTCTCACGACCAATCCTTCACCAAAGGAAGAAACATTTGTAAGGCTAAGTGTACCATCGTGGTCTCCAACCGGTTGATCAACCAGGAAGTCTCTTCCCCAGACCAACAACCTTGAGCAGACTGATTCTGACAAACTGCTCCCCAGCCAGAGAGACTGGCATCGGTGGTAAATACCTCCCAATCCGGAACCTTGAGTTCTACACCACGTAGCAGCCACCAAGACAGACTGTCTCTTGCTTCTCCCTCGAGTGGAAAGGAAAGATGAAATTCGTTCGAGAACAGATTCCACCGAGCCAAAAGAGCCCCCTGGCAAGGGCCTCATATGCGCAAATGCTCACGATACTAACTCCAAGGTTGACGCCATAGAACCCAGAACCTGCAAATAATCCCAGACTCTGGACATCGGCAACTGCAACAATCGCAGAGTCTGCTCCTGGAGCTTCTGAACACGGTCCTCTGTGAGAAAAACCTTTTGCCCCAAGCCTGCAGCTGCCTCAGCAACCTCGTGAAGGGGAGGGATCTGGGCTACTAGATTTACACCCCATGGGCGTAAGGACCAAGCATACACAAGGGTCACCAACTCCCAGTTCGTCCACCTTATCTGGACAGGGAAGAATCCACTAGCAACCAAAAACCCCTGGGAGGAAGGCTCCAAAACTAAAAAAATATCATAAACACTAGAGCTGCAGGTCTGCCCAGCTACCATCTGCTGCAGACAGAGAAATACAATACTGAGGAGCTGCAGGTGGCACACGAGGTTAGTTGGCAGGGTCAGTAAAACCTTTTCTGTCTCCATCTGCTGGTGGGGAGACAAAACCCAGGAGTCTGGACTGATCTGGGTATGTACAAGGAACAACGCATGATACTGATGCATGCTTAAGATAACTCTAATAACTACGATGGGGAAGCAACATGTGCCACAGTATCTCCACTCTCACACATTCCATAGCAAGAAATCATCAAGGTAACAGACCAATTACAAATAATTGATAGGGTAGGCTACAAAAATATTTACCAATGAACAGAAATATTCAAGCTTATGGACCAAAACTGTATAAAAACAAGGGGTTTGAGAATAAACTTTGGCACACCAAGCCCAAACACTCCAAAGACCAAGAAGAAGAGGAGAAGCAGACGATGCAGAGGAAGACCTCAGTTCGAGAGGCATCCTGAAGGATTTTGGACCATTGGCCATGGTGCAAGGAACTTCAATCCAAAAGAGTAAGCAGGAGGTAATATACATCTATAAATAAGGACATTGCATAAGCTTAAATTATATTATAAAAGCATGGGGAACATAGAATATTCTGATAAATTTATCAAATAGCAATAAAACCAATTTTAAGCATTATTAAAAGTCTTTATTATGAGTGAATTATCAGTGCGTACTGCCTGGTAGTTGATGCACACTGACCTTTGCTCTGTTTCCAAGTGGGCCACTCACAGGGCATAACTTTACACGCTTATTACACATTTATATAAATGCACAGCCTTTTTCCATCACCGTAAACTTCCCGTAACAGTTTAAGCACCATTCTGTGGTCCACCTAAAGGGATATTTGGTTCAGACAATATTTGATGGTGTTTCTATTTTAAGAATGCCATCATCTACATCAAGGGTAGGCAATCCTGGTTCTGGAGTGCCATAGACAGGTCTGGTTTTCAGGACATCCACAATGAAAATGCACAAGGTATATTTGTATGCATATTATTTATGCATGTCCTGAAAACCAGATTTGTATGTAGCACTCCATGATCAGAGTTGCCTACCCCAGATCTATACCATTCTCCAGCTCCTGCTTAATGAGGATTTCACTAAACTTTTACAGATTACTTCCTTCAGCTCTTTCTGATAACCCTATAGTTAGAATCCTTCATTAAAGCTTAAACCAATTTTCACTGATAAATTCCTGGGTTTTTGAAAGGTGAAAACATAGCTGCAGGCCTTCCAGCATCTCCTCCCCCAGAAGGCCAATAGTGGGTATGTGCAGGTACTGTGCCTGCCACAAACAATATGGCCAACATAGACCAGCATGTGGCCACTGGAACAGCATTATTTTGTCAAAGCTCTGCATCAGTACTGAGCTTTCATCTGGTTTATAACATATGGACAACAAAAACCATAACCGGATGTACGAGAGCTGAAAGTTGAAAGGCTGAAGAGTCACTGCTCAGAAGCTGACCATCTGCTAAACAGGACTCTCTTCTCAAACAAATGAAACAGCTTTCAGAAAGCAAACGTTGCTTACCTGTAACAGGTATTCTCACAGGACAGCAGGATGTTAGTCCTCACATATGGGTGACATCTCAGGATGGAGCCCTGTACGGAAAACTTTTCTGTCAAGTTTCTATAAAGCTTTGACTGACACTGGCACATTAAGTGCACTGAGCATGCTCAGCCTGCAATTATCCCTGTGACCACAGGTGTCTCCCCTCAGTCTCGTCTTACAGCAAAAAGCGCAAGCGAAACTAAATAAAAGTAAAAACGTATACAGACCCAACTCCGCCGGGTGGGTTTCGTGAGGACTAACATCCTGCTGTCCTGGGAGAACACCTGTTACAGGTAAGCAACATTTGCTTTCTCACAGAACAAGCAGGATGGTAGTCCTCACATATGGGTGAGTACCGAGCTGAGGATGCCCAAGAGGGCACCCAAATGCACCCAAGACGCGCAAAAGTCGCAATGACGGGGGTGGAATTTGGAACGGAGGGCATCTGAAACCCTTAACGGGTTGGTGGAAGGATGTTGGTAGTTAAACCGAAAAGAATAGGAGTAGACGGACTGGCCAAACATGAAGCATGCCGGCTAGTCGTATCTAAGCAATAATGGCTGCGAAGGTATGGAGAGAGCTCCAGGTCGCAGCTTGATAAATATGTACAAGCAGCACCAGCCGAAGGTAAGCTATGGAGGCTGGGACGGACGGAACAGAGTGTGGTTACACACAGTGTTGTAGTGAAATGCCTGCTTGTTGGTAGGAAAAAGAGATACAGACCGTCAATTAGGAGGAATAGGTCTGTTTGCCCACTGGAGCTCGCAGCTTGGCTATTGCCACAGAAGGAAAGAGTTAGGTGGAATTCCTATGGAGTGTAGTGCGGTCTAGATAGAATGCAAGTGCACTATTACAGTCCAAGGAGTGGAAAAACCCTCTCGGCTTTGGTGAGAGAGAGGTGTTGGGAAAGTGGGCAGAGTATATTCTGAGTAAGGTGAGATGCAACGTCTACCTTAAGGAGGATATGAAGTTGAAAACGTAAAACCACTCGGTCACGGAGGAACGCAGGGTCGAGTGAGTATGTAACAAGGTGTGTAACTCACTGACCCTGTTGGTAGAAGTGATACTCTGCGTAGTTTACTGTTCTACTGTTAACCGATATGATATCATTGATGAATGTCGGTATATAAAACCAATAAATAAATAAATAAATAAATAAATAAGTGATGTCTATGAGAGAAAGAGTTCCCCATGGCAGACTGTTAAGTGAGAGGAATGGAAAGGCTCGAACGGAGAACGTATGAGTCTTGTAAGCACGAATTACAAGTCCCATTCCGTGACTAGTGAAAACAGAGGCGGCTTGATCAGTGGATAATCCATGGTAAGCTGACTCAGAAGGGGGTTGACCGTTAAACGGGTATCCCCACTCCCAAGTGGTACGCCAATTGGAACTGAGGTGTACCCATGTGAAGGATGTCTGGGGAACAGAATCCGAGGGAGTAAGAAAAAAGAGTGGTGTAGAAAAAAGAAAAAGGGTAAAACCCTTTTGTAAGCGTCATGTAGTAAATCATGCCATTTTGAATGGTAGGATTTGGGTGTGGAAGGGTTTTTGTGACGCTACCAGTACCTGAGAACATCAGTGAGTCTATGATATGAGACTGACTTGTGAGAAGGCGAATTGGTTACTGGTGTGTTAGACCGAGAAGTATGGGAAGCATACTGGTCTCGGCCAAGATGTGGGTCTGAGGAACAGTGAACCCCGTCCCGTTTCAGCATTAGAAGAGTGCTGGCTATGAGAGGCAGCGGAAGAGACACATATAATAGGGCCTTAATGGAACAAAGGCGCCTATGGGAACGCATTGGAAACATGTGTAGGGAGGAGAATCTGTGCACCGTATGGTTCGATGCGGACGCAGAGGGCAAGTTAGGTTGACCTCGGCGCTAGATTTCTCTCGCTATATATGTAGTCCGAGACCATTCAAGAGGATGGAAACCTAAATGAAGAAGGTCTGTTAATGCGTTCAGTAAGTCTGTCAGATAAGTGGCCCGAGGATGCATAGAGCGAGCAAGGGCCAAGGGTAGAGCTGCGGAACTTCCTAGCAGAGCAGCTAAGAGGTTATGCGTGCTTGTGTGTTGGAAAAGCACATTGTCCCTATGCTGTCTGTCTGTATGCACAAATATTTGTTGCAGAGGCAGTAATAGAAGGCATAAGGGCATAACTCATAGTTACAAGCTCCAGGAAGTTCATGTGAAACTGTGCCTGGAGCGGAATAGACGCATATTGGGTTGAGAAGATGTTAGGACAAACTTTACAACCCTGAGTAAATGCGAGCATTAGCAGGACCAGACTAGGTTTTGGTTCTAGATCTGCAATACGGATTAGGGACGAAAGCGGTTGAACAGCTTAGACCCACTGATAATAAAATTTCACTGATCCTAACCCATAGCAATTTTGTATCTATGAGGAAAGTGCATAGTGAAAAAAACCCCATGGCCCGACAATGAAAGAATTGAGGGGCTGAAGTTATGGAATATGTACGCAGGGACATATAGGAATTTGTTAGAATATCTGCATGGTTGCTGGACATGAAGGTCATTGTGACTGTGGTGTCCAGAAGTGTTCTATAAGGGATTTATGGCAGTGACAGCAATCCCAGGTAGTAGATTTATAGTGAGTCATGAAGAAGTTAGAGCTACTTGCTTGGATTGACTGTGGTTATGCAGCTGTCCATGCAAGGAAAAGTGTGAATGATGTTGTACTCCGTAGAAAAACAGCAGTCACCGATAGTGATTTAATGAAATACCCCAGTTGCCGAAGCTGGTGCAACCGACAGAGCTTGGGATTGTAATATTGTTGACTCATCATGAAGCACATAGAAAGATTAGAGGCAATCTACTTACTGCGATATGGAAGCATGGTGACGAGAGATACCATTTTCCCTGTGCCTTCTGAAGAAAGTTGGTATTTCTGAGGACCAGGATGGGTGGAGAGTAACTACTTTCTGTTGAAAGAAAGAATAGTGAAATTAAAACTCCCCAACCCCCCCCCCCTGCGCTTTGTAGCGTCCGGGGAGGGTGTACCCTGAATCTTGGTATAGAGTGGGGTGGCCACTCTGACATCCGGCAAGTTGAGAGACCCGGAGGTGTCCAACTGGCAGGGCTGATGTAACCTGGATATCAGGTAACCTCCCAAGGGAGCGCGAGCGGTAAAGTCTTACCCGCATTTCTGTGTGCTGTACAAGAAAACGTCGAGATCTGTCACCAGGTTTCGAGGTGGACTTGCACTTGAGGCAGTATGTGCTGGATCTCATGTTTAGCAGATCAGCGAATCCATCTGGAACTTCGGTCCTGAATTAGGAACCAGAAGCCAGAGTATTAATCAGTACAGGGTCCCGTTGCTGACAACAGGAGGATGTCCTGATGCAATCCCAAATACATGGTAGAGAGGTTCTCTTGGTATGGTGTCTGACATAGCTGGCAATAGCGATATGTGACACTAATACGGTTCTTGGAAGACAGGCGATCTAGAACCTTTCGAACCATGTGGCTCGAATTAGAGAACAGATCTCAATGGGAATGCCACTGAAGCGGGATTAGACTACTTACCATCCGACGTGGATCGCCAAAGGACGAGCCGGTGAAGATTGATGGCTTCGTGGATTTCAGGAGTCATCGAAGGGTAGCCTGTCGGACATAAAGTCCGTCTCAACTCAAACCTGGTATGGTAGCGCAGGTATAGAGGAGACAGGCTGAGCGTGGCTGGCGCTACCACAGTAATTTGTGGAGGGCCACAATCCCGCACCGATGTCAGTGGGGCACGCCTCGGGTACAGGAGAGCCATTATGACTCGTGAACCCGGCCCTTGTTGCAGCGGCTCGATGTTTCATGACGCCAGTCCAGAATTCTTCGGAACTCGTTCCGGAGTTTCTGGAGCACCAAGGACTGCCAGCACTCTGTGGAACAGTGGCAATGGCAATGTTGCTCGGCCCGGGCCTTCTCCAGCACCGAAAAGGATAGCACCAATGTGCTGGATGGTGTCAGTGGCGGACGGTCACCATGCCGGTGACAATGAGTGCCACGGTACTAGGCCCGGTCTTTCCCCAGCGCCGAGGTGGATGCCCTCGCTGTCTTGGATGGCAAATGTTGACGGACTGTCAGCATGCCTGCACTGCTCCTGGCACTATGTAGTGTCGTAGGCTAATACGGGGCTTTAATAAGAACCCAAAGCATGGAGCACTGTGTTTACGCGAGGGCATTACGTGGAGGTGCTATGTCGGTATTGACGGTGTCGATGGCAGCCGTAGCAGCCTCGAGGGCATCGTCAAAATATATATATGAAAAATATTGATGACCCGGGCAGAGCAAGGATAACAGTGACGAAAGCACTGATGGCATTGGCGTAGGTATCTATGGAAACGATGTGGCATCGAGAATCGAAAAACATCGTTGGCATCGGAAAAAATGATGCCGGCATCGACGGAGTCAATGACCGCATCGATAGGAACGTCGACGGCATCGCGGCATGGCCGCGGGCGCAGACGCCACCGACCCGGGCGCTGTTGCCACCAACGCCACCGATGGAATCGACGATGGCATCGCTGGAAGTGTCCTGGGCATCGATGACATTGATAAAATAAACAATGGCATCAATGGAAATGATCCTGGCATCGATGGAAGTGCCCTGGGCGACGATGACACTGACGACACAAGGGTGTGCATCGATGGCATCCATCCGAGCAATGATGGCATCGATGAAACTCAGGGAAAAATCAGTGCCATGGATGAAAAACATGGATGGCACTGATAGAATCGATGCAGGGAACGATGGTATCAATGTACCGCTGGGGAGGGGTACCAATGGCATCGCAGAATGCAGGACGGTCTGGAAGGGGGTACCGACAGTAGCGATGGGGGCATCGACTGCGCGAGGGTACCGAGGAAATCGAAGGACCTGGATTCGACAGAGGCCCGGGCGGCAACGGAAACCGTGGAAGTCCCTGTCCCACTAGCGCTAATTACCAGGCAGAGTGTCACAGAGGGACACTCGCAGGCTATGTGTGGCTAACTATGAAAACATAGGGAGAGGGAAGGCCACAGTCGGCAGGCCAGGGAGGTGACACGAACCGACCGAAAAACAGGGCATAATACTCACCGAGTGTCGAATAAATGTACACGAAGGGAGACCTGTGCAGGAAAAAAGTGTTTGTGAAGTAAAAGTTTAAGTGTTTCCGTGCGGAAAAAGTATTAGAATTTCTCACAGAGCTCCTAACCACTATGCTTACTGCAGAGCGGAAAAAAGAAGACTGAGGGAGACACCTGTGGTCACAGGGATAATTGCAGGCTGAGCATGCTCAGTGTGCCATTGTCAGTCAAAGCTTTATAGAAACTTTGACAGAAAAGTTTTCCATACAGGGCTCCATCCTGCGATGTCACCCATATGTGAGGTCTACCATCCTGCTTGTCCTGTGAGATTCTGTGCTACACATCTCTAAAAATCTGTACCACTGAAAAAACAGTTACAAACTCCAGACCAGAATTAATTTCGAAAAAGGGGTTACTTTCCAGGTAGAAATGCCACTAACCCTAGTCCTGTATGTCAGGAAAAATTTCACTCATGCACCGGCTCAAGTAGTAATTCCTACTCACAGCAAACTAATCTCTCAGCTGGGTGTCTGCAGAGGGCTCACAACCATCCCCACAGTCAAATTTATTTTTTTTTTTTTAAGTCTGACATAGTTAGATTCCAGTTAGCTGGAGCCCCACTTGTAATTCTAAGAAATGCCAGTAGCAGAGGACACCACTATAGTCTACCTCCTCCCATGGTTTGTTGTATTAAATACACAGCACCTACTAATCTTCCAGCCCATATTTTCTTTTGTATTTACCAAACCTCTTTATTATGGTTTATGATTTTATTGTTTTATATACTGTCACATTAGCCGTGGCCTTCATAACGGTTTACAGTTTAAATACATTTAGGAAAAACAATAAAATATTCAATATTGTGCATGATCCATAGGAACCAGAGCCCTTCGCTTATTTGCGGCGACGCTCCTTAAGCCAGACCTCGAACATGCAGAGCCTGCTGTGATTCTGCAGCATTAACATACCCCAGCGATCTCCGTAATAACGTTCTCTGTGATTTCCTTTCCCCCAGTCAGTCGAGCCGCGCTTTGAAGGAACGTGATTGCTTTCCGCAGGTCTCCTTCTGACACCTGGATAAGACAAGCTATTGCCTGCAAGAAATTAGTTTGACATAATATTAAAAGGGAGCAGCTGCTTTCCCCTCTGTTAAGGATTGAGCAGTTAGGAAGAACCTTCTATTCAGCATTCAGTCTTCCAGGTAATACAATTAATTGTGGGACAAAGCTGGCTTAGACAAGACTGTTAACCTAGAATGGATTTCCTTTTCTTTTTGGCCCAGCACTTTCGGCTCAATTGGCAGCTGCTTCTATTTCACAGCGATTCCAGAATTTTTCCTTATTCTATTTATTTTAACCATCCTCTACCCTCATCTAACCCAGTCATCACCAACCAGAAACAGTATGACTGCATACAGAGTTTGGTCACCAAGTGTCACCGCTGGGACCACCCGCCCTCTTCCCCAAAGAAGTGGTAAACGCCGCTCCATAGCAGGGTTTCCCTTTTATTAAAAAACGAAAAAAGAAGAATCTAATATATTGTATTTTAGCAGCTTATCAAAAACAATAATGTGGGGTCAAAAAATGAACCAAAAATTATTTTATTTTTACCTATTAAGGCCCTCAGAACTACTGTGCATTTACCAGAAGAGGTTATATTAGCATAGGTTCTCACATCGCTTCTGCGCACAATAATTTGTTTTAATGTTGTAATTTGGTACAGCAGTAGCTAGAAACGATCCCATAAAAAATACCATCATCCTAAACCCCGGGAGGTCAATGTGTTAAGCAATACTGATGTACGCAAATGCAACAAGCATTAAAACAGCAAATAAGGCACACTGTGCCATCTACAAACATTTATACATGTTATTTGGCATTTTAGCATGCATTTAGCTAAATAGCAAATTTGGGCACAAAGCTCATGACATTGTTTAATTATATAAATCAGCTCATTATTTATGTTCACATAGCAAATTAGTGTGCATTAAAATATACAAAGTAAATGCAGAGCCATTATGGCAAGAAACTGCACTGTATCTCAGAGAGGTATAGTTAAGTTTTTCTGCTAGGATGATTATTACCGCAAGAATTTTAACATGCACAGTTCATCTCCAAAGTCATTTGCATGCCATTAACATAAGCCTTTATAGCATATTAATGGCCCATCTTATCACAGTTTTGTATATCAGTCTCCAGGTGGTACCATAAGAACATGCCATACTGGGTCAGACCAAGGGTCCATCAAGCCTGTTTCCAACAGTGGCCAATCCAGGCCATAAGAACCTGGCAATTACCCAAACACTAAGAAGATCCCATGCCACTGATGCAATTAATAGCAGTGGCTATTCCCTAAGTAAATTTGATTAATAGCCATTAATGGACTTCTCCTCCAAGAACTTATCCAAACCTTTTTTGAACCCAGCTACACTAACTGCACTAACCACATCCTCTGGCAACAAATTCCAGAGCTTTATTGTGCGTTGAGTGAAAAAGAATTTTCTCCAATTAGTCTTAAATGTGCTACTTGGAATGCCCCCTAGTCCTTCTATTATTCGAAAGTGTAAATAACCGATTCACATCTACCCGTTCAAGACCTCTCATGATCTTAAAGACCTCTATCATATCCCCACTCAGCCGTCTCTTCTCCAAACTAACAGCCCTAACCTCTTCAGCCTTTCCTCGCAGGGGAGCTGTTCCATCCCATTTATCATTTTGGTTGCCCTTCTCTGTACCTTCTCCATCGCAACTATATCTTTTTTGAGATGTGGCGACCAGAATTGTACACAGTATTCCAGGTACGGTCTCACCATGGAGCGATATAGAGGCATTATGACATTTTCAATTTTATTCACCATTCCCTTTCTAATAATTCCCAACATTCTGTTTGTTTTTTGATTGCCGCATCACACTGAACCGACGATTTCAATGTGTTATCCACTATGATGCCTAGATCTCTTTCTTGGGTGGTAGCACCTAATATGGAACCTAACATTGTGGAACTATAGCATGGGTTATTTTTCCCTATATGCATCACCTTGCACTTATCCACATTCAATTTCATCTGTCATTTCGATGCCCAATTTTCCAGTCTCACAAGGTCTTCCTGAAATTTATCACAATCTGCTTGTGATTTAACTACTCTGAACAATTTTGTATCATCTGCAAATTTGATTACCTCACTCGTCGTATTTCTTTCCAGATCATTTATAAATATATTGAAAAGTAAGGGTGCCAATACAGATCCCTGAGGCACTCCACTGCCCACTCCCTTCCACAGAGAAAATTGTTCATTTAATCCTACTGTTTCCTGTCTTTTAGCCAGTTTGTAATCCACGAAAGGACATCACCATCTATCCCATGACTTTTTATTTTTCCTAGAAGCCTCTCATGAGGAACTTTGTCAAACGCTTTCTGAAAATCCAAGTACACTACGTCTACCGGTTCACCTTTATCCACATGTTTAACTCCTTCAAAAACGTGAAGCAGATTTGTGAGGCAAAACTTGCCTTGGGTAAAGCCATGCGGACTTTGTTCCATTAAACCATGTCTTTCTATATGTTCTGTGATTTTGATGTTTAGAACACTTTCCACTATTTTTCCTGGCACTGAAATCAGGCTAACCGGACTGTAGTTTCCCGGATCGCCCCTGGAGCCCTTTTTAAATATATTTCCTGCAGCCCCTCTCCAAGATTCCCAAGTCTTTATATGGCAATTTTTTGAGGCTCAGTATCTACGAACAGTCTTACCTGCTATTTTTCGTTCCTGTAGCACCACAGATCAGTCCAGAATCCTGGGTTTTGCCTCCCTGCCAGCAGACAAAGTTTCACTGACACTGTACATAACTCAGTGTGCCACCTTCAGTCCCTCAGTACTGATCTGTACCCAAGCCAAAATGATAGCAACAACCATAAATTTCTAAACAAACTCCCTTCCAATGAGCTGGAAGAAAGTGAAGTTGCCCAAAAACATAAGATATGCCATACTGGGTCAGACTAAGGGTTCATCAAGCCCAGTTTCCTGTGTCCAACAGTGGCCAAGCAAGTCACAAGGCCTGGCAAATACACAAACATTAAATGAATAAATCCCACACTACTAATCCTTATTGATTAACAGCAGTTTGTGGACTTCTGCTCTAGGAACTTATCCAACCCTTTTTTAAACCCAGCTAACTGTCGTAACCACATCCTCTAGCAATGAAAAGCAGGTTTGCTTACCGTAAACGGTGTTTCCGTAGATAGCAGGATGAATTAGCCATGCTGTCATGGGAACTGTCAATCAGGCACGGGAGGCGGAGCTTCCAAAGTAGAATTCAGAGCTTTGCTCTTTGTGGCTGCGCGTGCGTTCCTGCGCAGAAAAAACAGAATTTCCTCAGTCTGTAATTAAGCAGTGTATGAATAAGGTCCGATAGGCCGACTATCCAGGGAGGTGGGTGGGTCAGCATGGCCAATTCATCCTGTTATCTACGGAAACAACGTTTATGGTAAGCAAACCTGCTTTTTCCTGTTAATAGCAGGGCAGAATTAGCCTTGCTGTCATGGGAGTCCAAAGCTCCCTATCACGCTGCATTGTTCATGCACTCTACATTATGCGTGATCCCGTTCTGGTGGATAGTCGATTATGGAATTACGCCAATGTAGAATGGCTCGTCCCAATTTGGCATCATCAGATGTTTGCTGATCTAAGCAATAGTGGGACGCAAATGTGTGCAGGGATGACCATTTAGCCGCTTTGCATATGTCTATGGGTTGCACGCCTCGTAAATGTTCTATTGATGCAGCAACTGCCCTTACTTGATGTGCGTTTGGATGGGAAGACAACATTAATTTCTGTTTCTGGTAGCAGAACTGGATGCATTGTGCAATCCAGCTGGAGATAGTCCGTTTAGCTACCGGAAGGGCTGGTGTGTTCGGGTTGAATGATACGAATAATTGTGAAGTTCGTGATTCTGACTGTGTTCTTTTCTTGTAGTAAGCCAACGCTCTTTTACAGTCCAACATGTGGAATAATTTTTCCCTGTCATTCTGATGAGGTTTGGGAAAAAATGTTGGTAATTCTATCGTTTGATTTAAATGGAACTGTGAAACCACTTTCGGGAGGAATGATGGATGAGTGCGAAGGACAGCTTTGTTATGGAAAAATTGTAGATATGGACTATAATGTACTAATGCTTGGAGTTCGCTGACTCTGCGTGCTGATGTAACCGCTATTAAGAAGACTACCTTCCATGTAAAATATTTTATGTGGGCTATGTCTATCGGTTCAAATGGCGACAGCATTAGTTGTTCCAAGACAAGGTTAAGATTCCACGGAACCGTAGGTTTGGAGATTGGTGCGAGGCTCTTGAGAAAACGAGATACCATTGGGTGGTTTGATATGGGTTGACCTCAATGAGGCCTATGTGAGAAGTATGCCTGAACAGAAAACCAACACAGAGAAGGAAATCCCCAGAAGCCTCTGCTTTTCTTTGGCCTGCCTGGGCTGAATGGACTCTGAGTGACTTTCTGAGCATGACTTACATAATGTCCCTGGATATCTGTAGAGGCAGGCAAGCTGGCACCAGACAGGTGATTTCTATTCATAGAGTCACAAAGAAGAAACCACAGGGGAGCTTCAGGCAATATTCTCAGGAGTTTGTAATCAACACAGCTACAGACGTGTTGATTATCTTGACCAATAAAGAGTTTAACAGAACAAAGAAAGCCATGGGAAATGGGCCACACCTCCTGGGAAGAAACTAATCAGGGATTGTTAGGGATGATCTAATCATGCATTTGACATCACAACTTATGTAAATGATTCTTTGGGCAGTCACGCAAGTCTAGAAGCTTCCACAATATTGTATGTTATCTATAAAAGAAGGGTCACTTCCTGTATATGACAAGATGCTGGTCAGTTTGTAAGACTAAGGGCACCCAGTAACCAGCATATCCCAAGAACACTTATATTGACTAATAAAAATACATTATACTTTTTACTGAGTCTAAGTGTTCTTGTGTCCTTGGCCATAAGCATAGAGTAAGCTTTACATTTTTGGCACTCTGAACAAGGGACTTGATAGCTGTGGCTATCTATGAAAAAAAATTTATTTTTTGTTTTTGCTTTATCTATTGTGGGGTCTTGCATCTGATTCTGCTGGCAGGCTCAGATCCAACACTAATACTCAGAGCAATCTTGTCCGAAGGCTGTTCCCAGATAAAGATTTCTGGATGTTTGATGTTTTTTTTTTCTCCCTAAAAAGTGATACCTAGAAGACAGAAGAGGGAGTGCCCCCTGATAGATGGGCACTCTGAACAGGCAGCTGATGGCTGCGGCCATCACTTGTGCAGTCTTACATCTGACTCTGCTGGACTGGGTCAGATCTAATGCTGCTACTCGGACTTTAATTGGCAGATTGTCCGAAGTTTTGTTTATTGTATAGTAATTCCTAGGAACAGAGGTTTCTGATTTCTAGATGACTGGTTATTGAAACAGTAGTACCTGGAAGAAAACAGTACCCGGAAGACAACAAAAGTATTACCCGGAAGATGTGAGTACCCCCCATGGGAAGACAGATCTGTAAGTAGTTAATCATGCCTATATAATTAATTTTCACATTTAATTTTCTAGGTAGGTAAGTAAAAGATTTCTTTTTTGGCCAATTGCAAATAACAGTGCACTATTTTTTTTTTTGATCTACTTTGGGGACGCCCATTGTTAGACCATTCTATTTAAGGAGTACTTATTAAGAGTGATTGTGAATTATTTGTCTGTATATTTGTTAATAAAATGTGTACTGGAAAAATAACAATAGTGTAAGTTGTAAGTCCTTGCCCGCTTGCGAGGCTGAAGGATTATTAGAGGGAAAGTGTTGGGAAAGTATAGTTTGCACTCTGGTTTTTTATTTATGTCTGATTGTTATGGCAGTTTCAGCACTTGAAAGAGCATTGGGAGCTGGAGGGTTAACTGGCTTGGCAGGTAAAGAGAAAGCGGGAGGATGTAAAGCTCCAGGTGATTCAGATGGGTAGTAGGACACAGTGGGGGAGAACTGGTTTACCTGACTGGCTTTTGTTTAAAAGGTATAAACAGACTATGGAGGAGTTAAAGTTGTGGACAGTAAGTGAATTTAATTTAGTAGATTCTTTTAGAAAGTTTGGTTTCGTCGGTTACCCTGCTTCTAACCCGCTTTCTACTCACTTTTCGGCCGCGTAAGTCCAACCCGCGATACACTATCCCCTTTAACCCATTCTTACCACCTCTTTAAATCACCGGTTAACCCCTTCCGCCCGCGGCATGTATATTAGATGTAAACGATCAAATTAGCTATTCCCTCCCATACAGTAATGCGCGCCCCAACTATCGCTTTTTTAACCTGCCGTTTTGCCGCACGTTTAACCTGCTAATTTAACGCCTACCCCTACCCCTGCGTTAGAGGCAGGGGTAAGGGTAGACGGCAAACTTTCCCCCAAAAGGAAACCTAAAAACCTAAAATCCCCTCCTCCCGAAGCGACTCGACATGTTACCAACTTACTTTTTGTTGCTTTCACCCCTTCCCTTCTCTGCCGTCCTGCGAAGGGGGCAGCCGGCGGAGAAAGCAGCTTGCAGCGGTCCCCCCCGCACAGGTCCCAGTTCTCCTGGCTCAGCCCTCATCTGCTTAAGGAAGATTGTGAAGTCAGGTAAGAACCCACTGTTCTGTGCCCTCTCCACTCACGGCGCGAGCGGAGCAAAGCGTACTTTCATTGGCTTGAGCGCCCGTCAATTTGGGCGCTCAAGCCAATGAAAGCACATGGACGGGCGTTGGCGTCACGCCCGCCCGTCCATGTGCTTTCATTGCCTTGAGCGCCCAAATTGACGGGCGCTCAAGCCAATGAAATTACGCTTCGCTTCGCTCGCGCCGTGACTGGAGATGGCACAGAACAGTGGGCTCTTACCTGACTTCACAATCTTCCTTAAGCAGATGAGGGCTGAGCCAGGAGAACCGGGACCTGCACAGCGAGGACCGCTGCAAGCCGCTTTCGCCACCGGCTGCCCCCTCCAGAGGACGGCAGAGAAGGGAAGGGGCTGAAAGCAACAAAAAGTAAGCTGGTAACATGTCGAGTCACTTCGGGAGGAGGGGATTTTAGGTTTTTAGGTTTTCATGGGTTAAAGTTGGGATCCACTTCCTGGTGCCTGTCATTTGAAATGACATTTGAAATGACAGGTACCAGCACACCCAGGATACTGTATAGGCGCTGTATTAAGCGCCTATACAGTAAAATGGGTTGCGCGGGCCTAACATGTCACAGACGCTTCTTGGACGCGGCTTGCATTTGTAAGCTATTTAAATACAGTATCGAGCGGTAGGTGAGCAGGACTGTGCGTGCGGCAAACGCGGGTGCGCCCAGCACTAACGCAGCTCTTCCTACCGCTCCTTACTGTATCGGCCTGAAAGAAACATAGAAACCAATACCTTCCTTTGTTGCAGAGGATCAGGTTCCAAGAACACAGGCCGCATGGTAGATCAGAAAAAGACCACAGCTATATCTGTGCCCTTTTGCCAAACTTTAGCGACCCAGCCCAGGACAAACCATATAAAAGGGATACTTCCCTGCTCCACTGGGCTTGCAATGCAGAACTGCCAGCAGGTTCCACTGTTGTCTCAAGGCGGGATGAGGGATCTGGACCACCAGATGTCCACCCCACAAACCTCCAGACCAAGCTATCAAAAGGGTCACCAATCCCCTGCTCGTCCACCTCAAACCAGGGGGGGTGGCCTCACAACCCCCTGGGAGGATCCAGAAATAGTGTCTTGTCTTTTTTTTTTTTTTTCAATTCTTTATTTATTGTTTCAAATAATTACAACAAATAAATTAACATAAGATTATCAGGATTAACTGTGTCAAATCGTACCAAGACAATTACATACACAGATACCTTCCTATCTTCAATTATATCATAAGGAAAAAGAAGTGAGCTTTCTTATAAAGTTGAACGAATATACAGGTAAAATAGTGTCTTTTAATCTTTTTTTTTCCTCTTTCTCCAGACTGCAGGTTTAATATCATCTACCAGAGACAGAGAAATACTGAGGGACTGCAGGTGGCACACTGGGTTATGTACGGTGTCAGTGAAACTTTGTCTCCATCTGCTGGCAGGGAGGCAAAACCCAGGAGTCTGGACTGATCTGGGTACATACAGGGAAGGTAACATCTTCTATGTTGGTTGTGAATTTTGATGAATGTGATTGCTGCACTATTATTGCACTCATCACCATTTCCAGCCTTCTGAGCAGTAAACTTAAAAAAAAAACCCAAAAAACCCCACAGGAACAGAAAGCAGCATCTTACCTTAGTGGTGATTTGCACGTTTTCTTTTTCATATATGTCTTGTAGCCTCTGAAACTGAATTTTATCTGCTAGAGGTTTAAATCGGAATTTGGAACATCGAGAAGTTAAGGGTTCAATTATTCTGAGAAAAAGATTAAAGGTGGGGAGAAAAACATGCTTTATCACCTTCAAGAAAATCCTACAAAGCTTGAACAACAACTAGATTTGTCTGAACATGATCGCTAGGAGTGAGAACCAGAGGAAAGAGCTACTTTAAAGAGTGTTTTGTTAGTCAAGAGCCTCCTGTTTCTGCACGGCTTTCAAGATTATCAGAAATTACAATCAAGAATACACAATCCATGACGAAACAAAAAGAAAAAAATTACATTTACTCAAACAGGATCTGATTTATCAAAGGTTTTCTCTATGAACTGATGGGAAAGAAAACCGGATAAACATGGCTCCCAGCATTTTACATGGTAAAGCACACACAGTTAATGTCTACAGTATACTTGTACCACTAATCCCACACATACCTGCTAACATAGTTACAAATCAGACAGAAGCGGGTACTTTTCGACTCCTTCTCCATAGTACGTCTCAGTGCTGCCTGAGCTGCCGAGGTCATGGAATCTGCTTCATCCAGAATCACAATCTTAAAAGGGGGACAAGGCTTTCCACTGAAATTCAAAGACAGAGCCAAGACGAACCACAGACATTTCATACTTTCCAAACGTTATCTGTTATTCGTACATCTTTGCCCTGAAGGCTCACTACCTAGTTTCAAAAAGCACAAGTAACTGAGGAAAACAGTGTTCTTCATCAACATGAAGAACGGAGATATTTTCCAAGATGATCTGCACCATGAAAAACAATGCTGGATTTGAGAGCAATCATTCCTTAGTATAACAGAGTATTCATTTCCCCATAAAACCCTCTCATACTAAAAAAAAAAAAAAAAGTCTCCATTTTAGCCAGTGTATTTCTTAACTTTTAAGCTGACAAAAACTTATTCTAGAATGTCTTTATGGATGCTTTCTCATTGTTGACTGGTTCCATTTTTACCAGCATATTTGAATACCTGCACAGAGACATAACACACAACACATTTTCATAACTAGACACTTGCTTACTCTGGGCGACTTCCTCCTACTGTCAACTGAGCAAAGTTCTTCACTTTTTCCCTGACCACTTGTATTCCACGTTCATCCGATGCATTTAACTCCAAAACTCTCTGCCGGAACAGATCAGGCCTGGGAAGCAATCATAGTGCCATTGGGTGTTACATGGTATGGCCAGCTTTTAGCTAACAAGTACCTATAAAAACGAACCATCTATTTGATTAGGTTAAAGAATGATATCATGGTCTAAATTATTCACTACTGTTCGAGAGACCTGGGTTTCAGTCCAGTTTCAGCATTTTATCCTTGGGCTGACCAGGAATGCTGCAGAGGCACTATTCACAGCACCCCCCTCTCCAGACTGAGAGTATCAATCATCACAAAATAGCCCCAAGGTTGCATAAATACTGCATCCCACACAGAAAACCGAAGCCTTAGTAACTTATTCTATCTTTGTCATCATGTGTGTCATACCATTAGAAAGCCAAAGCAAATGATGGGAGAATAGCCTATGAAAAATAAAATACTAGTGAACCTGTTAAATATGGATTTTCTCTATATATAATGTTCCAAAAAAAAAAAAAAAAAAAAGAGAGAGAGAGAGAAGACTAAATAAAGGATCCTAACACTATATTCAAAATGAAACAATTCCACTGAATTTTCTATGCTTTGCTCAGACATTTTAATGGCTAATGGCACAAAGAACTATTATTTTTCTATTGAAGGGCAATGCTTAAGATAAGCTATTGTTTTATTTTTTTCCCTTCGTCTCTCTTATTTCCAGACTTAGTTTTGCCAGAGATTTATCTCTAGCAATATTCACAGGATTGGAAACAATGAGTGTGTTTGTGCCTGCAGAGGTTTATCAGCACCAGGAATAAAGCCACAATATATTTTTCAGATGGTTTCTTACAGAGAGCATGTGATTATATACTATCTGCCTGTGAAAAGAATTTAAGAAACTGACAACTCCAGCTTTCTTGAAACTGCCGAAAGACTGGGTGCAATTTCTTTGCAACCACAGTATTCTCTCACCTGGTGCTGGGGAAGGAATAAAACCTTTTTTCAAAAAAGATTTCATCTTGCAAACACTGGTGGCAACTGGTTGTATTTTGCTTTTAGCTGATAGCATAGGAAGAGAATCAGTCCCTATGTCTGGAATGAAGGGGTGTCTGGTAGCGGATTCTGGCAGTAAACTCAAACATATACTTCACACAGAATTATGTAATGAACCTGAAATCAGAACTATACCACCCAAAAAAAAAAAAAATACCTGGAAATAATCCCTTCCCCCAAATAAAAAAGCCTCCACCATCTTTACACTATCAAAAAAATATTTTCCCAACAGCAGCTTATTGACCTAATAAAATTAAACAATTTTATCATTCTCCTTTCTAAAACAATCCAATAAGCAGATTTCTAAGATTAGAAACCACTGTGGAACCTGTAAGACCAGGCTCATATATTAATTTAGATTGACATCAAATACAAGGGGAAAGCACATGGGAGAATTGTGCTCAGCTGAGTCCAGCAGTGAAGCTTGCAGAATCTTCTCTACACAGACTTCAGATGCAAGAGCTCCATTATACAGAATTAAGCGCTAGCTTACCCAAAGAGCTCTCTCGATGCTGCCAAAATAGTCGATGTTTTACCAGTTCCAGGAGGACCATAAAACAAGAGATTGGGAAGCTGCAATAGGAGAAAGCATACATGTATGTACTAGTGCACCAATACAGTAAAATTACAAAATGAGATGTTTTGCTGTGCACTAAAGCTAAGGTTTCCTGAAGTTGTGGATTATTCGGAATTGCCAGCAGCAGGCAGCAGCAGCAACATAAGCTTAAACATCCCTACAACCACCACCACCACCAGCAGGGCTTTCAGCACTGCTAAATATTAATGGAAAAATTACTTTCCTGATAATTTTGTTTTCCTTAGTGTAGAAAGATGGACTCAAGACCAATGGGATGTACAAAGCTACTCCTGATTGGGGCGGAAGGCTGCTCGTGGTCCGGTCAACACCGCCCATGCAAAGGCTGCGTCCTCTTGGACCTGCACATCCAGGCGATAAAACCTGGAGGTGTGTAAGGAGGACCACATCGCCACTCGGCAGATACCAACAGGAGACAGCAATCTAACTTCCGCCCATGAGACTGCCTGAGCCCTAGTGGAATGCACTCATCTGAGAAGGTAATAGCTTTTCAGCCTCCACATAGGCTCCCATGACCACCTTCTTAAAGCTGGTTCACCCTGTTTGCTTCTGCCGTTAAGGACAAACAGGCGGTCCGTCTTTCGGACCAGTTCTGAGACTTCCAGATACCGCATTAAAAGTCTCTTGATGTCCAAATGACGGAGGAGATGATATTCCTCCACATCCATGAGTTTATCTACAGACGGCAACGAAATGCACTGATTCAAATGAAACTCCAAGACTACTTTGGGCAGGAAGGATGGGAAAGTACATAGCTGTAATGCCCCTGGAGTCATCCGGAGGAACAGCTCCCAGCACAATGCCTGCAGCTCCGAGATGCGATGTGCCAAGCATATAGCCACCAGGAGCACCGTCTTCAAGGTCAGTAAGCGCAAGGAAAGTCTCCGCAGCAGCCGAAAAGAAGGACCTGCCAAGAACTCCAGTTCTAAATTGAGATGCCACAAGGGGACCAGTATCCTTAAGGGAGGTCGAGGGTGTTTTACTCCCTTCAGAAAACGGGCCACGTCAGGGTGGGCCTAAAGGGAAGCCCCATTCACTTTACCCTTGGATCAGGAGAGAGCCGCTACTTGCACCTTCAAGGAGTTAAGAGCCAAACCTTTATTCAAACCGTCCTGCAAAAATTCCAGAGTAAGTGGGATTTTGACTGCCCGAGGGTTGACACAGCATTTCTCGCACCAGGCCTCAAATACCCTCCAGACCCACATGTATGCTAGGGACGTGGAGAACTTCAGAGCGCGGAGCAAGGTGACAATTACCGCCACAGAATACCCTTGCTTCATCAGGCGAGCCTTCTCAAGGGCCAGACCATAAGACACAAACAAGTCAGATCCTCGTGAAGGACTGGTCCCTGCTGTAACAGGTCCCTGAGCAGTGGGAGGCACAGGGAATTCCCCACCAGGAGTCTCCGCATGTCCGCATACCACGAACATCTGGGTCAATCTGGAGCTACCAGTAGGATTAGTCCCCTGTGGCGTTCGATTCTCTGAATGATCCTGCCAAGTAGGGGCCATGGAGGGAAGGTGTACAACAACTTGTCTTCCGGCCAGATCTGGACGAGAGTGTCGATTCCCAGGGACCACGGATCTCTTCTGCGACTAAAGAATCGAGAAACCTTCACATTGTGGGATGAGGCCAGCAGGTAGACTGATAGGAGGCCCCAAAGATCTACTATCAGTTGAAATGCTTTGGCTGACAATCCCCAATCTCCTGGATCCAGACTCTCCCTGCTTAGAAAGTCTGCTCTGACGTGGTCTTTTCTTGCAATGTGGAAGGCTGAGATGTACTTCCACCCACTCCATCAGGAGATCTATCTCCTGTGACACTCCCTGGCGGTTGATGTGGGCTACCATTGTCATGTTGTCCAACATCACGCGGACCGTCTGGCCCTGTTGTCTGTGGCTGAACTGTAAACGTGCCAATCTGGCTGCCCGGGCCTCCAGGCAATTGATGTTCCAGAGGACCTCTTCTTCTGTCCACCATCCCTGGGCTGTCAGCTCCTGACAATGAGCTCCCCAGCCCTGGAGACTCGCATCTGTCGTGAGAACCAGCCAGTCCGGGGAGGACAGGGACACACCCCTGTTCAGATGAGCTTCCTGTAACCACCACTGGAGGTGACAGCAGACTCCCATTGGTAGGTGGAGATGAACCGAATAGTCTTGAGATTGTGGGTTCTAATGTGACAGCAGAGAATGTTGAAGAGGACGCATGTGTGCCCTCGCCCACAGTACTACTTCCAGGGTTGCTGCCATCAACCTAAGAACTCTGAGATAGTTCCACACCATCGGGCATACCGTATTCATCAGGTGATATACCTGATACATCAACTTCTGTATCCATGTGGATGGAAGAAAGACTGCCCCGCTTGGTGTTAAACTGGACTCCCAAATACTCCAAGGACTGGGAAGGCTTGAGGCTGTTCTTGGTGATGTTTACTACCCAGTCAAGTTGCTGCAACAGAGAGATCACCTTGTTGGCTACCAGGAGGCTCTCTTTCATGGACTTGGCCCGGATCAGCCAATTGTCCATGTATGGGTGAACCAGGATCCCTTCTTTTCTTAATGCTGCCACCATGATCTTGGAGAAGGTTCTGGGGACAGTGGCTAAGCCAAAGGGTAACATCAAAAACTGATGTCGACCCAGTACCACAAAGCATAACAAGCGTTGGTATTTCTGCCAGATTGGAATATGTAGGTAGGCCTCGGATAGATCCAGGGAGGTTAGGAACTCTCCTTGTTGTATGGCCATTATCACAGAACATAAGCTTTCCATGCAAAAATGAGTTACTCGCAAGTGTAGCTGGCACTTGAGGTCCAGGGTGGGGCCGAAAGGAATCTTCCTTCTTGGGTATGACAAAATAAATGGAATAACGTCCCATATTTTCCTGGAGCATAGGTACTGGGACGACCACCCTCATCCTAAGGAGTTTTAGAAGTGTAATCTCCACTGCCTGCTTCTTGTGCTCGGAGTGTCAAGGAGACATCATGAATACGTTCTGAGGAGTGCTATGGAATTCCAGTGCATATCCTTCTCGAATGACTTCCAGTACCCATTTGTCCGAAGTAATCTTGATCCACCATTGGTAAAAAAAGAGAAAGGCGATCCCTTATCTCCTCGTCCCGAAGGTAGGTCAGTAAAATTTCATTGTGGATTTCAGGATGAGATTGAACCCAACAATGCCCGCACCTGGGCTGTCTGATATGAAAAGACTGGAACCTCCCAAGGGGTCAAGACCTCTGAAATGCAAAAATGCTTAGATTCCCTGAACAATCCCCTCATAGGCAAGGAGCATTGTAACTGCTCTCTCTTATCTTCTGGTAGCCGGGAACTGGAGATTTGCCCCATTTACTGGCCAGCTTTTCCAACTCGCTCTCGAATAGGAGTGATCCTTTAAAGGACATCTTTGTAAGATTAGCTTTGGAGGTTGTGTCAACTGACAAGTTCCGCGGCCATAGTTGTCATCTGGCCGCCACCACTGAGGCCACTCCTCTGGCCGACATACAAACTAAATCAGAGCCTGCGTCTGCTAAAAAGGCAGCAGCGAGCTCCATAACTGCTCTGGGATTCACACTGGAGTCATCAATCTCCTGAAAGAGTAGACACAAACGAGCCAGCAGAGCGCAACAAGAAGCGATCTGTAAGGTCGTTGCTACAGCGTCAAAGGCTTGTTTAAGTATAGACTCAATCTATCTATCATTCATATCTTCTAAGGCTACTCTTCCTTCCACTGGGACAGTTCATTTAGCGACAGCACAGAGCAGTGCATCCACTTTAAGAAAACGCAAACGTTCCCTTACTGCTGGGACCAGAGGGTCCAGAGCTTCCAATGAACAGCCTCCTTTAAAACTTGCTTCTGGGGGATCTCATTCCAGATCAATCAACTCCTAGATGGCATCCATCACTGGAAAGTAGCAGGAGGCCTTCCACAGGGAAATCAGAATGGGATTCTTCTTTGATTCCGTCATAGAGTCCGCCCCAGGGACTCCCAGCATCTTCAGAGTCTAGGAAACCAGGGCTGGCAATTTGTCTCTATGGAAAAACCATAAAATGGTCTGATATAGTTCCATCCCCAAGGGAATTTCCCCATCTTCCAAGGAATCCGAATCTTCCTCTTCATCTGTGCCGCCCGGGTCCCTGCCAGGGATACCCTTGGTAAGGTGAAGTATACCTCGGGGCATGCTGATAGGAACAGGAGAGGGAGGGGCCACCGGCTGTGGTTCCGTCTGAACTGGGGCGAGAGGCCGTAGTCTGTGCCTGCATGAAGGCTTGTAGTCCCTGGAAAAACTCCATCTAAGAGAAGGCTGCCGGGTCCATGCCTAATCCAGGAGGTACTGGGTTGGGACAAGCTGAATTTCCGTCTCCCACGGATGAACCCATCAAGGGGATACTAAGGTCCGGCATACTTCCAGTTAATTTCAGTGGTCAACTCATCATCCGAATGGGAGAAGCCTGGCTTAACAAAGTCCAGATCAATATCAAAAAATACACCTGTGCCGCGAACTGCTGTACTAAACAAAAACAATCAAGAGCTAAGCTCTGTCGCTGGACAATTAAATAAACTTTTTAGTGAATAGTGTGTGTTCTGGAATTATTTTAAATAAAGTAAATACCTACACTACCAATGGTAAAAAGTTTTTAATAATGTGTATAAATTTAAAAATGTTAAGTGGAGTCAGAGAAAGGTTTCATACATGGTGTAGGTGCCCTGCACCTCCGTAAGGTGAACTTATAATCATCAACCTTCCTCCTCCTCCTCAATAGCTTTTAACGATTATTTTTTAAGAGTTTTGTATGTGAACTTGTGTTGTCCCTAACAACACCTAAAGGACTCTTCCGTGGCAATATGATTTTTAAATGCGTGACCGCAAAAGTTTACTCCATAATACTCAATGAGAATGTCAATAAAGGGTATAAAAACAGACTTCCCCGATTTTGGTTGGTGTGTCCATCTTCTTATAAGTTATCCCAACATGTTTCAGACATAAATGCCTTTCCTCAGGGGGTTCGATGTTTACCGGGACCAACTTCACGGAGTCTGCAACCCTCTCCTCGACGGTTTCTCCTGAGCTCAAAATGTTGTGCCACAGGGCGATCTTCCTCTATCGATCGCCGGGAAGAATAACCTGTCAGGTGAGCTGACTCCTTATATATGTTACTACTGGAGCTAAAAGTGACCAATGAGAAGCTTCAACGTTGCAACGAGATTAATGACGTCACAATCGGACCTGCAAGAGAACTCGCTCTAAGTGCTGGTAATACGATACACGGACCTGAAAGAAGCACTCTGAGCTGTCAAAATTGTAAACGGCGGAAGCCCTCCTGCATTCTATAAGGGTGCAAACAATTTAATCGTTAGAGCGACAAGAGAGCGTGATGGCTGGCGTGTCAAAAAGCGTTATCGCTGTACTCCACTAATCCTTTACAGAAGAGTGTTAAAATTGAGCTCATCATTCATGCCTCGGGGTACGGAAGTTTTCAATGAAAATATCCAGAAGGCTTCTCGTGTGTTGAGTAACGATCGTATGTCCCCACCGCGTGGTGAGGGATTTATTCGCTCAATGATCGTCCATTTTAAGTCTGGAATTTTATGCCCAGAATCCACTATGTGTTGAACCATAGGTGCAGTAAGTTTCAATGTAGTAAACCGTGATTTATGTTCCCCAAGTCTTACTCGAATAGGTCTAGTAGTACGTCCAATGTATAACTTGGGACATGTGCAGATGATCGCGTACACAACATTATGGGACTGACAATCGGTGTTACTCTTTCTCCAAATCTTATATCCTAAGAGTGGAACTTCCCACAGAACACCTGTAATGGTCTGTGTACACCAAGAACAATGGCCACACATTTGATGACCCACTAAGGGGTCCTCCCTATCAAGACTTTCTATCTGGGCATGCACTGTCTGGTGTTTGACAGCTCAGAGTGCTTCTTTCAGGTCCGTGTATCGTATTACCAGCACTTAGAGCGAGTTCTCTTGCAGGTCCGATTGTGACGTCATTAATCTCGTTGCAACGTTGAAACTTCTCATTGGTCACTTTTAGCTCCAGTAGTAACATATATAAGGAGTCAGCTCACCTGACAGGTTATTCTTCCCGGCGATCGATAGAGGAAGATCGCCCTGTGGCACAACATTTTGAGCTCAGGAGAAACCGTCGAGGAGAGGGTTGCAGACTCCGTGAAGTTGGTCCCGGTAAACATCGAACCCCCTGAGGAAAGGCATTTATGTCTGAAACATGTTGGGATAACTTATAAGAAGATGGACACACCAACCAAAATCGGGGAAGTCTGTTTTTATACCCTTTATTGACATTCTCATTGAGTATTATGGAGTAAACTTTTGCGGTCACGCATTTAAAAATCATATTGCCACGGAAGAGTCCTTTAGGTGTTGTTAGGGACAACACAAGTTCACATACAAAACTCTTAAAAAATAATCGTTAAAAGCTATTGAGGAGGAGGAGGAAGGTTGATGATTATAAGTTCACCTTACGGAGGTGCAGGGCACCTACACCATGTATGAAACCTTTCTCTGACTCCACTTAACATTTTTAAATTTATACACATTATTAAAAACTTTTTACCATTGGTAGTGTAGGTATTTACTTTATTTAAAATAATTCCAGAACACACACTATTCACTAAAAAGTTTATTTAATTAACAAAGTCCAGGTCAGACTGAGAGGCTCTAATATGGCAAGTGTTTCAGAGAGCAAGGCAATTCGTTTTCTTGGGTCGCGGTGCCATTGGCGGCGGTAACTGTGCATCCTATTGGCTCACGCTTAAAAATGTATGCGCGTAGATTTTGAGCGCCTAGGTAGGATGCGGCGAGGCAAATGCACAGTCTGTGCACCCGACTTTTCCTGTGTTCTGCACTTAGTAAGTTGTGCGCGTATGTACTTGTGTGATGTTATGAGCACAGCACGTGTGCAGAGCCAATGCACTGCACATACACACGTTCTATGTAGGGCAATACAGCATGCTCAAAGATGCGTACAAGATGGCATTGCCACGGCTTACCACGCAGTGTGCTGACCAAGCCTAAAGTGGGGCCTAGCCTACTGGGGGGGCCACTCAACCCGCTGGAAAGCAGACTTCCCCTTACCCCAGTGGGATCGGGAACAACGTCAGTACGGCGTGCCAAGGAGACCGGAGGAAGTCTTACTGAAACCCCTCCAAACATCTCTGAATCAGGAGATAAATCTTTTTTTTTTTTTTAAACTTACCTGGGCTCAGCGCTTACCAGCTAATTACAGAGATGGTCTTCGGCTACGGGGGGAGGTGGGGGGGAGAAGAGGGCTTTGCCCATCATCACGCGCTTAGCTTCCTGCACCCGATGCCTTTTAGCTGCTTAAGCAGCAAAGTCCACGCTGGGAACTGGCTACCGGACCAAGGCATACCTCTGAGGGATCTCGGAAATCACCTCAGGAATTCTCAACTGGGGGAGGAACCTTTAGGTTTCACCGCTGGAGTGCGGGGCTCAACTTTCCTTCAATTTAGAAAGTAGAACTTCTCCTTCCAAAAGTACAACAATCCCTATAGGGAGAGGTATGTCCACCATCTGCTGGAGACGGAGAGTACTGGAAGGCTGAGGTCACTGCAGGGGTGACGTCAGCTTTGAAATCTGACTCAGTCTCCATCTGCTGGTAGGAGAGCATAATCCATTGGTCCTGAGTCCATCTGGCTACATGCCATTGAGCACAGAATACAATACAAAGCACTATGCACTATACATAAAGTAATACACAATGAAAAAGCAGAATGGTTGAACACAGCACTACGGGTACATGTCCCACATAGAAACCTGAGATCAGCTAACAAAGCACTACTAACCATCCCCTCTGTCAAAACAGCAAGACTAACACAAGTTAGAGAAAGAGCATTATCAATGGCAGGACCTATACTATGGAACACCATGTCACTTGAGATCAGATTACAAAGAGATCTCAAAACATTTAAAAAGAGTTTAAAAACCTGGCTTTTTAAACAAGCCTATCACAAAGCGATATGTGCGCTTTTATTATTTTATCACACTGTTAACATAGAAGAAATATTCAATTTATAAACTAAACCTGTAATCTAGAATGAAACCTGTATAAAAGGACATGATTTATCACTTTCACCAAATAATATTGATCACAAAATTATGTTACCGAATCTTTATGGCACCCATGTAGAATGTATATTCCAATACATTAACCAACCCTAATTTATGTGCCTTCCTGTAAACCGTTGTGATGGTATTTAACTTAACGACAGTATAAACAAGATTTTAAATAAATAAACAAACAAACAAATAAATAAATGCTAGGAAATATAAGATTTTAGAAAACCATGATTATCCCTTTAAATTTTAAATGACTACATACAGTAAGATTTTATTGTTGGTAGTTTATTGATAGTTGGTCAACTTGAAATGTGTTTAGTTCACAAGACTAAAACTATAATTAGGGCTTCTGATTTTAGGTGTTTATAAATGTAGATGTTTATTTTCTACCTAATTGGAGGTTCTTTGGGGGTACAAAAAAAAATTGGTGTTTTAGAAGCACAGGAGTCAAATACATATATTTGTTTAGCTGAGCTGTCGTTGTAGAAAAGGCACAAAAATAAAGCAGAGGATCCATGGTAGGCAGAGGAGGAGTGACAGAGCAGGGGAAGTAGTATTTTTCCAGTGTTTATCTAATAAACACCTTTTTTTTTTTTTTTTGCATTGGAGGTGTTTTATCAGTAAAAACCTAAAATGTTGCACACCCTTCAAAAAGAACAGTTTTAAGAAGTTTACTAGTTCTATAATGGTCCTTTGCTCCTAGATAGCCTCTGAATCACTGGTGGGGTCTATCGAGGAGCCAGAGGCCACTAGTTCAAAAACCTCCCTGATATGTTGTGTAATTTTAGGAGTTATTTGCTTCTTTTAAAGTAAAATAAATGTATTTTAGTACTTATCCACCCATCTTAGCATCTCTGCCGTTTTGGTTGACTTTGCTGAAATATGTCAGGGGGCTATCAGCTATCTAAAGCTCCTTGGCGTCACATCAATAGGAGTGGTTTCTATGGATGTTGTAACCATGAATGCTTCAAAAGGTTAGACTGGCATTGAGAGACTAGAGGCTGGAGTTAAAAGTCTGGCACAAAGGTTTGCTAGTGGTGAGAATAAAAATAGTTTAATAGTAAATGTAACCTTGATGAAGATCTTGGTTGTAAGACTGAATCATTGGTAATATTTTTTTGTTAACTTCTTATTAAATCCTTTGATTATAAGTGTGCACAATTGTTTTATCTGTATTTGCTGGTTTGGGATTTGTGGCATCTGACAGGTGTGTGTAAGAGTTGCTGAAACAGTGCCTGCTTACACTGGACCAATATTTTTTTTTATTCATTTCTTTATTTTTTTCAAAATAAAGACAAACTGCAGTGTACAAAAAGCATCAAGAAAATAAATCCATACAAAACTAATCTCTTACATCAGAGATCCAAAGCAAAAACAATAACTTCCCCTACCCAACCCCCTTTAACCCTCCCCACAGTAGTCAATAATCCATGAATAGATGGAAATACTTGATAATGATTGAGATCGAAAGAGATATAGCCTGACCTATAACAGATTTGAAATATAAAAACATTATCATAACTCAAAAGTTAGTTATATAATCACACATGGCCAGTGAGAGAGTGACCCAATAATCTTGCCAAATAGCTAAAAAAGCAGTAAGTGATGTTTTAGATTTATGTTTAGCAGATGTGTTCAAAATGCAGCAATTAATACAATCTGACCTTCTATTGGTGCATCTTGGGCGGCTGTGACAAAATCCATATTGCTAGAATAGATTGAATCACCAGTAGAAAAGCCTTTTGAAGACTAAGCCTTTGAAGACCAGTAGAAAAGCCTTAATCAGACTAAAAGAAATTGGGCTTTGCAACACCACACTAAAATGGTTTGAATCATACTTATCAGACCAATCCTACAAAGTCAGACTAAATGCATCTGAATCCAAACAAATTCCCCTCACACACGGTGTTCCTCAAGGCTCATCCCTCTCATCCACCCTCTTCAACATTTACTTCCTTCCCTTATGTGCTCTCCTATCCGAATTAAACCTAACCTTCTTCATATAAGCAGACGACGTTCAAATATTGCTCCCCATGAAAGCAAATATTAAAAACACCCTAAAAATTTGGGACTTCCCACCTCCAGAAAATAACATCTTCTCTCTCAAATGTCTCTCTACCTAAACCACAAGAAAACTGAAATATTAATCATAACCAACAAAGCCATCACAACACTCAGCCACAACCACACTACACACCTGATGAATGAGAAAATAGTTTCCACCGTCAAAGACCTTGGCGTCACCATAGATGATGAACTTAACATGAAAAAGCATATCAACTCAATAATTAAAGATGGATTCTACAAACTTCAGATTGTAAAAAAAGTTAAACCACTTCTCCTCACCCACGACTATTGTACAGTCCTCCAAGTACTCCTATTCTCCAAACTCGATTACTGTAATGCCCTCCTCCTGGGCCTCCCTTCCACCTCCCTCAAGCCGCTACAATTACTCCAGAACGCAGCAGCAAGATCGCTTACAAACACCAAAAGATCTGATCATATCACACCAATACTCAAAAATCTACACTGGCTACCCATCCACCACAGAATACAATATAAAGTCTTAACCCTAATCCACAAAGCTCTTCACAATGAGAAGTTCAACTGGCTTAACTCCACCCTATACTTTCACACTATTCAAAGAAAACTACGCTCCACCAACACTGGATTCATTACAATACCCTCACCAAAAACAGCACACCTGACCACAACAAGGGAACGATCCCTATCGATAGCAGGACCTTCACTCTGGAACAGCTTACCGCCTCAACTCAGCCTGGATTCCCATAACCCAATCCTTCAAAAAAAATATATCAAAACATGGCTCTTTAAAAAAGCATTTCCGATAGCGACCTAAGGCCCACCCCCACCAGCAGTAAGCCTCTCTATTCTATCCTGCATTGCACATCTAATTTCTTACATTTTAGGTCACTTGACAAATGCTACACCATTAAATTTAAAAGTGCTGTCAAATGTTACACTTTTAAATTACAGCTGACCATCCCATTGTACTCTGCGTTACTTTAGTATACCATTATATTCTATGATACCATATAAATGTCACATTGTTATACCACTGTTTGACCCCTCTCTTATTCCCTAAGTCCTCCTAATTTACAATACTACAAATAACGCCGTTCCTACGTCAAGAGACCTGAAGTCTCAACGTAATATGCCATTAACACCAAGTTAAAATGCCAGAAGCTAAAATATTAGAATGTAAAACATTACCAATGACACCAAGTCAGAATGTTAAAAGTTACTTTGTTAAATGTTACTAATGACACAGAATTTAAAAGTTAGTTAAATGTCTTTAAACGTTACTTATGTTAGTGAAACTGTTAGTAGAATGTTACCAATTACTCCATGTTAAAATGTTAAAAATGATACGAAGTTACAATGTAAAGTAAGTAACATAAATCTTACTGGAACTGTGTTACACTGTAAACCGTTGTAATATGCCAGATCGAACAACAGTATATAAAAACAAATAAATAAAAAAATAATTTTTTAGGATCCAGGAGGGCATCCAATGAGTCATCAAAAAGTCTGAAAAGATATACTTGAGGCGATTTAGTTATAGAGAGTTTCAGCATTGTTTCTAAATCCAACACAATATCATCCCAAAAACGAGAAATCCACATGCATTCCCATAAACTGTGGAAGTAAGTCCCTTTTTCAACCAGACATTTTAAACATTTATCTGTGTTACTCATTTTAGCTGCGAAAGACCATGCTCTAGATAAGTACATACAGCGAAGAACTTTGTATTCCACTTCACGTAGAATAACAGTTTCTATGGTAGCAAAACAATTTTGTAAGATTACCAAAACTTCTGATCCCTGGAGAGTAAAGCCTACATGCTTTTCCCATTTAGCTATGATATCAAGAATAACCCTATCATTTTTGATACTTCGGATAGCCTTAGTTAAAGGGGAACAAAACTAGGTTTCCCCGTTGTGACCTTAAAAATATCCTGAAGAGCTATGGATGCATAAAATCCTGCCGTGTTCTGACAAAGTTGATGAATATAGAGCCTCGCCATGTGACAGGGGCTGACCAATGGCACCGGTAGCCCCTGTGACATAGTAAGGGCAAAGGCTATCGGTGCCATTTTGATTACTGGCAGCCGATGGCCCGAGTGCAGGAGATCGCTCCCGGACCCCCAGGGGCTTTTGGCAAGTCTTGGGGGACCCTCCTGACCCACACAAGACTTGCCAGAAGTCCAGCGGGGGTCCGGGAGCGACCTCCTGCACTCGGACCGTCGGCTGCCAGTATTCAAAATGGCGCCGATAGCCTTTGCCCTTACTATGTCACAGGGGCTACCGGTGCCATTGGTCAGCCCCTGTCACATGGTAGGAGCATAAGGTGGCGCCGGACATCCAGTGCTCCTACCATGTGACAGGGTCCAGCCAATGGCACGGATACCCTGTCACATGGTAAGGGCAAAGGGCCATCGGCGCCATTTTGATTAGTGGCAGCCGACGGCCCGGGAGTGGGAGATCGCTCCAGGGACCCCCACTGGACCACCAGGTACCTGTAAAAAGTTTTTGGGGGGTTCGGGAGGGTGGGGGAAGCTAAGATATTAGTTTTAAAGGGTTGGGGTGGGTTTAGGGGTTATTTTTATGTGCCATTTTTCCCGCCCTCCCCCAAAACGATAAGAGAACCCCCACGATGAATATCGTGGGGTTTTCCTATCGTTTTGGGGGAGCCCCCGATTTCTGACGATTTTGAAAATATCGTCCGATATTTTCAATCGTCCGAAGCCCCATTCACATCCCTAATCCAGATCAAAGCATGGTCGGAGATTTCAATATCTCCTATTTCAGCTTGTTGGATTTTAGGGAAGAGAAAGTCGTAAATTAGAAAATAATCAATCCAGGACATCATGGAATGAGCCCTGGAAATATACATATAATCCTTTTCAGTAGGATGCCGTTTTCTCCAAATATCTACGACACTCAGTTCTTCACAAAGATATGTGATCCCTTTTGGTTCTCCCCCCACAGACCATGCTTAATCGAATTAGATCTATCATAAGTGGGGTCATGCACACAACTGAAATCTCCAAGCATAACTAAAGGACCCTTAATGGACTGTACTAACTGATGAATCAGCTCAACAAAAAAATCTATGGCTATATTCATTGGGTGCATAGACATTGCAGAAAGTGATTTCCTGACCATGTAACTTACCCACTTTGGTGAAAGTTTAAAGATTAATGAATCAAAAAAGCAACCCCCGCTTTCCTTCCCTGCACTGGGACATAAAACCATTGCCCAACCCAACCTCTCCTAAGTTTTTTTGCTCTCTTCTGCTGTTAGATGCATTTCCTGAATCCCAGCAACAGATGCATTAAACCTTTGTAAAGCAGACAATATTTGTTTTCTTTTAATGGGAGACCCTAATCCACCAACATTCCAAGAGATACACTGTATACTCCCCATCACGCAACAAAAAAGAGCAAAAGTAAAAAAGGGATTATCTATTGGGGCCGATAATCCTCTAGCTTAGATCATCTGTTTAATATCACTCATAATCAGCTCTGAAATAAGTGAATAAGAAAAATTACCTCTACAACTGGGTCACCAATCCAGAGATTATTTCAAATCTCCTCAAAACTTCTGATTTCCACCCCACCCCTAAAAACACTCAACCACCCACAAATTTCCAATAACCCCACCCCACCCCCCATATCACATATTCTGCTTATCGTACCACAAAGTCGGGGAAGAGATCGTTATAAAATGTGATCAGGCCACAATGTGTTAATAAAGTCCACTCTAGCGGTGTGGGGCTGGTTTTGTCGTAGCCTGGACTTCCCTGGTCGTTACACCCATTTTTTGCCCTTAGTAGGCAATAGGGATTTTTTGCCTGGCCTACAAAGTAGGGTATTTAGGACCTGGCGGGACAGGGGTCTGCGAGCGCTTGTTCATGTTGTGGACGAGTTCCATGTAGTACGTTCTTTTCAAAGTCTCCAAGATCAATATGATCTCCCTAACCAGCATTATTATGCCTATCTGCACGTATGGCACTATGTTCAGTCTCTGACCTTGCCCAACCCACACCATTATGCCTGGGAACTGCTTTCCAATTTTTTGGATGTTGACTACCCCACAAGTCATCGGGTGTCCTTTTGGTATAAGTTACTCATGAAGCATCGGCCTCTCCCAAAATGGGACATTCTAGTAGCGGGCTAGAACAGGGAATCGAGTATTAAATTGACCTCAGCTTATTATAAAGGTTGTTTTGGTCGTGTGCGCTCTTTGGGAGCCCACACTCCCCTTCAAGAGCTGCAATTTTGATTTTTACACCAGTCTTAGCCTCTGCACAAACACGCAACTATGTGAACCTAGGCAAGGGTTGTTGCCCCAAATGTGGGGATGTCAGTTTTGGACCTGTCCAGTTATATATATGCCTTTTGGCAATGGGTGCATACATATGTGCTCTCCTTAACCAATATTTCCTTCGCATTTACTGTGAATGCCCTGCTATGGGATGACACTAGGGGTATTGTTTTTTCTAATAAATATGAACAATGGTGTTGTAGATTATTAATCTTGTTAGCTAAGAAATGGATTCTACAGAAATAGATTCACTCAGACCCGCCTACACTCACACAATTCCACAACCTGATTCACCAGACTTGTGTACTTGATAAATATGTAGAAAAAATTGAATGGTATATATTTTCAGTCTCTCTGTCTCTGCTGGCTCACAGCCTTTTGCTCAATGATTTACCTACTGCATGATTGTGGCCCCTTGTATATATAGTAGACTATTTGTATTTTATCAGGATCACTTAGTTTGGGGTGAGAGGGGGGATAAACTCACACATCTTCAACCATATTGGTCTCTATGGCATGTTTCGCCCCGAGCAGTTGCAGAGTCTCCTCCGCTGGGCAATGGGAGAACATTATTTTCTATGTATCGATGGGAGAAGACAAGAGGCTGGAAACTACAGGCCGGTTAGCCTCACCTCGGTGGTGGGAAATATATTGGAGTCACTGTTGAAGGAAAGAATTGTGAACCATCTACAAGCAGCAGAATTAATGGACCAGAGGCAGCATGGTTTCACCAATGTAAGGTCCTTTCAGACAAATCTGATCGACTTTTTTGACTAAGGAATTGGATCAAGGAAGAGCACTCGATGTCATCTACTTGGATTTTAGCAAAGCTTTTGATACGGTCCCGTACAGGAGGCTGGTGAATAAAATGAGAACGTTAGGAGTGAGTGCCAAGGTCGTAGCCTGGATTGCAAACTGGTTGACAGACAGAAGACAATATGTGACGGTAAATGGACCTTACTCTGAAGAGAGAGCGGTGTTAAGTGGAGTGCCGCAAGGATCGGTGTTGGGACCGGTCCTGTTCAATATCTTTGTGAGCGACACTGCGGACGGGATAGAAGGTAAGCTTTGCCTTTTTGCGGATGACATTAAGATCTGCAACAGAGTGGACACGCCGGAAGGAGTGGAAAGAATGAGACGGGATTTAAGGAAGCTGAAAGAGTGGTCGAAGACATGGCAGCTGAGATTTAATGCCAAGAAGTGCAGAGTCATGCATATGGGGTGTGAAAATCCGAAAGAACAGTATTCGACGGGGGGGGGGGGAGGGCTGGTGTTCACAGAGCAGGAGAGAGACCTTGGGGTGATAGTGTCTAACGATCTGAAGTCGGCAAAACAATGTGACAAGGCGATAGCTAAAGCCAGAAGGATGCTGGGCTGCATAGAGAGAGGAATATCGAGCAAGAAAAGGGAGGTGATTATCCCCTTGTACAGGTCCTTGGTGAGGCCTCACCTGGAGTACTGTGCTCAGTTCTGGAGACCGTATCTCCGAAGGGACAGACACAGGATGGAGGCGGTCCAGAGAAGGGCGACCAAAAAGGTGGAGGGTCTTCAGCAAATGACATACGAGGAGAGATTGAAGAATCTAAATATGTACACCCTGGAGGAAAGGAGGCGCAGAGGTGATAGGATACAGACTTTCAGATACTTGAAAGGTTTAAATGATTTAAAGACAATGACAAACCTTTTCCATTGGAAAAAAAATCAGCAGAACCAGGGGTCACGATTTGAAACTCCAGGGAGGAAGACTCAGAACCAATGTCAGGAAGTATTTCTTCACGGAGAGGGTGGTGGATGCCTGGAATGCCCTTCCAGAGCAAGTGGTGAAGACCAAAACTGTGAAGGACTTCAAAGTTGCACGGGATAAATACTGTGGATCCATAAAGTCTAAAGGATGTGAATGAAGAGAAGAGGCATGGGGGTAGTTTGCAGGAATTACGGCTACTACCTAGAGATTAATACCCTTATTCAATAAACACACTCACTGTTAATGCAACTCTGGCACTGCTCTATGCGTCAACGGAAAGAGGAAATGTGGAAAAAAAGGATTTGCATTCACAAAAAAACCAGGGAGTAGCTTGCTTGTTGCGGCGGTTACTACCCCAAACCAAATAAGTCTGATACTTCACTTCAATGCATATCCAGCATAGCTCTCTGCTTCAACGGCAGGGGGTAAGACTGATACTGCACTTTCAGTACATATCCAGCATAGCTCTCTGCTTCAACGGCAGGGGGGGAGAGAAAAAGAGGATTTATATTCAGGCAACAACCAACAAGGAATGAATTACATAGTCTGGGCAAACAAATAATTATGGGAGTAGCTTGCTTGTTACGGCGGTTACTACCCTGAATCAATTAAGCTGTATACTTCACTGGGAATACATATCCAGCGCAACACACTGCTTCAACGGAAAGGGGAATAAAGAAAAGAGGAATTATATTCAGGCAACTAACAAGGACTGAATGGCACAGGCTGGGTAAACAAGCATGGGAGTAACTTGCTTATTGCAGCAGTTGCTACCCCTGACCAATTGAGCTGGATGTTTTGCTTGGATGCAGCTCCAGCACTGCTCTCTACATCGATGGCAGGGGTAGAGGGAAACTGGAACCAGGGGGTTGCTGATGGGGGGCCAAGAGTAACAGATAAGCATGAGGAAAAAATAAATAAAGTGGAAAGCTTGCTGGGCAGACTGGATGGGCCGTTTGGTCTTCTTCTGCCGTCAATTCTGTTTCTATGGATGACTAATATTCTTTACCTTTGTTGTATTTTGCTTTACAAGTTGTACAAAGTAAGCTTGTTCAGAACATAATGACAAAATGATTGATCTCTGGTTTTGTTCACTAAATGTTTCACTTTATTGAAATAAAGCAAACAAAAAAAACAAACAGTGCTTGGGAGGGGGTTAGAAA
Organism: Rhinatrema bivittatum; assembly: GCF_901001135.1. Classification (NCBI taxonomy): domain Eukaryota; kingdom Metazoa; phylum Chordata; class Amphibia; order Gymnophiona; family Rhinatrematidae; genus Rhinatrema; species Rhinatrema bivittatum. The sequence continues at coordinate 235,735,672 of NC_042623.1, forward strand.
CTAAAGAGAAAAAAAAAAAAAGCCCTTTAAAGCAGGGCTGCTCCAGCGGCGCCGCGCACCGGGCGTCGCACACATGCTTGGTGCGCCCCTTAGTGTGCCCTCATTCTACACGCCAGAATACTACACCTGAACTGCTAGCAAGTCCTACTCAGAACGTCAGGGAATCATTTAACACCACCCGCTGCTCCAGACTGGACTGTAGCTATGCCTACATAATTGTTTTCTTTTTTTTCTCTTTAATAATTTCTGCTACTACCTTCCTTTGCGTTGCACTACAATTACCTTGAGAACCATTGTAAAGCACTCCTTCCGAATCTTCTCCCCTAATCCTATCCCCCCCCCCCCCCCCCGTCCTCCTCCATCTAGTCCTATTTAATATACCGTACCCTTGTTTTTGTTTTGTGCACTACATTCAACATGCATGGTAACTCCATTCCCAAACTCAAACACAACTACAGGCCATTTGCAGACACACTCATTAAACCTCAACAGCTAAACAGACATCCCAATCATGCTCACACCTCACACAATTCTTAGGCCTCACGACTCTAGCTATCATGCTATTTAATGCGCAATCTATCACAAAAAAAACCAACATACTACATGATATGCTCACTGATGATAAACCAGACATCTGCGCTATAACAGAAACCTGGCTAAAGGATACAGACGCCATCTTACTTAATCAATTACCCAACTACAGATATGATATATACTCAATCCCAAGACCAAAAAAAAAAGGATGTGGATTACTTCTCGCTGCAAAAAAAGAACTGCAGTTAAGTTCATATCCTGTGCAAATCGCCCCAAAATTTGAGATCGGGTTATTTAAATCCCCCCACCTTCAAATTTGCCTAGCATATATACCCCCTGGCATCCTTGCAAAAAATCCATCTCCATTCATTGAATTTATCGCACAGAATATTGAAATCGACATACCTGCTATCATCCTGGGAGATTTCAACATGCATGTGAACACCCTCCCACTCTCCAATGCCTGTGAAACCTTTCTATCATCCCTTAAAGCTATGGGCTACACACAGATCATCACCAACCCTACCCATCAAAATGGTCACACACTCGACTTGATCTTCATTAATGACCCCATCGCCGCAAGTAACTCCACCAGTACAGCCATCCCATGGTCAGATCACCACCTCCTGCACACTATCCTCACCCTGCATCAAACTGCCTCACCTAAACTCCCGGAACCTAAAAGCATACAGATCCGTAAACCATGTTCCATTGACGAACTTACCAACGCACTCAATAAAGAAATGCATAACCTCAACCTCTCAGACACCAACACAGCAATCACATCATGGTACTCTCTCACCGGGAATATTGCCAATGACATTTGCCCTTTACGCACAAAAAGAATCAGCCAATGCAAAACATCCCACAAACCACGGTACACGCCCGAACTAAAAGCTTTGAAGTGCACCCTCAGAAAATTGAAGAAAGACTGGCGTAACAACCCTTCGCTCACTAAACGAAATTCTTACATAGCAACCCTACGTATCTACCGTGAGCAAACCTTAAACACAAAAAAAAACTACCATGCAAAAAAAATACATGACCTACAATTTAATGTAAATGCTCTCTTCACATATGTAGCACAAATGACTAAAACCAACACCACCCCCTCCTCTAGTAAAGATGACCATATCAAAAGTGAAAATTTCGCCAAATGTTTTCATGAGAAAATAGTTAAAATCATGGCACGTTTCCCTAACAATAACCCTCCAACCAGATCTATCCCTCACGTCCCTCTTGTTATCTTCAACTCTTTCGAACCCACCACCTCTTTAGAGATTCAAAATACTATCAGAAAAATGAAACCTGCCACATATCCCAGTGACACGATACCCACTAAACATCTTCTTTCTATCCCAGAAATTATAGCACCTCCAATTGCTGAAATAATCAATTGCTCACTAGCTTCTGGAGAAATCCCTAATACCCTTAAACAAGCTATCATCAAACCTATACTAAAAATGCCCAAAGCTAATACCTCCGACTTCACGAACTACCGACCCATTTCCAACCTTCCTTTCCTAGCAAAAATTCTCGAAAAAATTGTAAACATACAGCTCACAGATCACCTAGAAAAACATGAACTTCTTTCACCCTCACAATTTGGATTTCGTAAATTTATGAGCACCGAAACCTTGCTCATCTCTCTCTCCAACGTCAGACTCACTGGGTTTGATAAGGGACAATCCTACCTACTAGCCATGCTCGACATATCTGCCCTTTCATCAACCCTCTTTAATATATACATCCTGCCACTTTGTCACCTTCTATCGGAACTTGGCCTACTGTACTTCATCTATGCGGATGATGTACAAATCATTATCCCCATCACTGACTCCCTCAATGACGCCCTCAAGACATGGGAATCCGCCCTCACAACTATTAGCAACCTCCTTACAAATATCAACCTGGCCATCAACCCTGATAAAACTGAGCTTATGATCTTTACCCCCCAGAACTGCAAAACTAAGATTGATGCCACTAACACACTACTCACATCTTTTGCCTTCACACATAACGTGAAAAACCTTGGAGTCACATTAGACAACCATCTTAATTTTAAAAAACACATCAACAATACTATAAAAGATGGTTACTTCAAATTGCACACCCTAAAAAAAACTAAGACCATTATTATATCGTCATGATTTTCGCACTGTACTGCAATCCCTTTTATTTTCAAAAGTCGATTACTGTAATGCCCTCCTCCTGGGCCTCCCCAAAACTACCATACTGCCCTTGCAAATGCTGCAAAATGCAGCAGCGCGCATACTTACTAACACTAGAAAATCGGAACACATTACCCCCATACTCAGAGATCTGCATTGGCTCCCCATTGCACAGAGAATCATGTACAAAACCTTATCATTAATACACAAAACCCTACACAATGAAAATATGACATGGCTCAATAATGATCTTCGCTTCCACAAGCATTCCAGACCCCCCAGAACGCAACATACTGCCACCCTACACATTCCCCCTCACAAAGCCATCATTCATGAGTCAACTAGAAAGCGTACGATAAACATAGTTGGCCCGATTTGTTGGAACAACATGACACCTGAGTTATGTCAAGAAATATGCCCTATAAAATTTAAGCAAAAACTCAAAACATGGCTATTCCTTCAAGCTTATACATAATTTACACATTTTCCTCTTACCTGCTTGCCCGCAATTGTTTCTCTATGGAATATTCATAAGATCCCCTTTGTTCTAGAAACTTTCTTACATTTATTTAATCAAGTTCCACTATATGGCATTTTGCCTTGTAACCTTCTTCGCTTAAGGTATTTTACAATTATCTTTCTTTGTCCCACTTTCTAGCATTATTCTTTGTATCTCTTTTCACTTATTGTATCTTTTTGCACCTTTTTTCCACACCCCTCTTTACTTAGTTTATTCATTAATTGTAGTGCACTGGTGCTAACCTCCTGTTATTTAGTACTGCTGCAACTTTTTGTTGAATGTAAACCGATGTGGTTACTAAACAAATGTTGGTATATAAAAACTGCAAATAAATAAAAAAATAAACATGTGATCAGGTACCACCCCTCCTAAAGTAGATAAAGTCAAATACAAAAATATCCTCACCTTCTATGCCTGAAAACTAAGCAAAAGGACATTTCTTTAAAATGACAAAAACAATGATCACAAGAAAGTGAAGCTGCAATGAGACCATCAGCACTAACTCGATGGCACAACTTGCTAGCAGAAAAATATGAAGCATTACACCACCCATAAACTAGGCATAGATTTTAAAAATCACTAAGCCTTGGCGTTCCTTTGAGTTGAGTGGTGCATGAATAAATTAAGCGAACCTGTAGAACTCGAGAAAGTTGTAGCTGCAGTCCCTCACCACTAATGGAGAAATTACTTACCTGATAATTTCATTTTCCTTAGTGTAGACAGATGGACTCAGGACCAATGGGTATAGTGTACTCCTGATAGCAGTTGGGAGACAGAGTCAGATTTCAATCTGACGTCAGCCTACATATACCCGTGCAGTATTCTCTTTGAAAAGCAATTGTGGATATATGTGTGTTTTAATAACTTGATTAATTTGGCTAACTTGATTAACTTGTATCTTTAATCCTTGTATATTTAAACCTCTGTACCCCTTCCCGCCCTACTCACCCTGCCCCTCAAATACCCTTTTGCTAACCCTATTAACCCCTTTTCCCTTCTATACCGCCCTTAAATCATCCTAACCCCCTTCTTATTTCATATTTAAGTGAATACTTTAAGTAAATGTCTCTCATTACCTCCTTAGCTCTACAATTTTGATTATGACTGTACTTATCAACTGTATATAGTTGCAGCTATTTGTGTTCTTTCACTCCTTTCTGTCCAGCCTTTGCCCTTCCCTTAGCCTCCCCTCTCCCACTCCCCTCCCCTCCACTATTGCTCTACTACGCTATTGTTTTACCTATTTATCAGTTTTACTGTGTTATTGTTATATTGTAACTTTCCTCCTTTGAGTTTTTTGTAAACCGGCATGATGTGTTTCACGAATGTCGGTAAATAAAAGTTAATAAATAAATAAATAAATAAATAAATAAATAAACTTGGATTGGCTAAACTGATTTCCAATTGGAGACCGCCAGTGCACTCAATCGAAAAACGCAGACACCCAGCAACTATGGGTGTCCTGAACTAGGGGTAAAACCTGGCTTACCCGTCCTTGTCTTGTTCTCGGGGATTGTCACCCGAGGTTTCTGGATTTTGGAGCAGTCGTGGGCAGGATGCTGAGTTCATCTGTCTACACTAAGGAAAACAAAATTACCAGGTAAGTAATTTCTCCATTTCCTAGCGTGTAGCAGATGGACTCAGAACCAATGGGATGTACAAAAGCTACACCCGAACAGGGTGGGAGGTTGCCCGTGGCCCACTTTGTACTGCCCTTGCAAATGATGTGTCCTCCTGGGCCTGGACATCCAGGCCGTAGAACCTCGAAAAGGTGTGAATGGTGGACCACGTCGCCGCCCGACAGATCTTGGCGGGTGACAGCATCTTGGTTTCTGGCCAGGACACTGCCTGGGCCATTGTGGAATGGGCCTTGACTTGTAGAGGCGGAGGCTTCCCTGCCTCTACATAGGCCGCCTTGATTACTACTTTGATCCAGCGGGCTATGGTTGCCCGCGAGGCCGCTTCCCCTTGTTTCTTCCCGCTGTGAAGGACAAATAGGTGGTCCGTCTTTCATACAGATTCTGATCTTTCCAGGTATCGGACTAGGAGTCTGCCGACATTAAGATGGTGAAGAAGGCGTGAGTCTTCAGAGTCCTTATGTTCATCTGGAGATGGCAGCGAGATGGTTTGGTTTAGCTGGAAATGAGAAACCACCTTCGGGAGGAAGGAGGGGACAGTGCAAAGCTATATGGCTCCCGGTGTGAATCTGAGGAACAGTTCCCGATAGGATAGTGCTTGAAGCTCAGAGATACGACAGATGAACATATTGCCACTAGGAATGCAGTCTTCAAGGTCAGGAGCCGTAGTGACAGACCGCGTGTAGGTCTGAAGGAAGTTCCTGCTAGGAAGTCTAGTACTAGATTGAGATTCCATAGGGGCACTGGCCACTTTAATGGTAGTCGGATTTACTTGACCCCTCTCAGGAAGCGGGAAACGTCAGGATGTGATGATAGAATAATGCCGTCCACTTTGGTTCTGAAGCAGGCCAGCATAGCCACCTGAACCTTGAGGGAGTTGAGAGACAACCCCTTCTTCAAGCCATCCTGCAGAAATTCCAGGATCATGGGGATTTTGACTGTTCACGGAAGGATATTGCAGTCCTCACACCAGGCTTCGAATATTCTCCATATTTCTATGTAAGTTAGAGAAGTGGAGAACTTGCATGATCGAAGCAAGGTGTCAATCACTGCCTTAGAATATCCGCTCTTCTTCAGGCAACTCCTCTCAATGGCCAGACCGTAAGAGAATTGAATTGGGTCTTCATGGAGGATCGGTCCTTGCCGGAGGTCTCTGTGTGGAGGTAGGCACAGAGGGTTCCCTGCAAGAAGTCTTCACATGTCTGCATACCATGGCCTTCTTGGCCAGTCCGGGGTCACTAGAAGTACTAGCCCCCTGTGGTGTTCTATCTTGCAGATGATCCCGCCCAGTAGTGGCCACGGGGGAACGGCGTACAGCAAGTCTTACTGTGGCCAGGTCTGGATGAGGGCTTCAATTCGTCTGCGGCTGAAGAACTTGGGAACTTGGCCGTTTGACCGGGTTGCCAGAAGATCCATGGCTGGGGTTCCCCAGCGATTTACTATCAACTGGAAGGCTGTGGTCAACAGCGTCCATTCCCCTGGGTCTTGACTCTCTCTGCTGAAGTAGTCCGCAGTGACGGTGACTTTTCCCGCGATGTGGGCGGCTGAGATCCCTTGCAGGTTTGCTTCCGCTCATGCCATTAGGGAGTCTATTTTCAGGGACATCTGTCGGCTTCTGGTTCCTCCCTGGCGGTTGATGTAGGCAACTGCTATGGCTTTATCAGACATGACTGACAGATTCGCCCCGGAGTCTGTGACTGAATTGTAGGCAAGCTAGTCTGACTGCTCGGGCTTCCAGTCAGTTTATGTTCCATCCCGACTCTTCCTTGTCCCATTGCCCCTGGGCCGTCAGTTCCTGGCAGTGGGCTCCCCACACTCGCAGGCTCACATCCGAGGTGAGCAAGATCCAGGTTGGTGGGGATAGTCTTACTCCCTTGCTCAGATGGTCTTCCTGTAGCCACCATTGCCGGCAGCCGGAGGCGAATGGAGTAGTTCTGGGACATTGGGTTCCATCGTGACAGTAGGGAACGTTGTAGTGGGCGCATGTGGGCCCTTTCCCATGGGACGACTTCTAGGGTTGATGTCATGAGACCGAGAACTTGGATGTAGTCCCATACCTTGGGGCGAGCATAGACCACAGTTTTCGTAATTGGTCCATCAATTTCCTTCTCCTTGTAGGGGGAAGAACAACCCTGTCTTGTTTGGTGTCAAACCGAACTCCCAGGTACTCTAGCAATTGGGAGGGCTGCAGGCAGCTCTTGGTTGTGTTGACAATCCACCCGAGATTCTGCAATAGATTCTTGACTCTGGTGGTCACCTGGTGACTTTCCTCTGGAGATTTTGCCCGGATCACCAGTCGTCCAGATACGGATGTATGAGGATTCCTTCTTTCCTTAGCGTCGGCGCCACTACCACCATGATTTTGGTGAACGTCCGAGGAGCAGTAGCTAGTCCGAAGGGAAGTGCCCGGAACTGGTAACGATGGTCCAGTATTGGGAAGCACAGGAAGCACTGATGGTCGTGGTGGACCGGGATGTGGAGATAGGCTTCGGATAGATCCAGTGAAGTCAGGAATTCTCCCGGATGTACCGCCCTTATAACTGAGCGTAGGGTTTCCATGCGGAAGTGCAGTACCCTCAGGTAGCAATTGACGGTCTTGAGATCCAGGATGGGCCGGAACATTCCCTCCTTCTTGGGGATGATAAAATAGATGGAATAGTGACCAGTATTTTCTTGGTGCATGGGCACAGAGGTTATCGCCTTTAGGCTGAGTAGTTTTGTCAGTGTGGTTTCCACTGCTGTCCTCTTGGAGAGGGCGTGGCTCGGTGATCTCACAAATTTGTCTGGAGGGATGCTGTGGAAGTACAGATAGTATCCCTCTCGAATGATGGTTAGAACCCACTTGACCGACATTATCTCGACCCATCTTTGGTAGAAGAGAGTAAGTCTGCCCCTATGGGTTCTTCCTATGGATGGGTCTGTTGATTCTCATTGTGGGGTGCGGCCAGGGCCTGCACCTGAGCCGGCTCCCCTCTTGTTGTGTCTGTTCCGAAAGGACTGGGCCCTGCCTGCGGGGCGAGGTGCTTGGTATGTGTTTTTATACGGTCTAAAACGCTGGGCTCCTCTGCCCTTGGTTCTTCGGGGAGAGGATTGCTGGGATCTTTTGTTTCTGTCCTCCGGTAACCGGGGTACTGGGGATTCGCCCCATTTATTGGCTAACTTCTCCAGTTCGCTTCTGAACAGGAGGGATCCTTTAAAAGGCATTCTTGTGAGCGTCGTTTTGGAGGTCGCGTCGGCTGACCAATTTCAGAGCCATAGTAGCCTTCTGGCTGCCACTATGGATGAGGCTCCCCTGGCTAAGGTGCGCACTAGATTAGAGGTCTCATCCGTGAGGAAAGATATTGCCGGTTCTAATGTTTCGGCGGAAGTGGTTGCGTCCCTGGAGAGGAGCAAGGAGGCACGTGTCACAATGGCGCAGCAGGAAGCGATCTGGCAGGATCATTGCTGCGACATCAAATGACTGAGGATAGATTCCTGACGTCTGTCCTGGGCATCCTTGAGTGCAGCTCCTCCTTCGACTGGGATGGTAGTGCGCTTAGAGATAGCACAGACCATGCATCCACTTTTGGGTACCCTAGGAGTTCTTTGGCCGTGGGTACCAGGGGGTATAGGGCTTCTATGACCCGTCCTCCTTTGAAGCTGGCCTCCAGGGCATTCCATTCCAGGTCAATCAGTTGTTGTACGGCCTGCAGCATTGGAAAATAGCATGAGGCCTGATGGAGACCGACCAAAACTGGGTTCATCTTTGGCTCCGCCGTGGTACTTGTGCCAGGAATGGCCAGCGTCTTCAGGCTCAGAGACACGAGAGCTAGTAACTCGTCTTTGGAGAAGAATCGCATCATGGTTCGGGTATGATTCCATCCCTGGAGGGATTTCCCCTTCCTCCAGGGAGTCAGGCTCTTCCCCCCAAGGTGTCTGTGTCCCCTAGGGGGAGGCTTTTACCCGGCTGAGGCACTTCTCGGGGGGGGCCGATAGGGGCTTGGAAGGTCTTGCCCGTCTGGTGGAGACTGTGGCTGTGTCGCAGGTGGTACCGATTGCGCCTGGACAAAGCTTTGCGCCCTTTGAAGAATTCCTCCCAGGAAAAGGTCCCTGGGTCCATATTGAATCCAGTGGGGTTCCCTGAGGTGCCTATCTGAGGAGGGTCCGAGCCAGAGATACAGAGGTCCGGGATACTATCATTGGTGGAGCCAGATTTCTCTACTGGCTGAGGGTGGGGGCCTTGCTTCAGTTCCCCCAGAGTCTCTTCGCACTGCAGGCATAGGGCAGAGGCCACTTCGGGTTGTGTAGCTCTCAGATGGCAGGCTGGGCAGAGGGCTTGTCCCTTGGCTTTCTTGGCCAGCGATGCCATGATTTGTGCGCATGGAGTGGCTCAAAACATGTCTGTGCGCGTACGTGTGCGCGCCGGGAGACTTAGTTGTGCGCTCCGGGTGCGCCGACGATGTGTGTGCAGGATGCCAGAAGATGTGCATGCAGGCCACTATTTGTGCATTTAGCAGGAATGTGCGCCCAGCACTGTTGTGCATGCTGCTGTGCACCCTACAAATTGTGCACGTTGCTGTGCGCATGGCACAGATGCGCGCGCAGCTGTGCGCACAAGTCGTTTGTGCGCCAGGCTCACCACTCTGCGCACGGCTCAGTTGAGTGGGCAATAATGCGATCAAGGGGGGGGGAATGGTGCCAACGACCACCTGGGCAAGATGGTGACCCCCCCCCCCCCCCGAAGGTCTCCATGTGTGAGGACCCTCGCACCAGATCGGGGTCTAGCCCAGACGGGGCTGCTCTACCCGATTTAACAGACACCGGAAGGACGATCTGTGCGGCTAACCGAGCCTCAGAGACCAGAGACTTAAAGAAAATTTTCTACCTTACCTTGTCTTGGCGCTTCCCGGTTTCGTGCCGGGCAGTCTCCGGCTGCGGGGGGAGAGGGAAAATACCTTCACCGTTGCGCTCGGTATCGCACCCGCTGCCTTTCAGCCACTCAGGGGCTAAGTCCACACCGGGAACCGGCTACTGGATTGAGGCTTACTTCTGAGGGATCACGGAAATCACCTCAGGAATTCTCGACTGGGGGAGGGAGTCTTAGGTATCACCGCAGGAGAAGCGGGGCTCATCTTATAGAGGTAAGATTTTCTTTCTTCTTTGGTTTGTATTTTCTAAACTTGTGCAAGTGTGTGTAGTGTCCCTAACTGCTTAGGAGACGGAAAAATACTGAAGAGCTAAGCTTCCTGCATGGGTATATGTAGGCTGACATCAGATTGAAATCTGACTCCATCTCTATCAGGAGTACACTATACCCATTGGTCCTGAGTCCATCTGCTACACGCTAGGAAATGCAGCATACTTCATGCTGATTACTTATGGCGCAGTTCTCAAAATGTTTGCGCAGTTTCACAGTGTTCCACTGCCAGTATTTGATCAGGATGGCTACATTACTTCTTTTCTATCCAGAATCGCCCGTGCCTGGTCTGGAGAGTCACAGGTGAAAACCTTCCCGTCTTTTCAGATTCTGAGTCTTGCAGGATAGAGCATAGCAAATCGTACACCTTTGTTGACTAAATCACTGCATATTGACAAGAAGGCGTGTCTTTGAGCAGGTACCGAAGCCAAAAACTCTTGGAAAATTAATATTTTGTGAGCCTCATACTTTACATTTTCACTGCGTTTATATGCAGGTAAGTACCATAGACTTTTGCACATAATTTAAAAATTTCGCAATTATCAAGAGGGGCTGGTCCTCGGGTTTCTTTTTAAGCCCAAGTCTATGCACCCTCTCAATGATCAATTTACCGTCCAGGTCAGGCAGATTTAATTCTCTTGGTATCCATTTTTCAAGCACACGAATCAATATTCCATCGGGAATATGTTCTGGGAAACCCAGGAATCTAAGATTATAGTGTCGTTATCTGTTCTCTAGATCGTCGCCTTCACTTTAGCAACCCTAAGCAGTTTTTCTAGCTGAACTAACCACGATGTAAGCGTTAAGGTATCATCCTCCACCACACAAATGTGGTCCTCTGCGACCTCCAAACGCCTGCCAATATCTTGAATGGAGTCTTCTAGTTTAACAAAGTGGTTGGAGATACCTTCAAACTTATGGTCGAGAGCAGGCACAACATCCGTTGTAAGCCAGGTAATTGTCAGCTCTTCGGGGGGGAGCATCCACAAGGGATTCTCGGTCGGCCATCTTGGAATCAGGCGTTTTACCCTTTTCCTTCTCTTTATTTATCGAGTTTTATATACCATCATTCGGTTTCGCCATCACAACGGTTTACAAGTTTCGATGGCTAAGATGTTAAGAGGTTACAAGTGAACTTCCTTGTCATACCATCTGATCAAATTTCTTCACAGCAAAACTCTCTAAAACTTGTCTGCAACTCCTGAGAATTCAGCAGAATAGGCCAGAAGCGGGACCAAATGGCAGTAAAATGGTTAAATTCACTTATTCAGAGGGGTGGCACCCGGAGCTCTAGTGAATGCATCCCACTAGGCTCAACGCACCACATATTCTCTTCTGGACCAATATTTTTAATACACCTTGCAAAGTGGTTTGGATATGGGAGGTTTTAATGTTTTTATTGGAGAAATTACTTACCTGATAATTTCGTTTACCTTAGTGTAGGCAGATGGACTCAGGACCAATGGGTATAGTGTACTCCTGATAGCAGGTGGAGACGGATCAGATTTCAATGTGACGTCAGCCCTAGTACATATACCTCTGTAGGAAGTGCAGCTCTTCAGTATTCTCCTCGAAAAGCCCTGTGGATAAGTATGACTGAATAATTTGAATAACTTGATTAACTTATAACTTGAATAACTTGATTAACTTTATAACATGGTAAACTTGATTAATTTGAACTGGTTCAACTGGCTATAGCTGAAGACCGCCAGTGCCCTCAACCGAGAAATGTCGACACCCGGTAGGATGTGTGTCCTAGATGAAGGAAAGCATGGTTTACCCTTGAATCACTCGCTCCCGGGGATGTCCCCCGAGAATTCCATGAGTAACGGCAGCCGTGGGTGGGATGCTGAGTCCATCTGTCTACACTAAGGAAAACGAAATTATCAGGTAAGTAATTTCTCCATTTCCTAGCGTATAGCAGATGGACTCAGGACCAATGGGATGTATAAAAGCTACTTCTGAACCAGGTGGGAGGCTGCCCGTGACCCACTTAGTACTGCCCTTGCAAATGCTGTGTCCTCCCGAGCCTGAACATCCAGGCGGTAAAACCAGGAGAAGTGTGGATGGAAGACCATGTCGCCACTCTGCAGATCTTGGCGGGTGACAGCATCTTGGTTTCCGCCCAGGACACTGCCTGGGCTCTAGTAGAATGGGCCTTGACTTGTAAAGGCAGTGGCTTGCCCGCTTCCACGTAGGCCGTCTTGATGACATCTTTGATCCAGCGGGCTATGGTTGCTCGCGAGGCCGCTTCCCCCTGCTTCTTCCCACTGTGAAGGACGAATAGATGGTCCGTCTTTCGTACAGATTCCGACCTTTCCAGGTATCGAACTAGGAGTCTGCAAACGTTGAGATGGCGTAGACTCTGAGCTTCTTCCGAATTCTTATGCTCATCTGGCGATGGTAGCGAGATGGTTTGGTTGAGATGGAAGTGAGACACCACTTTGGGGAGGAACGATGGAACTGTGCGTAACTGGATGGTTCCTGTGGTGAGTCTGAGGAATGGCTCTCGACAGGACAGTGCTTGTAGCTTGGATATACGACGGGCTGAACAGACTGCCAGCAGGAAGGCTGTCTTCAATGTTAATAGTCAGAGACAGGCCGCGGAGAGGTCTGAAGGAGGTTCCTGCTAGGAAATCTAGGACCAGGTTAAGATTCCAAAGAGGCACCGGCCACTTTAGAGGTGGTCGGATGTGCTTGACTCCTTTCAGGAAGTGGGAGACATCCGGGTGAGAGGCTATGCTGCCGCTCTCGCTCTTGGTTCCATAGCATGACAAGGCAGCCACCTGTACCTTGATGGAGTTGAGGGACAATCCCTTCTGTAGCCCGTTCTGTAGGAATTCCAAAATCGCAGGAATTTTGACTAAGCGTAGCCCTTCCTCTCCCCCACCCCGTCATCCCTCCCATTGTTATCTTTGCAATGATCAGCAAATGTTTAATTATCTGTATTCTGTTTGAATCTTGTAAACCATTGTGATGGCTGCACCGAATGACATATATACTGATATATATATATATATACTGATATATATATACATATATACTGATTAACCCCTGCAGCCTGTTGAACTACCTCCCATTGTAAAAATGTTAATTTAATGTAAATATCTCTATCTAATGTTATCCTCTCCCTTTCTTCTCTACTCCCAGTTCTAGTACCTTGTTATTTGTAACTGCTTCCTCCTCACTAATAGGTTACTCATTTGTTCTTTGTACACCCCTGTTCTATGTAAACCGGCATGATGTGATTGTATCATGAATGCCGGTATATAAAAATTTTAAATAAATAAATAAATAAAATATAAAACTCAACAAATAAATAAATATGTCGTCGTGGTCCTCGCACCAGGATTCGAATACTCTCCAAATCCTTATGTATGTTAGGGATGTGGAGAATTACTGCCCCCGAGTATCCTCTCCTCCTTAGGCCAGCCCTCTCAATGGCCAGACCGTTAAGAGAGAATCGAGCTGGATCCTCGTGGAGGATCGGTCCCTGTTGGAGCAGGTCTCTGTGTGGAGGGTAGCGGCAGGGGATTCCCTGCCAGCAGTCTTCGCATGTCTGCATACCACGGCCTTCTTGGCCAGTCCGGGGCCACTAGAAGTACTGGCCCCTTGTGGTGTTCTATCTTGTGGATGATCATGCCCAATAGGGGCCACGGCGAGAAGGCGTATAACAGAGTCTCCTGTGGCCAGGTCTGTATGAGGGCATCGATTCCCTAGGACTGGGGTTCCCGCCTGTGGCTGAAGAAACTGGGTACCTGGGCGTTGGACCGGTTTGCCAGGAGGTCCATGGCTGGTGTTCCCCAATGGTTTACTATCAGTTGGAATGCTGTGGTTGACAGTTTCCATTCTTCTGGATCTAGTCTTTCTCTGCTGAGGTAGTCCGCTGCGACATTGTCTTTGCCGGCAATGTGGACGGCCGAGATCTCTTGAAGATTCACTTCTGCCCATGATATTAGGGGGTCTATTTCCAGAGAAATACAAATAAATATTTCCAGAGAAACCCAGTTGGCTTCTGGTTCCTCCCTGATGGTTGATGTAGGCCACGGTTGTGGCATTGTCCGACATTACTCTGACCGCTTTGCCTCAGAGTCTATGACCGAACCTTAGGCAGGCTAGTCTGACTGCCTGTGCTTCTAGGCGATTGATATTCCATCCCGACTCTTCTTCGTTCCATTGTCCTTGGCGGTTAGCTCCTGGAAGTGTGCTCCCAATCCTCGTAGGCTGGCATCCATGGTGAGTAGGATCCAGGTTGGGGAGGATAGTCTCGTTCCCTGGCTCAGGTGGGCTTCTTGTAGCCACCATTGTAGTTGGGCCCGAACTCTGTCCGGGAGCTGAAGCCGTACGGTGTAGTTCTGGGACAGTGGATTCCATCGTGATAGCAGTGAGCGTTGTAGGGGTCTCATGTGAGCTTGTGCCCATGGGACTACTTCCAGTGTGGATGCCATGAGGCCAAGAACTTGTAGGTAATCCCATGCTGTGGGGCGAAGTTCGCTGAACAGGATTCGTAACTGGGTCATCAGTTTTTGTCGGTGTCAGGATGACCTTGTCTTGTTTGGTGTCGAACCGGACTCCCAAGTATTCTAGAGATTGGGAAGGCTGAGGCAGCTCTTGTTTGTGTTGACCACCCACCCAAGGCTCTCCAGTAGAGTTTTGACTCTGTTGATTGCCTGGTTGCTTTCCTCTGGGGATTTCGCTCTGATCAGCCAATCATCTAGATAAGGGTGCACGCGGATTCCTTCCTTCCTCAGTGTTGCTGCCACCACCACTATGATCTTGGTGAACGTCCGAGGTGCAGTGACTAACCCGAAAGGTAGTGCCAGGAACTGGTAGTGAAGGTCCAGGATCGAGAAGCGTAGAAAACGCTGATGCTCTTGATGGATCGGAATGTGTAGGTAGGCTTCCGACAGATACAGGGAGGTGAGGAATTCTCCTGGTTGTATCGCCCTTATTACCGAGCTTAGGGTTCCCATGCGGAAGCGAGGAATCTTTAGGTGACGGTTGACCGCCTTGAGGTCCTTCCTTCTTAGGAATGATAAAATAGATGGAATAATGGCCAGTATTTATTTGTTGTGGGGGCACCAGTGTTATAGCCTCTAAGGCTAGTAATCTGATCAGTGTAGCTTCTACTGCCATTCTCTTTGGAAGGGTCGTGACAGGGAGATTCCACAAACTTGTCCAGAGGGAGGTGGTGGAAATCCAGGTAATATCCCTCTCAAATGATGGATAGGACCCACTTGTCCAAAGTTCTCTCGACCCATCTTTGGTAGAATAGGGCCAGTCTGCCCCCTATGGCTTCTTCCTTTGGATGGGTCAGCTGGGGCCTGGGCCCAAGCTGGCTCCCCTTTTATTGTGCTTGTTCCGAAAGGACTGGCTCCGGCCTGTGGGGCGGGCCGCATGATATGAGCTTCTATATGGGTTGAAGCGCTGTGATCCTCTGCCCCTGGAGGTCCGGGGGAAGGATCGCTGGTTTCTCTTATTCCTGTCCTCCGGTAGCCGCGGCAGTGGGGACTCGCCCCACTTGTTGGCTAGTTTCTCTAGTTCGCTTCCGAACAGGAGTGTTCCCTTGAAAGGCATCCTTGAGAGTCTCGTTTTGGAGGATGCATCGGCTGATCAGTTTCGGAGCCAGATTTGTCTTCTGGCCGCCACGGCGGATGAGACTCCTCTAAGTGCTGTGCATACCGGATCCGAAGCGGCGCTCGAGAGGAATGATACTGCTGGTTCCAGGGCTTCCCCAGGAGTGTTGTTCCTGGTCTGTGCTAAGCAGGCACGTGTCACCACGGCACAGCAGGCCACGATCTGTAAGGACATAGTGGAGACGTCAAAGGACTGTTTGAGGATAGATTCCAGACGTCTGTCTTGAGCATCCTTGAGTGCTGCTCCTCCCTCCACCGGGATAGTAGTGCGCTTCGAGACCGCGCAGACCAGGGCATCCACTTTCGGACATGCCAGGAGATCTTTGGCAGCTGGGTCCAGAGGGTACATGGCTGCCAGAGCCCGGCCCCCTTTGAACGTGGTTCCTGGGGCATCCCATTCCAGGTCAATTAGTTGCTGGACGGCTTGTAATAGTGGGAAATGGTGGGAGGTCTGACGAAGTCCTCCAAAAGTGGGTTCATCTTAGGTTCCCCCGAGGCACTTGTGCCCAGGATGGCAAGCTCTTTTAAGCTGTGTGTGACCAGGTCTGGAAGCTCGTCCTTGGTGAAGAAGCGTCTCATGGTTCGGTGGAGTTCTGTCCCCGGAGGGAGTTCCCCTTCCTCCAGGGGTTCTGACTCCTCATCTGAGATGTCTGTGTCCCCGAAGGTGGGGCTTCTGGGCGGTAGAATCACTTCCTTGGGCATAGAAGGTCCTGGCATGTTGAGGTCCTCTGGTGGGGCCTGTGACCGCATTGTAGGAGGCCCCGGTTGCATGTGGACGAAGGTATGCAGACCTTTGAAGAATTCCACCCAGGAGATAGAAGCTGGGTCTAGACTAGGGGGCGCCGTGTCCCTGGGGAGCCCCATTTGAGGGGGGGTCCCGCTGTGTGATGCTAGGTCCGGCGTACCGCTCGAGAGGCTGGGGTCCGGTACCGGCTGGGGGGGGCCATGAGTTGGGTCCCCCAGGGCCTCCTCATGCTGTACAGCTCTAATGTGGCATGCTGGGCAAAGGCCCTGAGCTTTGAGCTTATTTTCAGGTGGTGCCATGGCTTGTGCGCATACAACTTAAAAGGGAAGGTCCCAAAAAACACAAAGGTAGGCGATCTATGAAAGCAGTTAGGAAATACAAGAAAATAGATGCCTTTGCTCTTTTTCAAATCCTTTATTGAAGTGGAAATGTAAAAGAACAATATAGCCCAACTCTGGCCGAGTATCGCCGTTTATAACGGCTGCCTCAGGGGCTTATCGCTTGTACAGTCAATCATATTCTTGTTAATGCGATGTATTTATTAGCTCCTGGATTCAACAATTACATTGCTAGCAGAAATGGTTAATACTCCTAACAGTCCGCTTCTGGATACGGGTCCCCAATTTGGTTTGTCATTACCCGGCCAGAGTCGGGCTATATTGTTCTTTTACGTCTCCACTTCAATAAAGGATTTGAAAAAGACCAAAGGCATCTATTTTCTTGTATTTCCTTGTGCGCTTACAATACAGTTGTGCGCTCTGGTGTGCGAAGTTGCGCGCGTAGTTTGGTGCGCTCGTGCAGAGAGATGTGCACGCTGTTGTGCGCACAGGTCGAAATTATGCACCCAGCAAAGAGAGCGCGTGGCTTTGCGCTTTGCTTGTGCGCCCGGTACTTGTGCGCGCGACGTTCTGCACACAAGGTATTTGTGCGCACGGATCGAGACTGCGGACAGGGCGGCGAACAGGGCCAAAATGGCGACCACCTCGGAGGGTCTCCACGTGGGAGGACCCTCGGATCTGACCGGGGTCTAGCCCTGCTAGGGCAGATCAACCTGGTGGCACTGGTCCCGGCTGGCGACCCGTGCGCCTCCTCGAGCTTCGGAGACCGGAGACTATTAAATAGATTTCTACCTTACCTTGTCCCGGCGCTTCCCGGTTTCGTTCCGGCTGCGGGGGGGAGAGAGAAAATACCTTCATCGCCGCGCTCGAGGTTGCACCCGCTGCCTCTCAGCCTCACCCGATGTCGGGGGCTAGGTCCCCGCCGAGGGTCGGCCACCGGACTGAGGCTTACCTCCGAGGAATCGCGGAAATCACCTCAGGAATCTCGACTGGGGAGGGACCCAACGGGTGTCACCGCAGGAGAGCGGGGCTCGTCTGTAGAGGTAAGATTTCTTCTTAATTTGGATTTCTTTGGTAAAACTTACTCTAACGCTGTGCTAGCGTACATAGAGCCCCTAACTGCTATGGAGACGGAAAATACTGAAGAGCTGCACTTCCTGCAGGGGTATATGTACTAGTGCTGACATCAGATTGAAATCTGATCCGTCTCCAACTGCTATCAGGAGTACACTATACCCATTAGTCCTGAGTCCATCTGCTACACGCTAGGAAATTATTTTTATGCTAAATTCGCTGTAAACCGTCTTGATCTGCTAGGTAAGTTTGGTATGTGTGGAATATAAATATGAAATTAAATGAAAAAGCAAAACCTTCATAATTCAAGGTAAAAAAGGACACGAGGTGTAAAACAAAAGCGTGCAATTCTTAGTAAAAGGGGATCCTGGTGCTTTTTCTATCACTACGTTGTGACTGTAGACTTCAGTTTGTGAGATTTCCATTATCAAAAACATTTCTGGAATGGAAAAAAAATAGAAACACATGGATAACTTTCAGAGACACGATGGAAGAAGTATATTTAAAACAAAAAAGTAAACAAACCTCTTTTTAAATCTAATTAGAATTATAACCATGCTTGATGATAATGTGGCTAGAAAACATTTTTAAAAGGCAGAAATGGATTGGTCATTTCCTTTTAGATGGCTCCCCAGTTTTTAAAGCACTGTCATGTCCTTCATTTGGCTTTACTAAATTAAGTACCACATATAGGTTTGGTTAGAACGTTCCTAAAAGGTATTTATTTATTTAAAAGTTTTTATAAAGAGACAGGAGAATAGGAAATATGTAGAAACAGGCATAAGAACACCGGTGCACAGCATCTAGGATTGTACAGTAGAGTGGTCCACGAACTCTACATCACTATAAACATAATTATAACACTATGAATAGTGAATTTTACATGTGAACAGTACCTCACTGGTACAATTGGTCATGACCTACCCCACTAAACAATTGTCTTTAATGATATATTGTAACCAAACCTTTAGCAGCACCTGTTAGAATGTACTATTGTACGCCCTCACCTACATTAATTTATGTGCCTACATGTAAACCGCTGCGATGGTATAGAAAAGATTTTAAATAAATAAATACCGCCTATACAGATAATGTAAACTAAGCCAGCGCTTCTCAACCGGTGTGTCGTGACACACCAATGTGTCGCAGCTCCCGGTGTCCCACAGCCCCAGTTATACTTCCCTTTACCTTTTTCCTGCCCCCCAGGGGCCAATTGGAAGCCTCCTCCATTCTTCCTGCCAGTGGAAAGAGGAAGCCTCTGATTGGCCGGTGGAGCAGGAAGAAGGGGGGCATCTCATAGCCCAGTTGTGGGGTGGTTTGAGGGGGGCTGGGAGGAGTAACAGTGTCCAGGCCCGTGGCGGCGAAGAAGCCCAACCCTGTGGCCACCACGGGCTGGAAGTGCTGAAATTAAACACAGCGGCGAGCCACAAAGAAAAAAGGCCAGTCGCGCCAGGAACCCCGATAGAGTAGGGATTCCCCAAAGTGGCAGTGAGTCGCAAGCACAAAGAGGCCGGGTGCTCCGGGGATTCTCTCTCCCCCCCCCCCCCCCCCCCCCCGATGCAACAGTGAGTGCGGCAGAACCATGTTTAAAGTAAAAGTGGCACTCAGCCATGCTGACATGCTGATTACAGATGGGGCAATTGGAGTTCCCCGCGGCTCGGCATATTTGCAGACAGATGGGGGGCTGCGGGAGCCTAGGGATATCCTGACAGCCAGAAGAAAGGCTTGAGTGCTGTGGCATATTTTTCTAAAATAAATGTTTGCTGCTTCAGTGCAGCTGAGAAGGCAGACTGGGAAATCTGCCACTGCGAAATTAAAGGGGAACACAGCATTGGGGCTCTAAGCAAAGTGTGTGTGAGAGACAGAGACTGGGCAGGGAGGTGACTGGTGTCTGTGTGTGAGACAGAGACTGGTCGTAGGGTTTAATTGGGGGGTGGGTGCGTGCGTGTGTGCGTGTGTGTGAATGACTTGTGGGCCCTAAAGAAGAGGACCGTCAGGACAGAGCTTCAGCAGCCGCTGCTGCTCCTGGTATGTGCTTTCAAGGGAAAGGAGTAGGAGAGTTGCTGGAGAGGGTAAGTAAAGGTGGCATTTTAAGTTTATTTTTCTTCATTGACTGCCATTTTAATTATTGAGTATTATGTGATGTATCTGCTGTTTTGAAATATTTTATTAATATTTGGACAATTTTTAATAATTTTTATGAGTTAATTGTTTGACGTTATTCTGATCATCAGCTGTTTTGAAACATTTATTAATATAATTTTACAGTTATTTCTATGTGGATCTATAGCAACTTGGCTTGTTTTGTTTTCCTAATAGGAGGTGTATTAGTGTTTAGGACCTGATTTAATATTTGTAGTGTTGCCTTTTCATAGATAGGGTTGTTATGTGTTCCATAATGCAGGTGTAACTTTGTGCAGATTAGTTTCTGTGCATTATTGCAGATCCATTCTCCAGGTTTGCACTGCATGAAGAGTGTGGGGTTTTTGTTTTTTTTTTCCATTCCAGTTTGTCTCCATATTTATAATGTGTGGTCTTTCTGTACTTGGTGAAGGTAGGTTCTGTGTGTGTGCCCGAGGTGAAGTATTTTACTAGCATGTAGGCAATTGTATCAATCTTATTTGTTGTGTTTTCACAATAGGATATGCATTAGTGGTAAATTATTAACTTTTCATAAGGAGGGCTATTGTGCCTGGTAGTAAAGGGAGTTTGTTTTGCTTTTACTGAGATGTCATCAGAACCAGAATATCTTTTTTTTGCATGGTGAGTTCTATGGATAATCCCTAGTTCTGCTCTGTATCCATTGTTAGAGGTCAAGGGGGTTCCCGTGGATGCAGAGTGTATGTTTACATATAGCCCTGTGACGGTCATATGTTCAGTGTGTCACGCATGTGAGAACCATCTGTCAGGTGTGTCCCGGCCAAAAAAAGGTTGAGAACCACTGAACTAAGTGGTTTACATTAATATCAAGCGAGTAAAAATTGGTATGAAACACAATACAAATAGGAAACTTAGTTTCTTACCTGATCATTTTCGTTCCTATAGTACCACGGATCAGTCCAAGCTCCTGGTTTTGCCCCCCCTAGCAGATAGAGACAGAAGTTTTCAAAACAAAACTCCGCCTTATATAGGATGGTGCCACCTACAGTCTGGCAGTATTACTCAATGTCAAAGCAGAATGGCTCTCAAAAAAAAACACCATAACTATGTACAATAACCCTTTAACAAGAAAAAGAAATAACCGGTTCACTTAACCCTCCTAGGAACTGAACCTGTAGAACCACTTGAGGTCAATCCAATTTCTGCAGATCTGAAAACAAATCAATCAATAACAGAGCAGACTCTCCCTTACTTCCATGCATTCCCTGGGCAGGACTCTGGATTAATCCGTGGTACTACAAGTACTACAGGATCGAAAATTATCAGGTAAGAAACTAATTTTCCTTTCCCTGTACGTACCCAGATCAGTACAGACTCCTGGGATGTACCAGAGCTTTCTTACCTGGGATGGGATCTGGAGAGGCCCGCTCTAAGCACTGCTTCTCCAAAGCCTCCTTCACCCGGTGCCTGAACATCCAGTCTGTAGTGTCTGGCAAAGGTATGCAAAGACTTCCAAGTCGCCGCCCTGCAGATCTCCTGCGGTGAGACCATTTGACACTCTGCCCAAGAAGCGAACGGGTAGAATGAGCCTGAAGACCAAACAGTACAGGCTTACCACGCAGCAAATATGCCGAGCCTATAGCCTCTTTCAACCAGCGCAAATCAGCTTTAGATGCCATATTTCCTCGTTTCAGACAAGCCCACAGCACAAAAAGATGGTCCGTCACACGAAATGCGTTAGTAACTTCCAGATATCGCAACAACGCCCGACGAACATCCGGCTTCCTTAAGTCTTTAGACATAGGATCTGACCAGTCCAAAACAGGAAACGACGGAAGCTCCACTGACTGATTCACGTGAAAAGCAGACACCACCTTCGGAAGAAAGGAAGGAACCGTCCACAAGGACACACCAGAATCCAAAATTCTCAGAAACGGCTCCTTACAGGATAGAGTCTGAAGCTCCGATACCCTGCGAGCAGATGTGATAGCGATAAGGAAAATCACCTTTAACGTGAGATCCTTTATTGTAGCTATTTTCAGAGGCTCAAAGGGCGCCGTACACAGAGCTGAGAGAACCAAGTTCAGATTCCAAGAAGGACAAGGGTGCCTGATTGGGGGAAGTAAATGCTTTGCCCCCTTTAGGATACGAGCCACATCGGGGTGAGCAGCCAACGTCATGCCTTGAATGGAACCGCGCAACCAACCAAGAGCTGCCACCTGAACCCTCAGGGAACTACACGATAAGCCCTTGGCGAGTCCGGATTGTAAGAAACCTAAAATATCCGACACCGAAAACCAAGTAGGAACCAACAAGCGCACATATGCGAGGTTGGTGGATGTCTTGCATGACCAGAGAAGTGTTGCCATCACAGCGTTCAAATACCCTTTGCTCCTCAGGCGGCGCTTCTCAAAAGCCATGCTGCTAGACAAAAGCGATCGACCTCTTCCAAACACACGGGCCCTTGATGGAGAAGGTCCAGGAGAAGTGGAAACCGCAGGGGACCCGCCACTGCCAGATTGACCAGGTCCGCAAGCCAAGGCCGTCTCGGCCACTCTGGAGCTACGAGGATGACTTCTGCTCGGGATATCTCCACTCTCCTGAGCACTTTGCCTATCAGCGGCCAAGGAGGGAAGACATACAGCAGCACATCAGTCGACCAGGGCATCTACCCCTTCTGCTCCTGTTTCTCTGTGGCGAGCGAAGCACGGAGCCTTGGCGTTCTGAAACATTGCCATGAGATCCATGTGGGATACACGCCCCATGTGTCGCATATGAGCTGGAAAGCTTCGTCTGCGAGCTCCCATTCCCCGGGATTGAGGCGGTGCCGACTGAGAAAATCTGCCTGAACGTTGTCGACTCCTGCTATGTGAAATGCTGTAATACTTACTAAATGCTTCTCTGCCCAGCTGATCAGCTGTCAGGCTGCCATGGCCACTGGCTGCCTCTTGGTTCCCCCTTGGCGATTGATATAAGCCACCATGGTCGCATTGTTGGAAAGAATTCTGACTTTCCCCTGGAGGAGAGGGCGGAACGCTTGCAATGCTAACCACATTGCCCTGGTTTCCAGACAATTGATCTACCACTGAGATTCTTCCTGGAACCATTGTCCCTGCACCTACTTCCTCAGGCAAACTACTCTGGCGTCTGTGGTCACCACTATCCATTCAGGCTCCTCCAGGGGAACTCCTCAGGATAAGTTGTCCAAGATAAGCCACCAATCAAGAGTGGAGCGTGCCATATCCGTAAGAGGGAGAGGTAAATGAAACTGTTCGGAGACTGGATTCCAAAGCGAAAGCAATGCTGACTGTAAAGGATGCATATGAGCAAAGGCCCAGGGCACCAGCTCCAGGGTGGAAGTCATGGAGCCGAGAACCCGCAAATAATCCCACACTCTGGCCAACGAGGTAAGGAACACTCTCCCCTGTTGAGTGTCGAATAGAGCTCCCAAAAACTCCAAAGACTGGGTGGGCACCAGTCGGCTCTTGGCTAAGTTGATCACCCAACCCAGTGATCATAATTGCTGAAGCACTTTGCGAATTGCCAACTGGCCGAGTGACTCCGACTTTGCTCGAATTAGCCAGTCGTCCAGGTATGGATGCACCAGGAACCCCTCTAAGCAGATGAGCCTCCACCACAACCATTACCTTGGTAAACATTCTGGGTGTGGTGGCAAGACCAAAGGGCAAAGCTCGAAACTGAAAATGGCGACCCATCACAGAGAACCTCAGAAACTTCTGGTGGTCGGCCCGAATGCCTATGTGAAGATATGTTTCTGTTAGGTCCAGTGACACCAGAAACTCTCCTTTTCTTACCGAGGCAATGACTGATCGTAACGTCTCCATGCGAAAACGTGGCACCGGTTTACGTGCTTCAAATCCAGAATGGGTCGGAAGGACCCCTCTTTTTTGGGGACTACGAAGTAAATGGAATAACGCCCTTTTCGCTTCTCCGCCTGAGGAACTGGGGTGATAGCACCAAGTTGCAAAGGCATTGCAAGGGATCTTGTGCTGCCTGTCGTTTCTCTTCGTAACCGCATGGGGAGACCAGAAACTGCTCCGGAAAGCGATGTGCAAAATCTAAAGCGTAGCCTTGATTTATCACATTAAGGACCCACTGGTCCGACTTCACCTTGACCTATACCTCGTAAAACAGGGACAATCTGCCCCGACAGCTGGAACCGAGGAATGGATCGGCGTCCCTTCATTAGGAAGACTTGGCTCCAGATGCCGACTGGGTAGCTCCGGTTCTGCCAAAGCGTCAGCCACGAAAGGGCTGAGACCAGGACTGTTGGCGACTGGACGCTTGCCGAAAGGAAGAAACTGGAGCTCTGGATGGACGAAATCTCTGATTCCCTCTGAATCGAGACCGTGAAGAAAAGGAGGCCGTCGACATGGGCCTATCCTCTGGCAGTCGGTGAACCTTGTTCTCCCCCAGAGATTGAATCGTAACCTCGAGGTCCTTGCCAAAAAGCAATTTACCCTTGAAAGGCAACGACCCCAGCTGAGCCTTGGAGGAAATATCCGCCGACCAGTTTCTTAACCAAAGGAGCCGACGAGCCGAGACTGCCAACACCATGGATCTGGCCGAAGTCTGTAACAGATTATAAAGTGCATCCGTACTATAAGCTATTGAAGCTTCCAGACGCCCTGCTTGCTGTGCTTCTGCATCGGAAAAACCAGCATTAGCCTGTAATTGCTGAACCCAGCAAAGGCCCGCTTGTAAGGCAAAATTGCTGCACATAGCTGCCTGCACTCCCAGTGCAGAGACTTCAAAAATTTTCTTGAGCTGCAGCTCCAACTTTCTATCCTGCAGGTCCTTCACAGCTGTAGCACCCGTAACCGGGATTGTGGTATTTTTGGAGACTGCGGACACCGCCACTTCCACCTTGGGCACCCGCAGTATATCAATTGCTTTCTCCGGAAGAGGATATAGCTTATCCATAGCCTTGCTAACTTTCACCCAGATCCGGGGTATCCCATTCTCTATATAGCAAGTCCATGGCAGAAAAATGAAAAAGAAAGGAAGTAGCCGGGCCCCTCAGACACAACAACACTGGGTCCATGGCCCCTAGCCTGGACTCCTCTGGCAGCCCATCTCTGCCTAGCTCTCTGAGTATGGTAGGGATAAGCGGAGCCAACTCCTCCCTCCTAAACAGATTGACCACCTTAGGGTCATCTCCTTCCACAATGTGAGAGCCTCGTGCTGGATCCTGTGGATGTTGATCAAGGTCTTGGTATCCACCCCCATCGGAGGCTTGCCCTGCGGGTCCTGGTCCCCTGGGTCCGTATCCTGACCCATGGAATCAGTATTGGTCTGATGAGCCCCTGTACGCAAAGGGCGCTTAGCTTTGGAGGACCCAGGGACTACCTTAGACTTAGACCGCTTTCGAGAAAGAGACTTAAGACCACTAGATGACGTTTTACCCCCAGCCTGCAGCTTCCCTTCCCTCCTAGCTTAAACATAGAAACATAGAAATGACGGCAGAAGAAGACCAAATGGCCCATCCAGTCTGCCCAGCAAGCTTCACACATTTTTTCTCTCATACTTATCTGTTTCTCTTAGCTCTTGGTTCTATTTCCCTTCCACCCCCACCTTTAATGTAGAGAGCAGTGATGGAGCTGCAGCCAAGTGAAATATCTAGCTTGATTAGTTAGGGGTAGTAGCCGCCGCAATAAGCAAGCTACACCCATGCTTATTTGTTTTACCCAGACTATGTTATACAGCCCTTATCGGTTGTTTTTCTTCTCCCCTGCCAATAAGCAAGCTACACCCATGCTTATTTGTTTTACCCAGACTATGTTATACAGCCCTTATTGGTTGTTTTTCTTCTCCCCTGCCGTTGAAGCAGGGAGCTATGCTGGATATGCGTGAAGTATCAGTTTTCTTTTTTTCTCCCCTGCCGTTGAAGCAGAGAGCTATGCTGGATATGCGTGAAGTATCAGTCTTCTCCCATGCTGTTGAAGCAGAGAGCCATGCTGGATATGCATCGAAAGTGAAGTATCAGGCACATTTGGTTTGGGGTAGTAACCGCCGTAACAAGCCAGCTACTCCCCGCTTTGTGAGTGCGAACCCTCTTTTCTTCTCCCCTGCCGTTGAAGCAGAGAGCTCTGCTGGATGTGTGAAGTATCAGTTTTTCTTCTCCCCTGCCGTTGAAGCAGAGAACTATGCTGTATATGCATTGAAAGTGAAGTATCAGGCTTATTTGATTTGGGGTAGTAACCGCCGAAACAAGCCAGCTACTCCCCTCTTTGTGAGTGTGAATCCTTTTTTCCACATTTCCTCTTGCTGTTGAAGCTTAGAGCGATGTTGGAGTCACAGTAAGCATGTGTATGTTTATTTAATAAGGGTATTGTCTCCAGGCAGTAGCCATCATTCTGGCCGAGTCACCCACTCTTCATTGGCGGCCTCTTGACTTTATGGATCCAGAGTGTTTATCCCACGCCCCTTTGAAGTCCTTCACAGTTCTGGTCTTCACCACATCCTCCAGAAGGGCATTCCAGGCATCCACCACCCTCTCCGTGAAGAAATACTTCCTGACATTGGTTCTGAATCTTCCTCCTTGGAGCTTCAAATCGTGACCCCTGGTTCTGCTGATTTTTTTCCTACGGAAAAGGTTTGTCGTTGTCTTTGGATCATTAAAAAGCCTTATGGAGAAATAAAACAAACACTGAGGAGAAGGAGGAAGAGGAGTCAGAAGTCCCCTCGGGGCTATCCTCCGTTGCAGGTGAGAGAGGCTGTAAAGGTTCGCTCCCTCCAGGAAACCCTGGCTGAGGAGAGAGAGGAGGCAGGAGAATCCCCTCCCCCATAGCTGCACGAGTTGCTGATCTAAAAGACTCCAAAATGGCCTCTGTTCCCGCGCTCAGCGGGAACAGATCTACCTCAGCTGGTCTCGGTGCAGCTAACACTGAAGGAGCTCGGGCAGCCTTGCCTTTAACCATTTTCGCGGTCCTGGAGGATCCCTCCCCCCGGGAAGACACGCCGAGCACTGCCCCTCCCAAGAAAGACACGCGCAGGCCGAGCCACATGCGCGGCACGCAGACGAGCGCAGCATCAGGCAGCGGGCCTGAGAAAGCTAAAATTCAATTCTGTAAAAAAACAGAAAAATAATCGCGGTCTGCCCAAGCGCCAAATCAGAGAGGGAAGAGAGAGCTGCAGTGCCAGTGACACTGACAGAAAATGGAAGAAAATCAAAACTTTCTTTTTTTTTTTTTTTTAAAGACTTGCCTGGCAGTGGTCCACGGTCCTGATCCGGTGGGGTGGAGTGAACCAGGCTCCCCGGTGTCGCACCCAGAGCTGCTAGCTTGGAACAAGAGGGCCCTCGACCCTATAATGCAGCTGCCTCAACAACCAGCGGGGGATGGTCCCCTCAGGACCTTACAAACCCCCTGGGAGGCTCAGGACAGAAACTGCTCCTTTTTTTTTTTTTTTTTTTTTAAATCAAAGTAAAAACGTTTTACCGACTGAAAACTCTCTAAAACTCACAGAACTCACTACTCTAACTCCACTAAGCAATCAGCACAGACTGTTGCACCTCCACCATCTGCTGGAGACAGAGAAATACTACCGGACTGTAGGTGGCACCATCCTCTATAAGGCGGAGTTTTGTTTTGAAAACTTCTCTGTCTCCATCTGCTAGAGGGGGGGGCAAAACCAGGAGTCTGGACTGATCCGGGTACGTACAGGGAAAAGATATTAAAAGTGTAAAAGAAATAGAAATAAAGACAACTAAAAGTAAAAAGAATATTAGAGTTGAATAGAGGTTGGTCAAGGGAGTTAGGGAGAATAGGAGAGAGGAGGATTAGGGCAGTTTAAAATGTACTTTCCTATGCCTTGCACATTCAATTCCTTCACTGCTTTCAACACATGGTTTCCTACCTAAAATTATCATTGGCACTTCTACTACAATTTGTTGGATGACTTAGCTACCATATTTATAGGCGATCTGTAACCAGACTCAGTCGAGCAATCTCAAACACCTACCAACTATTCTTTGGCATAGGTGCTCTCAGTAACAGCAAGCATAGAGTGAATTTACAGCTTAAAGACAACATCCCAGAAATACAGGCAACAGTGCCATTGTTAACTCAGGTTTAGGATTTAGTGGACTCCCATATTTAAAAAGTTACTGGAATGATCCAGTTAGCCGTGTTGGTGAGCAAAGAAATTAAAATAATTTCAAAAGGAACATGTCAGCTAAACTGAAACGTCCCCTCTAAATGTACAGTGGAACAAGAGCATTACAGACTTTCAAAAGGAAAAAAAAAAAAAAAAAAAAGATTTCAACAAAAGCATCTGTCATTTAGGGCTTGCCATGCATCCGAACTCCCCTTCTCTCCCATAGTGCTCAGGGTCTGCTCACACAGCAGGTGCTTCTATTCAGTAACTGGGTGCACAGCCACTAAGTCATGAAAAATGTATTCTCCCCTAATGACAACTGAATGCATTACCTCTCAGGAATTATTTGGATTTCACAAACTTCAAGCTAGCTGGGTTGAAATGCTCCTTTGAATCAACTTGTTAAAACATTTCTACATCTTTGGGCTCCATGAAGATAAATGTCAATTTTATCTTACAGCCAACACCAGAACCTTTGCCATGATACTCCAACTTGGGCTGACGTCATGTCCAAAGCTAAGTGACCATCTAATGAGACAATACATAGGAGCCTTTTGTCCCAGATGGATTTTATAACAAATGTCAGCTATTAAGTACTGGATCTTTAAAGTACAACATATAACCAAGTCCACTGGCCATCTGCCAATCCATAACCGTACTATAGCACGGATGCAATATTAGCATAGAGGCCATGTCATTGTGCTATTTCAGGATTGTGATCAACATGTTTCAGGATTGTGGAAAACAAGCTGCTGAAGCAGAAATTTAAATCAGACAGAAGAGACCTCCTGGGGAGGAAATCGCACTGTTCAATGCACAAAAAATATATATAAACAGTATTTTCATTTATAACAGGGACACTTGGTTTGAAGAGTGTTTCTTTTCTAAAACAGAATTCAGATTTATTTATTTATTTTATTTATTTATTAAGGCTTTTATATACCGACCTTCTTGATACAAATCAAATCAATTCGGTTTACAATGAAACTAAGCAGAATATAAAATTAACCAATCAACAAGAGATACAGAGCATACAGTTACATTATAACAAGGAAGCCTTAACTTGGAGTAGGAAAAAAAAAAGAAGGGGTGAACGGAGCAATAAATATATAAAGTGAAATAAAATAGAATAAATACTATATACAGAAGAGGGGGCAAGGGGCCAACCTCTCTTTAATGGATATTATGCATGAAAGATGTGTGGTGTACAATTCTAAATCAGGCAATGGAGTTTGGAGTGGGGAAGGCTTGGCTGAACAGCCATGTCTTTAGTTTCTTTTTAAAAGTTGTTAGACAAGTCTCCAGTCTGAGGTCCGGAGGCATGGCGTTCCACATGGAAGGGCCTGCGGTAGAGAATGACCGGTCTCTGATGTTTGCGTGGTGCACTAATTTGATTGTAGGAACGTGTAAAGATCCCTTGTAAGCATCCCTTAAAGGCCTGGCTGTCGAGTGCAGTCTGAGAGGATAAGACAGATCGAGCGGGGTTTGATGGTGGATATTTTTATGGATGATTGTGAGAGATTTATGGAGGATCCGGAAGTATACTGGGAGCCAGTGGAGATCTTTTAGAATAGGAGAAATATGCTCTCTCCGATTGGTATTTGTCAAAATCCTTGCTGCTGCATTTTGTAGCAGCTGGAGCGGTTTAATGGTAGAGGCTGGAAGACCATGCAGAATGGAGTTGCAATAGTCGATCTTGGAGAACAGAATGGCTTGGAGGACGGATCTGAAATCGTAGTGGAATAGGAGCGGTTTGAGTTTTTTTGAGTACTTGTAACTTGTAAAAGCACTCCTTAGTAGTGTGTTTTATAAAATGCTTTAGGTTCAGGTGACTGTCGATTAAGACTCCAAGATCTCTGGCGTGTGATATATGTGGAATATTTTGTGATTGGAGAAGTATGGGACTACCTTCTGGAGTAATTAGTAAGAGTTCGGTTTTAGAAGTGTTGAGCACAAGGTTGAGGCTGGATAAGTAGTGGTTTATAGTTTGTAGATGAGAGTTCCATAACCTGAGTGTTGAGTCCAATGATTTGGATATAGGGATTAAAATTTGAAGGTCATCTGCATAAATATAAAATTTGAGTTTGAGGTTTGAAAGTAGGTGGCAGAGGGGGAGAATGTAGATATTAAACAGGGTGGGTGATAGGGAGGAGCCCTGGGGGACGCCAAAAGGAGCATTAGTATGAGGTGATTCCATGTTTTTAATTTTTACCTTATAGCCTCTATTACTGAGGAAAGATTCGAACCATCTGAGGGCTGAACCTGTAATTCCTATGTCTGAGAGTTGGTTTAGGAGGATGTTGTGATTTACCGTATCAAAAGCCGCAGAGATGTCGAGGAGAGCTAAGAGAAATGACTGTCCTTTATCAAAACCAATATATAGTTGATCCAGGAGGGAGGTGAGGAGGGTTTCCGTATTGTGTTCTTTTCGGAAACCATATTGTGACGTGTGAAGTATATTGTGGTCTTCAAGGTAATTTGAAAGTTGCTTATTTACAATTTTCTCCATGATCTTAGATACAAATGGGAGATTTGATATGGGACGGTAATTGTTGAGGTCTTCCGGGTCCAGGTTGGATTTTTTGAGTATGGGTTTGAGCGTGGCCAATTTGAGCGCGTCCGGGAATGTTCCTTGTGTAAGGGAACAATTGATGATATTGGCTAGATATTTGGATATGTATTCTGGAATGAGAATCAGTAACTTGGAAGGTATTTGGTCCAGCGGGTGGGTCGAAGGTTTCATTCTTTTTATCAGCGATTCTACATCTAAAGTGTGGGTCGAATCAGATGTCTAAACATTCGGTGTTAATTTTGTCCAGATGTTTTAGTGTGGAATTGGTTACAACTGAACATGCATTGGCCTTGCATTTCACCACTTCTGTTTTTTAAATTTCAAAGCAAATATGGCTTGGCTAACCCACTGGCTCAGTGGCTGTGCTATGCACGGTCATGTGGAAAATCCCTGGATAAATCTCAGAGTTGAGTCGGCTGGGGATGCCATGGAGACAGCATTTACAGAACCTGGGGTGCACCTAGCTGTGTTCGGACTACAAAAAACTAAGCGCCCAAAATTTAGGTGTCCAAAAAGTGGGCGATCAACACTGTGCCTAGCTGAGCGCACAAAAACTGGGCTCCCACCAGGTCGCTCAGATAGCATCCTTAAATAAATGTGTGCATGTGAACGCCCCAGTAGGTGCACTTATGTGCCCAACCAGATGCATAACCGGGCACACAAGCACGAACCAACGGAACTGAAGAGGGCAGCCTTATGCGCAGGAAAAACATGCAAAAAAAATACCCCCATGGCCTATCACACGGCAAATAAAAAAAGCCTGAGAACAGGGCCTAGCCAAAAGGCTGCTAAACCCACCAGGCTGCCTATGTCCTCTAAGCTACCCCGGAGGTGGGAATGAACATCGGATTGGTAGGCAAAACACAGAGATCAGAGGGGAGCAGAATCCCTACAAAACTCCCCTTCTCTCTCTCTCTTTTTTTTTTTTTTTTTTTTAGTACTCTTTACCTGAGCTCAGCCCATCCCAGTTGAGTGCAAAGTCGGTCTCCGGCTGCGGGGGGAAGGGCAAGGACCTTCACCGCCACACTTAACTTCCTGCATCCGCTTGCCTTGTTTTGGTTTTTTTTTTGTTTTTTTTAACAGCTAAGCCAGCGCCAACTGAAAAAACCAGTTACCAGACCAAGGCACTCATCTGAGGGAGGAATCCAAAGATATCACCTCAGGAATTCTCAACTGAGGGAGGGACCATAA